>NC_060119.1:982091582-982716582 GCF_021461395.2 Schistocerca americana
GGGGTAGATTAGGTTAGTTTTGCTGCTCTCTTTTTGATGTGAGTCTGTTTCTTTTTTTACTGTGGATCCTTCCAACAGTGTTGAAGGAACACTCTGTAGCAGCAGATGTAACTTGGGTGCCTAGAATTTTTGTGGCAACTAACGCCAGTTCACAAGTTCCTCTTAAACCTCATCACCACAATAAAGGGTTTACACGATGACACACATTGTCTGGACCAAACTCCTTGTTTTCGCCTGTAATCAAATGTTTTCTTTCTAACCTGAATAACATTCAGACCGTGTTTTTTGCTGTACCACAAACGAAGCTTCTGGAGAATACAGTGAAGAGAACGGTAGTTTCTCGATAAGAACTTCTTCCCGTTATTGAACGTTGTGACTATTTTGTGAACTCGAGGCTCATTTAACTCTAAAATGTAATCAAATGAAGAATTCGGTTCATGAGCTCTTTCATTTTCTCAACTCTCGCCCAGGAAACATCATCATCATCATCATCATCATCATCATGATCATCCACAACTCTCTTCCTTGTTTCAGGCTGCAGGCATGACTGCGTCTTTTCGTTTACGGCTAAGGTTTGTAAGACAATTGCAAACTTTCAAGACAAAAAAGAGGGGTCCACCATCATGTGTCTCCTGGAAACTTCAGTGAAATCTTCTCTCTGACTTTTTTTCAGCTGATATTTCTGCGGCTGTGTTTTAGTGTTTTGACAACCTCTACTGCATTTGCATGACGTTTTCGATTGTTTGACTCCCTAAAACATCTGAGCACAATAAGTTTAAGAGGTAAGCTAGGCACCCAAACGGAACAATGTGAGGGAACTTATCCTCTACCAGATTCAATGTAGCTTTCATGTTTGCAGAATTTCACCTATCGCAATTGCGAATACATTTAAAGAATAGAAACTTTTCTGGTCCATTCTTCTCCAAAACATTTGTGATAAGCTGCGCAAGGTGCTCGGCATTGTGTCTATTGCTTTTAGTCATTCCAGATTCAAACAAAAAGTGGTTCAGGAATTGCCCCATCCGTCACACTGCAGAAGATGATTTCTTGCCTCCTGTAGGTGCCTATTTATATAACCTTGCGTTTCTGTGTACTGCGCATCTTAGTAGAGAATAGCCGATATCTTGAAGCTAACTGGAAGGAAGTCTGATTCTTTTGAAGAAATCTATCCAGTGTGGATGTTCGACAAATATGGCTTTGGCGTAGCTTTGATTCAGCATCTCCTGAGAAAGGAAATCAACATGCTATAAGACTGCTTAAATGTGTAAAGCTAAAACTAGAAAGCATACAACTAAAAACCGTACAGTTGGCTAAAAATCTTGCCTTTACGCCATCCCCCTCCCAAAAAAATTTAAAAATCACATCTGTCTAAAATGAAGGTAAAAATGTCGTAAGGTCTACATTATTTGTCGGGATGTCAGATAAAAGAAATTTAATGGTTAATCTGCAATATTAATTGAAATTGTTGTTGAAAATACGCTTCTCGGGTTTGCCGCCGGATTGTATTGTGTAAATCGCACAATATTTCTTCGATGCGACTGCTCGACATCATTAGGTGGTGGTAGCTGCTGCTGTCGGTGCTGCAAGGCGCGACTGATGATGATCGCGCGGCGGCGTCGGAATTTATCATGACGGGAGCAGGCAATACGCGTGCGCGGGAAGACGCTCATAGTTGGAGGAAGCGGCGCTCCTGGTGCCCCCTACTGGGAGCTGCAGAAAGGCCATCCGCGCGTGCGCTATGGGCAATAACTGTGCTGCCTGACGCTCCTGCGGTTAAAGTCTGAACTAAATCTCAGCTACGCGTTGCGTCATTTGAGGAAACGGAAGTTTTTGTTTTCTCTGGTTTTGATTTAATGGCAGCCAGTGCTGGATTCCAGGCGGCGCTCAGTTGAAAACCTGCATCCCTGCTGATAAGATTGTCCGCCGTGCGAACATGTATGGCCTCCTTAATAACACAGTCGCAGAAAGATGACGCTGGGGATAAAATTTCCGTCTGTTCGTAAAGCATACGGTCTCCCGTGTCCAGGCAATGTTCCGCTACCGCTGATTTATCAGGTTGCCCCAGGCGTGTATGACGATGATGTTTGACGCAATGTTCTTGCACGGTTCGGCATGTCTGTCCAATATAAGATTTTCCACATTGGCATGGGATTTTGTACACGCCACGTTTTCTGAGGCCAAGGTCGTCTTGATAGAGCACAGTAAATTCCTCAGTTTTGCTGGTGGCCGAAAAACACACTTGACGTCGTGCGTTTTGAGGATTATTTCTATTCTCGAAGACATGCCGCCAAAATAGGGCAAGCCGGCCGGAGTGGCCGTGCGGTTCTAGGCGCTACAGTCTAGAACCGAGCGAGCGACCGCTACGGTCGCAGGTTCGAATCCTGCCTCGGGCAAGGATGTGTGTGATGTCCTTAGGTTAGTTAGGTTTAATTAGTTCTCTAGGCGACTGATGATCTCAGAAGTTAAGTCGCATAGTGCTCAGAGCCATTTGAACCAAAATAGGGCAAGAATGCTGTTGCAGTGGGTGCCTCCGCATCTCATTTACATCCCTGCTTCGGGTTTGCTGAGAACGGAATGCATGGCATATCTGCCTTTCGGATCTGTTGGAAAACAGTTCTCAGGTGGTGTAGCTCACCAGGTAGACTGTCGGCATCTGAGACTACATGTGTTCTATGCACCAAAGAGCATAGGACACTACCGCGTTGCGCAGGATGATGGCAACTTGTGGCCTGCAAATATAGCTCTGTATGAGTTGATTTGCGATAGACGCTGTGTCCCAGTGTACCGTCAGCTCTTCTTCTGACTAAGACGTCCAGGAATGGTAAGATGCCATCCTTTTCCACTTCCATAGTGACCTGTATATTGGGATGTAGCGAGTTCAGATGTCGGGGAAACACAGGTAATGTCTCTACTCCGTGGGGCCACACCATTAAAGTATCGTCTACATACCGCCAAAAATAAGGTTTGAGACTTGCCGACTGCAGTGCTTTTTCCTCAAAGTCTTCCATAAAATAGTTGGCCACCATGGGAGACAGAGGACTTCCCATGACGACACCGTCCACTTGATTTACACAATACGATCCGGTGGCAAACCCGAGAAGCGTATTTGCAACAGATCCGTCGGGAAAGCATGAAGAGTCACATGAAATTGTTGCCTACATAAAGTAAACCTCATGTTTTGTTTATTTTAAACTCAGAAAAAGCCTTTGAATGGGTAATAGTAGGCCTAATGAGGCCAAAGCGGCCTTTTTTTTTTTTCAAAAAAAAGCCCGCACCTTAGCCTACTTAATATTTACGTATTTTAAATATTTATGCTTACATTGCTTGTAGAATCTATGAGGTCAGCATAGATAATAATCCTCTGTGGAGCTGAGGACGGATCAGCTCACTAGATGAACTTGGAACTGGCACTGACTTCTTGTAATCTTCCACTGCAACAACAAGGGTTTATAAGGATTTTCCCTTTGAATAGGTTTCTCAGTCACTGTACGTAACTCAGGCACTTTTTTCAAATCCTGAGGGCACTTTAAACACTTTCTGATATGCTTTTCCATTTCGTTCTCTTTTAAATTGAATAAGTTCCAAACATGTTTTTTTTCCCTTAACCATCTAGCAATTGTTCAATAGCCTGATGTCTGTAAAACGTAATGCTGTTTCTCGCTCAGCCATATAGATTTAAATGGCTGTTACACGATCAGACTAGTGTTGCCAATTCCAATTAACTAAATAACTCACAAAATTGCATGAATTACCTGAAATTACCAGCTGCTCACTTAAAATTTTATCTACTATTTGCAATAATATCAATAGCACTAATATTTAATTAGAATAGTTGGAATTAGAGTAAAAAAACTTTGTCCCTAATGATTTTAATTAGTGATTCGCCGTGTGCCGATTCCGATTACACTATTCCAAGAATCACCAATTCTGTAGAAATCAACTTGCATCGGAATCGAATTATTCCTGCGTCTTGGGCATCGATTCTTTGTTATTAAGTCTTTTTTTATATTAGTGTTCTCACTTTAACTTGGCAGCAGTGCAGTTTTATGAAATTAGATAAAGAAAGGAGCAGAATAGAAAAGTATAGTCTGCCCCAAAAGTCGCTACATCTGACAAAGCATTTTTTGTTCTTTCGCTGAAAAACGGTTTAACATTTAAGAATAAACTTATTATCAAGAAACACATACCAGCTGTTTAATATATTCAATAATAATTTTGTTACCAATAATGACTAGTCGATAATATTCAGAGATCTGACACGGATTATCAAGTGTGTGACATTACAAAGCGATGACCAAAGGACAATGTTTTCTTTATACCAGCTTCTCACTACACAGCTGTTCAACGTGGTGTGTGTGTGTGTGTGTGTGTGTGTGTGTGTGTGTGTGTGTTCGAGAGAGAGAGAGAGAGAGAGAGAGAGAGAGAGAGAGAGAGAGTGTGTGTGTGTGTGTGTGTGTGTGTGTGTGCAGTAGAACTGGTGAAAAGAAAAAGGACATTATAAATGATAAATAGCGGTGGCCAATATGGGCTCTTCAAGGAAACAAGTTGGAATGCTCGTACATGAAAAAAAAGGCTTCTCTCGTCTTTCCTTTCATTCTTAGCTACAAAGGCAATGAATGATGTACTTAGGTTTAAGTGTAAACATTTATTAGCGTTTAATATCGGGAGTATTTCCCATCCTTTATTTTAATTGGTAAATTATACATTCTAGCAGTAAAGTCTTTAAAAATACTTTTTTTATAAATGCCCAGATTTTGGGCATTTAAAACTACTTTGGGCGCATTCCTGGGCAAATGCCCATTCATAAATGCCCTGCCCACTGGACATTTTCCCGGCCCACATCACTACATACAGCTTTTGGAAATATTAGGAAACTACTATTCCTTGCCGATGACAAGCTGGATCGCCAAAGTATTCGCCTTTTGTTTTAATGTGGATCGCGTATGGGAGTGCTGGCAAGCTTCGTCGTATTGACAGTCCTGTAGGAAATGCGTAACACAAAAGCTGACTTCAGTGTACTCTATTTACCCGTCGGTTTCAGTCCAGGACCATGTTCGCAGTAGTCAAATACGCAATTATAAAACTAACATTAAATGTCATACATTTTTTGAAAGCCAAGGTACATAATTTAAATCAAGCAGAACAGTTCTGAACACAGTAACTACGTGAAATACAGCCGTTAATCACTACAAATTTCAACACTCCGCGTGCGTTAGCAAAACCAGTCACAGAAGCCATTAGTGACAGATCATCTGAAGTCGACGAGGTTGCTGGTGGAGGCAAGTACGTCCCTCGTATCTCGCTTTAGGTACCTGTGTCTTCCAGATGACTTCCCCTCTGCACAGTTGAAGTGGTGTTGGATTCGCTGGACTCAGGATCTGGATGAATGGCTGTAACGGTGTAGAACAGTGTCAAGTCTGAGAGGAGTTAGTGGTCGAATAATAATAGCGTGCACAGTTTTTGAAGGGATGCCATTTTTAATCCTAGTAATTTGCATAGTAGTAGCTAACAAAATACTTATCATACATTTGTGCCGTATGCATATCACAGTGATCTTACACTCGCGTATCATGCCAAAACAATGACTGTTACGTCTAACAAAGTCTAAACAGTGGCACAATGTAACTCATACGGCATATTCTACCGTGATGAGCGGGATCTGCGCCCGACAGGCAAACGCTCACCTCAGCTGTCTCTTCCCGCCTGCCACTTTGTTACCTTGACACAGGCTGGGAAAGTGCTTCCTTGTGTTTTGAGCCAATCAGAGCACTCTGTTTTGTTACAATGTGTGTGCTGCCTTCTGCTGTCAAATGGTTCAAATGGCTCTGAGCACTATGGGACTCAACATCTTAGGTCATAAGTCCCCTAGAACTTAGAACTACTTAAACCTAACTAACCTAAGGACATCACACACACCTATGCCCGAGGCAGGATTCGAACCTGCGACCGTAGCAGTCCCGCGGTTCCGGACTGCAGCGCCAGAACCGCTAGACAACCGCGGCCGGTCTTCTGCTGTCTGCTGTCGTACGTGGCTGATGTAATGTCAAGCCACCAGGGATGCTACGCAGGACGCAGGGTGCTCTCTGTCTCTCAGTCTATTTACGCTCTCTCTCTCTCTCTCTCTCTCTCTCTCTCACTCTCACTCTCACTCTCACTCACACGCACACGCACACGCACACACACATACACACACAATCCAGTGGCAACATATTGCCCAACACTGCCTAATCTCAGGTATCACTCATTGAGTATCCCTTTTTAACATTATCATTATAAAATGAAGGCATTAAACCGGCCCAAAATAGTCAACAAGAGAATCAAACATCTTATGTTATATGTCATTCTGTTGTTGCCTAACTTGAGCCGCTTCAATGTCTTCATTTGTAGTGATTAGCGCCTGCATTTCACATAGTTATTGTGTTTAGAATTCTTCTGCTTGACTTAAATTATGTACCTTGGATTACGAAAAATGTGTGATATTTAATGTTAGTTCTATAATTGTATATTTGACTACCTTGAAAATGTCCTGGACTGAAACTAGTCGGTAAACGGATTGCACTGAAGTCAGCATCTGTGTTACGCATTTCCTACAGCGTATGGACGATGATACCTGTCTACACAAGATGTTATTGACAGACTGTCGGTGCCAAATCATTATCGTCGTGGCGTTCAGGGTATAACGCTGCCCAGTATGTGATACGATGTGTCGAGATGTGATCCACTTTCAGCATGAGCTCTTCGTCAATCCTTTCCAGTAATCGGATGAAGGCCTGGATTTCTGAGCAGACTAACCTATCGCTCCGTAATATCAACGAACGTCTTCCCGTACTATATTTTTAATGTATGCTGAAGGAAGTCCGGCAGTAGACCTGCCATTCCACATGTACATTTATGATAGTGTAACTTAGGATTTCAGAGCTGATAAGGTCAAGAGCTGTTACAGCAGTCAGGAAGCGCGACTCTGTTACAGCTGTAGCACAGACGCCTTGGCTCCAGAGTCTACAAAGCATAGCATGGCGGCAGCTGGTGGTGGTGCAACGAGCGCGGACAGGCTGTCGCTGGTGGTGACGTGTTTGTTCTGTAACAGTGGACGCGAGTTGCGAAGCGGCCGCCGGAGTGACAGCGCGCAGAGCCGACCTCTTCACGGCTGCGCTGGCGCCCACTCACGGCTGTCCCCGTGTAACGTAATTCCGGTCCTCCTTCTCGTACTCTCGGAATTCCCGCCTGGTCAGCACTTGAGGCCGCTTTGTTCGTTTCCGGATCCTGGACGTTTCTTCTTGTTGTGCCGAAGCGCATTCCGCCAAACGCTCTCATCTCGCACTTGTATTTACTTGCCGCGCGCAGGTGTTTGACTCGTGTCTTATTGTGTTGTCCTGCTATGGCGTACAAGCTAAACACGCTCATATTTCAGATGGTGTGGCCTTTATCCACGTACCTGCTTTCATGTTGTCACGTTGTCCACTAATACTCGATGTGGACATATGTTTCCGGTCCTGTTAGTCTGGAAATGTCTCCCTGTAGCTCTTAATACGTATGGGACATACAAGGCTTCTCTGGCACCATTCTCTCTCTCTCTCTCTCTCTCCCTCACACACACACACACACACACACACACACACACACACACAGCAAGTTGAATGTCATGTAATAGCTCTCCACTACCAACTGGTTTATATCTCCATCTATCTTTCTTTCGTACCCGCCAACATGACCTCTCTTTTGGAAGACTAGATTCTTCCTGTCACAGACCAGGAAAAGGGGGAGCGACGGAAGAACAACACTTCCTCAAAAAAAGTTAACTGGTCGTCACTGACACCCAAAAGCAGCTGTAACTGGAGTACAGTTCGGTATGGGTGCAAAACAGACACAGTTGAGAAGACAGAAATGAAACGATTAGAAGTATTTGAAACTTGATGTTACAGGATACTCCTAAAAGAGGAGAGGGAGTGATCAGTTAATGAATAAAGACTCCCTCCAGTGAGTCAACGAGAAAAAGTAAAACAACGAGCATAGATTAAAAGAAGAGAGGGAATGGTCGAACACACATTACATGAGCCATTCTGAAAAGCAGAGTTGAAGGGATAGTAGAGGGGATAAAAAGTGCAAGGGCACACTTAGAGATGTGTGCATAAGGCAGGTCGTCGATGACGCTGGATGCATCTGTCATGCTGAAATGAAGAAGATAGCTAGCTGAATTAATCTATCTGTAGGATTGAGAACCAAACCGAACAGTAGCTTACTTTTGTGGGCTTAAAACGACGGTGCTGTAATTCTGGTTGGACCCCTACTTCTCCCTATGGGGTAATACTTGTGAACTCGTACTGTTAAAGCCGAGCTAGACGTGGTAAATACACTAGACTGGCAAACGGGAGTTCTCTTGTTCGTAGTCTCTTCTGGGTTCAAATGGCTCTGAGCACTATGGGACTTAACTTCTGAGGTCATCAGTCCCCTAAAACTAACCTAAGGACATCACACACATCCATGCCCGAGGCAGGATTCGGACCTGCGGTCGCGCGGTTCCAGACTGTAGCGCCTAGAAGCGCTCGGTCACTCCGGCCGGCGTCTCTTCTGGGCATTCGGATTTAGATTTTCCGCGTTTTCCCTCGAGGTAAACGATGGTCTTCTTCTTCTTCCTTTTCTTTAGCATTTGTCTCTCCGGGTGATAGCGTCCGCTGAGTGGATTCGCTGTCTCTATTTTGAGCGATCGTGGGCCATGTCTGGATGAAGATTTACAGGCTTCAAGTCGTTGGGCAGAGTGTCGGCTCGTAGCTGTCTAGGTCTTCCCTTGGATCTGTTTCCCATAACTTCCACCATGTATGCTGCCTTTAGACTGGTATCGTCGTCTGCTCGCAGCCCATGTCCAAACCATCGCAGACACCTTTGTCGCATTTTCTTCTGGATCGGTGCGACCTCGAGTTAAATGGTGTTGTAGTACCTTAATAAAGACCACGGACGATTACTGCGCGTTCTGCTTTAATTAGAGCTATTGTGCAATCTCTAAATGAACTCGATGTCAACGGAACGTAGGACGGTAATTTTTGTCCACTTTTTCTCCAATATTAACCAGCTCTTGAGAAATTACGAAAACACTTGCCATTAGCTTAAAGTTTTGGTTTTGGTATAGCTGATCGGATGTTCTGTCACAGGCATTTAATTGACCGGTTTCGGATGCTCAGCCGTTTGCGAGCGCACTCAGCATCGGCAAGGATGGCGACAGAAGCACATAAATCCTAGGAGCATGACGGGCGTGAAGCCTGGCAGTGTTGAGGGTGAGGTGGCCCGTACGGAGGGAGTGTCCAGCGGGAGGCGGCAGCGCGTGTGCCCCGCGCCTCCCTGCCACCGGCTATCGATTGTCCCACGCTACCGGGCTGCGCGCCTCCCGCCGTCTGGGTGGTCTACGAAGCGACAGCGACAAATTACATCTCTCATCTCCTTTGTTTATGGTAATCTAACTAGTCCGGCTGGGCTGGGCTGGGTCGGGCCGCGCCGCCTCACCGGGAAAGGGCTGGCTAGCTGGCTCTACAATTCAATCCCGGGACCACCCCGCGCTTACGAGGCAGACAGGCGTCTCCCTGCCAGCCGCTGCCCGATTGACGCCTCGCGACGTGACCGCCCTCTGGGAGTGCCCTCCCCTCCCCCCCCCCCTCCTCCATCCCCACCCTCACGATGTCTCGTAGCGACCAAGGCTCAACGCTGCACCAAAGTAAGTCTGCCTCTCTCTCTCTCTCTCTCTCTCTCTCTCTCTCTCTCTCTCTCTGGTCACTACCGTAACGATGACAAACTGTCGCATATTACCTGCTGCAAAAACGTTTACAGTCGACGTCTGTATGAGCTGCCAGTTTATTATTAGCAATATTGTGTTTCCCTGTTTCCTACTTACATGAACAAGTCCATACATTTTGATTTTCAATTTTCATTACATTCTCGGTTCTCTTCCCGCTGATGCTTTCTGTTATCTCTGAGCTGAGACTACGATACATTTATGATGCATATAATTATGTAGACTGAAGCACCACATGAAAATTTGTACCAAGGTCGGGATACGAACACGGGTCTCAGTGGTGTCTCGAGTTTGAACATTATTTTTGTTTTTTGTCATTTAACGCCTTTATGGTTTTCTTTGAATAAATCCAAGTTCAAAATGGTTCAAATGGCTCTGAGCACTATGGGACTCAACTGCTGTGGTCATAAGTCCCCTAGAACTTAGAACTACTTAAACCTAATTAACCTAAGGACAGCACACAACACCCAGCCATCACGAGGCAGAGAAAATCCCTGACCCCGCCGGGAATCGAACCCGGGAACCCGGGCGTGGGAAGCGAGAACGCTACCGCACGACCACGAGATGCGGGCTAATCCAAGTATTGTTTGGAAATTAGCCCGTAAAATATTACATGCGCTTTGAGCCTGGCACTTTCGTTTGCGACGTAACTTACAGAACAATTCTTAGCCACATTTACTTTAATAATCAATAACTGAGCCTTGCATCAAATAACTTTGATTGCGTGGCGTAAATACTGTTATAAGCAATGACCTAGAAAAAAAAGTATCGTGACGATAAGCGCCCATAACTACGTCTACATAAGTCCTATTTTCGCACCACAAAAGCAACTACGCCACTGTAAATGGCTATCATTGTAAATATTTCGCACTGTAACGGTTTAACAGTGAATAGTCTCGTGCCTATCCTTTATAACATGACTTGAAAATACGTCTTTGTTGGTTGGTAGCCAGGCCAGCCGAAAAATCAACCATTTATTGTACACCTACTTGTTCGATGTAAATAAAATCTCCAGGTCCACAGGCACCTGTGAAATAGAAATGTTGTACTATACTCTGTTCATCGTAAGAATAAACCTGATGTAAACAATCGCAAACGTGATGATTGGTCAGAAGCAGCAACACAAGTACACCGATGGTGTTACGCTGTTGGAAGTAGGTCCTACTAATTAGGTTTAAGTAGTTCTAAGTCCTAGGGGACTAATGACCTCAGATGTTAAGTCCCATAGTGCTCAGAACCATTTGAACCATTTTCGTAAGAAGCGTGCGGCAATGCTGGAGTTTTTGCGAGTATTATTTCATTCTCTTCAAAAATTAAATGACATTCGAAACTATAGTGTCTCTCTGCTCCTCTTTGTTACGTCGGAACTGTAACTGCTCACACCATTGCAGGATAGTTGGACCAGCTGGCTGGCCAGTGCTGGCCAAGTTAAATGCCGGTAAAGCTGTTGTCCCGCGTTATCGTTCAGTCTATATTACAGGAGCATATAACCTATCCTTATGATCGTACAGTGCAGCCAATGAGGAAACGCGGAATAATGTATGATGAACACAGTATAACTGCGGGAGCAGTAGCGCTGCTGTAAAGGAAAGTGTTGAAATGCAAATTTGCTGCGTGATGGCTGTCTTGTAGCTACAGCGATGCTATGTTGTCTCGGCTGCCTAGCATGCTAGAATTGCAGTAAATGCTTCGTTATTTGACACCGGGCGATTACAATCGCGAAATGAAAGCATTAAATAACAGTTCAAGTTAAGTGGTTCAAATGGCTCTAAGCACTGTGGGACTTAAAATCTGAGGTCATCAGTCCGCTAGACTTAGAACTACTTAAACCTAACAAACCTAAGGACATCACACACATCCATGCCCGAGGCAGGATTCGAACCTGCGACCGTAGTAAAAGCGCGGTTCCGGACTGAAGCGGCTAGAACAGCTCGGCCACAGTGGCTGGCAGTTCAAGTTAAAAATCTATTTCACAACTAATAACAAATTACACTGTAGTACAGACCTGGAAGACGCAGAGCTATTTTATGACAACGACAGAGAAAGAGCGCCAGAGAGAGTGTGTCAAGGAGAGAGGCCCTTTCACAACGGCGTTTCTCTCTCTCTCTCTCTCTCTCTCTCTCTCTCTCTCTCTCTCTCTCTCTCTCTCTCTCATACATATACTAAATTGTAAGAGTCACAGATATAAATATACTGTTTCGTAGCACATTATATCAGATGTCTATTGTCATTCGTTTTGTCCAGAGTAACATTTCGTAAAATTATCTCTTTATTACATGTCCACTGATTTTCACTTTCACTGTTATTACATTATACAGATCTTCTTTTATTGAAGTCACTCAGTTCATTAATTCGTAACAAATATAAAAATGTTCGTGACAGATACGTATGGGGGACGCTAGATATCCTTCTCACTAGAGAGATGCACTAACTGCTACGCCACCCTGGCAAAACGCACAACTGCACGGACTACGTTAGCACGCCTTTCTCCTCAGTCCAAATTCCCTTTCACCCCTTAGCGCCGGGAGTGGTAGCCGCGCGGTCTGAGGCGTCTTGCTTGCCACGGTTCGCGCGGCTCCCCCAATCGGAGGTTCGAGTCCCCCCTCGGGCGTGGGTGTGTGTGTTGTCCTTAGCGTAAGTCAGTTTAAATTAGATTACGTAGTGCGTAAGCCTAGGGACCGATGACCTTAGCAGTTTGGTCCCATACGAACTTACCACAAATTTCCAATTTCACCCCTCAACGCACTTCATATTCCCTCTAAATTCGAACGGCATTGCGGAGACTCTCCAACTGTATTCGAATAGCACCTCACCATCGAACGAAACGGCGGGATTCTGCCTGAAATCCAGGCGTAGGTGCTTTAATCAGATGGAACAGTATGCCCCGAGAGGAGGAATACCAGAGTGGATTGACCTGTAAATGTGGATTTGGATTGAGAATGGCGGCGTGTTAGGGTAGTCCGTGCAAAGTCAATGTGCCATTATGGCGGCGTAATGGTTAGCACATATGTCTAGTGAGCAGGAGCCACGGCTTCGAATCTCGGCCTCGGTAAAATTTTCATTCGTCGCTATATATATATATATATATATGTGTGTATGTGTGTGTGTGTGTGTGTTCGAGACTTGAAAACGTCTCTGTAACTGTATAGTTTCGTTGATTAAGACACATTTTTAGTTTTTCTGTGATTTTATGTTCAGAATATTTGGTAAGACTCTTGTGTCCGACAGCCTGTCGACCTGTTTTCTGAACCGATGAGAAACGTACGCTAATAGTAAAAGGACGTTCTTACGTACTGTCGATTCACAGCAGACGTTTGAAGAATAAATATATCTAGCAGACACGGCAACACTACAGAGCTCTCCACAGTTGTCATGTGCAATGGTTTAATGAGGACGGATCAAAAAGAAGGTGCCTGATTACTATACTCTTCTCAATTAATAACTGTTCGTATTGCTGTAGAGAAACAAAACCCGTGGCATACACTTCAGAATGTGAAGTTCAGTACATGAATGCACGTGTGGTTTCACTAGCGGTGATTTTTTTCGCACCTGGTAGACACGAGGAGGACTCCGTAGTGACTACTGTATCTTTGGATTTCTGTGAGACATTGTGACTTGCACGTGCCACAGCGTCGCTAAGACTAGTTAGCGCCATCTCAAATAAAGAAACTGCGTAGGTGATGCTCAAGTTTTCCCACGATATCCGGTTCTTGCATTAAAATTCATAGGAACTTCAGAAAAGGCCATTTCACAACAATACTGAACCAGTGTCAGAAGAGAGTACATCTTCAGGGTTTCCTGCAGACACACTTGTATTACGATACGGGTAACAGGTGCATTACATTGTCAGAGTGGAATTACGTGACAGCTGGAAACGTACTCCATAGCTGACGTAACTGGGACAGTAAGACTCTTGTGAGCAAAATGTCTAAACTACACACAAATTCACCGTCAAATTCTGGCGGTGTATGCACCAGCGATGGTGTAATACCGGCAACATTTTGACCAAGGCCGCACAAAAGTGAGTGATGCTAATCGGAAACGAGGGGCATCGATGTGGACCACAGACGGCAATGTCTAGGAAATCTTTTCGGCAGACTGAAAGAACATCTGAGTGGAAAAAAGATTTGCCAGCCGTGAGGACGTTCATACAGCGGTTGACGGATGGCTCCTTGTCAAATGTGTGTCTGAAACCTTAATGGGACTTAAGGCTCCTTGTCCAAGAATCTGATTTCTGCCGTGGAGGAACTGAAGGACCGGTAGAACTTTCAGACAAGTGACTATATTAAACAATAGCGTCATGTATCTGTGCCACTTTGTAATGCTTTGCAGCATTCAATAAAATTTACTTGGTCTCTTATAGTAGTGTGTAACTTTTTTAAGCTCGCTTATATTCTTCCTTTTTTTTTTTTTTTTTTTAAAAAAAAAAAAAAAGCTACTGTGTCGATTTGACCTCAACAATCTAAATAGTCTTTGCCTTTCCTGCGCGCTACTCACGTAGTGTGACTCAATGGCACGTGGTTAAATGGGTAGATCAACGAAGTGTGAAGTGGTGTGTAACATAATTTCATTTTCCTCGATTTTTTTATTTCGTATGTAAAGAAATATTGTCCTTATCGTCATTACGTCATTATTCATCCTGTTTAGTTCATTCTGTATTTATTTCAAAGCAAGGGATACGGCGTATGTTCTGTGTGCATTAATCTGGTTGTAGAGGAACAAATCATGAAGGTATGTTCTTATTTGTACTGGTACAAGTAGAAGGAGATCAGACTATACTAAACGTCCGTCGTCCAGTTCTCCAATTACCATGTCGGACATAGGGAAGCTTTGACAACTTTCTGGATCCATCAAATAAACGGTGGCTATACCGAAAGAAATGCAAAAGAGCTTATAAGTTATTTCGTAAGTTTAAATTGGGCATACATAGTTCGAATGACTCTTCTTTTATACGGTAACTTACTACTAGACATACTTTCTAGTAAAAACGACTTATTTTCGTCATCGTTGAATCCAACTCTTCAATAATCTTTGGAAAAAAAGAGAGGCGTTACAGAGTCACTTCCAGTTCTTCAACGCCTTTCACCCTCGTGTGTGTTACCTGATCGCACTACTGACAACTGTCCTTCATTGGACCAACCAGATGGATGCCGAAGAGTACCATATACAGACTGTACGGTGGATGGCAGAACACAAACCAACTCTATTTACTGATCGCTTGATTTGTTGCCAAAGTGGTCCGCTGTCACGCATTGCCTCGGCGGTTTTGGACCGCGTTCAGATTCTTTTGCGGTCTCTTCCTCGTGATTGCTTCTTTAAGCTTCTGTAGTTGATGTAGCGCTTCTTGTTGCCTCCCAGAGCACCAAAGGCGATGTCCTTTCCTTACCAAAAATCTTTCTCCATAACTGATTGCTGGCTAGTAAATTTTACAAGTCTTGTAGAAGAAATGTGACGGCAGTCCATGGACTAACTCATATTTTCCGGATAGTGAAGAGATACCCGCAGGAGGGGGAAAAATAATAGTTTCAGGTAGGTCACAAAAAATTTTTCTCTCAAATTTCATTCGCTGCACACTTACTTTTTCTCGTTGTCTCCGTTCTCTAGTTTTTAGTGTGTGTCGGGCACCTTGCACACCTCCTTCGTCAAAAAATCAATGACGACACATTGCTTCTGCTTGGAATGTATGACTCACCTGCACAGAGTTAGTCAGTTCTAAAACACATAGGTAAAGAGGAGCCGCTTTGACTAATGTGCAACTGGAGCGATCTACACCAATTAAAGACGAAATTATGACCATTTTTACATTAATTTAGGTATAAAGCGGCCCCTGGACTATCAATAATATTGGGCAGTGAAACTGTGCATTAAATGCATTATATTAACGGTTGTTTCCAGGCAACAAATCGATATTGTGCAACGTTCGAGATTGTCTTCGTTACATTATGTTATTCATGTAACTACTGTAATTTTTAGCACTTAAAACAGTTCTTGCGCACGACGGAAATAATTAGCAGGAAACAATCGTAAACAGTAGTCTGCTAATGTTTTGGGCTAGTTAAAGTGGCGGTAGGCGCCGCCCACCTGACTTGAAAACAACGTACAGCGTAAGTGTATAATGCCATCTCCCGTCTTTTTTTACGTCCATCTAAAAACACCGAAATGTAACATAATCTCTAGTAAGCTGTACATCTTTTTGTAAACATTTAGCATCGTAATAAAGAACTGTCAAAATATCTGTCAGAAACTTATTCTTACGCTTTGTAACTACAAAAAAATTGTAATGACCAAGACTTGACAGAAGACATTTACTATAGATGCAATCTGTTCGTCACTTCCAAACAGATGTAAGTACCATTGTAAATATGAACATATAGCAGCCACGATTTAGATAGTCTTATCATTGTTATTTTCGCAAGTCATTTCATAATGGCAATAAGTCGAAACAGGTATGCCGTGTAAAATATTAAAAAATACATTACCTTATTGCAGCTAGTTTTGGAGATTTCATTTTAGTTATTGACGATCTATGGGCCACTTAACCCTCGCATACCAGTTACGACGATCCATTTCTCATAGCACGTAGAGCACGGAGTATGTGCTCCCTGCAGGTGAAAGGAGGACTGCCGGTGGCAGAATGGGACCGCAGACAGACCGGACGATAAAGTAGTGGAGGCGCGGCGAGCGGACGCGGCCGTGGATCTCCAGAGGCCGTGGCGCCGGCGCTGATGGCGTTTTCGGTCATTTCCCCGCACGGCCCGGCGGCGCGCGCTCTCTAATTGCCGGTTATTAATTACGGTGCGGCGGGCCAGCCCGGACCGTGGGAGATGAAGACATTACCGAGTGCCGGCGCTGAAATGGCTAATGGCGTGTTGCCGGCCCAGCCGGCTCGCTTATTACTTGCCGCTGAGCCTAGCTACGCTGCACCGCACGGCGTGGTGCGGTCGCGGCCCGTGATGGATCACCGCCTGTCCAGCCACAGGCTCGCTCTTTACGCAGTCCACCTTCTTTCAGTGGGATCACAGGGCAGTAAGCGTGGTGCCAGCCCCTGGCTGTCTCTCTGTGCTTTGCCAGAAAAGTCTAATTTAAATGCTACTGCGCGGGATGGCGTAGTGGTTAAAAGACTGACCTGGTGTTCCCGTGTCTAATGACATCGCTGTTGATGCAACCTTACCGTGCTCTCTTCCTGTTACGATGCCGTGATGTATAGCGAACTGAAACTTTCTGATAGATTGAAAGTGCGCAGCGGACTGTAAGCTCGAATCTGAAGCTGAGCCTACGAAGCTTAATGGCCTAAAAGCCGAGCTACCCACCCCCCCCCCCCCCTTCAACTCCCGATTATAATATGTAATCAGTCGGTGCCTGCCTTTAACTTTCCAGATCCGTAAATACGTTGCCGGAAAAAAGGTTAGTACACCTGGAAAGACGACGTCGATTTTGATCCTAGAACGGCGTATGCCATGCCACGGAGGCGCACTCGTGCTTCCTACAGCCAACTGAGACAGTTTAAAATAGTTTGAAGTGTGGCCTTCCGAGTGGCGTCATGGTCCTTTCGGAGTATTGCCACCAAAGTTGGACGTGTTGCGTCAGTTGTGCAACGACGGTGGTATCTGTGGTCACGTCGCGCGCCGTGATCTTCAGCGATGAAAGCGGATTCGGCGTGCACGCAAGTGATGGCCATTTGTGCGTACGTCATAGACCTGGTGAGCGCTGTCTCGTTGAATGCATTCGTCCAAGACACGTTGGCCCCGTCCAAGTCCTTACGGTTTGGGGTGCGACAAGCTACAACCCTCGTTCACCTTTGGTGTTTGTCCTGGGGACTCTAACCAGCGCTTAATAAGCACAGAATGTTGATCAATTATTTTGCCATTCATGCAACAGGAAGTTGATATATTTTACAAGGCGTGCAGCAACTTCCTTGGCCAGCACGATTTCTGGACTTGTCTCCAATCGAGCACGTGTGGGATATCATGAGACGAGAAGTGACTCGTGCGACTAGTCAATCAACAAATCTTACAGAACTACGTAAACAGGTCGAGCAGGCATGTATGCCAGGACAGTATTCGTCATGTGTAGTTCTGTACAATCGACTGAAGCCAGAGTCAGCACCTGCATTGCGCCCATGGAGGCTACAGCGGCTACTGATACGGGTGTTTCAGCATGTATCGATGGCTGATATCCCAGAACCACTTGTGCTATTGATCTATAAATGTAATCATTTCATGTACGCCATATGCACTATTGCAACCATAAATCTTGAGTGAATTGGTAACGTCTAATATGTTGTACTAATTTTTTTGTAGCATTCTACGTATCTTCAGTATAGAATACCCTGAAGACAGCTTATTACGGAGATTGGGTGATTACAGACTAAAGGCATTTCGTTGTGCCTGTTTTTCACTTTGGAAAATAAATATGGCATAACGTACCCTGATACTGTATTGACTCTGAAACGCACCGGTATCGCTCAGATGGCAAGGGAATTTCCTGCGAAAGGCGCGGGTATGAGTTTGAGTCTCAGTGCAGCGCAAATTTTTAATCTGTCATGAAGTTCCATTCTCTAACGGAATGTGTGCTGTAATGAAAGATTTGTTTGGGAGCCAGTGAAACTTATATTAAAACTGTACCTGCGTTGCGGTATCACAGTGCAACAGAACTGCTGAATTTAAACGAAATTTTCCTAGTCCAAACGCACGGCAGTAATGTTTCGGTGAGCTTCAGATAAGCGGAACGTAATTAGGTCATAAACGGGTGTAATAAGTTGACTTACAAGAAATATAATCTTCCTAGCTGCAAATCGGGTTCAAATCAACCACGGACACACGCGACTCGTCGCACGTGGCGATGTGAATGTTAATCTAATAATGTAAAAGCATTGGAGTCAGAAGGTCATGAGATAGTGCTGTAACTTGAGATGTGTGCACCTGTGGGAAATCGTGATTCATGAGTGCCTCTGGGAAACTTAGCAATTGCTGATGCGACATGTATTCTGTATATGCTTCATGTGCGCTAATAACTCATCGATAGTTCAAGTGAGAAATGATTAACTCCCATTGCCACCTTAACAGTACCGCCCTATGGCAAAAACAGATCTTCTTGCGTACCTTTTGTTCTTTAAATATAACTTACACATTTCAGTGAAAATTTAGAATATTGACGTAGAGGGCATTTACTGTCCAAGGTCATTAATTCATTCAAAACCCGGTTGTCTTTTTGCTCAGAGAGAGAGAGAGAGAGAGGGGGGGGGGAGGGGGAGGGGGGGGGGGGACAGAAAGCAGAAAGTGGCGAGTGATACAATAAGACGGATAACAGGCGTATATACTGCCTCTGGAACATATGTTTCAAGTTGAAACTGTGCCACCTCTTTCTCTTGCATTCTGTGGTATGTATTGCTATGTTCTGACTTCCAGCTACATCGAAACGTAATGTTTGCCTGGAAAGACTGCGATGCATTTCGAAACTACTAGAAATGTAAGATTGTCAGCGCGTCTTCGTTGCGTGTTACATTGTGTCGCCTCTCCAGCGAGGTCAGTATGCGGCGTGTTTATGTGTATGCTTTATATTCCAGTGTTTATCTGCCCTGCACATTCGAAGAATTCCATTGTTGCTCTCCGAGGCGCAATACTTCGTCGATGAGCCCCTGTTTTTTAGCAATTTCGTGGCATGACCACAAATCACGTTGTTGACATACCATCCGTTACTTCTTTAGTTTTGATATATATATATATATATATATATATATATATATATATATATATATATATATTATCTAGGCATACCTCCTATAAACTACCTATCCAAATTTGATGATTACGAGAGGTCGAATCTTTTTGTGTTTTCCTTGCAATAAACTGTCGGGGTACGAACCGTAGAGGTAAAGGCCCTCTGTCATCAGAATATCCTGTCTGTATTGTTGTGGAAATATCTGTGCGACTTTCGGAAAAGACGACACTTCTGTGGTGTAACGTTGTGTTTATTACAGCTATTGCCGTTCGCTCGTGTTTCGGAAAACATTGTCACTGACCAGTTTTATTCGTGGGAGCTGAGCAGTATTAGTCACTGAGACACGAAACCCATATCGCACCTCCTAGCCTCCGCGCTCGGAGTGTTTTTGGATTAGTTTAGTGCCCGTCGGAATCCATTAAGTCTCGTTGTGGTGTTTTATCTGCGGACGCGATGACAGTAATTAGGGCACTAAAATTGCTTCTATAGTATATTGTTAATTGCGTTACAGTGTTCTCCCCGTTGCGAACATCTATCAGCAAAAGTTGATGCCACCTTATTTCGACAGCTCAATGGCAATAAAGTCCTTTGTAATGTTCCGTTTGGTCATTTCAAAATAATTTATCCCCGTAGCTCAAGCCCGTTGTTTTAGAACAATTTAATGGCATCGTAAAGCAAGACTTACTGGAGAATTAAAAGCTTTAATTGCACTGTACGTCTTGTGGAGCCGCGGCGGCGGTGGGGAGCAAATTCCTCTAATTGAGGGTCGCTTTATCATGTCGGCCCAGACCGCGACTGGCCGCCGTGCCTGTGCCTGTGCCCTGGCTAAAACCCGAACCACACACATACACGCACACCCACACAGACAGACACACACAGAGAGAGAGAGAAAGAGCTTCCGAGGTGGACTACTGTATCGCTGGGTCATTATATCTGTCCATACTTGGTAATGGAAAAGGATAGGAAACATTGGATGACGGAAGAAGTAAAAAGGAATAGTAGTACGTACGCAGGCAATAAGATTGCTTCCCGCCCTTTCCTGCCACGGCACTCTTCGGTTTATTGGATCCGTCTCCGGAGTGAGGCGCGTGTGGTAGGGGAGGGGTGCTTTCCATGGGAAAAGAGATGGAGGAAGTAAATTAAGACAGTCTTTAATAAATTATGGCTTTTATTGGTTTTGTACTTTCTAATTTTGCTCTTTCTCTTTTTCAGGCGATATGCAAGAGGCTGAAGTCTGACGAATGGTGAGTAATTCCGTGACGCGGAATTTTAAAGTAACACACCATTCGTGCCATATGTACAGGTTGCTTACGCTATCTAATATAAAAGTATCGTAACCCACATTCATACAAGTCTTTGAGGGGGGAGATTTTCTATACAGCATTTGTCTCCTTCAGGAAAGTCAACAGAATTACGCACTTAAATACAACTGTGAAACACTTTGCTTTTCTAGCCAAGGTTCTAGTTCAGGCAGTTCCTCTCAGTGTCAAGTGTGTATCTGTATTGTGCAAGGGATGATGCATGAAGTCCGATAATCGTGTGATAGGAAACACGTACTGTTTGTAAAAATTCCCGGTGTATTAAAACTGTGTGCGGACTGAGACTCGAACTCGAAACCTGTGCCTTTCACGGGCAAGTACTCTACCGCCTGAACTACCCGAGCGCGATTCACGACCCCTCTTCACAGCTTTACTTCCCCCATTTCCTCATCTCCTACTTTCCAAATTTCACAAACTTCTCCTGCGAAACTAGCGGGTCTAGCTCTCCTTGAATAAAAGATATAGCCGAGACGTTGCTTAGCCACAGCCTGGGGGATGTTTCCAGAATGAATTTTCGCTCTGCAGCAGAGTGTGCCTGGGGGATGTTTTCAGAATGAATTTGCGCTCTGCAGCGGAATATGGGCTGATATGAAACTTCATGTCATTCGTGTCAGCGCGCACCCCAGTGCACAGTGAAAATTCCTTCTGGAAACATCCCCCAGGCTATAGCTAAGCAGTGTCGCAATATCCTTTCTTGCAGGAGTGTTAGACCCGCAAGTTTCGCAGGAGAACTTCCGTGATGTTGGAAGATAGGAGATGAGGAACTGGCGGAATAAGAGCTGTGAGGAGAGATCGTGAAACGTGCTTGGGTAACTCAGATGGTAGAGCATTTGCCTACAAAAGCAAAGATCCCGAGCTCGAACCTCGGCCCGGCATACAGTTTTAATCTGCCAGAAGTTTGAAGAGTGAACATTCATTCTGGAGACATACTGTTTAAGCTGTAGATAGTTTCAATTGTGTTGAGAATGTTCAGTAGTCATTGGTGTAGGCCCTCTTCTTGTTGATGTTCATTTCTCACTCTTGTTTGTTCTTAGTCCACTGACTGTGGTGCTGATGTCGGTCATAGAAGTTACAGCTGTTTCGCCCTTCACTGTAATTCAGTGCAGTGTGAACAACGTTGACATAGAATCCTCTTTTGTACGAAAAATGATATACACAAGACGACATTCTATCTTTAGATTAAAGAAAATACTCCGTTGCTTTTACCAGTTACCTGCAAATTCGTTATTGTTCTCAACTAGAATAATAGATCGTAGTAAGCCTTGGTTATCGCACATTTGTTCGCTCGCCGGATATGTGGGAGCGAGTATTGAAGTGAACTGAAGACTATTCTGAAACTTTGTGAAGATTTGCAGCTGGTCAAAGCAACACCCAAGATCTCGAGTGCTCAAAACTAAATGAGGGATTACTTTATCCATTTCTATTTCAGCGTATGTAACCTCAAAGACCACAACACCACAGTGTCATGTTACAGTTCTGTCAATGGATTGTAAGACAGATTCTAAGATAAGAATTTCACACCTTGAATTTTATTTACGGATGAGATGGAATTCACACAGAGTGAAATAATAAATTACGAAACGAGCAAGCTCTCGAGAAATATTTGAGGCAAGGCTTCTGGTTCGATTAATGTCAATGTATGGTTGGGTATTGTAGGTAAGAAACTAATTGGACCATGCACTTTACCGCACACGCTAATGGCTGCTATTAGCAGTTCCCGCGTATAATATAACGCGCTCTTAGGGAACCTTAACGTCGCAGAAAGACGATGGATGAGATTTATCCAAGACCGTATAACCCCCCTTTGCCCGTTCTCTGCGCATCGTTCGGCAGTACGTAACACTAATTTTTAATGACTGATGGATTGGTCGAGCAGGATCACTTCCATAGCAAACCGCTTCATCCGAACCTTAATCCTTTGGATATCTGGTTGTAGGGACATTTGAAAACATTGATGAATGCCAGTCTCGGAAACATGAGCATGTTACAGCGGCATGCGTTCATGTTCCTAAATACAAGGACGGACAGGCGCGTTTACACAAGCTCGCAATACTGTGAGGTTGAAGGGCCACGAAGTTTAACTATTTGTGGTATTACATGGAGCTCCCATAGTGTCAGTAGACAGCTTATCGTAGAAAAGAATGAAGCACATCTGAAAAGGTTTCTTTCCAGTCAAATACTTACAAGGGAACCTCCCCATCGCACCCCCCTCAGATTTAGTTATAATTTGGCACAGTGGATAGGCCTTGAAAAACTGAACACAGATCAATCGAGAAAACAGGAAGAAGTTGTGTGGAACTACGAAAAAAATAAGCAAAATATACAAACTGAGTAGTTCATGGGCAACATAGGCAACATCAAGGATAATGTGAGCACAGGAGCGCCGTGGTCCCGTGGTTAGCGTGAGCAGCTGCGGAACAAGAGGTCCTAGGTTCAAGTCTTCCCTCCAGTAAAAATTTTTAATTTTTATTTTCAGACAATTATCAGAGTTCAGGCACTCACACATAATCAATTTCGCTCTCCAAAATTCCAGGACATGTTCAGATTTGCTTGGACATATGCAGGATTTGACGGTCTACACACGGAAAAATTTGAAAACGTTAAAAACAAGTTTTGACAGAGCACAGAGAAAACTGTGCGACTGTGAAGCTGTTGCATTTATTTGTTGCAGTTTATGTGATACACTCTTACGTTTTCATCACTTTTTTGAGAGTGATTACCACATCCACAAGAAAACCTAAATCGGGCAAGGTAGAAGAATCTTTTTACCCATTCGCCAAGTGTGCAAGTTAGGTGGGTCGACAACATATTCCTGTGATGTGACGCACATGCCGTCACCAGTGTCGTATAGAATATATCAGACGTGTTTTCCTGGATCAAATGTTTTCGGTTCCCATTGGAAAGGCACGTCCTTTCGTCTACTAATCGCACGGTTTTGCGGTGCGGTCGCAAAACACAGACACTAAACTTATTACAGTGAACAGAGACGTCAATGAACGAACGGACAGATCATAACATCGCGAAAATAAAGAAAGTAAAATATTCAGTCGATGGAAGACTTGAACCAAGGACCTCTCGCTCCGCAGCTGCTCACGCTAACCACAGGACCACGGCGCTACTGAGCCCATAACAACTTTGATGTTGCCTATGTTGCCCATGGACTACTCAGTTTGTATATTTTGCTTATTTTTTCATAGTTCCACACAACTTCTTCCTGTTTTCTCGACTGATCTGTGTTCAGTTTTTCAAGGCCTATCCACTGTGCCAAATTATAACTAAATCTGAGGGGGGTGCGATGGGGAGGTTCCTTTGTTAGAAATGTTTTTTCTAGCTTCGACCATACTATGACCTCTATGAATTTGGGATAGTTTTTTTAATCCTGTGCATGATTGGTGTGAGTGCTTGTGTAACAGTGATTTGGATACTATGGAGGAGTGCAGGCCAAAGAACGCCGGTGCCACCCAGTATCGCCATGTAGCCCATTCCTATCGAACAGCAGTAAGTGGGCCACTGGGCTTGACATCTTGTATCCAGTGGGCGGATTACATCGCCAGTGTAGAGTGTCTTCATTCGACGAAATGTTTGAGAGAGGTTGAGGTATAGCCCAGAGCATTGACGAAAGCTCTAATGACCAGGAAAATTACAATGTTATTTCGCCTTCCGTTGTCACTGGATAAAAATTTAATACAAAGCCTGCAATGCAGTGGTCTTACTCGGGCTCATTCGCTACGAAACGAGCAGCACCTTGTCTCTGATACGCTTTCCACGCCAATATTAATGACTCACCGAATTGGAAAGAGTGCGGATTGTTGGACTACATAGGGCCACATGTACATTGCGACGAGTTGTCCGCCAGCCTGGGCCGTTGCCAGGTGTACGATATAGTTGAGAACGTTGAGCACTACCGAGTGACGTAGCGCAGTGGCTTAGACACTGGACTCGTATTCGGGAGGACGGCGGTTCAATCCCGCGTCCGGCCATCCCGATTTAGGTTTTCCGTGATTTCCCTAAATCGCTCCAGGGAAATGCCGGGATGGTTCCTTGGAAAGGGCACGGGCGTCTTCCTTCCCCATCCTTCCGTAATCCGATGAGACCGATGACTTCGCTGTCTGGTCTCCTCCCCCAAACAACCCAACCCCAACCCGTTGAGCACTGGAGGGGAAAGATCCCAGGACAGATACAGGGCTACTGGCGTACTGTTTTTAAGCTTCCTTGGTCCGTTAACGTCATGTAGCCCATAGAATACTGAGGTGACAGAAGTCACGGGATAGCGATATGTAAATATGCAGAAGGCGGTAGTATCGTGTACACAAGGAATAAAAGCGCAGAGCATTGGCGGAGCGTCGTTTGTACTTTGATGATTCTTGTGGAAAGGTGGCCGGCGTGATTATGAACGCACGATGGGTATTAACAGACTTCGAACGCGGAAAGGTCGTTGGAGCTAGACACATGGGACATCCCATTTCGGAAATCGTTAGGGTATTCAATCTTCCGCGATCCACAGTGTCGAGATTGTGCCGAGAATACCACATATCAGGCATTACCTCTCACCACGGACAACGCAGCGGCCGACGGCCTTCACATAAAGACCTAGTGCAGCGGCGTTTCCGTAGAGATGTCAGTGCTAACAGACAAGTTACACTGCATGAAATAACCGCGCAAATCAATGCGGGACGTACGACGAATATATCCGTTAGGACAGGGTGGCGAAATTTGTCGTTAGTGGCCTACTGCAGTAGCTGACCTACGCGAGTGCGTTTGCTAACAGCACGACATCGCCTCCTGCACCTCTCCTGGGCTCGTGACCATTTAGTCCTGCTTTGAGTTGGTAAGAAGTGATGGTAGTGTTAGAATGTGACGCAGACCCCACGAAGCCATGGACCCAAGTTGTCAACAAGGCACTGTGCAAGCTGGTGATGGCTGTGTAATGGTGTGGGCTGTATTTACATGGAATGGACTGGGTCCTTTGGATGTTTGGCTACTTAGAGTTCATTTGCAGCCATTTATGGGCGTCATGTTTTTTCTGCATGACAATGTGCCTTCGTCACCGGCCCAAGCTTTTTCGCGATTGGTTTGAAGAACGGTCTGGACAGATCGAGCGACGATTTGGCCACCCAGATCGCCCGACGTGAATCAAATCGAACATTTGTGAGACATAATCGAGAGTTCAGTTCGTGTACAAAATCATGCACCGGCAACACTTTCGCTATAATGGACGGCTGTAGAGGCACCATGGTTCAGTATTTCAGCAAGGGATTTCCATCGACTTGTTGAGTCCATGCCACGTCGGGTTGCTGCTCTACGCCGGGCAGAAGAAGGTGCGACACGACATTAAGAGGTATCCAATGACTTCTGTCACCTCGGTGTATGTGTATGGCACCATGCAGGAGGTTACCACCTCCCGTCATGAAATATGATGGCCCTGGAGCGGCAGCAGCAACAAGTGTTGATTTGTTATCGCTAGGGAGCAGTCAACGTCGTTAAGATACGGTAGCACTGGGAGTGGATACATGTGTTCAAGTTAAGGGTTGCTGCTCAAACTGTTAAAGTGAACTGTTAAAATATGACATTGCCCTTATTGTTCCCATTGTGTGTACCTTTTACCAATATTCGTTCGGTTTGCATGTACTCTGTTCACTAATTTTTGAAAGCCTGTTTAACCGTGTAACTGCTTCGTTGAACAAAACCACCTTCCTCCTGTAGGGTTTCTGAAAGCGTCGGCCGTGTGAAACTTATCTCGGGTCTTTCACGGATGGTATTGTAAAAGCCAGAATCTATGGTAACCTCATTTGTATTTCTTTTGAGGATAATTCACTGCCCTACTGTCGCTTTTATAAAAATGATGTCTACTGCACTGTGATTGTTGTGTTTCTTGACCTGCTGGAGCCTTTGGACGGAAAGTCAAAAGGAAAAGAGAAAAGCTGGTCAAAACCATCATTGTTCATTGTGTGTGTTAACGGTGTAGCTGATAATTTAAGTGTGGCGCGATATTTTACACGTGTGTTCTTATCAATTTAATGGCATTTTTGGACATATTCTACGTTTATGAAGTTTAAGCCTCTTACTGTAAAGCATTGTCGGTTCAAAACGGTACAGTATACAGGTATTTCACAATTCAAGTCACACACTGTAGAGACGACACTGTACATCAGGTTTTACTCGGGAACGCATATCGGGAAATATCATCCGACGATGCTAGACAAGCCGGCCGCTGTGGCCGAGCAGTTCTAGGCGCTTCAGTCCGCAACCGCGCTGCTGCTACGATCGCAGGTTCGAATCCTGCCTCGGGCATTGATGTGTGTGATGTCCTTAGGTTAGTTAGGTTTAAGCAGTTCTAAGCCTAGGGGACTGATAACCTCAGATGTTAAGTCCCATAGTGCTTAGAGCCATTTGAACCATTTGATGCTAGACAACGTCGGAGCTACAGTCACCGGTGCCTGTAAAAGTATGCAATATACAGGTTGATTCCGTGACGATCTTACCAACTTTCAAGGATAATGGAGATGGATATATGTATCAATATGAGGTAAGGCTCCTGGTTCGGAAACGAACGAGTCGAAAGCTACAAGCGAGAATCATTCTCATATGTTTGACAGTGGAATACATGTACCGGTAGTGTTGTTGCTAAAAATGTTGGGTATGGAATTTTCAGAGGTGATTAGTATGGTCTAAACAAGAAAAAAATGTTTAATAAACAGGGACTGTGAAATGCGTATCCTAATATCTGAGAGCACTTGTTCAATGGAGTGGATGTGTGGTTTTTCTACGAAGATGAACGAGTGCTCATAGCTCCTCAGGTACGCATTTGAGAACACGTGTGTGCTAGACATTTTATCTTGTCTTGATCCTCACTATCACCTCTGATAGTTGCCTATCCTACAATGTTAGTAACAACAGTACCGGTGCATGCATTCCACTGTTAGAGGTATCAGAATGATTTTCGCTTGTAACTTTCGACTCATTCGTTCTCGAACCAGGGACCCTTTCCACAAATGATGCATTTATCCGTCTTCATCATCCTTGGAAGTCTGGAGCATCGTCACGGCATCTGCCTGTGTATTACATAGATTTACAGGCCCGGTGCCTATAATTTTGAGGCTCTGTAGCATCGTAGGATGACGTTTCCGGACATGGACTCTTGTGTAAAACTTGATCTACTAAGTCCACTCTACGGCCTCTGGAGGTGTGTAACATGAATTGTTAACATTTATGCATTTCCATAAATCCAAAACTCTAAATAGTGCTTGACAGCAGTATCTCGGGAAAATTTTCGGTGTCACAGGTGGCGTCAGCAACGTCACAAATTGTTATTCGGAAATATGATTCAGTAATTGCCCTCATAATGGCACAGACGCAACAGCGTCCTGTTGAGATTTATTTGATAATGACTTCAACTATTCTATTACTTTTCTGGTACTATTATCTCGATAATCTTCACCTTACGGGCCGCCCGCTGTGTCTGATCGGTTCTAGGCGCTTCAGTGTGGAACCGCGCGACCTGTACGGTCACAGGTTCGAATCCTGCCTCGGGCATGGATGTGTGTGATGTCCTTAGATTAGTTAGGTTTAAGTAGTTCTAAGTTCTAGGGGACTGATGACCTCAGCTGTTAAGTCCCATAATGCTCAGAGCCATTTGAACCATTGTCACCTCACGGCCGTGTGACGTTAAGTGGCAATCGCGTTTAGTGCTTAAATTTGTTGTTATAGAACCTTCACTATGATTTTTAATTAGTCTTCTCATAGACGTTTACGGTAAAGATTCAGTGCAATAACCCCTTAAGTTTATCACAGACGAAGTCATCATTAGTCGGAGAAGAACTGCAATATGAGCGGTCGCGGGCATCGTCTTAAATGGTTTTTAGGTCGATCAAAGAAAAGTAAATCAGGATGGCTGCAAGAGGAATACAGACGCCGTTCGTTTTGTGGCAAATCCAGTGCGTTAATCGCCGCGCCATTTCGTTCGGTTGTATTTTACATTTTTAAATGACCATAAGATATATAGTTTCCTCTTACAGGGAACTACGGAGTACTTGTTACAAGTGCTTTCTATCGGTATGTGGCCCCTCTATTTGAATTAAAGTGCAAAAAATTGCTCTTGTTCGCTTTTTTCCGTATTTTATTGGGCTAGTTAATAATGCTAGTTAATAATGTGGAATACGAAGACACTACTGATTTATTTAAATGGCATGTTGTGCGCAACACCCTGAGAGTAAAGAGGGAAAAAGCAATTTGTAATAATAATTATAAAGACCAAGCACACATTCCCCGTTACAGTTCATGTATTTTAAAAATATTGTGACTGTTGCCCATACTGGTAATGATTTTCGTTTTTCTTACTTACTTTTTACTGCGTTCTATTGCTCCTGCTGCTTTTGTTCGTACTTTTCTGTGCTTTTAGTTGGAGTCCGAATTATCTTAGCAGCCTCTCTTAATACCTCCAGAAACTAAATTTAGTGTAAAACTAATTCCGTAACGTGCTGATTAAGCGTATTACCATTCAGCTTCGACTAGAGGCGTGTAATTGTTTTTGTAGCTGCGTAGAAGAGATGTGATCTATACGCGTGGCAGCCTGTGCTGCAGGTTGTCCGCGGCGAACGTTTGTTATTTGGGTTGCATACGCTACAGGAGATACCGTAAACATTCATGAGCGCGGCCCTGTGTGAAGATGTAGTTGATGCTTGTATCTTTACTCTCGCACTGCTACCTACATTTAGTTATTTTAATTAATCTTCGTTGCTGTTCACTTGGAGCGAATACCAGTCATCAGTAATTAGCTATTACGGCAGATGTAGCCAATAGCAGATAGTTTGAAGAAGTTTGTTGACAGTCATCGCTTCTAGCCAAACTAACTTGTAACACGGGAAGTTACTTTTGACAATTATTCACTGAAATAGAGACATTTCATGTTTCATTTTGGCCTCTTCAAGTTACTCTTCACTCGGACGCATCGTTCAGACTCAAGTAAGTGTGGAGGTTACTGGAAAAAAAAAAAAAAAAAAAAAAAAAAAAAAAAACCTGTCAGAAATCAAATTCAGACCTGGGTTCATCTTTTACGGTTTTCGTGAAAATAAAAATGACATCCTGATCAACAATGGACTTGAAGATTTATGTACGTAGTGTTGCTTTAAAATACCCAATTTTTCAGTAACTAAACAACCAGCGTAATATCAAGGAGGTTACAAAGAGTGACGTCCTCATCAAATTGAAATCATTTTGGTGTGTGTTTTAAATAGCATTCTGGCATTCATAATTACATTTCTTAATACAGCACGTATATAACACATTATAGTATGTATGTGAAATTCTATGCTGTTTGTTACATACTGTCTAGTACTATGTTACAAAATGGTTCAAATGGCTTTAAGCACTATGGGACTTAACATCTGAGATCATCAGCCCCATAGACTTAAAACTACTTAAACCTAACTAACCTAAGGATATCACACACATCCATGCCCGAGGCAGGATTCGAACCTGCGACCGTAGCGGTCGCGCGGTTCCGGACTGAAGCGCTTAGAACGGCTCGGCCACAGTGGCCGCCTACTACGCTACAATGTTTTATCCAGATTAGTATACAGTAATACTAATATTTGTGAACGTATCCCTCTAAATATGCAGTATCATACTGCTAACTCACTGCTAGTGATTACTTTTCATATCACATATTTCAGGGTGTGTTAAAACCCACTGGAAGTTCCCCTGTGTGTATTTTTTAAATGTTTTAAAGACTGTTTTGAAGGAAATCAGGAAGAAAGGTAATATATTTAGAGCTGAAGTCATGCTACGCTCTCTGTCTGCAGTTGACATGTTAACAACTCGGACCTGCTAGAACACTCTAAAAGATGATAACGGTTTATCATGATCAATGTAGGGCATCCACTATAAGACACAAAAGTACGCACCACGAAGTTATTACCCGAATATAATGAAAATCGGTTGATGTGATGTACATGTAGAAAAATAAATGATTACAGTTTCAGAAAATTTGTTGATTTATTTCAGGGAAAGAGCTTCTTAAATTGCGCAAGTCAGTAACGCATTGGTCCACATCTGGCCCTTATGAAAGCATTTATTCGGCTTGACACTGATTGATGGAGTTGTTGGATGTCCTCCTGGGGAATATCGTGTCGAGCTCTGTCCAACTCGCGCATCAGATAGTCAAAATCCAGAGTTGCTTGGTGGGGCCCGCCCATAATGCTCCAAACGTTATTAATTGGGGAGAGAGTTGGCGACCTTTCTGGTCACAGTAGGGTTTGACTAGCACAAAGGCAAGCAATAAAAATACTCGCCGTGTGCGGGCGGGCATTATCTTGCTGAAATGTAGGCCCAGGACGGCTTGCCATGAAGGGCAACTGAACAGGGCGTAGAATGTCGATGCATCGCTGTACTGTAATAGTGCCGCGGATACAACCGGAGGGGTAGTGTTAGAACTGAAATGGCACCACAGACCACCAGTCCTGGTTGACGGGCCGTATGGCGGGCGACGGTCAGCTGCTGTCTGGCGCGTCTCCAAACACATCTTCGCTAGTCATTGGGGCTCGGTTCGAAGCAGGACTCATCAATGAAGACAATTCTACTTCAGTCAATGAGATTTCGTACTGAATAGCTGCTTGCATAAGAGGCAGAGGCGGACGAACGCATTAGTGACTTTTAGCATTGAAACAAATTACATTTTTAGGGTATCAGTTAACCGTAGCCAAGTCTGCCACGTTTATCCAACACACCTCCAGTTATTTACTTTAGTGTTCACACGCCATGCTCAGCATCGTTCTTTTACCAAACAAGTGCACACTCATTAAACGGCAGCGCTCGCCGAGAAAAACAGGAAAGTGCTCACCCAACCTTCTGAATTGCACGGACTAACTTGGTTCATCTCGAAGGTTCATCTACTCCCGACTACTGGTAGGCACAATGAAAAACACCACCTCCACCCCAGAGGCCACACAATTTCTTCGCCCCACGAGGGCTGCCGGCCAACGCTCAAGTTCCACGAGTGCCAAACCACTCCACGATATTATTTAACATACAGGTCTTTCAGCCAACCGGGAGCAGAATTTAGGCTTTCTCATCGTCCATTTACTTTCCCTGCTTACAGCGCTTCTATTAGGTGCTGCCTCGTGGTGGGACGTTACAAACATTTTCTCCAACGGATGTTGGAAACACAACGTGACAGGAGGAGTTGGAAAAGACCAACGAATCAGCTTCAGGCTGAAGAAGAACCCACCCTCCCACTGTAACCTGATACTGAACCAGACGGCTACGTCCGGGATTATCAGCTTATATTCCGGATAAATTTCGGAACACACGAGGCAATGCTGACCCTGCGACTTGTTTTAGAAGATAGGATGAAGAAAGGCAAACCTACGTTCAAACCATTTTAGATTCAGAGAAAACTTATGATAGTATTGACTGGACTACAGTCTTTGCAATTTTGAAGGTGACAGGGATAAAATACAGGGAGCGGAAGGTTATTCGCAATTCATACAGAAACCAGACTACAGTTATGAGTGTCGAAGGGCATGAAAGGAAAGCAATAGTTGAGTAGGAAGTGAGATAGGGTTGTAGCCTATCACAGGCCTTATTCAATCTCTACAATGAGGTAGCTGTGAAGGAATTCAAGGAGAAATTTTAAAGGGAATAAATGTTCAAGGAGAATAAATAAAGACATGGAGGATGCTTATGACATCCAAATTCGCTAGAGGTGGCAAAGTAATTGAAAGAGTATCTGAACAGTATGGACAGCGTATTGAAAAGAGGTTGGGAGATGAACTTCAACAGAAGTAAACCATGGATAATGGAAGGTAGTCGAATTGAAGCAGGCGATGCAGAGGGAATTGGAGTAGGAAATGAGACATTAAGAGTAACAGATGAGTTTGACTATTTTGGCAGCAAAACTACTGCTGGTCGCCGAAGTAGAGTGGATATAAAATACAGACAGACAGTTGCAAGATTTGAAAGCGAATATAAATTTAAGCGGTATGAAGTGAAAGGTGTACAATAAACAATTTGGACAAGAACAGAATGCAAGATTTTGAAATGGAATGCTACAGAAGAATGCTGAACATCAAATAGGTGGTTGGAGTAATTAGTGAAGAGATATTGAACTGAATTTTCGAAAAGAGAAAGTCATGGCACTACTTGGTTGAAAGATTAAATTAAAACAGTAATGTTAGGAAGTAGGAGGCAGAAAGACTAGGGCGTGTGAGTGGATTAAATGAGTGCGTCTGTGTAAATCTTCGACTAGGTTGTCGTAGAAGAAGGAGAATGAGGAATTTCTGATTTTTATCCCGTAATTGTCGAAACACGTTCATTAACTGTGATGATGACTTTGATGCAATATGTTTAGGGACAGGTCCTAAATGAAATTGTGCTGTCCGTCCAAAAGATTATAAACTTGCAAGTACTGTGGGAATATGCATGTCTAGGAAATGGGGAAGGCACGTGTATCTGTACGAAACGAGTAATTACAGCGCTAGAGTAGAGAGAAATAGCTTTACCACGTCTCCTTAGGAGCTACGCTTCTATTTTGGTTTCAGCAAAGGACACTGTCACTGGGCCGGCGGTGCGAATTGGTATCACGCAAATCTTTGAAAAAGAAACTGTTTAGTTTCATAAGGTAAGCCAACGGAGATGATTCTTGTGTGGATGTGTGGGGTGCCGTCTCGCTGAATTCAAGTTTTATGCCTTTCCTCGAAGAGTCTCGTCCCTCGGCAACTGCCGGCGTAATTTTATGCGTAAAAGTAGCAATTGAGTAACCATGTTTCAGCATTGATTTGAAGTTAACTTTGGCAGTTGTGCGCGAAAGTAAAGTGGCGACGGTAAGCATGCCTCAAGTAATATTCGATCGAAACTTAAAAAGCCTAGGAAGTGTTCGTATGGAAAGAAAAAATTACGGTGTGCTTACCTGTTAGCGCGGTGTAAAGACGAGAGGGTCTTTAACAAGGGATGAAGGGGTGGCCATTGCCGTCCTTGGCCGCCCCTCATGAAGGGAAGATGTTAAGGGGGTCGTACCGATATGACGCGGCCCTTTCATCTGCAGCACACGGTGCGTGTAATTACAAGCCCGGCCCGGCCCGGCCCGGCACGGCCCACAGATTTATGAAGCGAGCCGCCCTGCCGCACTTTGGCCGCTCATATAGATTTTAATTGCGGCGCGCGCTTGCATCCTATATTCATCACAAGCACATTGTTGAGGACCCGCGGGCAGTGGCGCGAGGCGCCCGCCGCCCCGGGCAAAAACACGCGACCCCACTGACCGTTGACTCCGCCACCGCCCCTGCTCCCCTCCCCGGCTTCTCACCACTCTACTACGTGGAACGCTGCGCGAGAATGTGAGCTGTTGCAGATGCGTTGCGCACACTACCATGATGGGACAAACTGATGGGATATCTCCTAATATCATGTCGGACGTCGTTTTGCCCGGCGTAGTGTACCAGTTCGACGAGGCGTGGACTCAACAAGTCGTTGAAAGTACCCTGCAAAAATATTGAGCAATGCACCCATTTATAGTCGTCCATAATTACGATAGTGTTGCCGGTGTAGGATTTTGTACACGGACAGACCTCTCGATTATGTCCCATAAATGTTCGATGGGATTCATGTTGGGTGATCAGGGTCGCAAAATCATTCGCTAGAATTTTCGAGTTGTTGTTGTTGTTGTGGTCTTCAGTCCTGAGACTGGTTTGATGCAGCTCTCCATGCTAATCTATCCTGTGCAAGCTCCTTCATCTCCCAACACCTACTGCAACCTACATCCTTCTGAATCTGCTTAGTGTATTCATCTCTTGGTCTCCCTCTACGATTTTTACCCTCCACACTGCCCTCCAATGCTAAATTTGTGATCCCTTGATGCCTCAGGACATGTCCTACCAACCGATCCCTTCTTCTAGTCAAGTTGTGCCACAAACTCCTCTTCTCCCCAATCCTATTCAATACCTCCTCATTAGTTACGTGATCTACCCACCTAATCTTCAACATTCTTCTGTAGCACCACATTTCAAAAGCTTCTATTCTCTTCTTGTCCAGACTATTTATTGTCCATGTTTCACTTCCATACATGGCTACACTCCATACAAATACTTTCAGAAACGACTTCCTCACAAATCTATATGCGACGTTAACAAATTTCTCCTCTTCAGAAATGCTTTCCTTGCAATTGCCAGTCTATATTTTATATCCTCTCTATTTCGACCATCATCAGTTATTTTGCTCCCCAAATAGCAAAACTCCTTGACTACTTTAAGTGTCTCATTTCCTAATCTAATTCCCTCAGCATCACCCGACTTAATTCGACTACATTCCATTATCCTCGTTTTGCTTTTGTTGATGTTCATCTTATATCCTCCTTTCAAGACACTGTCCATTCCGTTCAACTGCTCTTCCAAGTCCTTTGCTGTCTCTGACAGAATTACAATGCCATCGGCGAACCTCAAAGTTTTTATATTTTCTCCCTGGATTTTAATACCTACTCCAAATTTTTCTTTTGTTTCCTTTACTGCTTGCTCAATATACAGATTGAATAACATCGGGGAGAGGCTACAACCCTGTCTCACTCCCTTCCCAACCATTGCTTCCCTTTCATGCTCCACGACTCTTATAACTGCCATCTGGTTTCTGTACAAATTGTAAATAGCCTTTTGCTTCCTGTATTTTACCCCTGCCACATTTAGAATTTGAAAGAGAATATTCCAGTCAACATTGTCAAAAGCTTTCCCTAAGTCTACAAATGCTAGAAACGTAGGTTTGCCTTTCCTTAATCTTCCTTCTAAGATACGTCGGAAGGTCAGTATTGCCTCACGTGTTCCAACATTTCTACGGAATCCAAACTGATCTTCCCCGAGGTCGTCTTCCACCAGTTTTTCCGTTCGTCTGTAAAGAATTCGCGTTAGTATTTTGCAGCTGTGACTTATTAAACTGATAGTTCGGTAATTTTCACATCTGTCAACATGCTTTCTTTGGGATTGGAATTATTATATTCTTCTTGAAGTCTGAGGGTATTTCGCCTGCCTCGTACATCTTGCTCACCAAATGGTAGAGTTTTGTCAGGACTGGCTCTCCCAAGGCCGTCAAGTTCTAATGGAATGTCTACTCCCGGGGCCTTCTTTCGACTCAGGTCTTTCAGTGCTCTGTCAAACTCTTCACGCAGTATCGTATCTCCCATTTCATCTTCATCTAGATCCTCTTCCGTTTCCGTAATATTGTCCTCAAGTACATCGCCCTTGTATAGACCCTCTATATACTCCTTCCACCTTTCTGCTTTTCCCTCTTTGCTTAGAACTTGGGTTTCCATCTGAGCTCTAGATATTCATACAAGTTGTTCTCTTTTCTCCAAAGGTCTCTTTTATTTTCCTGTAGGCTGTATCTGTCTTACCCCTAGTGAGATAAGCCTCTACATCCTTACATTTGTCCTTTAGCCCTGCCTGCTTAGACATTTTGCACTTCCTGTTCTGAGACGTTTGTATTCCCTTTTGCCTGCTTCATTTACTGCCTTTTTGTATTTTCTCCTTTCATCAATTAAATTCAATATTTCTTCTGTTACCCAAGGATTTCTATTAGCCATCGTCTTTTTACCTACTTGATCCTCTGCTGCCTTCACTACTTCATCCCTCAGAGCTACCCATTCTTCTTCTACTGTATTTCTTTCTCCCATTCCTGTCAACTGTTCCCTTATGCTCTCCCTGAAACTCTGTACAACCTCTGGTTCTGTCAGTTTATCCAGATCCCATCTCCTTAAATTCCCACCTTTTTGCAGTTTCTTCAGTTTTAATCTACAGTTCATAACCAATAGATTGTGGTCAGAGTCCACATCTGCCCCTGGAAATGTCCTACAATGTAAAACCTGGTTCCTAAATCTCTGTCTTACCATTATATAATCTATCTGATACCTTTTAGTATCTCCAGGATTCTTCCATGTGTACAACCTTCTTTTACGGTTCTTGAACCAAGTGTTAGTTATGATTAAGTTGTGCTCTGTGCAAAATTCTACCAGATGGCTTCCTCTTTCATTTCTTAGCCCTAATCCATATTCACCTACTATGTTTCCTTCTCTCCTTTTTCCTACTGTCGAATTCTAGTCACCAATGACTATTAAATTTTCGTCTCCCTTCACTACCTCAATAATTTTTTTTATCTCATCATACATTTCTTTAATTTCTTCGTCATCTGCAGAGCTAGTTGGCATATAAACTTGTACTACTGTAGTAGGCATGGGCTTCGTGTCTATCTTGGGCACTATAATACGTTCACTATGCTGTTTGTAGTAGTTTACCCGCACTCCTATTTTTTTATTCATTATTAAACCTACTCCTGCATTACCCCTATTTAATTTTGTATTTGTGACCCTGTATTCACCTGACGAGAAGTCTTGTTCCTCCTGCCACCGAACTTCACTAATTCCCACTATATCTAACTTTAACCTATCCATTTCCCTTTTTAAATTTTCTAACCTACCTGCCGGATTAAGGGATCTGACATTCCACGCTCCGATCCGTAGAATGCCAGTTTTCTTTCTCCTGATAACGACGTTCTCCTGAGTAGTCCCCGCCCGGAGATCCGAATGGGGGACTATTTTACCTCCGGAATATTTTACCCAAGAGGACGCCATCATCATTGAATCATACAGTAAAGCTGGATGCCTTCGAGAAAAATTACGGCTGTAGTTTCCCCTTGCTTTCAGCCGTTCGCAGTACCATAACAGCAAGGCCGTTTTGGTTAGTGTTACAAGGCCAGATCAGTCAATCATCCAGACTGTTGCCCCTGCAACTACTGAAAAGGCTGCTGCCCCTCTTCAGGAACCACACGCATGTCTGACCTTTGAACAGATACCCCTCCGTTGTGGTTGCACCTACGGTACGGCTATCTGTATCGTTGAGGCACGCAAGCCTCCCCACCAACGGAAAGGTCCATGGTTCATGGTTAGCGCCAAATTTCGCCGCACTGTCCTAACGGATACGTTAGTCGTGCGTCCCAGATTGATTTTTGCGGCTCTTTCACGCAGTGCAGCCTGCCTATTAGCACTGACAACTCTATGCAAACGCCAATGCCCTCGATCGTCGGCCACTGCGTTGTCCATATTATGTTGAGGGGTAATACGTGAAATTTTGTATTCTCAACACATTCTGTACACCGGGGAGCTCGGAATGTTGAATTCCCTAAAGATTTCCGAAATGGAACGTTCGATGTGTCTAGCTCCAACGACCATTCCGCTTTCGAAGGCTGTTGATACCCGTCGTGCGGCCATAATCACGTCGGAAAACTGATTACAAATGTCACATCCACCAATGCAGTGCCATTTTATATCTTGTGTACGCGATACTACCGCCATATGTCTGCAGCCATCCCATGACGTGTATCACTTCATTGTCTACTACTTCTACTACTACTACCACCACCACCACCACCACCACCACCATCACCACTACTACTACTACTACTACTACTGTTACACACACTGGTATGGAAATCTCATTTCCGGAGTTGGTTTTGTGACTTACCTGTAAGGCACTGAGTTTGTATATTGTCGCCGCCACCCCACGACCCCCTCCTCCTTGTCTTGTCCAACGTCTCTGAAACTGTTCTAAGCCACTTGTGATCATTGTGGTATTGTATTGTGTACATCTTGCAGTCTTATTTGTACTCTCTACGAGACTTGTTCAGAAATGTTCAAATGTGTGTGAAATCTTACGGGACTTAACTGCTAAGGTCATCAGTCCCTAAGCTTACACACTACTTAACCTAAATTATCCTAAGGACAAACACACACACCCATGCCCGAGGGAGGACTCGAACCTCCGCCGGGACCAGCCGCACAGTCCATGACTAACGAGACTTGTTGAGCTTGTGCAACAATTGTAAAGGTTATGTAGAACTGTGGTATGCATTGTTATGTATACAGAGTTCAAGGGATACTTCTTTATTGAATAAAGAAAGACTGAAAACTAACACTCCTACTTCACAGAGGACAGTAAATAATATTTTTACCTCTGGTAAGAAGACTACTGCCACAAAAAGTTGCTGAATTTTTAATATACGTATAAAGAACACAATCTGAACGGTAGTTCGCCTGAAAGTCAATATATGAGATGCACGATCTCCGCGACGTACCATTGTGCCGTCAGAATTCCCTAAATCACTACCAGCCGTGACCCGAAAGCATAGCAATGGTTTCCCACACTATCACGCCAGGAGTTCCAGCGCTGTACCTCTCCAAATCGTTGGAAGGATGGTACCTCTCCCCAGGTCGCCGCCATACTCGCCAGCGATGGTCGTCTGGAGCAGTACAGACCGACCACTCATCCCGGAACAAGATGCGACATCATTCATGAGCTGTCCGTCCATGCTTCCTGGTCAGGGCGCCACTCCAAACGCAGTCAGTTCGGTTGTGGCGTTAACGGCAGCCTAGGCATGGGACTGTATTTCCCTAGTCCGGCTGATGGTGCTCTGCAGCCAATGTAGCGGAATGACACACGATGTTGCGGAAGTGCATTACTTATTCTCGCTTGTCAGGCGCAGATGTGAAGGGGTTACGTTGTGCTTGGCGCAAAAATGGTTCAAATGGCTCTGAGCACTATGGGACTCAACATCTGAGGTCATCAGTCCCCTAGAACTTAGAACTACTTAAACCTAACTAACCTAAGGACATTACACACACCCATGCCCGAGGCAGGATTCGAACCTGCGACCGTAGCATGCTTGGCGCACTACACAGCGATCTTCCCTTGTGGTGGCCAGACGTGGTCGTCAGGAACCGTGACGACGGGTATGCCTTCCCTCACATTCCCATGCAGTCCAGTATCTGGCCACTGTCACATCCAGATGTTCCACAAATCTAGATATTGTTGGGTCCGACAAGACGTCAAAATGGAGACTCACAATGAGTCCCCTTTCAAAGTCTTTCAGGCACTGACAACGGTGTCTAGCACGAGTACGCGGCAACTCTGTGTCATTCACAGCTATCACTCACGCCCCATATATACCCTATCAGATCTAGGAATGACAGTAGACACGAACACCACTAACGTACTCTGGCGGCCGTTCTACCTATTACAGAGAACTGCAACTCTAAGCTTTTACACAAACGCCGCTAATGTGTACATGTACGAAGTTACATTGACATCCGACTACGTCTTCTGAGTGGTTCACTCATTTAGTCAGGCACTGTATCTTGAACGCTTCAGCCGTTTAGCTGGCTATTTGCTTTGAAGTGATGGGAATTAGTTCGAATATCTTGATCAATTTTTTTTTTTTCGTCGGAATGTAACTGTTAAAGAGAAACGTAGCAGAAATGGGTTTCATGTCACCAAATTGAATGTAAAGTATGCTGTTGTAAATCCCAGACCTTTTCCTCGTATGTTACATTTGATTGTGATCCCTATGTCACATGATCGATTTGATGAATTCAGGAAGCAGCTAGGCTGTGTGACGCCGATAATTTTCTTCTTTTCTGTCGCTTTGCGTTTCCATGTGTCCACAACACAAAATTACACGTTGCGAACATTATAGCAGTACTGTGTGTATAGTTAATTGTATGAGAAATAATATGTGGTCCAGCGAAAGGCAAGTCTACAAGGTCGTTGCACTAAAGATCAGTGCGGAATTTCGCGTTGTCTTCATTTACAGACTACATTTGCGCACTCGTCAGATGAGTTCGATTGGTAGATATAAGCAGCTTGGTTGAAATTTTCACCTGTGCGTGTGTCTCAACGGAGATGTCGATGATTGGCAAACGCTAAAGCTCTCTCGTGGGTCGCAGCGCATGTGACGCGCGCAGTTTCCACATAAATAAGAAAATCGTGACTCTCCTGAAGTGGACATGTACCAACACGTCCTCCATGCACGACTGTGATTTGTAGGCAGTCTTTCACATTCATTTAGGTGATTGAGGGAGTGTTTGCCAAGTTGCGCTTCACGTACTGTGTTTGCAGAGTGAAACATTTCGCCATCGCGTTAATGCCTCACTAAGAGATACAGCCACATTAGGTTTCTCCCAGTTACATAATCCGTAGCTGTGAAGAGTAAGCTTTAGCCTTCTTTAACGGTCCGATCTATTACCTTCTCATAGTACGCTAGTGCTCAATGTCTCCCCATGTTGTCACGATGTTAGAAAGCACCTGCGACTCTAAATGGGGCGTGACCTACTTTTCGTTAGTAACTTTTGGACAACCTCCCAGGCAGGTTACGATAACTTCTACGACCGGTAATATCCTAACCGTCGTTACTGTCGGGTGCATCTTCCTCCTGCGATCAATGATGGGGTTGTTGCTGCTGCACTTAAATTTCAAGAACAGGCAGCGACAAGCTGATCATCGAGCAAATGATTGTACACATCAGTGAGAACACTCGCAGGTCTGATAGAAACTGGTATAATTGCGATATTGGCTGTCCACTTTTTATTGTTCATTATTTGATTAGTTCTTAAATATATCACACTCGCTCATAAACAGTCTGCGTAAGAAATCCACCGACCGAATGGTGTTGTAAACTGGGGAAGCAGGTAAGCTGGTAAGCTGTTGGTAAGCACGGTGCACTCAGCCCTTGTGAGGCCAATTGGGGAGCTACCTGACTGAGAAGTAGCTGCTCCGGTCACGATAACAGACAAGGGTCGGGAGAAGCCGTGTGCTGACCTTCCGAGGCCTATTCGGATGGAGATCCACATATGAAACTGAGTATACCTGCAAAATTATATCACTGTGTGACACGCAGAACAGGAGATAGGAAGTTTAGATTTATTAGTTCTTTGCTAATAACTCAATTCGCAACATATTCTTGCTGACAGTATCCACATATGCCGCATCATAAACACTGAGACACGTGAAAAAAAATGCTGGATCATGCGTGAAGTTTTAATACATTTATTCTTTACTACTAAGACACTCCTACAGTGGAGTCTCTGGCATCTGACAGCGCTTTTCACAGCTTTCAATTGCGAAGCACAATCGACTGTAGGCGAAAACGGTAACTGTCTGTAGAGCTGTGAAGACACGTTGCCATAAAGGCGTTTACGTTATACGTAGACACAAGAAGCAGATGAGCCCAGCGAGCAGAAATTGTCCAGGATCATGTTCCTTAATCTGGATGCTGTAGTTATACATTTGTACATTGTGCATATTTCTTGTACGACTGTTTCATAATTTCAAAGGTGTTTCCACGAATAAATGGAAATGAAATTTTTTCGATACTTCATTGCAAACACAGTTCATTTTTGTTTTCGTTTCTAATCGAAAATTATCAAATGAATATTCGGGCAACCCCGGGTTTGTGAGATAGTGACTTCGAAGATGCAGGCCCTTCACCTATAACCGGCAAATGATACGATACCTCTTATAGTTGCGCAACCATCAAACATAAATTTCAATGACATGGAGGAAAAGTTAATAGTTACGTGAAATAAATCTCACCATTTTTGTTATACATTTCTACAGATAATCAGTAAGAATAGCACGTAAATTGTATTCATGCTGATACATCGAATTGCAAGACACGAAACGGCAGGCTTCAACCCTTCAATTATCGTATTCCTTTTTCCTAATCTAAAGACAAGAGCAGAGTATTCTTTCACCAGTTCTTTTCCGAGTAAGACATAGTGGAATAGTTGGAAGTGCAGCAACGATAACAATGCGCGTTCATCGCTCGTAACTACAACCGCTTCCAAAACTATTACTCTTGACTTCTCACGACGAAATATTCTTTTTAGACAGAACATCGCTTAACCTTTTGCCTCGAGGCTGATTACTGTTTGCCGGACTCGTTCCTCGCTCATTCTACCAAACGTAATAAATAATGTTTTTTATTGGACTGGTATTGCTTTACTGTGTACAGTGCAGTTACTCAAATCGATTTAAAACTTTTTGCTGTACGTTTCGCAAGCAGCGTACCCGCGACCGAGCGACTCCGTAAATCCAACAGTCTCTCCGGCACTGCTCTTCATTTCTGCATACGCCCAAAAACCACTGCCTCGTATCACTAACATATTCCTGAAGTGGCACACAAACCTCAAAGTCACACGTGTACCGAAGTGTCAGTCCATTTCTAGATGGATTTGATTGTTTAAGCGAGACGTCATCCTGTCTGGATGGAGCTACCACACCTGTTAAGCTGGATACTAGCGCGATTCTCCATTGCATCGCATGACACGTCAACAACTAAAATGCAAAAGCAGACACAAAAAATTGATGCCATTTGCAGACAGACGTTGTACACGGGCTGTACACCACAAGTTACTCGTGTTCACAGCGGAAACTGCATACAGCCACCGAGACTAATCCCTAATTGATGGTGGGCCCACGTTCATCACGACCCTATAGCTGAGGCAACGTCGGAAAGAGGGTCGAAGGCATGGAGAGACAATGAGAGAAGGTATCTGGACACTATCCCTTTATTTAGTTCGAATGTGTGGTAAAATACTTTGTTGATAGTTGAAAAGGTAACAGTTTCTTAAAATAACGTTGCCTTTTTCGCTTTGATCATAGGATGTATTTGAGGTGCGAATGTGAACTGTTGAAAAGAGAGCGAAAGGCCTTCGTGCTTCAGGCATGGGAGTAGTGTTTTGGATTAAGGCATTTATCACAGTCAAGATGGTGCGGTCTCGAAAGAGGTAACTCTATGATAAAACGAATTATTCACAAGAACAGAAACCCCTTCATCGCTATTATCGGAATCGTCGGATCGCCGGGAAACGCTGCCACCTTGCGCTTTTTTACAGGCCAAATGACGTCACTGCCACTTGAATCGCTTGAATCTACTGGTATAAAAACCTAATAAATGGACGAAGTAGCTAAATGGTGTCCCATCTACAGACAGCGTGTAGAAAACACGACTTATCTCGAGATCCGTCCGTAACGGATGGCGTGCGAAGCGCGAGTAAATTCTGGATCCATCAGCAATGTGTTGAAAATTTCCGTCTGCCTATACTGATATAGCATTTTAATGTACGGCGATAACTATGCAAACGATGATAAATGATTAATCCACTGATGCTATGATATAACGAATCTGGGACGGACAGAATGGGGGTAGTCGCATACCATGAACAGAACGTGAAGGCATCCTGTTGGCATTTTACACTCGGTACTTGTTACCACTGATAGCCAGCTCACACGACAATTCTTACCCGAACTTTTCCTAGCAACTAGTGCTTCGAGTCTAGATATTTTAGAGGCTTTTTTGCCATGTATCTTCAAATGCGAACCGCTGAAATAAGGTTACAAAGTCAGACCGTAGCGAATCTACAGTACATTATTTCAAAATGCCATTCTTTTGTCGTAAACCTTATTTGACAGTCCGTATTTTTTAATATCGACAACCAGTTACATGTCTTTTTTCTTCTCTTTATCTCTTTTCCAGTTTCGTGTATTCCGTTGTTTCTTCGTCGCACTGCTTTCTTCAGCCACTACCGTAGTCGTCTTAGATGTGAAACTATTGATTTTTTTGTGTTAATTAGAACATTTAGATCAGATAACATACATTGGCTGTAAACAGCGTGTTACACGAGAACATCCACGATTTCGTCTCTCACTGCAAAGTAATACCTGGTGGCGTAGGCTGCTTCTGAAACGGGGTTCTTGCAGGATGTGTCCGGTTCCGACAATAAACGACCAATTCGGTACACTTTCGATCGTGGGTAAATAAAAGTTTTATTAAAATCTACACCATTCAGGTTCACAGATCACTGTGTCCTTGCTGACTGTGTCAAGTAATTAAAATCACCTGTGATCTGTATGTGTATCCGTTTTCGTGATTTGTGGAACAGCCCTGTCTTGAAAATTAGCTCTAGAGCTGGTGTAGGATATAGTCGTATTCAAGTAATCAAAATACTGGAGAATGGTTGGAGCATACGTTGCACTGTTTAATAATATTTAAGTTTTAATTGCTGTTTCGAGGCATGATGCCACGGGATGGTAGGTGTGCATCTGTTCAGTACTGAGGAAATTCGATAGTGTTTTCATTTTTATTTTTTAAATTTTTTTTCCTTCGTCCGCTTCAGTTGCATTGATACACAATTATTGCTGCAATGTTTACCGGTTTTGGGCTTACACGCCCATTCTCAAACCACAAACCTTGTTATTAACCGTTATTACGGTTCGCGTCATGTAGGAAGGCGGCTCAGTTTTCAGCCGTTCTGTGCATGCTGCTCCATTGACTAGTATCTGCCAATGAGATTCACTCTCTCACTGAGGGGCTAGCCGCGAGTTACAAATAGACTGCGAGAATCTCTCTCCAACATGCTGCGCTGTGTTGCCATTTTTCACGACAATGCGGTTTCAGTCACACAAAAAACCGAATTATTCATTCACATGTCGATATTATTTTCTTTCAGCAATATATCTGTGAATGTGTATCTGTAAATGTTTTAGTGCGGCAATAAACGTGAAGTGCTTCACAAGCAGGCGAATAGGTTTATTTACTGGATTTAGACTTTTCCAAACGTGAATCCGAAAGCAGGTTTCCTATTTTTGACATTTTGAAGAAACAAGAATGAACTGCAGAAGCATGTGTCGACAAGAGAACTGCACAGAGAATAGTAAACGAAAGTGCCAGAGCAGTAGAAACCTCAGGAAAATTTGGTTTCGTGTCGCCAGGAAAGCATCGAAATCGAAAGAAATCTGCAACACAAATGGATGGTTTCGCCAACGATATTTTAAAGCGCTCCGTGTTCGAAATGTAAGTAGTCACAAAAACTTGTTGCAATTACGCATTAGAATTGGCTTCAAAGGTAGCGCTTTGTCAATGCAAAGAATTATAGTCATACAGTATCGCTCCAAAAGACACGAATAGCTTCTGTACATAAACTTTAAGCAACAAGTTCAAATGGTTCTAAGCACTATGGGACTTAACATCTGAGGTCATCAGTCCCCTAGACTTAGAACTACTTAAACCTCTCTAACCTAAGGACATCACACACATCCATGCCGGAGGCAGGATTCGAACCTGCGACCGGAGCAGAAGCGCGGTTCCGTACTGAAGCGCCTAAAACCGCTCGGCCCCAGTGGCCGGCTAAGCAACAAGTTCTCTTATTGATATTAGCCTATGTATCTACTGACTGACTGAGTTTGGTTGTGTCATTCAAGTGCAACAGTAGATACATATGCCAATACTAGTAAGAGTACTTGTTGCCCACGGTTTAATGTTATGTACAGGAGCTATTCGTACCTTTTGGAATCTATTGTATGACGAGTTACGGTTAATAACGAGATGTGTAGTTTTAGAATGGACGTGTCGGCCCGAAACCGTTAACCACTACAGCAAGAATTGTACATCAGTGCTGGTGAGACGGAAGAAATGACAATAAAAAGATATCCTATTTCCTGAGTTATAGTTGGTTGGTGCAGCGTCCGTTTCAACTAACATATAATAACTGATTTAGGTTTCCCGTGGTCCTCCTAAATAATTAAAGGCGAATGCCAGGGTGGTTCCTAGAACGATGTCGCTGTCGACCACACTATCTTGTTTTCCAACAGATGTAGTGCATCTTTTTATCTATCTCGATGTCGACGCAACGTGTAAACTTCCTTCTTCATTAAGTACCCGGCGTGTATAGCCTGTGCGACGAGAAAGAACTGCTGCCCGTGCGACAGCCGATAGAGAGCGTTGAGTTCGGAAACGGTAGTGCACAGGGAGCAGGCGAGCGTCGAGTTTCGGCGAGGCGTGCGGCCACGACGGTACGCTGAAATGAAATACGAAGGTGTGCTCATTACGTGTCGGCGCCGAGGGAAACGCCTAGAGAACAGCCGTCGTCCGCTTTATTATTTGACTCAAGTCCATAAATTACGCGCACATTTACATTTAATACCCCGTATTCCATTACGGAGACAAACAGTAATCACGGTTTTGCGGCCGTCGTCTATACGCGCCTCGCAGATTAACTTAGAGAGCTGTATACGGCAGTTGGTCATTGCTAACAACCGCGGCAGATTTACGTCCGGCTAAATGGTTTTTGCAGTTCCATCACCGCTTATCTGACGTAGCGTCTTTATGATCGGCTCAGCGTAGCGCGTGGAAGACCTGAGAATGGACTCTACTGGCGCGGTCGCCGTTCGTTTTTATTTTCCATTTATATTCATGGGAACCGGTGTGGGAGGGAAGTCTGCCTAAAATAATGGCGATGCCGCCTGATAACGAACGGCGTCGGAGCTCATCGCTCCGGATTGGGGGCTCCGTTCGCGCGTCCATAAATAACGCCAACAATAGCTACAGGTATGCAAGCCGGTCCATTATAATACATTACGCGTACAGCTAAGTAAGATTGATACCGCTATTTACACACGAAATATGTTTTAATTTACAGTCCCATGAAAGAGGTCATCTGGCGCTGAGTGAAAGTGACGCGTGTGTGGGAGACAGAGCGGAGGGGAGGTACTCTTGCGGCGGCCGGCCACACCGAAGCTGGCCCGCATCAGAGCGGAGGTGTGAAGCCGCCGAGCTGCTCATTAACACGCGGGGTATCCAGGAAACGAGTGTGGCCGCCGCGGAACCGGCGAGCGCCAGTTACCAGAGAGCGATTGCCGCCGCGCCGGTGCACGCCCAGGATAATTCTGATTGAAATTCTCGGCGCAGAGGTCAACAGGCGGGGACCGCTTTCTCCGCGTCTCGCCCGCTCCCGTCCCGCCGGGCAGCTTTCGACAAAGTTTGTTGTCATTTATGGAGTCGTTAATAATCCCGCATTGCATCGCTGTCACTACCGCGGCCGTGGTTACCGTAAGTTAACGGTGTTCTCAATCATCCGAGGACGAGTCGTCCGCCGAGAACTTTGTACGCAGCCGCCGTCTCGGCGGAATGCCGCGTAGTTACCATATTCTGGCGGAGATCACATTTCTCCACATTGCCTTTCGGCGGAAATTTTGTTGTTCGGTGCGCGAGGAACGAACAGACACCTATCGCTTGCTGTTCTATTTATTTATTAAGAGCTGAAGAAGGGATGGGAAGAACCGACTGATAAAAACAAATACTGGTATTTTTTTTTCTTCACTTAAAACTTCCGGGCTGATAGGCCGTGGTCGAAGTATAAAACTCTCTCCTGGCGTTTCGTCTCCGACTGCGGGAGACATCCTCGGAGGTAAAGCGGCGAACTGGTTCGCCGCTTTATCAGCCCGGAAGTTTTAAGTGAAGACAATACCGGCCGTGAAAGCTTACATTGTATGATCCAACTGGTATTTTTGTTTTGTATAATTGGTATTTTTCCGTATTTGTTTGATCTCGATTGTAACAAGCTTTTCATTTTTTACTAATAATTGGTTAAAAACCGACGTAACAAATTGCCGTAGTAGGACTGCTAAAATTTGGTTTTTAAATAAGAAGTTTTGAGAAATCCAGTAATATTTATTCATGCAAGTATAATTGCTTCGAAATATTATGTTATTATTGAAATTGGGTAAAGTGATCTGCATTGTTATAACAACAACCCCTGCAGTTAGAAACTAGCAATAAACACATGACACAAGAATCAGTATAGCACTGCAGAAACAATAACTTACCTGTTGCCATGTTGCCCCTCGGACGTCATTTGTACTGCAAAATGGTGCCATCTCTATTTTGGAAGTGTTTTACTAAGTGCAATAGCAGTGAAGTACAATACTCCATTTGCTTTGAGACATTAAAAGCCGGAGAAGGCACAAAAAAATTGCAACATCATATAAAGAGAAAACGTCCACAACGGTCCTTGGAGGAGAAGGTAAATTTACTTGATAGACTTATTGACGTGCTATGAACTTGGGATTGTAACTGGACCCTCAATTTTGTGGTTGCTTCACGGCGAAAAATTGATACTATCCAAAAGCGACAATGCAGGAAGCCATCAGCTTGTGAAATTTTGCTCTCACAGTCGCCGCGCCCGTCTCCTTCACCTTCGCCATCTCTGCTGCAGACAATGAGGCCGCCGATTTCTGCCTCAGCCCTAATCCCGTATCGATCGTAGTCTCCTACGAAGTCACATTTATTAGAATTTTTCAACCTTTTTGGAAGTCTAACTTTATTATTGGAACTAATAGCAATAAAAACAGAAAATCGTTATTTCAGAAATCGTTAATTTTGGACGGTTTTAACAGTTAGTGAAACTGTACGCGGAAAAAGTCGCTGTAACCGAGAACCGGTTTTTTCGCCGATAAACGCCATCCCTAGGTTGAAGATGGGTTTGCCGGCCGCTGTGGCCGAGCGGTTCTAGGCGCTTCAGTCCGGAACCACGCGGCTGCTACGGTCGCAGGTTCGAATCCTGCCTCGGTCATGGATGTGTGTGATGTCCTTAGGTTAGTTAGGTTTAAGTAGTTCTAAGTCTAGAGGACTGATGACCTCAGATGTTAAGTCCCATGGTGCTTAGAGCCATAATATCGCAGAAATTGCTGGCTAATAATACTTTTACCTATGTTATCAATGAAATATTGACTGAGCGCATTTTACTTATTATCCTTTGAGTGCATACCTGAATGCTGCTCCTCTCACTGAAGTCTCGCTCCTCCCACGATTTTCACATCATTGAGTTGCTAAACTTTTTCTTTTCAACATTTGCTTACATTTTCTATCGCCTTCCGAGCCACCACTATCACGTTGTCATTCGCAATAAAAATAGTGACGTTAAGGACAAGTTGTCGCGGTTCCCCGCAAAGGTATTTTCCACAATCATTTACTGCACTTGCACTGCAAGGTAACAAAGCGCGTTACATTGAATTGGGACGTGACTACCTAGTCGCGTGACAAGGTTAGTTCCCATTACAACCCGGTTATCAGTTCGCCCTGCGAGTAATACAGCTACGAACTTTCTGCGACTGTACCAGCCAAAAAGCAGTTCGATTTTTTTTAGGAACTGCGCAAAAAAACGTTCAGCGTAACGGTACTCTTTCTCCTGACGGTTGCTTTACATCCCAGATTGTCACATTCACCTTTTCACTTAGATATAAGCGCTCCCTCACCCTCCGCCGCCTTTACTCCCCCCATTTCCCTTGTCCTTTTCCTCCCTTGACGCTGTTGTACGTACCCAGATTTCTATTGTTGCGTGTGTTTACCTGGAATGTGTTTTTGTGAAGTACGAGTAACTTGTTACTACTGTTACTTGAGAAACTTTCGATGTTTTTTATCTCCTTCAGGTTCACGCCAGCCATGCTGCGAGAAAGCTGTCCAAGATTGGCGTTAGTTGTCGACCTCACCAACACGAAACGTTACTACAACAGACAGGTAAGACTCTCCCTCCCTCCCTCTCCCTCCCTCCCTCCCTCTCCCTCTCCCTCCTCTGGCTCTCTCTTAGCTAAGTATATTGTGACCTTACTCAGACGCAAAGGCTGACTGATATTTTGTACAGGAACACCACAGTTCATCTTACTTGCTAGGGAACAGACAGCAGTAATACGAAATTTGCTTAGAGAGTTTATAGGGAAGTCATTGCCATGAAACAAGTACTATCCTTGGCAGCGGACTGTTCTACTATTCGCTGCATATCACTTTGATAGTTTTCGTTTGTAGAAAAAGTAAAGCTTTTAATAAATGAAATTGAATAATATGCTAAATTCATGCTGTGTAAACATTTGCATAACTTGGCGCTACCGGCCGATCAAGGTTTTGGTGGAACATCTGTAAGTAACTTCTAGGTTTTCTACATCAGTACAAAGCATTCCATTGGCAATGCTTCTTGTTCCCTTAACCATTCTATTTCTCTACAGAAAGTAAATAAAGTTGTTTCACGAGTTTAAACGACGTAAAACGTGATGTAGTGAAAATACACAAACGAAAGTCAACAGCATGGTGATTCGTTTCTGTTTTTTTTTTTCAGATTCTAAAGTCAGATTTCAGAGAGAGCGTTAGAATATCTCTCTGGGCCTAGGAATTTAATCGCAGATTACACGCTTCCACTAGAGTTCTCTGAAGCGAACATGGCACATCACGTGTGAAAGAAACCAAGCAGCCGTCAGTGCGACTGTTAACAAATGGCGTTGTGACACCCTTTGTTAGCTTGCGCCGCTGGAGGATTTATCGAAACATATTCCCAGTGCGAACAGTTGTTCGTGGCAGCAGTAACTATACTTTACGAGGAAATTCGATAACAAATAATTGCCAGAAAAGTTTCCATTTCGAACTTGTGTTTGTTAATTTTCCGTGAGCAGAATGGTAGCTACACTGGTCTGGAGGGGAAAAAAAAGAAAGAAAATTACGAGAGTGTACTGATTTCGTTTCAGTCTCTTACAGTCCTACCTAACATACACGTCTAATGTCTGTTCCTTTTCAGAGTATTTGTTTCAGCAGGTCAACATTTTTACTGAGTTTCTTTAGACCCACATGTTAATATATGCACCTGTAGTCGCCAGAGGTGGACTCTTCAGTTTCCGGAAAACCAAGTGAGGTGACATAATGGCTACGACGTGTGAAAGTTGAGGAGCGATCTTTACATCCCTGTCCTGCTATCCCCATTTTAGTTTCGTTATATTTCCCTACACCACTTCCCGTAAATAATGGGAGGACTCCTTCAAAGATACCGAGGCTGAAACCTTTCTATATACATCTCTGACGGAGCTGGACCTCTGCGTGTAATGGCCATGCAGTTGGCGGCAGCTGAACTCTAAGCTACTGTTTCCACAAATTTCCGCAATAATCGCTTTTAGGACGAAGAAAAATCAGCACTTGTTAGTCTCTCTCTCTCTCTCTCTCTCTCTCTCTCTCTCTCTCTCGTATAAAAGACAAGCGTCTCAGTGTCGTGGTCTGGCAGAAATGATTAGCGATTTTCAGTCTTACTTCTTGCTTTTCGTGACGCGTTAACACAGCCACTCTGAGCACGATTTTTTTTTTATCCTTTAAGAGACTAGTTGTAAGTTGTCCATCATTGTCAGACGATCACTTGGTTTCACATAACTGCTGATCTCCATATTTTAGTTGACATAGTAGAAAGGTTTGCACTTCTCTTCCCGTAATAAATGGTTATTTCGCGCTGGGCGTGCTCAGTAGGCTGCTTGTTCCCTTCAGGTATTCGCTAAATTTTTATTGTGTGTGTTGTTATTTGAAACGAACTTCCTGAGTTTTGGCAGTTGGCTAACAGCGTTGCGGATGAGGTAGTCGGTGCAGATTATTACCGATCGATCCACATTTTTCGGCTTCGGGAACCTGCCCAAGAGGTCGGTTTCCAATCCGGTTGAATGGCGCTGCTGTAGGCGGAGTTGGTCTCCGCCGAGAGCTGTGCTTCATGCAGTATGGAGTAGCTCTTAGAGCCGCTGGTTGCCGTTTTGTGAGTCGCCAGTTCCACTCCTATCACCAGCATGTATTTGTTTTTTTCTTGAAGGCTCTAAAAATTTGTTATGTTTGTAATATTTGCATATTCTGGAATATTCGATGACTACCTAAATAGCAGCAATCTTTTTGTTATATTAGGACTTGATCACGGTTAAGACGTGATATTGTTTCGCGGAGCCGCCGGGTAATTCAAAAAATCTACATCATTGTGGCTCCAATTAGGCAACGTAAAAGCCGTCGCCTACACGGAAAGGAACCGGAAAACGAGCAGTGCATCACTCCCAAGGTTTGTATATTCAGGAAATCAATGCTTCCAAAATAGCAACATGTCAGTTGCACATCAGGCACATAAGGAGAAACTTTTTCTTTTCAACATTTGCTTACATTTTCTGTCGCCTTCTCTGCCGCCACTATCACGTTGTTATACAACAGATTCGACAGAGTTGCCAAATGCAACAGATGGAATGACTTGTAGCATTTGGCAAAAGGGGATTTTCATTTGGAGCAGTGGTTCGAGAGCAACGAATAGAAAATCAGTAGCTGGGACAGATTTCACTCCGAACTGAAGAAAATATTTGGCGACAGCAACAAGTCCTCTTGGCAGAACAATTGAAGAGCAGATCTCAACGTCTCGGAGAAACGACGCAGTCTTGCATAATGAATATTTGGGTCGTATGCTACGTTGTGAATATGTGGATGACAATAGCAGACAAAATCTCATACTTGATGAAAGAGGCCGCAGAAGACTTGTACCAAGCTCTTCTGGTGAACGGTGTCACAACTGTCGAGGAAGTCGTCAAGTGGTGCCAGCGAATCGAGGAAATGCAACAGAAAATAGAGGAAAGAGATATTACCGACTCCTGTGTTGTGAGGTGCTTATGATAACTGTAGACCACCATGGTCTGACCTCTCCCATACGCCACTTAGTAAGAGAAGAGATGCAGCAGTTCGACGCAGGCAGAAATGTCGGACCAAGTATACAAGAGTTAGCAACCATGAATTCGATCCCATACGTCAGGAGGTTGAAGAATAGATGTATTGGTCTTTAGCACCAATCTCCGCCGTCAGTCGAACTCGCCATGAAGAGTGGACTCGGCCAACTCGACTTACGCTACGACAACCCATCATTCGACCAACGCAGGTACCACCAACTTCTCCGCGAAACGCAACGTCCCACAGAAGAACAGATATTGGACAGCGAAGGACAACTCACCATTATGGTTTCAATTTGGACGCCCTGGACACGTTGTGCGCTACTGCAGAGAAAGAAGACGAATGACGATTATTTCGTCACAAGAAGTGAAAAATCACAAAAAAACCGTTCACACCACTCAGCTGCGGACGATTATAGTCGACCTGTGGGAAGAAGCTTATCTCCGTATCCTGTACGTGGTCGCTCCCCAAATGCTGTGGTGTTCCTTGTCGCAGTACAGAAATACCAGACTCTCACTAAGCATTGTGGGAAATTAACCGCATATGCACGTTGTCGTAAAAGAAGGGTGTGATTCGTTGGTGTATTGGTGGGGATTGGGGAGGGGGATTTTCTGTTTAGTTACTATGCACTATAACGATAGATAATGACTGCCTATTCGATTTGCAGAAAAGTATTTGTATTATTTTGGAATAAAGGTAGACTATTGACTAATCCAGTTTCGAGTAATTTTTCTACTATTTTTCTCTTCCACGTGTTACCAATGCAAGTGGAAAACTGACATTTCATTCGCGTCAGTGTTTGTAGCGACTTGCACTCTGGCTGCGATTTCCGACAGTCATATATTTTGTTGATGGTTGTACAAACCAGTAATAGTTTCCTCCCATAACTCTCCTTCGTCGTTGAGTCAATCTATGTTTTTCGTTGTATACTTACTGGTATTATTTTTAAAATTATGTAATTAAAGCATACGTGTGTAGCCGATTATTTTTTATTTATAAAGTGTCAGAATCTATCCGTGACGATCGAATTGACACAATACCTCTGATTATCTATATAACTTCCACTTTCAGACACAAACTACCTGGGTGTCCAAAATTAAAACAACAAACCGCCTTTTCTCCCTCCTGTGTCTAGGTCACGATATAACCATACCAACTGTTAACAGATGTCCGTACGATCGTGTTGTGCACGGAAGATGGCATTCTAGTCAACGGACAGTCACGCCAGCGATGACATCAGGGGACGCATCAGACGCGGTCGTATTTGTCGGGTTGTCCCACATCCACAATCGCTGTGCACACAGTCACAGACGGTGCGGTATGGCTCAGAGAAGACGCCTACCAGACTCTGCAGCGGAGAAAAAAATGGTTCAAATGGCTCTGAGCACTATGGGACTCAACATCTTAGGTCATAAGTCCCCTAGAACTTGTGTTGTTTCTCGGATTTGGCGGCAATTCACAGAGACCGATACTGTATCTCAAAGACCAGGGAAGGGCCGACAACGTGTGACATCAGCAAGAGAGGACGGTTATTTGGCTGTAAGTGCACGACGGTACCGCCTTAGTACTGCGCGGCAACTAGCGTATGACCCCGCAGAATTCACTGAACGTGTCGTATCGACCCAAACGTTGTACAGAAGGTTTCGGCAGAGTGGCCTTTTTTGTCGGAGACTTGCTGTATGTGTACCTCTGACGCATCTAATCAGCAGGGAACGTGTAGAGTGGAGTCGTCAACATGCCACCTGGACGGTCGAACAGTGGGCCGATGTTCTTTTCCCAGATGAACAGTGAAGTGGTCTGGAGAGTGAGTATCGACAGAGTCGCATCTGGAGGGAACGTGGAACAAGATTTCGCGACCCAAACGTTGTGAAAAGAGACTGATATTTGGGAGGATGATCCCTAACGGTGTGGGCAGCTCTTCAAGAAATTGTGCGGGTGAATTCGCAAGGTTTAACTGCTGCCAGGTATCGTGACGAGATGTTGAGACCTCATGTGCGGTTATTGCGAGGTGCTGTGGACCCAGACTTTTTACTGATGGACAGTAATGCTCGACCTCATAGAGCATGCGTGGTTGATGTTTTCTTGGAAACAGAAGATATTGCACACATGACGTGGCCTGCTAGCTCTTTCGTTTCGAATCCGATAAAACGTGTCTGGATGCACTACGGAGACGGATTGCATCACGTCAAAGTACACCAACCACTCATCATGACTCGCGAGCAGCTCTACGGGAAGAATGGGCATTATTGCAACATGAGATTGATGACATCATTCACAGCATGCCCCTTGGTTGTCAGGCCTGTATTGCTGGCAGAGGTGGTCACACCTCGTACTGAGCACGTTAACCAGTTGTCGGAAAGTGTCTGCAAATTCGTCAAGTTTGAAAAAACGAAGAACGTATTTGTCTACCGCTATGAACGTTGCAGTCGTTTACGTTGTGTATTCTTTACATTGTTTATACTTTACTATCACCTGTTTACACTGTTTTATTGCAAAATTTCTGTTTGTTGCTTTAATTTTGGACACCAGTGTATAACATTTCGGACGCTGTCGATCTGTTTGCGAGTGATTTGGCGTAGTGGCATCAGTGTCGTAACGTAAAACAGCTCCACATGCTTAACCACTTTTACTCTTTTCTGTACGTCTTTAACTGTTTTGTATTGCCTCACCAATGCAGGAAACTGCGTAATTAGATGCTTGTAAATGTTGTAAGAACAAACTAACGTCTCAAAACGTTCTATATAACATCTGAAACCCACATAATTATTTTAATGCTGTATGAAATGATAGATGACTTTCCGTTCACGTGTAACTATTTGCTCGATCTATAGTACAAAAAGTCTTGCCGCACATACTTTTCACTTACTGTTCATCCTTTCTAAATAAAATTAAACAATCCGGTCTCTTTCTTTAGTACGTGAGACGGCAAGCGAATAGCACTTTACACCAAAAATCCGTTAGTCACTATATTGAACAGCGAATTCGCGCCAGTTACTGGCTCCGACAGGAGTGAGGTAGTTGGGTGAGGTATTTTGCTGTAGTCGTTGACAGGTCACACCTCAAATCATAGCCTGTTTTAATGTGGTTATCCATCAAGGCACCGGCAAGCTACTCTCGCCACCATTATCCGCTTGACAGCTTAACGACACTGTATTATGTTACGTAAGTTTGAATTCTGACTGGAAAAGCCGTCAAGAAAGAACTGCCTTCTCCTTGCACGGTTTGGAAACTCGTGCATGGCGCGATATTGGTGTCGACACTGTTATTAAATTGCACTGCTGCTGCCTGTACGTAGAGGAATATGCTCCTGCTGAGCGACGTCATGGTGTTCTTCATAAATGTCTGTGCGTGGCACGCTGTTACGGCTTTGCGGACACAGTTCACTAGCGTAGCAGCAGCAGTCTGCGTCATAAAGACATCGTGGTAACAGAGCTGAACGTCGAGAGTATTTGTATGGTATGATAATTTCACGTGTAATTACGTTTACAAAATACTGCAAACAAGTGGCATAAAACTGTCAGGCAAGTACAGTATCTGATCAGAAGTCTTCTTCTTTCCTGTCAGCCTTTGTCGCGCTTCAACTCGGTGTCGGCCGTGATACAAAGGATTTGGCAGTGTTAATTGCAGAGGGTGGCCAGATACCTTTCCTGCCGCCACCACGAACTCCTCCAGGACAGAAGTAGTGTACCCCAGCTGTCTGCATTTTAATGTAAGCAATGAAATAGTGCGAACGTTTTCAAATTTCTGCAAGTTGTGAAGTCGTGTAACTGAGGCGGAACGGGGGGACCAGCCCGGTATTCACCTTACGGGATGTGGAAAACCGCCTAAAAACCATATTCAGGCTGGCCGGCATACCGGCCCTCGTCGTTAATCCGCCGGGCGGATTCGATCCGGGGCCGGCGCGCCTACCCGAGTCCAGGAAGTAGCGCATTAGCGCTCTCCGCTACCCTGGCGGGTGCTATCTGATGAAAAGTATCCGACACCTCTTAGTGAACATCAGGTCGTTAATATGTGGCGCGCCCGCTCTTAACCGTTATGACGGCTCGAACTGTGCGGAGGACACTTTCAATCTGGTGTCTGGATGTCTATGGAGGAATGGCAGCCCATTCTTCTTCAAGACCTGAAGCCAGAGAATGTCTGGATCGAAGCCGACGATCTAACTGATCCGGAAGGTGCAGCATTGGGTTCTGGTCAGGATTGTGAGCAGGCCCAGTCCATTGGAAGGTTGTTATTGTCCACAAACGATTGCATCACAGATGGTGCTTTATAAGAAGACGCTTTGTCATGTTGATACAATCACCTCTTTGAACAGTTCCTCTACTGTATGCAGTACGCGATGTTGTAAAATGTGCTGATATCCTTCCACATTTAGCGTTTTGTTAATCAGAATAAGCGGTTCACACTCATGTCATAGCACCATTTTCTCCATTCTTCACTGTTGGTACTACACATCATGGCAGGTTGCGTTCTCTAAGCATTTGTCTAATCTAAACCTTTCCATCCAGTTGGCACAGGGTATAGTGTGATTTATCAGTCCAAATCACATGTTTCCAGTCACCCACTATCCAGTGGCGTCGCTTAGCACTGATACAGAAATGAGTGGCTCATGAGGAGCAGCACGTCCATTGTACCCAATTCTTTTTTAACTCCTTATGCGCAGCTATTGTGCTATCTGGACTGCTGGCAGCACTGTGCAACTTACAAGTAATTCCTTCCGATGATTTCGCCGATTTTTTACAACCACCCTCCACAGTGCTTGACGGCGCCTTTCCGTCGTTATATGACCTCTGCCTGGTCTCGGTTGAGCTGCGGTTGTCCCTCGCGTGTTTTATTACTTGGCAGCTTTAGAAAGGTTGAAATGTTCCTGGTGAATTATTTACTCAAGTGGCATCCAGTGACTAGTCGACGTTCGAAGTCACTGAGCTCTCTTGACCGGCACATTTTGATATCACTGCTTCTCTGCTGAAAACGCAGAAATTCCCGCCTCCTTTATCACTGGTGGATCCGCCTCTAGTGGCATGTGGTCGATTCCACGTTATGTAGAGGTGTCCGGATACTTTTGATCAGGTACTGTAACGTCGTGGAATCAAACCAGATGTGACTCAAAATTGTTTGCCGTTCATGAGAAAAAGTTAATACCGATAATGTTTACAAAGCCACACAATAGTGCGTTTAGACAAATTTGTTGTATTGGCAACTGTTAAGTGTGCAAAACGACGCCGCGAACATCCTCGGAAACACTACTATGGCAAACGTATTTAACGATACATACAGAAAGTCATATTCATGTGGTCTACATTCCCCGTCTCAGGCCTCCGCTGAGAATTGGCTGGCAAGATTAGGTGGCGCACAGCGTTATTACGTCGTTGTGGTGTTTGTCATTTAGGTCGAGATTGTGTATGAGTAAAATCGGAAGGTGTAGAGTTCAAGAGTAGGGAGAGCGGGATGGATAAGGTGAAATAAGAGACAGCATGAGAGAGTTGGGTGGTATGAGAGAATAAGATGCTGTGGAGGTGGAAGCCTTTTTATAGGCGTTGGTATGGATATGGTGCGATAGTAAGGACAGGATAGAGAGCTGCAAGAGAGGGAAATAAAATGATACGCATTTCCTTACATTGTTCTTTCCATTTTGCTTTATTGTCCCTCCTCCGGCGTCATACGACAATGTCAATATGCATCAGTATACTGGCTTAAAAGCCGGCCGAAGTGGCCGTGCGGTTCTAGGCGCTGCAGTCTAGAACCGCGAGACCGCTACGGTCGCAGGTTCGAATCCTGCCTCGGGCATGGATGTGTGTGATGTCCTTAGGTTAGTTAGGTTTAACTAGTTCTAAGTTCTAGGGGACTAATGACCTCAGAAGTTGAGTCCCATAGTGCTCAGAGCCATTTGAACCATTTGGCTTAAAATTTCTGTCTCATATGATTGGTTTGTGAAACAGAAAATGGATATCTGAAGGGGAACGTTTTAGGTTAGCCCTTAACGCGACTATTAACAACAGTTTACCAACGCTGGGGTAACTTGTCGATTTCACGACTGTAGAAATTACATAGTTTTAAGGCGAAGGAACTCGTCCACCCATGTTTGGAGCGCATTATTATTCGGAAAGGAAGTGCTTTGAAGGTTGTTCGATAGAATAAAGAAAAGGTGGAATCCGAGGGCATGGGATCTGGTGAACAAGGTGGCTGCGGAATGACCTCCCAACCCAACTCCTGTACAGTGTTTTTGTCAGCAGTGATGGTTACACTTCGGGAAAACAAATCGTAGTACACCACACTGTCGCTGTTCCACCAGATTCATAATATTATCTTCTGTGGGTGCACGCTGGTCTTTGTACTGGGACTTGCTGGTTTGGTAGGGCTCAACCATTCCTTTCTTTTTCTTATGTTAGCATAAATATACCATTTCTCGTCACCAATAACGATACAGCATTGGAATGACCGGTGTTGTTCACGAGCCAGTTGATGACAAGCAGGCAGAGATGCACATATTGCCATCCGCTGATTTTTGAGAGTGTGGCTTAGAACATGCGGTACCTGTACACCCGATTTTTGAACCTTCCTCATTGCGTGCAAATGTCGCACGGTAGTGCAATGATCACACAGTTCATCACATTTGCCAGTTCTCGAGTACAATGAAGTGAATCATTGCGGTTCACTGCGTTTAAACCATATCCATCAAACCCCGAAGGTGTTCCTGAACGTGGAAGGTCGTTCTTGCCGTGCTCTGTCCAGTGACTTTATCTCCGTATATGGCGCAAATGTTTCTAGCTGCCTCCGCTGCTGTCACCCCTCTACTGAACCCAAATAGAATATGTTGGAAATGTTCCGATTTCTCCACATAGCACTCCATTTTCTAGCGTCCACAGCTCCACTCAATATGGCCAAACGACAAAATGACAACATCCAAACTCAAATCGGAACAGTGAACTGGAAATAAAAAATGACGATCGATTAGTAAAACCATAGCAACCGGAATATCAGCATGCAAAACAAAAACCCTTTGCACCAACCTAATAAATCCAACTGCTGATGGATGTATATTTCTCCGAAACGCTTAATCTTCAGGTAAAATAAATGTGACTGTAGAAAAAAGAAAAGCCACTTGAGAAGGAAGTGAAATTGCCACATGGTCCCTAGTTGACCAACACGGAAGTGGGGAAGAGTGACTGGTTACAATTCTTTTAGTGTGTCAAGTGAAAGGAACCATAAAAACTAACCGTTCATGTAAGATGCGGCCAACATTTCGCATTTTTCTCGTGCACGCTAGTTTAGAACGTCATAGAAATAACTTCTGGAAATGTTAAAACTCCTCTTTTGCACATTTCTGTAACGATATGCGTGCGCGCGACGCTCGCTGGAGCTGAACAATACCCCACCGTGCGGACTGCGCCTCGGCTTTGTTTAGCGAGCACACGTGTCCAGAATACGATGGTCTTATGGACTTTCCATTTCGGCGTTTTACGAGTCGGCGTGTAGTGGATTTCATTTGGAGAGCGGTAAGGCGCCCGCTTTGTCTGGGCACTCCCACCTCCTCCCTCGCAGATCGTCGATAAAGTCGTCAGCACTGCGCCGCGTCTTCCCGCCTGCCGCTGCCGCTGCTAATAGCAATAATAGCGCGACGAGCGCTACAAATTAGACGGGTTCTGCATTATAATATAGCGTCTCAATAACGCAATGAATTATTTATGCCGCGCTGCCGCCGGGGACTGGTTTTGCATGTCGTAAATACGTCACGGACGCGGGCTGTCCGCGCCGCAGTTTGGTCATCACGGCGGAGGTCAGCGCATGTGTCGGCTTTACTTCGAGAATAATGCGAGGCGTGGGGCGCGTAACTGCTGCAGCCGGGCGGTACTTACTTGCGCTGCTGTTTCTTTACGATAGTGAGGGCTATGTAATTAATGTGTGCTCGCTTCAGGTGCGGAACGCAACTTACGTAAACATCACACACGTTTCTGACGAGTAGCGTGAAATTAATTTTGAGACTTCGAAGTGAGCTATGTTATAATGAAAATTGTACTGCATGACGGAATTTTTAAAGAGGAATAATTCAGGCACGAAACTACACTGCCGGTCATTAAAACTGCAACACGTGATGGTGGCATCCCACAAACGTCGAATTACCGTGAAACTACATACTTGCATGTGCAAATGATTAGCATTTCAGTGCAGCCGCACAAAGTGGGTAGGAATACGCAGTCTACATTATATACATACAGGTTTCTCATTCAGAAATTGCATTTGAATGGTTGTCAGTGAGAAAGTCGTGAAACGCGTTGTCTAAGGAGAAATCCCCGCAGCTCGTGGTCTTGCGGTAGCGTTCTCGCTTCCTGCGCACGGGGTCCCGGGTTCGATTCCCGGCGGGTTCAGGGATTTTCTCTGCCTCGTGATGACTGGGTGTTGTGTGTTCTTCATCATCATTGACTAGCAAGTTGCCGAAGTAGCGTCAACTAAAAAGGACTTGCAATACGGCGGCCGAACTTCCCCGCATGGGACCTCCCTGTCAACAATGCGATACGATCATTTTCTTCCAGCATGTGACGGAATTCGACAGCGGCAGGACTGTAGCCTAAGAGACTACGGTTCATTGATCGGTGATATTGTTGCCACCGTTGTTCGAGATGCCACGACTGTCAAGGATATATGGAATCGATTGTTTCAAGAGAACGCCACTCTAGGTGAAGCACAACGTCAACGGCGCTACGCGACTGCCGCTCGAGAGGACAGACATATTGTACGCTGCGCTGAGCAAGATCGTACCGCCCCGTCACGTACCTTGAGGCAGCAAACGGGGTTTCTATTTTTAGCAGCATGCAATGACTTAGTCGTATCTGTCATCCAAGCTCAGAGCCGTTGTTGTTGGCAGAAATGGCAACTGTGTGTACTAAGTTTCGCAACCTGTCTCTTCCCCCCCCCCCCCTCCCGCCTTCCACACACACACACACACACACACACACACACACACACACACACACCCACACCTAACTGTACAGTTTAAGCATGTATACTTCCTACTACTCTCGATAAGCAGATTAAGTAAGATTTTTTTATTTGCTATCTTCCCTGGCGCAGAAATTTTAATGGCCGGCAGAGTACATTAAATAACCAATCTTTGTGCGTTTCAAAGGTATTAAAATTTATACGCTGATGAGCCAAAACCCAGGTTAATAGCTTGTTAGTCCATCTTTGGAACAAAATACATCACTGATTCTGCGTATCGGGGATCCAACAGTTTGTCGATATGTTTGTGGAGGTATGTGGCATTAGATGTCTACGCAAAGATCATGTAATTCGCGTTAATAACGGGACACTGATTAGCGTACGCGGTGATGATGTCCGATAGCGGTCCATTTAGGTGCCATAGGATTCGCATCAGTCGAATTTGGTCGCCGAGACATCCACGTGAGCTCATTATAATGCTCCTCAAACCACTGTAGCACGGTTCTGGCACTGGGACACGGGCGATAATACTGCTGAAAGATGACATCGCCTTCGGGGAACGCAAACATGAAGGGATGCAAGTGGTTCTCAGTTGTCAGCGTGTCTTCGATTACTACCACGGATGTCATGCAAGCGCGAGAGGATGTCTGCCATAACATAGTACCGCTCCCACCAGCCTGTATCCATGGCGCCCTGCACGTTTCAAGCCGCCGTTCATCTCGATGACGGCGTTTTTGGAGACGACCGTCGGCGTAAGTGTAGCAAAAATGTGATTCACCCGAACAGCCGACACATTTCCATTGATCGACGGCCGAATCCTGATGGTCTCGTGCCCGCTGCAATCATAATTGACGATATCCCTGGGTCAACATGTGAACACGTAGGGGACTTTGTGACACTTGCACGGAGTGACATTTGTGCGGAGAGGGAATGTGTTGACATTTGCACGGAGCTCGGTGCAGTAGGTAATGGATAGGGTGTTTCAGAAATGGGATACACCGATCTGCCCGCCGCTACCTGCAGCGTCTACATCTACATCCATACTCCGCAAGCCTCCTGACGGTGTGTGGCGGAGGGTACCTTGAGTACCACTATCGGTTCTCCCTACATCCTAAATGTAGCGGCCATTATAAGTTTCTTTTCGTGTACGATACGCTGACAGAACTTTGAGCAGCTCACATTACAGCCAACTCAACGTTATTATGAAAAAGAGGCTGCGAGAGAACTGACTTTTAAACCCACTCTTTATTATTGTCTCGTTTGTTTTACGCTTGGGGACCATCCATAAATTACCTCACACGTTAAGGAGGGGAAGGGTGTTAACAAAAAGTGACATCGTTCTGGGGAAGGCCAAACCCAATTTCCTGCACAAAGTTCCCTGTCCCCGCACCACTTCGTAGTGTGCGTAGCTGTCTCCCAGAGTTCAGTATTGCACTTGGCATCTGATGGAAAGTTGTTTTCCGTGTTTTAGTGCTGAGGTAATGGAGTTCACCGAGCCCACCAAAGGGAAACCTGTACTGACTTGCAACGAGCATCACTATATAGTGGACTATACAAACAATAAACAAAAAGTGACCTACTGGCGTTGTGTAAACGTTAAAAAGAATAAATGCAAAGGTAGATTAGTTTTAGGGGAAGATAGCCATTTTTGTATTCCAGATGAGCCGGCCGTTGTGGCCGAGCGGTTCTAGGCGCTTCAGTCTGGAACCGCACGACCGCTACGGTCGCAGGTTCGAATCCTGCCTCGGGCATGGATGTGTGTGATGTCCTTAGGTTAGTTAGGTTTAAGTAGTTCTAAGTTCTAGAGGACTGATGACCAAAGATGTAAGTCCCATAGTGCTCAGAGCCATTTGAACCATTTTTTGTATTCCAGATGAAACAGCAAGTGAAATGCGAAAACATTTTGTCAGCGCAAAGAAGCGGGGGAAACAACAGACGCTACAATTTCGTCAGATTACGTTGAAGTAGTAGGACAGCTCTTCAAGCCAGACTACTGTCTAGTAACATCCTTACCATCACACACTAGTGCCAAAAAATCGTTACGTCGTATAAGGTGAAAATATATGGTAACTACTACCGATTTACTGATGAATGATAGTAGCAGTTTTTTACTTGTAGATGATAGCAGGGGACCGAATGACAGAATACTGGTGTTTTCCAGCGAAAAGGGAAAAGAATATTTATCAAACTGCAAATCATTCTTCGTGGATGGAACGTTCAAGTGTTCGAATAAGCAGTTTGGACCTTAATAGTTCTTGGGTGGAAACAAACATCATTCCAGTTGTTTATGGTTTACTGCCAAATAAAAAAGCGAGAAACTGATGAACGTTTTTTAATGCAATTAAACATAACTTGCCTGATCGAACATTGCATCTCTTATAATGGACTTAGAACCTGCCGTCGTCCAGACAGCCAGCGGTTTGTTTCCTGGTACGGAGATTACTGGTTGCACTTATCGTTTTAATCAATGTTTGTGGAACCAAGTTCAGTGTGTGGCCTCGTTCGAGCCTACAAGGAAAACGAGGAAGTACGCTGTCACATAAGAACGTGTTCTGTTCCAGTACATCGTCCTCTGTAAATGTTGGATGATGGTTGACTATGTATTAAGGAGAGCGCGCCTGAAAAACAAAAGCTTCAGGACTTCAGTGATTATTTTTTGGACCAGTGGTTTGAAAACGAACGTATGCCAAGAGAGATGTGGAACAGCAGTGGAAAGCACCATCGCACTAATAGCGTTTCAGAAGGACGGAACCGAAGAATAAACACATTAATATCAAAAGTTCATCCGAATATTTACTTATTAATGAAAAATCTTCGAGAAGATTCAGAGCACCACGGCCACCAGTTTGATCGACTAATTTTTAATTTTGACGGAAAAAGACGAAAAAAAAAATCACCAATGAAGACTGACATAACGATTGCAAAGGCTTTAAAGAAACTCTCTTTAGCCAGAGATGCCACAGAGCAGACAAGCCCCCGAACCCCACGTTCTCTGAAGAGTCGTGGACGTCCAACCATTTAGCGCCTAAGTGGTAGTTTCACTGCGCTCCTACCTCTTTCCGCAGAGGCTCACGACAGTTGCACTTGAACATTCGAACAGCTTCGCCGATTTAGAGATATTCGTTCACAGGCTTTGCGTAATAATAATCTGCCCTTTGTTAAAGTCGTTTATCTCAATTGAGTTCCCCATTTGCATCCATGTCTTTGCTAGTGTCTGTTCCGGTTACATGCTTTTGTTACCGCGACACGTGCACGCGCCGCCACCGGGCGGTATTCGACGTCGCGATGGGCAGTGGTCATAAGGTTTTGGGTTACCAGCGTATATAGTATTCAGTATTTTATTTATTTACACGTCAAGTTCCGTAGGACCAAATTGAGAAGCAAATGTCCAAGGTCGTGGAACGTGTCAGTACATGACATTATAGTAATAACATATACAAATCAAATGTTTATGAACCCGAAAAACGTCAGTCCGTAAGTTAAGTAAACGCAATCAACAATACAACAAGAATCAGCTTAATGTTTCAAGGAACTCCTCGACAGAATAGGAGGAGTGATCCATGAGGAAGCTCTTCAGTTTCGATTTGAAAGCGCGTGGATTACTGCAAAGATTTTTGAGTTCGAGTGGTAGCCGATTGAAAATGGATGCAGCAGTATACTGCACACATTTCTGCACAAGAGTCGGATCCAAATGTAGGTTTGATTTCTGCCGAGTATTAACTGAGTGAAACCTGCTTATTCTTGGGTATAAGCTAGTATTGTTAACAAGAAATGACAGTGAGGAATATATATATTGAGAGGCCAATGTCAAAATACCCAGACTCATGAACATTAACACTATACGACATAAGCGAATGAAAATAAGCGAAGTAGACTAATTTTCGTGTCGAACGATCTCTCGCTTCAGATACCGCTCGAATATTTAAAATGGAAGCATTAGGTCTTTGAGCACGATCCTGAATGTAGGCTTTCCATGACAGTTAATATCTATCTGAACACCTAGAAATTTAACCTGTTCAGTTTCACTAATCGTATGCCCGTTCTGTGAAATTAAAACGTCAAATTTTGTTGAATTGTGTGTTAGAAACTGTAAAACTGAGTCTTACTGTGATTTAGCGTTAGTTTATTTTTTTACAAGCCATGAACTTAGGTCATGAACTGCACTATTTGAAACCGAGCCAATGTTACACACAACATCCTTTACTACCAAGCTAGTGTCATCAGCAAACAGAAATATTTTTGAGTTAGTCGTTATACTAGAGGAAATATCACTTATATAAATAAGGAACAGGAATAGCCCAAACACTGATCCCCCCCCCCCCCCCCCCTCAATTTGACCGTACCCCACTCAGACCCCACATCACAAACATTCTCTACACTGTGAATAATGACCTTTTGCTGTCCGTTGTTAAAGCTACTGTGAGCTACTCCCCGTATTCCGTAATGGTCCAACTTCTGGAGCAATATTTTGTGATCAACACAATCAAACTTCTTAGTTAAATCAAAAAATATGCCAAGCGTTCGAAACCTTTTGTTTAACTTAACATCCAGTAGATCACAGAGAAAAGAGAATATAGAATTTTCAGTTGTTAGACAACTTCTAAAGCCGAACCGTACATTTGATAGCAAATCGTGTAATATAAAATGATCAATTATCCTTACACACACAGCCTTTTCAATAACTTTAGCAAACACTGATGGCATAGAAATAAGTCTAAAATTGTCTACATTGTCTACATTATCCCTTTCTTCCTTTTTATAAAGCGGCTTTACTACTGAGTACTTTAATCGTTCAGTAAACTGACCATTCCTAAAGGAAAAAATACAAATACGGCTAAATACAGGGCTAACATGTGCAGCACAGTACTTTAATATTCTGCTAGGCATTCCATCATATCCATGACAGTCCTTAGTCTTCAGTGATTTAATTATTGACTTAATCTCCCCCTTGTCTGTAGCACAGAGGAGTATTTCAGACATAAATCTCGGAAAGGCATTTGCGAAGGAAGTTATATGATTGCCTGTAGAAACTAAATTTTTGTTTAATTCACCAGCAATGCTCAGAAAATGATTATTAAATACTGTACGTATATATGATTTATCAGTAACAGAAATATTTTTGCTGCGAACTGACTTATATCGTCGACCTTGTGCCGCTTACCAGACACTTCCTTCGCAACTGACCATATGGTTTTAATTTTATCCTGTGAATAAGCTATTCTGTTTGCATACCACCCCCTCTTTGCCTTCCTAATAACATTTGAAGCACCTTACAATAGTGTTTGTAATGGGCTACTGTAGCTTGATTTGACTACTTCCAACATTTTTGATATAATTCCCTCTTCGTTCTACATGATATCCTTATCCCACTAGTCAGCCACCCGGGCTGCCTATTACTGCTAGTACCCCGTGTAGAACGTTCTAATGGGAAGCAACTCTCAAAGAGCATGAGAAATGTGTTAAGGAAATCATTATATTTATCATCTATGTTATCGGCACTATAAACATCCTGCCACTTTTGTTCCTTGACAAGGTTTAAAAAACTCTCTATTGCTGTTGGATTATCTTTCCTGCATAGTTCGTAATTGTGTGTGTCACTCGAGTCCAAAAGCCTTTTAGTGTTAATATTTGTGCATCATGATCTGAAAGGCCATTCGCCCTTTTACTAGCAGAACTCCCATCTAGTAATGAAGAATGGATAAAAATAGTTAGAAAAAATACCGCCTGCATCAGATCATGTGAATTTAGGAGAACCACCAACATCCTTTTTCTTGCACCATCATATACAAAATTTACATTGAAATCACCATATATAACTAATTTCTTTGGAACTTCCTACAAAGTGAATCAAGAACTCTGTCTAGGTTGAGCAGAAATGCTCTGAAGTCAGAGTTACAGGACCTATAAACAACCCAATTAGAAGTTCAGTTTCACTAAATTCAACTGCCCGTGTACAACATTCAAATATCTGTACAGTGCAGTGCCGTGATACGTCTGTGGACTCCAATGGAATACTGTTGTTTACATACCTAGCCACTCTCCCACACCCCGCTAGGAACTCCTTGAAAAACAGCCAGCTAATCTGTATCCTGGTAAAGGAAGCCTCTGAATTGTCATTAATTAAGTGGTGCTACAATATACCAATAATTTCAGAGTCAACGTCTATAAGCAGTTCACTAACTTTATCTCTAATACCTCGACACCTTTCCTCAAAACGGAACTGGTCCATATTTTTTGTGCAGAGTTGTTAGTAGTTGTTTTCGAGGACTAGAATATTTCCTCTGGCTTGCATCGACGCTATTGTTAATTCCATAAATGTTCATTGGGGTCGAGAAGTGGGCTGTTCAAAGACCTGTACAGGGAACCACTTTGATTTTGTATGAATAACTATGGAGCTGACCGTTGCGGATAAGAACATTATCGTGGGTTTGCAGAATTTTTAGAATGAATATTTCCGTCTGTGAAGATTGGAAACTTCGTACCAGTATAAAACTTTGTATCAGACCGCGATTTTAACCCAGAACCTTGCCTATGGGTACACACTTATTGCTATATTTTGGGGACCGGCTCTTGTCTAAAATGTTTTCATAGGCACCCACGTTAATTTTTCTATCAACGCAAATAGTCTGAGGCCAAACTGCTATCAGACAGTCGCACTTTCTTCAGCGAATTTCACTATCCCCATTGTACCTAAAGTATGTACTCTCTCAGTCAAAAAAATTTCGACTGGATTAATTGGAAAAATAGAAAAACTTAAAGGTGGTGATTTTAATACATTAAATATTCTTCTTGGCGACAACATCAATGTACTGTGGAGACCTCACGCCCCACGTGTTGAGCAATTCGGCGGTACGTCCACCCGTCCTCCCGCATGCCCACTATACGCCCTCGCTCGAAGTCCGTCAACTGCACATACGGTTCACGTCCACGCTGTCGCGGCATGCTACCAGTGTTAAAGACTGCGATGGAGCTCCGTATGCCACGGCAAACTGGCTGACACTGACGGCGGCGGTGCACAAATGCTGCGCAGCTAGCGCCATTCGACGGCCAACACCGCGGTTCCTGGTGTGTCCGCTGTGCCGTGCGTGTGATCATTGCTTGTACAGCCCTCTCGCAGTGTCCGGAGCAAGTATGGTGGGTCTGACACACCGGTGTCAATGTGTTCTTTTTTCCATTTCCAGAAGTGTATAATTGAGCACGTTTCTACGGAATGCTTTTGTACAATTTCATCATGGAATGCCGTCAGTAACTTGAAGATTGGTTTCAGAAGAGAGGTACACAGCAGTGAGGATGGGTCTTGAGTCGTGCTTGGGTAGCTCAGTCGGCAGTTTCGCGTCTCGGCCCAGCACATAGTTTTAAATTGCCTGGACGTTTGGAAGGTTGCTTAGAACACAGTGCATTACTAGACATAGCCCTATTGCAGGTGGTATTTCGTTGCATTTCTCCGACCTTTGCAGCAGCTAACTGTGCGAAGGGACAGCCTCCTTAACCGTACTGCCCGTTCATCGTTGCACTTCACTGTATATAAACTCTAACAAAACTGCTAGCACCGCGAGTATGGCCTGTAATTATAGTATGGCAGCGAAGCTTGGTAGATATGCTAATGCATTAATGCGGAACCAATGTACGCTGCAAAAAGGATTAGTTCCAGGTTTAGTCACCATGTCCATATTCGGCGCTGTACACTGTTTTTATTACGATATGACACCCACACTGTCATTTGACAAGCCATAACATGAATGAACAGTGGGGCTGCCGAGAAGAAAGACTACGCTGTTAGTGGAACTATTTTACGTGCACAGCAGCTATTACAGTACTGCATTGTGGGAGTGTCACCGAGTGAAAGATTTGAGGGGAGGGCCGATGTCGTCCGCAGCTCGTGGTCGTGCGGTAGCGTTCTCGCTTCCCGCGCCCGGGTTCCCGGGTTCGATTCCCGGCGGGGTCAGGGATTTTCTCTGCCTCGTGATGACTGGGTGTTGTGTGATGTCCTTAGGTTAGTTAGGTTTAAGTAGTTCTAAGTTCTAGGGGACTGATGACCATAGATGTTAAGTCCCATAGTGCTCAGAGCCATTTGAACCATTTGAACAGGGCCGAGGTCATTAAATGGCTTCAGGAAGACTGTAATGAAATTCAGAAATACGGGTGAGCTTGGTATTGCACCTGGAAGAGGAAGTTACCGACGAGGCTGCTTTTTGTTGTAACTGAGCATGCAGCACGTGTCCCGGCTAGTGCTAGGGCTCGTGCAGTGTCACTAGAATTGTCCATCCCATGGTGGACAGCAAGGGAAGTTTTCCGGTCTGTTTTACTCTGGTACCCGTACAAGATGCAGACGGTGCAGCAACTAAACCTCACGATCTGGAGCAACGTTCTGAATTTGCTCTTCGGTTTCTGACCCGGATCGAAGATGATATGCGGGCGGGCAGTATTCTGTGGAGAGACGAGGCACATTTTACACTGCAGGGCGCAGTGAATACACAGAACTGCCGTAGTTGGGGTACTGCATTGCAGTCGCCTTATGTGATTGTGTGGTGTGGTTTCACAAGCACTTTTATTCTCGATGCGTTCTTTGAAGAGAGTAGATTCAAAGGGCCTGTCAGGTGTACCGTGACGCCTGCACATTCTCGAGACCTTCGTGTACAATAGGTGATTCCTGCTTTGGAAGAGAGCAGTTGTGTGGAAACCAATGTTTTCATGCAAGATGAGGCAACATCTCATGTCACTCGCCCGTGAAAGACCTGCTTAATGCAACCTCCCACGAACTTATCTCCTAAGGTTTCCCTGATACTTGGCCTGCAAGATCACATGATCTGGATCCATGTGACTTCTGACTCTGGGGATATCTAGAAGAACGCGTTTAGCAGGGACATGTTTGGTCTATATCTAATGTGAAGGTCAGTATACAGGAACCCGTTGCTCAGATTCCACCTGAACTGCTGCGAACAACTGTTGATCATGTCGTTTAACGGGTCAGCGTCTCGTCGACGGCTCCGGTACTCATGTTGAACATATTATGTAAGCGACGGTTAGTAATAAAATCAACATTATGCCTGTCGTACTTGTTTGACGTTTTCTGCCCACGCCCCGCACTGAAGTGTACACCGTCTGTCCAAAAAGTTCCGAACAGGTTTTATTCGTGGTGTATAAGCAACGTCACAGCAGTAAATACTGCGACAGTTTGAAATGACAACTGCGCATAACAGATGTACGTTAGACCAGTCAGCTCTGAGCAGGTAGTGTTAAATAGTGAAAATGCATTCATTGTGTGCCATTAATGTCGCGTCACAAATCGCAGTGGAGTAACATTGCTAAATCAAGTGTTGATTGGGTAACTGGAACTTCATGTAATTTACACTCAAGAGACAAAACAGTGTGTTTACTGACAAGTGCGAGACTGATTGCCGCCTGTTGTGGCGAGCGCGTGACGCATTGAGGGAAGTTTACACGTGGAGCAGAGGCGAAAGTGGAATCATTCTAGCGAAGATTAGTGACACAAATTGGGGCATCACTCACATAAGCGACTTTGACAGTAGGGCCGATTGTTACGGGTTTGGGAACGAGCGTCTCGGAAACGGCGAGGTGGTCACCTGTTCACATGCTACTGTCGTGAGCATCTGTGGAAAGTGGTTGAAGGACGGTGAAGCCGTGAGTAAGCGAAAAGACGTTGGAAGTCCACGCATCGTCACCGAACGCAGAGGTTGGAGGTTTTCCCGCTCTGTAGAGCAGGATAAGCAGCGATTTGTGACAGATTTGACGACAGAGTGCAACGCTGGTACAGGCACAAGTGTTTCGAAGCACACTGATCATCGCACATCGTTGAACTTGGGACTCCGCAGCAGACGACCCCCAACGTCTTCCCATTTTGACCAAACGACACTGCTAATAACGATTGCAGTGGCACGGTATCATCTAGATTGGACCGAGGACCACTGAAACAAGACAAGAAACATTCTTGAGATAACTGCAGAAATCGATGGGAGACGTACGAAGAACGTAACCGTTAGGACAATGCGGCGAAATTTGGCGCAAATGAGCTGTGAGAGCAGACGGCCGACGCGAGTGCCTTTGCTAACAGCACGGCGTCGCTTGCAGCACCTCTCGCGGTCTCGTGACCATATCGGTTAGACCCTAGGCGGCTTGAAAACCTTGTCCTGTCCAGATGAGGCCCGATTTCAGTTGGTAAGAGCAGATGATACGATTCGAGTGTGGCGCAGACCCAAGTTGTCAACAAGGCACTGTGCAAACTGGGGGTGATTCCATAATGATGTAGGCTGTGCTTACATGGAAAGGACTGGGTTCTCTGGTCCATTTGAGCCGATCATTGGCTGGAAATGATTACGTTCGGTGGCTTGGAGACAATTTGCAACCATTCATGGACTTCATGTTCCCATGACAATGAGCCATGTCAGCGGGTCACAATTGTTCGCGATTGCTTTGAAGAACATTCTGGACAATTCGAGTGAATGATTTGGCCATCCATATCGCCCGAGATGAATCCTATAGAGCATAATCAAGAGGTCAGTTGATTCACGAAATCGTGCAGCGGCAACATTTTCACAATTACGGACGGCTGTAGAGGCAGCATGCCTCAGTATTTCTGCGGGGGACTTCAAACGACTTGTTGAGTCCATGTCACGTCGAGTTGCTGCACCACGCCGAGCAAAACGAGGTCGGGCACGTATCCCGTCACTTTTGTCACCTCAGTGTAAACATGTTTTCACTATTAACCTGTTTAGGTTGTAACTATACCCTTATGAAGAAGATGTTTGTAGAAACGTTGAAACCATCGCTAACTGTGTTTAAATACAAACTGTCTTTAAATACACCAATCATTTTGCAATTAATTGGCTGTGTATCAGTTCTGCAGTAAGAACTTCCTGAAAACTTCAAATACATTTTCTTGTATGAATACAAATAATCGTTGCTTGGTGTTATGAAATCTGTTCTCTTTACCTGTAGGAATTCGATGACCACGGCATCCGTTACCGGAAGATCATGTGTCCCGGTAAAATCGTGCCTCCTGCCGACTTGGTTGATAGGTAAGTGTAAATTTTGTAAATCTTTTATTTATTTCTTACATTGCTGTCATAACTTGTGGTACTATGTTTTCCACGACTGTCTACGTGACATGCAGCGCAATATGTAATTGGTCATAATGCAACGGTGTTTTTATGGAATCTGTAGACGAGGTGGAACCGTGCGACTGCTACGGTCGCAGGTTCGAATCCTGCCTCGGGCATGGATGTGTGTGATGTCCTTAGGTTAGTTAGGTTTAAGTAGTTCCAAGTTCTAGGGGACTGATGACCACAGCTGTTAAGTCCCATAGTGCTCAGAGCCATTTTAACCTTTTTTTTTGTAGACGAGGTGGAAGAATTTAGCGTGCGCGGTGACAGATATTACTTTGCGTCCTACTTTTGGCCCGTATAAATGACTAGCCAAATGTCGATGTTTTTTGCTCCAGCGTTCAATGTGAAGCCATACCTGGAGATACAAGTGTTTGTGGGTAATAATGACTCATTCACACGCACACACACACACACACACACACACACACACACACACACACATATATATATATATATATATATATATATATTTCACTGACTTGATGAAAGGCAATCCGCAGAGTAATGATAGAGAATAATGAACTCCAGTGTAATGAATATCCGTGATTAATGCAAATTTGTGTCAGACCAAGAGCGGGAACCGGGTTTTCTATTTTTTGTGTGGAGTTTCCTTGACTATTAGGTTACAGGAGCGTGTCTCCAGGTCTTTTCGCTAATCCAAAATGGAATTTTCGGAAATAGTTGGAGGAAAATTAGTGACAATGAAAGTTGGGGTAGGTATGTACCTGCTCGCGAAAAGCAGACAATTCAGATCACAGCCGTGGTCTGTCATAAAATTTCATTGGGCACAACGTACTTAAACGCATTATTGCTTAAGCTATGTAGCACATTTTCACTTTTTAGAAACTGAATACTACTGTACGAGTAAGAAAGGTCCTGATGCCCTAATCTTGCCAGGTTAAATAAATAAATATATTACAGTTTCTTTCAGATCACATTCTTATTGTGTCATCAAACATCCACAATACTACTCGTGGAGGTTAATTAGAAAGGTACCATTTTCACACAGCATTACGGATAATAAGGTGTTAGATTTCTCTTCGTACCTCGTACAGTTTTAGAGATAAGAGCTGCATTAGCTTTTCAAGATCTTTACTCTTTGATGCGTCGTATAAGTGCTAGTAAATGGACTCGTCAGTGGTTATTCAAATGGGAATAAGCTATAATATTTCCGTGGAATTTGATGTTTGTCATTTCGGTTTGGCTTCACATCCTTGAATTGGTATTTTCAGACTCGTCCTTTGTTGATGTAGTTGATGACATGACACGGTGCCGGTTGAAGATCAAACAGAATCAGCTATCGTTTTACGTTTGCAGTCCTGCAGTAGAACATAGGAATTTCTCTGAAAGAATTCGGATTGCTACAGGACGGCGATTAGCAGTGTCAGAGTTCTTCGTTCTGTACCATGTCTCCCTGACCAACGCTAGGAGAGTGACTTGTTAAAATACAGGGTGTCGCACCTAAACTTTCCACCGCCAGTATCTCAGGAACCACAATAGATACTGACAAACGGCTTCCACGGGTATGAATGTGCGGTAGGAGCTCATGAAAGTAAATACTATAAGACATTCTAAAGCATTTGTAAATACTGGTTTCAACACAAACTTGCCTTTTTTTAAAATGGATACCCCCATATGATTCCAAATGCAATCAATAACACGAGAAATCACAATAATAATGGTGTTGGTTGCATCGCAATACGGCAGTTACATCCCGAGAGACTGGAACACAAAGTTGATGCGTGAAGTGAATAAAACGCGCTGCTATTGCACTTCCCACGATGCAGGCGTGACCCACAAGTTGCTCGTAATCGCGATGTGATTGACGTACGTATTCTTACTTTCACTGTATTATCACGAGGGCCGAAAATAATAAGAGGGATTTCTGCGACAAACAGTGATATGTACATAACGTTCTTTCTTGTGCGATTTCTGTTTACCTACATACAGACCACGCAACAATACTGGCCAGTGTACCGAGCGGCACGTCGGCCGTTCTGGTTCCAGCCTCGGTCCCGTGCCGTCTGTCTCGGTCTCGCTCGGCCGGACTCGTCCTTCTTCGCTTGGTCATTCGTTGCAGTTCCACTGCCGACTGTTCATAGTTAATTCACTATCGAGTTGTTCGTTTCGTTCGCGAGCATGCCCATTCTAGATCTGTTTCAAATCATTTTTGCACTCTGAACTTCTGGTTCTTTTCGTATTCTATTCAGCGTCCACGACCGGTAATTAAAATGTATTTTATAATGACGTAAATTACATAAAAATTACGTGGTATGTAATACATACATCGTTCCAGGTAACAAAGCTGCGTATCAGCTTATTTCACTGTTTCGATAAACAGCAGGAGAAATACTCGTAAAAGGGCAAGATTTCTTGTCATTACACATGCAAAGGACGTCAGCACCGCACGCACGAGTGGCCATTTTCCGTCTTTTTTGATACAAGGTAAAAGAGCATGTTCGTTGTTATGGAAGGCAGACCGACTTACAACTGAATCAAGCCCGCGCTTCATAACCGAGTGTATGGTGTCACATTTTGTGAAGAGAATATGCTAACTCTACAATATTATTTCAGTGGCATAGGGTGGCGCACGGAAAATCGGCCCCGAGTACTAGACTGCTCATTGTCGCTTACCAATCGTCATCTGTTGTTTCGAAGTTGTTTGCATTAGCTTATTTGTTATTTCTTCACTTCCTAATTATTACATGTTTACCTATTCTGCTCGTAGCGGTCAACAAATCGTGCGTAATTGGCGAGCAATTTGTACTCGGGGCCGGTTTTTCGTGCGCCACCTTATATTATTTTACTGCGATCAGCCAATAACGCTACAGTTGGCTAAACGAGATGTTTTGCAGAATCACGAAAATTAGAAGTGCCTGAGAATTCTGTTATGAATAAAAACTCTGTACTCCTGGGGGGAGGCAAGTGCCCTCTCTTGGCGCCTTCCATCTTGCTACTAATTTTAAATTTTTCTAAGGACGATGTACCAAGCACAATGAACGGCGAGGGAGTAAAAATGAACGGTTCCCAAAAAAGAGCGGTCACCAGTGAGCTAGTTCCCAAGGATGAACGACTTTGCCCATCTCTAGTGTACAAGAGCGGGCCGCAATCGGCGCTGTGTGCGGGAACGGCTCACTACGAAGCAGATTGTTCTATGTGGAAGTACGTACAGGTACATGGCATCGGTGTGGTGTACATTGTAATTAGTATCACTGTTGTAATCGCGATATTGATTTACCTGCCCGTCCGTTCTAGCCTTTGACATGGTATTTACAAATGAGGAAATGGTTGACATAATATTACTGTACGGAGAATGTCACCAAAATGGCACAGGTACGGCACAGGTGTATGACCAGCGGTACCCTAATAGACATCATTCGATTCGCCCTACCTTCATGAATATTCTTAGAAGGCCTCGCGCGACAGGGCGGTTGTCTCCACGAACGCGGATCCGGAGCAGAGGCGTAACACATGAAGCAGCAGAGGTATCTGTTCAGGTGGTCGCTGCACTAAACCCTCATGAAAATCGAGAGATAGGGAATCCCTCGAATAAGCGTGATGCGTATTCTGTACAGACATAGGTACCATCCGTATCGCCGGCCGCGGTGGTCTAGCGGTTCTAGGCGCGCAGTCCGACAAGGCCATAACTTTGTGTGTAGGGTACCGTTTACCGATGCGGCCACGTTTACAAACTATGGGAACGTCAACTTACACAATATGCGCTACTGGTTACCACAAAACACATACCGGATTCGCTGGGTTGACCAGCAACTTCAATGGAGTGTCAATGTATGGTGTTGTATCCTAGAACTTCACACCATTGGTCAATATTTCATTGATGGCAGTCTTTAAAAGGCGACAGTACGAACGGTTCCTGATCTGTGCCTTACGTGTACTGATGGAAGACCTACCTTTCACTTGTGTCAGATGGTGTGGTATCAACATGATGGATGCCGTGCGTGTAATCCCTTGGTGGCACGACAGGCGCTGAACCAACAATCCGCGCATCGATGGATTGGATGGGGCAGTCCCATTCAGGGATTTCCAGCACGGTCGCCGGACCTCACCCTCCACGGACTTTTATTTTCTGTGGGGATATGTGAAAGATGTGGTGTACCTGCAGGTCCCAACAACAATGGCCAACATGAAAGCCCGTATTACCGCTCCATGCGCTGCAATAGTACCACAAACACTGACAGCCGTGAGTGGATACGTGATGGAGCGCGCACAGCGGTGTTGCCAAGCAGGTGGCGATCTCTTCGAATGTGCAGGTACGTTATAGCGTTTCGGCAGTGAGACATGTGACTGCACAACGGCGTACATTTTGTGTGTTACGGAGTAGACTTGTGTTTGTTTGTTTGTACTACTGTAGGTTCATGTGTGCGCTGCACCGTCTGCAGCGGTTCAGTTGTGTTGCAGTCATTAAAGATGAGTGCCAGACTGGACATCCGTATTTTTCCCGAGCTACGTACTAACAGTGTACACAGCAACATGCAACTACAGCGTTCGTCGCATCGTAATAAGTCAATCACATTGCGAGTACGAGCAATGTACACGTCACACTTGCATCGCGGTTAAGTGCAATAGCGACGCTCTTCATTCACTACACGCGCCAACTTCGCGTTCCAATTTCTCGAGAGGTAACAGACGTATTGCGATGCAACCAACGACATTATTTTTGTGATTTCTCATGTTACTTATTGCGTATGGAATACATGCAGTGTTCATTAAAAAAAACATAAATTTGTGTTGAAACCAGTATTTGCAAACGATTTAGAGTGTCTCATAGTATTTACTTTCTTGACCCCCTGCCGTACGTACATACCCGTGCAAGGTGTTTGTCAATATCTATTGTGGTTCCAGAGATATTGGCGGTGAAAAGTTTAGGTGGGGCACCCTGTGTACTTCACTGATACTGACGTGCATAGAATTGATCCGGGTCCTCCGATTAGAAGTTCTTTCGCCGACAGTGTTGCCATTGCGTTGCTGAGTGTATCGTATACGTCGCAAAGGCGTGGAGATTGCAAGGCTGCACAGGCATGGTTTGGTGGCTCCTCGCAGTTACGGATGAGGGGTAGATTGAACAGAGTCGAAGGTGAGCTATGCACTGATGGATGGCTGTTGAGATAAACCAGTCGACAACGAGCAACATGTCGCGTAGCTGTCGCATCCCTCTTATCAGTCTGAACATCACAAGCGGGGCTCCGTTTAGGTGGAAATGTAATTCCCTAACAGCTTATGGGAATGGAACGCTTAATTACTTCTCGTGTACGCGCCGGGAACAGAGAACCATCAGCAGCAGAAATATTGGACCAACCGAGATCTAGGATTAAACCGTCCTGCGAAAACAAATTGTAAGATTCATGTTAATATCAGTAACAAGGCTAAAGTTTCTCACGGCTCAGCTACGTTAACCAAGAGAGAGGAGTGATCATTAGAAAAGATGTTCCCTTCTATATTCATGAAGTATTTTGCAAGGTACAGATGCTGTGCTGTAGGGCGGATCGGTATGGTTGAAAGTGAACACACTTCATACACCGCGATCGCATTATATATACCTTGATAAAATCCAGTCGATAAAATACACATTTGTGCGCATTTACCAACTGTGTATATTGTGTCGACTGGCTTTTTATCGAGACATATATACGTGGGGAATGCCTTTTACGCTTTTAATTCACATAACATGGCAATTTTATAGCATGATCCAGAAGATCAGGTGGTCACACCATAAGACTGTTGAAACCGGTCATCTCGGAGCAATAAAAGTGTCTACACTGCAGTCGCGGCTTATGAAGGCGCTGCAGTCATGGACTGTGCGGCTGGTCCCGGCGGAGGTTCGAGTCCTCCCTCGGGCATGAGTGTGTGTGTTTGTCCTTAGGATAATTTAGGCTAAGTAGTGTGTAAGCTTAGGGACTGATGACCTTAGCAGATAAGTCCGATAAGATTTCACACACATTTGAACATTTTTTTGGCTTATGAAGTGTGTTCATTTTCATATTCACAAAGGTTTGGATACAGTTTCTGGATAATTGACGTAGTTTAACGACATTGAAAACGGCACTGTTGTGAGTGGAGTGACGATTCCATAACGGCTAAAAATTTGGTCTAGACGATCAGTGTTAATTAGAAACGGAGAAAACTTCGGATACTGTCAAAACGGGGAAGAAGCGCTCTTGAGATTTCCCTCTCATTATGTTGTCATTTCAAGGAAGATACCGCACTTTGATTCATCAACATAATTCTGGTAATTGTAGCGTTATGTAAAATGTCCTCAAAAGAGTGTTTTGCAACCGATTCGTGAGCATTGTCCAAGTATTTGGATTTCTTATTAGATTTCTAGCATTTGTAGACTTGGAGAAAGCTTTTGACAATGTTGACTGGAATACTCTCTTTCAAATTCTAAAGCTGGCAGGGGTAAAAAACAGGTAGCTATTTGCAATTTGTACAGAAACCAGAAGGCAGTTATAAGAGTCGAGGACATGAAAGGGAAGCAGTGGTTGAGAAGGGAGTGAGACAGGGTTGTAGCCTCTCCCCGATGCTATTCAATCTGTATATTGAGCAAGCAGTAAAGGAATCAAAAGAAAAGTTCGGAGTAGGTATTAAATTCATGGAGAAGCAAAGGACTTGGAAGAGCAGTTGAACGGAATGGATAGTGTCTTGAAGGGAGGATATAAGATGAACATCAACAAAAGCAAAATGAGGATAATGGAATGTGGTCGAATTAAGTCGGGTGATGCTGAGGGAATTAGATTAGGAAATGAGACACTTAAAGTAGTAAAGGAGTTTTGCTATTCGGGGAGCAAAATAACTGATGATGGTCGAAGTAGAGAGGATATAAAATATAGACTGGCAATGGCAAGGAAAGCGTTTCTGAAGAAGAGAAATTTGTTAGTATAGAGTATAGATTTAAGTGTCAGGAAGTCGTTTCTGAAAGTATTCGTATGGAGTGTAGCCATGTATGAAAGTGAAACACGGACGATAAACAGTTTGGACAAGAAGATAATACAAGCTTTCGAAATGTGATGCTACAAAAGAATGCTGAAGATTAGATGGGTAGATCACATAACTAATGAGGAGGTATTGAATAGAATTGGGGAGAAGAGGAGTTTGTGGCACAACTTGACTAGAAGAAGGGATCGGTTGGTAGGACATGTTCTGAGGCATCAAGGGATCACCAATTTAGTACTGGAGGGCAGCGTGGAGGGTAAAAATCGTAGAGGAAGACCAAGAGATGAATACATTAAGCAGATTCAGAAGGATGTAGGTTGCAGTAGGTACTGGGAGATGAAGCAGCTTGCACAGGATAGAGTAACATGGAGAGCTGCATCAAACCAGTCTCAGGACTGAAGACCACAACAACAACAACAACAACAACAACATTAGATCAGACTAGGAAGAAATCGAAAAATCAGTGATCCCAGTTGTCCCTCGATTGTTTGATCAATAATGGTGTGTTACGGAGGTATAAAGAAACTTAAATGAAAATTATTCGTAAGAAACGATTTCCTTCGCCAAAACCTGACGGGTAATATGAGAATATCGTTATCTTCAGACCATTGAAAAAAACGTTTCGATTGTTTTTTGTTAGGTAAAGGCTTAATCAAATAGGTTTTTGGACACTGAATTCAGATCTGACATCAGTTTCCTGTTTTGTGGCATACAGTTTTGTCATAATCTGACTTCGTTATAACTAGATAATTAGCAAAACGCATGTAATTGGGAAACTGTTCTTTGGTTTACAGTCCGACCTTCAAGTTATTGGACGCGCCGGGCCGTAGAGCCACGTCGACCTGACGCCACGATGGAGCCGGTGTTACCTTTATAGGTCAGCAAGCGCTGAGTGCTTTGAGTGTTTCTCCACTTCAGAGGTACACGAACAGTTCCGCCAGTGCTTGAAGGGAAATAAAAACGAGGTCTCGCTGCCGCAACTAATCGTCAAACTCTTCTGCCAATTAAATCAAGCAACACCGTGCTTTAACAGTTTGCTCAGAGGATGGCCCTCGTCACTATTAATAAGATTATTAGCTAGCCTAATTCAGTGGACGCCCTCAAAACACAGTGCCAATAGCTGGCAGCAACCACTTCACTCTCATTACATTTCATTACGTGTCCCTCTGCTAAGCAGTGGTTTCTGCCACTTCCCGCCCATCCACAGTCGCATCTGTCTTTCTTTTGCCGATTTTATGCAGGTAGGTGCGATACTGTTCATGCACTGCAGTTTCTTTCTTTCGCGCATGTCTGGGTACATTTCGTAAACAGAACATCAAGTATGCGTTTGCCTCGTACTGTTTCTCCGGGACTTACTTGCATCGTCTTATCAGTGTCCACTTTCCGCAAGCAATAGCGGAATGTTATGTACTTGACCATTATATCGGCAGGCTACATTCCCAAAATTACCAACACCATGTATTCTGCTGTTGTACCATAAGCCCCTATTAATCTTAGAAGCACATTTCTCCGGGTACGTCTTAGGTGTGCTTTGGCTCACTGTAGCACCACTGCTGCGCCTACTCACTTCCTGCTGCGTATCCAGCAATGGATCGGAGACGGCCGCTAAGTACCCGAAGAACAGTTGCAAGTTTAAGACGAACGTTTGGGACTACACAAAATTGTGTTCCACATGGGATTCCGACACAGGTCCCTGTTATTCGCGGGCAGAGCACTATCATTTGCGTTATCCGTGCTCGCGTCATGGGCAGAATTAAAGTCCCCACTAGCTATTTGGTTCCTTCCATGACCCGCACTTCACAGGAAGACACTTGCTTGGCTACAGGAGTAGCACCTCTCAGAGATAGCCAACAGCGCAGGGTCTGACTTAGCCACAGACTACTTCATACTGGTTCGGTCCATGAGGCGTATACTAATAGCGCAATTGGTAGCGCACTGCCTGCAAAATGCAGGCATCTAAATTCATGTTCTGATCTGGCACACTATTTTAACGTGTCACAAATATTCGCAGCAGCGCATCGTCCTGCTCGCAGTAATTGTTGGAAGTGACGAGCAAGTGCAAATAATTCGATTTTTCAGACATTCGCTTTTCGGGTCCAGGTCCAAAGAAATTTGAATGCCTATCCAGTACCAATGTTGAAGGATACGTATTTTATTTGCTGTTGTGTTTTATGTTGTTTTACGTTGGGTTGGAATATTATTTGGACGAGATTTTGGTTTGTACTGTTGGATGTCAAGTCATTAGTGTTAACTCACGCCGTTTGCGTAATATTTGAATGACGCAATCTTGGTAAATAGCTGTTAACGCTGTGTTATTGGAGTTGTTGAGTCTGGCCGGCCGGTGTGGCCGAGCGGTTCTAGGCGCTTCAGTCTGGAACCGCGCGACCGCTACGGTCGCAGATTCGAATCTTGCCTCGGGCAGAGATGTGTGATGTCCTTAGGTTAGTTAGGTTTAAGTAGTTGTAAGTTCTAGGGGACTGATGACCTCAGAAGTTAAGTCCTATAGTGCTCAGAGCCATTTGAACCATTTTGTTGAGTCTGTAAAGAATCGCCGTGTGATTGCAGATTCGTTTGCACCTCTCCAGCTTCTCTCCAAACGCACGTCAACGTAGATACCTGGAACACTCTAGATATTTATGAGACTGTAATCGTAGAAGGATAACTAGTTTCGAGTCTCGCCTATTAATCAGTAGAGATGACCTCTCTTATTTCTTATGATACAATACAATATATCTGTAGATTTGTGGTAGTTTGAGGAAAATCTTGAAGGGAGCAATAGTCCGAAGAACAATGGTCAGAAGAATTAACATTCCACATAACAACAAAAATTTTCCTTACTATGTGACCAAAAGTATCCGGACACCTGGTAGAAAATGACTTACAAGTTCGTGGCGCCCTCCATCGGTAATGCTGGAATTATATATGCCTTGATGACAGCTCCCACTCTCGCAGGCGTACGTTCAATCAGGTGCTGGAAGGTTTCTAGGGGAATGGCAGCCCATTCTTCACGGAGTCCTGCTCTGAGGAGAGGTATCGATGTCGGTCGGTGAGGCCTGGCACGAAGTCGGCGTTCCAAAACTTCCCAAAGGTGTTCTATAGGATTCAGATTAGGACTCTGTGCAGGCCAGTCCATTACAGGGGTGTTATTGTCGTGTAACCACTCCGCCACAGTACGTGCAACATGAACACGTTCTCGATCGTGCTGAACGACCGAATTGCTCTTCAACAGTGAGAAGCAAGGAGGTGCTTAAAACATCAGTGTAGGCCTGTGCTGTGATATGTCCACTCAAAACAACAAGGGGTGCTAGCCCCCTCCATGAAAAACATGACCACACCATAACACCACCGCCTCCGAATTTTACTTTTGGAACCACACACGCTGGCAGATGACATTCACTGGGCATTCGCCATACCCACACACTACCATCGGGTCGCCACATTGTGTAGCGTGATTCGTCACTCCACAGAACGTTTTTCCACTGTTCAATCGTCCAATGTTATTCTCGTTAGAACAAGGGAGGCATCGTTTAACATTTACCGGGGTGAGGTGTGGCTTATGAGCAGCCGCTCGACCATGAATTCCACGTTTTGAGCAGCCGCTCGATTATGATACCCAAGTTTTCTCACCTCTCGCCTAACTATCATAGTACTTGCAGTGGATCCTGATGCAGTTTGGAATTCCTGTGTGATGGTCTGGATAGATATCTGCCTATTACACATTACGACCTTCTTCAAATATCGGCGGTCTCTGTCAGTCAACAGACGAGGTAGTGCTGTACGTGTCCCTTCACGTTTCCACTTCACTATCACATCGGAAACAGTGGACCTAGGGATGTTTAGGAGTGTGGAAATCTCGCGTACAGACGTATGACACAAGTGACACCCAATCACCTGACCACTTTCGAAGTCCGTGAGTTCTGCGGAGCGCCCTATTCTGCTCTCTCACGATGTCTAATTACTACTGAGGTCGCTGATATGGAGTACCTGGCAGTAGGTGGCAGCACAACGCACCTAATATGAAAAACGTATGTTTATGGGGTTGTCCGGATACCTTTGGCCACATAGTGCATAAATCAGTGATGATAATGTTGTTCATATCTCTCTGCAAGATTATAGCGTCTTTGATTCCTTCATGCATCGCACAGTGTCAAACAGTCATTTCACTAATAAAATTGTTCATATCAAATTGTAACATTACAGACTTGCCGCTCGTTTTGAAACTCACAAAGTGTTTATTTTTCTGTCTATATCCTCTAATGATTAGAGAAATTTAGAAACAATATGAATCTACGAGTACCTCAGCGGCCTATTTTCCTAGTTACTAATTATTACGTCGATGTAAACTGAATAATTATTTATGAAACTTGTGCGTTTAGCTGCTTTTAGTATTTCTCCCTGTTACAGTAATAAAAACACAGTTCAAACATTGTGCACAAAGCTTCCCGGTCTCACTACTTTCGCCGTTCTTCCTCATTTCCTGTATGACCATTCCATGATATAACAGCTCACGTTTTCGCCTGAGGATAGTAAATAACAATGATAGGCCGGGAATGACTTAAACTTTTTATTGTGGCAACAGTTACATTGAATTCCATTATACTGTATTATAGCATGCAAATAGACGGCTTAAATTACGTATTATTCAAGCATTCAACTGTGATATTCAAGCAGTTCAAGGACTGGAACGATCTATATTCATTTTATAAATTTTACGAGGCCAAGAAAACGGGCTAAAGGGTACACATTCCGCATATTTTGAGCCTTAGTGATTTCTAGTCTAGTTAGGAGACGTAAAGAGACGTCGCAGGATTCGGCTGAATTCGGCGCAAACGTGTTTGTGAATATACGATTCGAATCAAGTCTTATCGTGGCTTTCTGGGACTTGAAAACTTATTTCGCTGAGAGCTTTCTCATGTCTAATAAAATATGCGAAGAATGTAGAGTACTTGTCCTCGATACGTGCTTGCGTCTTCACTAGCGTACTATCTTAAATGGTTCACAACCCAAATATGATTGGCAGCCACGTTTCTTAAGTGGGCTTTTAAAGGGAGTGTTCATAAAGTTCTTTGCATTCGGTTTGCAGATACACAGGGATTTAAAAAGGTATTAACCGAACTATAGATTGTGCTGCCATGATAGAATATACAGATCTTATATAAGTAATCATAAATACACAGAATTATTGGTCTTCGAATCGTGATGTGCAAGCTCCTTTTAGGATCTCATCCGAGCCATTATGATACGAAAAATAAGGAATGCCCGATATTACCGGTGAGAGGAAGAAAAATGATCGAAAATGCCTAGCGCGAAAAACAGCATCCCGATACAAGTTTTTCTACTAAAGAAACCCATAGTTACTCAGATTTACCCAGATGCTTGATGAAAGAAAAAACCTAAAGGTGTTTCTCCCAAGAAACTAAACTAAACTTTTTTTTTTTTTGGAAAGATTTAGAACTACTGTGAACATAATTCGTGGATATCACAGTGGATACACCTGCAATTTTTTAAAAAATGTATGAAAGCTCTCTAATGGACAGGCATCGTGGGCTGGTATCGAAAGAGAGAGTCGAGAACCGCGAGATTCAAATACCCATGCAACCATCTCTGAATCGCTCTCGGAGAATGCCGGAATGGTTCGTTATACAAATCGCAGTCGATTATTTCCGCACCATTCTCCAACTAATCTAGTCCTCCATCTGCAACGAAGTTGGAGTGGACTGGTGATGTATTCCGTCCTTCCTCTAAGCTTCCTAGGCAGGCAGCTTGAATACCAGTCCATCCTTTATGAGTTAGATATACATTCGTTTTATGTTACGACTATTGTTCAGTGCTTGCATGATTTCTTTTGGGCCACACCCAATCACTTTTAAATCTTCATTTAGACGCACAGTTGTCATATTGACCCTAAAGATTCAGTAAGAAAGGTGGATGATGTCGGAATGGTATGGTGACGCCTGATTCATGTGTTAGTGCTGCAGAGTTATGGGCAGTGGAAACTAACCGTAAAAATACATACGATGCAGACCAAACTGATCATAACGCTGTACAACGAGGAGTCGACGACATCTAGAAGTGTTGTGTGTATTGAGATTCATATTTTATAACATGCAGGCCTCAGTTATGTAAGCCGGATCCATCTCTTTCGGGGGCAGTGTACTTTGTGAGTCAGTATACCGCGACGAGTGGGAAGAGTCAAAGCTAAAGCATGGGTCAAGATCTTCCTCTTCGTCTACCGGCCTAATGCTGCTACTGCTAAGACAAATTGGTTCAAATGGCTCTGAGCACTATGGGACTTAACATCTGAGGTCATCAGTCCCCTAGAACTTAGAACTACTTAAACCTAACTAACCTAAGGACAGCACACAACACCCAGCCATCACGAGGCAGAGAAAATCCCTGACCCCGCCGGGAATCGAACCCGGGAACCCGGGCGTGGGAAGCGAGAACGCTACCGAACGACCACGAGATGCGGGCTTGCTTATTATAAGGGGCGGTCTAATGAAAACGCGGCAGACGGAAAAAAGAAAGTAAAATGTTTAGAATTTCAAAAGTAATCCCTGCAACTGTTAATACATTTATCCCACAATAGGACAAGGCGGTAAGTGCCTTCATGTAGAATTACACGCATCAAGAAAAGTTTTGCATCACCTCGGTTCCGAGAGTTCCGGGACCTGTACAGAAAATTCGTATAGAGTTCAACATAAACGTAATTTCCGGCCGTTTTATTGCTCATGAAAACCACACATTGCATGTTGTGCCACCATACAGTGACCTTCAGAGGTGGTGGTCCAGATTGCTGTACACCCCGGTACCTTTAATACCCAGTAGCACGTCCTCTTGCATTGTTGCATGCCTGTATTCGTCGTGGTATACTATCAACAAGTTCATCAAGGTACTGTTGGTCCAGATTGTCCCACTCCTCAGCGGCGATTCGGCTTAGATCCCTCAGAGTGGTTGGTGGGTCACGTCGTCCATAAACAGCCCTTTTCAATCTATCCCAGGCATGTTCGACTGGGTTCATGTCTGGAGAACATGCTGACAACTCTAGTCGAGCGATGTCGTTATCCTGAATGAAGTAATTCACAAGATGTGCACGATGAGGGGCGCGAATTGTCGTCCATGAAGACGAATGCTCCGCCAGTATGCTGCCGATATGGTTGCACTATCAGTCGGAGGATGGCGTTCACGCATCGTATAGCAGTTATGGCGCCTTCCATGACCACCAGCGGCTACTCGGCCCCACATAATGCCACCCCAAATCAGCGGGGAACTTCCACCTTGCTGCACTCGCTGGACAGTGTGTCAAAGACGTTCAGCCTGACCTGGTTGCCTCCAAACACGTCTCTGACGATTGTCTGGTTGAAGGCATATGCGACACTCATCGGTGAAGAGAACGTGGTGTCAATCCATAGCGGTCCATTCGGCATGTTTTTGGGTCCATTTGTACCGCGCTGCATGGTGTCGTGGTTGCAAAGATGGACCTCACCATGGTCGTCGGGAGTGACGTTGCGCATCATGCAGCCTATTGCGCACAGTTTGAGTCGTAACACGACGTCCTGTGGCTGCACGTAAAGCATTATACAACATGGTGGCGTTGCTTTCAGGGTGACTCCGAGCCATAATCTGTAGGTAGCGGTCATCCACTGCAGTAGTAGCCCTTGGGCGGCATGAGCGAGGCATATCATCGACAGTTCCTGTCTCTCTCTCTGTCTCCTCCATGTCCGAATAACATCGCTTTGGTTCACTGCGAGACGCCCTGGACACCTCCCTTGTTGAGAGTCCTTCCTGGCACAAAGTAACAGTGCATACGCGATCGAACCGCGGTATTGACCGTCTAGACATGGTTGAACTCCAGACAACACGAGCCGTGTGGCTCCTTCCTGGTGGAATAACTGGAACTGATCAGCTGTTGAACCCCCTCCGTCTAGTAGGCGCTGCTAATGCATGATTGTTTACATCTTACGGCGGATTTAGTGACATCTCTGAACAGTCATTAGGAGTTCTGGGAACTAGATGATGCAAAACTTTTTTGATGTCAAATTTTTCATTTTTGTGGCCATAGTGTCCGTAGTTGTTTTATGATTCTTGAGGGTATTTTTGTTTCGTCGTTGCAACTACAAAAATGCGTGATTTTTTTTCACCAGACGCTTTCGCTTTATTGAGATAAAGCTCATCAGTGGTCCGTAATTAAGTCATTTACATTTTGATGTGCTTTTTAGATCGAAAAACAGTTCGTTAAGAATAGGTTGATTTGTACTGAAGGTGTTTTTTCGGCTGATTTCTCGCTTAAATCGGGAAATGCCGTCTGCTAGCACATTGTAGTTTTTCTGTGTTAGACACTGATAATTTTGGTCTAATTTTTAGATGTTCTGCAACACTATGCATTTCTCACAACACACTTTTATGCACACCACTGTATTCTGTACTTCAAGTATGTGTTGTTGTTTGTGTTTTGTTGTGTTGCTGGCCGAGCGGTTCTAGGTGCTACAGTCTGGAACCGCGAGACCGCTACGGTCGCAGGTTCGAATCCTACCTTGGGCATGGATGTGTGTGATGTCCTTAGGTTAGTTAGGTTTAAGTAGTTCTAAGTTCTAGGGAACTGATGACCTCAGCAGTTAAATCCCATAGTGCTCAGAGCCATTTTGTAGTGTTGCCAACATAACCTTTCCTCTTCTTTGGCTTTGACCTACAACATTTTATTTTATTTTTTAAAATTAGATTATTCTATATGTGTAATTCTATTTGATTATGTTTCTGTGTATTTATGTACTGTGTAAGAGAGGAGAAGGAATAGCGATGGATATATATATATATATATATATATATATATATATATATATATATATATATATATATTAGGTGAGGGGGAAACCATGATGAAGGGACATATACAGGGTGTTACAAGAAGGTACGGCCAAACTTTCAGGAAACATTCCTCACACACAAATAAAGAAAAGATGTTATGTGGACATGTGTCCGGAAACGCTTAATTTCCATGTTAGACCTCATTTTAGTTTCGCCACCTACGCTCAATGCAGCACGTCATCATGATTTCATACGGGATACTCTACCTGTGCTGCTAGAACATGTGCCTTTACAAGTACGACACAACTTGTGGTTCATGCACGATGGAGCTCCTGCACATTTCAGTCGGAGTGTTCGTACGCTTCTCAACAACAGATTCGGTGACCGATGGATTGGTAGAGGCGGACCAACTCCATGGCCTCCACGCTCTCCTGACCTCAACCCTTTTGACTTTTATTTATGGGGGCATTTGAAAGCTCTTGTCTACGCAACCCCGGTACCAAATGTAGAGACTCTTCGTGCTCGTATTGTGGACGGCTGTGATTCAATACGCCATTCTCCAGGGCTGCATCAGCGCATCAGGGATTCCATGCGACGGAGGGTGGATGCATGTATCCTCGCTAACGGAGGACATTTTGAACATTTCCTGTAACAAAGTGTTTGAAGTCACGCTGGTACGTTCTGTTGCCGTGTGTTTCCATTCCATGATTAATGTGATTTGAAGAGAAGTAATAAAATAAGCTCTAACATGGAAAATAAGCGCTTCCGGACACATGCCCACATAACATATTTTCTTTCTTTGTGTGTGAGGAATGTTTCCTGAAAGTTTGGCCGTACCATTTTATAACACCCTGTATACAGCAGTGTGATGGAGTGTGAGTTAGAGGAGAAGGTGAGGAGCGAGAAGTGAAATGAAACAGTGAGCGGGGAGGGGGGCTGTTGTGGGAGGGGGTGAAGGATGGGAAAGGCTCCTTTGTTTTTCATGTAATTTCATCATTTATTTCGTATAGAGTCTGGTTTCCAACATTTATCTGGTCGTTGAGCAACTGTTTATTTTGTTTAATGCTTTTTGTATGTGGAAATTTTCTTGGAAAGCGAGGGATTGTCTGTCTTTACTAATTTTATGATTTTGCATGGTGTGTGGTGTTCTTCTATTAGATAATCCGCAAATGTTGAATGATTTGTACCGTATTTGAATGCTCTGATGTGTTCTTTGTGTCTCGTGTCAAATGTCCTGCCAGTCGATCCAATGTATATCTTCTCACAATCTGTGCAACTGAGCTGATAGACGCCACATTTTTGGTATCTGTCTGGTTTTGATTTTAGTTCTGGGATGTGCTTTTGTGTGGAAATATTTGTTTTGTGAGCAACGTCTATGCCTTGCTTTTTGAATATGTTTCCTATTTTATGAGTGAATTTGTTTGTGGTAGATCATTGTGTAACCTCCCCCTCACTTATCGACCTTAATGACGGTGAAAAATTAAACCGCGTGTACGTAATGGAAATTTGGGGAAAAGCAATCGTCACCGAAGTCAATTTGTCGGTAAAGAGGGAGGAAAAGGTTACATCTAAATGAAAGGAGAAATGCAAATGAAACTGGTGGAAATTAATTTTGAAAAGGGGTAAAGTTAATAAAGAAAGTAAATGTGCGGCCGTTACGTTAACAATTAACTAGCGGTAATTAGATATTTGAGATTTGGGGGAAATTACGGTCGCCAGTCCTAGGGACAATTACTATAGTAACTGAAAAAAGAAAGGTTATTACACATATAATTAGTACTAGAAGCGTGGCAACTGAAGGTTGACACTTGTAGTGTGAAAACTGAAAGTTTGTCAGAAGTAATAAATTTCGCTACACTCTGACTTAATTTAGCAAAAGAATTAATAAAACCGGAAAATCGAAAGTTAATTTAGTGACTGAAGTTAATAGTGAGCTTTCTTTCTGAAGCACATCGAAATTCAATAAAATACGGTTAGTCTTGGACTACCTCAACAATTATTTCAAAAGCTACTTGAATCTACGCAATTTAGAAATAAGAGATTTAACTTTGAACTTGAATTAAATGATTCTGAACAATTAACGATAGTAAAATTTAGTACGTTCCAAGCTGAGCTGCAGTCACAGGTAACTAAAATACGGTAACAAAACTCGCACTCTTAATTTGTGCTTGTGCAATCTAAATATTGTAGACAGCTATGAATACCGTAACTGAACTTTGAAATTAAAGCAGTGAAAACAAAGGTTCTTGCTAAGTTGCTGTAATTTTGTGATGCAACAATTTTAAAAGTTGGAAAAGCTGAGGTCTGCCATACAGTTCTAAAACTTTACGTGCTTGCAGTCTTCCTTGTTGGCTGTTTGAAGGTTTGAAGGCGTCGATCGAGGAGGTGGCGACAGTCACTCATTGTCGGCCGTCGCTGTTGCAGAAGCTGGATGTTGGCGCGCCTTCTTCTCGACACGGTCACCAGACGAAACGGGCTCTTGATGTGCGCCAGCTAATGCTTCCCGTCCGCGACACCATGTCAGAAACTATCATCGCAAGTCTAGCGCAATTACATGCTGCCAAAACCCGAAAGTGCGGCAACTCGCGGGAGCTTCACACAACACACCTGCTCCACTGCACCACCCCAGCCAGACTCTCTCTGCTCTGCCCGCGCTCCACGCGGCAGAGTTAACACTACCAAAGATCCTAAACACTTTGGTTCACCGCACGACCTATCGATGTAATGGTTCGATAGCATAGTTTCCCTAGGCCAGACCCAGCGTAAAAATACAAATAATCTTTACACAACAAACCAATTATACATCGACATAAATGCATATATATACAAATAGTAAAACAATTACAGTATACAAAGACACAGAAACGTCATATATTCAGGTAACAAAATAAGGAAAAAAAATTATAGTAAAATAGATGGAAATACGAGGATATGCATTTCCGGCGTTACAATTGTGTGCCATTTTTGTTGTTGTAGTGCAAGTTGTACGAGTTAGTGTGGTTTGGTTAGTTTTTTCATTATTTTTCTTATACTTTTTTTGTTTAGTTTGTCTACCATTGTTTCGTTGTGTCCATTTTTAATGCTATTTGTTTTATAATAGCTAACTCTTCCTGGTAATTAGAAGTGTTTAGGGGGATCCTGTTCAGTCCGTGTATCTGATTGCTGCTTGTTTGTGGTCTGTAGGTGGTTTGAAGTTGCATTTAAGATAATGTCACTTGTTGTGGACCTTTCTAAAAAGCAAAACAAAATTTAAATAATTTAATTGCAGACGACTGATGATGCTTTACCTCAATAAAGCGAAAAGAGTCTGGTGAAAAAATCACGCATTTTTGTAGTTGCAACGACGAAACAAAAATACCCTCAAGAATTTTTTTGATATTTATTAGCAGTTATCTACGGAACTATGATTGTAAGCAGTCATGCCTCTCTTCGTTCGAAGTAAATCGGTGCCCACAAATGTCTTTACTCAGGACTCGAAAAATAAGGAATTCTCATGGGGAGAGATCGGGACTGTATGGAGGACTGGTGAGGGCTTACAAGCGAAACTTTTGCAGCGCACTTGAAACAGCCTTGGCAACATGTGGGCGGGTCCACGCTACGGAAGTTTCGCTGGGAAGCCTTTACACATCCTCCATACAGTACGTATTTCTCCCGACGCGAGTATCATATTTCTAGAGCCCTGAAGAAAGACCTTTGTGGCCGTAGATTTGCTTCGGAATAGGTGCACGCGTGGGTACAATGATGGTTCCTTAGGCAATCGCAAACATTTTTCCATGAAGGCATTGATCTTCTTCTTTCATAGTGGGATAAATGTACGAGTAATCACAGTTACGGCTATTACTTTTGAAGTAATAATTTACTTACCTTTTTCCCCCTCCGTTTCGCTTTCATTTGACTGCCTATTATAGGAATAAAGCGCATTGGGCCTTGTACGTGTTAGAAATTTTGTCATTGGGCATTTATTGTACTTGTTCTGTTCACTTACGTTATGTTGACGTAATAATCCTTCAAAACTGACACTGTTTCGCTAATGTTTGTGGTGTTATCAAAACTAATATATCTATTAATGTGTATTGGACTTCAGATTGTAACACTCCCTTTTATTCGCCGCTTTGTGACCGCGTAACGCTAATTAAAGGAGGAGAATCTTTCATTGCGTATTATGCTCAGACCGTAGGAATGCGGTATAGTTTACCAAACTGACTCCTTCCTTTTTGACTGTTTAGAACTGAATCATTATATCCATTGTGTATAATGCACAGCGACAGTGATTTAGGAGATGAGCGGAGCATGGGTCGTGGTGCTGGCGAAAATAACTGAAATTTAGTCATGCCACAACACGAAATTGATCATAAAAGTTGCAGGAGACAATTTCAGTATCAGCCCACAATGAACAGATAATTCTTACAAGCATTTTGTATTAAAGCAGATAAAAGCAACAGAACGATAATCATGTATCAAAGAGACTACACTAACAAAACACTCAATTTTTATTGAAGCTGACAATATCACTCAACTAAAATCGGACCACACCCAAAAGTGTCAAGATAAGATCGAAAAACTACATAAAAACTGCAAAGCTCGGTATCGAGTAGTAATAAACTCACATTTTTCCTGGCTAAAATCTCAGTCCAAAATTGATAAAACGGGTTATCACGTACGTCATGACATACTTAACAGAATTTACACTTTTGAAATTAGCTTTTCAATTAACAGCAGTTATTAGTTTAAACAGCAAAGTTAAGGATGTAACAGTAACTGATACCTCCACATTTTCCTCATGTGACAGAGAACCCCTACACAAATATCCCGCAACGAAACAGTCTCTCCTCAATACAAATGAATTTAAACAAACACAGAAAGCTAAGCTACCCGGAGATTTATGAACTTACGATGTTACTGGACTTTATCTTTACACACAATCTGTTCTGGTTCAACGACAAGTTTTATAGGAAAATTAATGGTCCAGCTATAGATAGCAGCCTTGCAGACCTGCTGGCCGACATATTTATATCAAAAATTCTTGTTAATGAATCCATAGCTTGCTGATAAAATTATATTTTACAGAAGGTATGTGAATGTAACTACAAAACGTTTTAATGGTCCAAGAGATGAATGTAGTAACCTACCAGATTAAATGAATAAGATGCACCCAAAGACTAGGTTCGCAGCTGAACATTGGAAAGCAGAAGATATTAATTTCATTACAAAAAATAAGCTTACGTTCCAGATAGACATGAAACCCTCTACCACTGATGTTGCAGTTAACAACACCTCATACCACCCAAACCAACTTCATATCACTTTCTTCAGCTCAGCTCTTGAACTGAGTGCGCCTCCTCCTCAATCAGTGAAGCAGATAGCTTAATGAAATGAACATGCTTAAATCTGTAGCCCAAAATAATATACCTAATCTCTCCCTCTTAGACACCCTAGTTGAAAAATCCAGCTTAATGAAATGAACATACTTAAATCTATAGCCCAAAATAATATACATAATCTCTCCCTCTTAAACACCCTAGTTGAAAAATCCTAAGTAAAATTAAAGCATGCTAAAGAAAATGCCAAACTTCGTCAATCTACCATTCATCAGTAAAGTGTCAAAGAACTTGCAAAGTTTTTCAGGCTATTTAACATAAAAATATTCTTCCATCCAGACCGTAAAAGGCAAATAATATTATTCACAATAATAAATCCAGTGGACAGTGAGGTTAAACGTGCGGCATATACAGATTCACAGTATCTTCTTATTGCTTCTATATAGGACAACAGGCACCATATACAGACTCACATTCTCTTCTTCTTACTTCTGTATGGGACAATGGGGAGAAATTTTATAATTCGCTGCAAAGAGTACGATGATGCCCTCCGACTCAAAACCTTAAACAAGTCCAGCTCTGTGTCAAACTTTGACCCTCGTAAACATACTGTCGGTGCAGCCACTGACGACTTTTCTGTGTGCACATTGCTGACAAAGCTTTACAGAACAATCTCCTCGAACAGCTAGAGATTTACATTCCGAAGCTAAAGTCCCTTCATGAAAACCTTAACGAGCAAACTGAATCAATCCATTACTTTTATTCCAGAATTTTCAAGACATCCTGGTATCAAACCGGCTTCAAAAACCCAATAATCTGATATACTCATCCTTCTGCAAAAATTATTATTCCACTTATCGACAGTCAGTGACTCAACACGTGTACAAACCCACAACTTTCCGTGTTCATTCGTGTCTGCCGTATATACTTTCAGTTTTTCATTCTTTTGTTCGTGTAACAACTATTTCACTCTTTTTATTTTAACTGTAACTGTTTTGTTCTTAATTATTTTTTATTTCCACAAAAATACTCAATGCATGTACTCAACTCTCTTGCTACTTCTCTGTCCGCCACTGTTTTATTTATTGTATATTTCAGTCTGTCTGTTTGTCTCTAATATTTTGTTCCATATTACGTGTGTGTTTCCAATATATGGACACACCTACAGCTTACAATGTTCAGTTTTATGTCCAGTATTTATTTACTGGAAAATCAAGTAAACTTAAATAGAGAGAGAGAGAGAGAGATTTTGTGTGTGTGTGTGTGTGTGTGTGTGTGTGTGTGTGTGTGTGAGAGAGAGAGAGAGAGAGAGAGAGAGAGAGAGTTGACTAAAATGTACATTATCTAAATTAATTTCTCGTGGATACCAAGATGCCCAGCAGCATAAGTATCCTAAAACATAAGACTTTTTTCCCTTTTGTACACATTTCGTTATCGTGCGTAAACTTCCGTTATTTTCGCCAGCACTGCGACACTGACGTGTAGCTGCAAGGCATCCAGACAATGATGTCCATGTAATACGTACCGCCATCTGATGATGTATAAAAGCTCATAGTAATAGATAAATGTTGTGAATGATTCCATCTATGTTGAGAAACTGCTCAGCTCGAAACTGAGTGGTGATACTGGTAATACAGTCTCTCATTAGCTCGGTTTCGACTTGACGTCACAGTCCAAAGGTACTTAACTTTCAGAAGCTGGGCATTATTGTATAAGTTGTCCATCTATTGTATAAAATGCTGTTAAATATGATGTCGTTCAGATAATTATGAAACAGTTATTCAGCATTTCACGGTGCTCTTTTTTTTAATTACCCATACCATCAAGAGATAGAAGTCACTGTAACGCTCCTACTTACGGAGGTCCAGTAATTCTGTCCCGTCTGTCCTCAGAGTTAGCGCAGAAGCCTTTGCGGGCCACGGCCCAGTCGTCTCCCTCAATTAACGCAATTTATTAAAAACACTCCGTCGTCTCTTTCCGGACTTAATGAAATCGTTTCCAGCTGTGCAGTAAAATTAAATTAGATCATTACGCTCTGATGTTTAATTCATGAAATTCCGCTGCAGAAGAGACAAAAGATGCCTTTGCGTCAGACATATCTTCAGTTACAATCTGTCGAATGTATGCATACCAATTACGAACCTGTGCTAATTGTCACGTTATAATATTATGTACCTGATTTATTGTTCTGTTACGCTGCGTGAAAAATTTGATCGTTTATTTTAAACAACTACAGTAGATGTTTGTGATGAACGCGATCAAGTACTGGGAATCGACGTACGCGTTCTAGGTTTTTTCTCTTTTCGACATCGCAGCGTGCTATGTCAGTCGCTGTACTGTTACGGGCTTACATGTGATACAAGTTACGTTTCATTTGTTGGCTCAAATTTTTCCACTACAAGAACATTATCATTTGTGTTCTGGGTACATACGCACGCCAATAGACAAGCTTTTATACGAGAACGTATCTTTCACTCTGCAGATGAGTGCGCGGTGGTTTGGAACTTCTTGGCAGATGAGAACTGTGTGCCGTATGGGGATACGGTTCTGGAACTTTACATTGAAACTCCAGAACAGCGCACACTCAGCTGCCGGGACAAATCTCCGCAATATCCTTTCTTCAGTCGTTCAAGTTCCGCAGGGTATGCAGGAGGACAAAGTCCGGGAAGTAAGAGAGAGGTACTAGCGGAAGTTGAGTTGTGAAGACGGGTTGTAACTCGTGCCTGGGTAGCTCAGTCGGTAAGAGGATTGCCCTCGAAAGGTAAGGTTCTGGTTTCTTGTCCCGGTACGGCATACAGTTTCAGTCTTCAAGGAAGTTTCAAGCTTATATTAATCAGGCAACATACTAAATGCATTGAGGCTTTCCTGCAACGTACTGTTTTCGGGATTTTACAGTAAATATATTCTGTTTCAGTTAGATTCAACACTTACATATTTAATTTGATGTCAATTTGTCGTTTGTATTCAGCAGAAGCATAATGATGTATTTTTGGAATATACGAACTTGAAAAAGAAGATCATTTTGACGGTTTCCACCATAACGGCACATTAAGCGCAGACGTCTGAGTGGTGATGTTTGCAACGAAGATCTTTCTCCAGCAGCAGCACCGAGCGAGATGGCGCAGTGGTTAGCACACTGGACTCGCATTCGAAAGGACGACGGTTCAAACCCGCGTCCGACCATTCTGATTTAGGTTTTCCGTGATTTCCCTAAATCGATTCACGCAAATGCCGGGATGATTCCTTTGAAAGAGCACTTCCTTCCAAATCCTTTCCTAATCCTATGGGACCGACGACCTCGCTGTTTGGTCTCCTCCCCCGAATCAACAAACCAATCAGCAGTAGCGTGTCGGTCACTTGAAATATGTGCTGTCAAGCTGTTGCGGAGTAGTGCTTTACAATGCTCAGCCGCCAACATTTCGAGGGATTGCGTCGTTACACGACGTACTCATAAAGAGTTGGTAAAACATTTTATGTCGGTCAAGTTACTATTTCAGTAAATGTTTATGTTTGTCTAGAAATTTGTTTTATTATGTTTTGAAAGTATTTGACCAGACGCACATAATTCTAAGATTTTGTATTGTAAAACGTGCTTTGTGATCACTTCCCGTCAAGGGCATAAATAGCTTGCTGCATACGTACATTTTAACCAAAGCGACGCCTATAATATGGGGGGGGGGGCAAAACTTTTATGACGTTTAGTAACATTTTAAGAAGCGTTTCTGATTCATATGTCTTTGTATTAGCAAAATTAAGCAAATTTAAACCAAAAACTTTTGCATTTATTTGACTTTCAGACCGCGTGGAGCAATTTAAGAATTGTAATATTTTTCAGACTATTTGAACGAATGAACTCAAGCTTTTGATCGCCTAAGTTATTAGATTGGTACATAAGCACGTAGCGTTTTTTCCATAAGTTTAATAACCACAGCAGATACACTGAACAGACTTTTCATCACTAATAGTCTGGGAACACTTTCAATTATTTATTGCACAAGAACCAAACATTGTACAGATATCATACATACGTCATTTTGAAGAGAAACCTCAAGGGTTTCCCCCCCCCCCCCCCCCCCCCCCCCATGTCTACCGCCACAGCGTAGTTTGGTAATTTGCCTATAGTCAGCGCTAGTCGCAAACGTGGCGACCGTCTTACAGAAGGGGACAGCTGTTTCATAAAATGGCCTCCCCTATCACCAGATCTCACTCCGACTTTTTTCTGTGAGGACACATTAAAGATCTAGTGTATGTACCGCTTCTACCACGTCATGTAGAAGAGCCCCGGGAGAGAACACGGGTAGCGACTGCCACAGTCGACGATGCCATACCGAGACGGGTATGGCAAGAATTTTATTACCATATTGACGTCTGCCGGGTCACTCAAGGTTCGCATATCGAATGTTTGTTTAAAAAAAAAAAAAAAAAATCTGCGTTTCTCTTCAAAATGCAATATGTGTGGCATCTGTACAATATTTAGTTCTTGTGCAATAAATAATTGAAAGTGTTCCTACATTTTATTTACGCCCTGTAGCTTCAAATGGTTCAAATGGCTCTGAGCACTATGGGACTTAACATCTGTGGTCATCAGTCCCCTAGAACTTAGAACTACTTAAACCTAACTAACCTAAGGACATCACACACATCCATGCCCGAGGCAGGATTCGAACCTGCGGCCGTAGCAGTCGCGCGGTTCCGGACTGCGCGCCTAGGACCGCTAGACCACCGCGGCCGGCCGCCCTGTAGGTTCTCCTTCACTATTTACAAGTCTGCCAACGCTGGGGTAACTTTTCGTTTCTGCGACTGTAGACATCATGTGGTGGTGAGGTGAAAAACTTGTTGAGCCACGTTCGGAGCGCATTTTCATTCGGAAAGAGAAGTTCCTTGAAGCTTGTTCGGTGGACAACGGAAAAGGTGTAAATCTCAGGCCGCAAGATCAGGTGAATGAGGCGGGTGTGGAATGGACTAACAGCCTTACTCCTGTATAATGTTTTTTTGTTAGTCTAGCGTAATGCAGGCGACCGCTATAATGGTGCATCATCACTTCAGGCAGTCTTTCTGGTCGGTGTTCTTACTCTGCGTCTGCAAGACGTCTGAGTTGAGACTCATCTCCAGATGACAAAATGACAGTATGTAAACTCAAATAGCGACAGTGAACTACAAATAAAAAATGACTGTCGATAAATAAACCCATGGTGGCTACCGGTATACCAACATGCAAGACAAAAAAAAAACCTATGAACTTACGCACCAACCAAATATTAATACACTACTGGCCATTAAAATTGCTACACCAAGAAGAAATGAAGATGATAAATGGGTATTCATTGGGCAAATATATTATACTAGAACTGACATGTGATTACATTTTCGCGCAATTTGGGTGCATAGATCCTGAGAAATCAGTACCCAGAACAATCACCTCTGGCCGTATTAACGGCCTTGATACGCCTGGGCATTGAGTCAAACAAAGCTTGGATGGCGTGTACAGGTACAGCTGCCCATGCAGCTTCACGCCACGATACCACAGTTCATCATGAGTAGTGACTGGCGTATTGTGACGAGCCAGTTGCTCGGCCACCATTGACCAGACGTTTTCAATTGGTGAGAGATGTGGAGAATGTGCTGGCCAGGGCAGCAGTCGAACATTTTCTGTATGCAGAAAGGCCCGTACAGGACCTGCAACATGCGGTCGTGCATTATCCTGCTGAAATGTAGGGTTCCGCAGGAATCGAATGAAAGGTAGAGCCACGGGTCGTAACACATCTGAAATGCAACGTCCACTGTTCAAAGTGCCGTCAGTGCGAACAAGAGGTGACCGAGACGTGTAACCAATGGCACCCCATACCATCACGCCGGGTGACACACCAGTATGGCGATGATGAATGCGCGTTCACCGCGATGTCGCCAAACACGGATTCAGCCATCATGATGCTGTAAACAGAACCTGGATTCATCCGAAGAAATGACGTTTTGCCATTCGTGCACCCAGGTTCGTCGTTGAGTACACCATACCAGGCGCTCCTGTCTGTGATGCAGCGTCAAGGGTAACCGCAGCCATGGTCTGCGAGCTGATAGTCCATGCTGCTGCAAACGTCGTCGAACTGTTCTTGCAGATGGTTGTTGTCTTGCAAACGTCCCCATCTGTTGACTCAGGGATCGAGATGTGGCTGCACGATCCGCTACAGCCATGCGGATAAGATGCGTGTCATCTCGACTGCTAGTTATACGAGGCCGCTGGGATCCAGCACGGCGTTCCGTTTTACCCTCCTGAACCCACCTATTCCATATTCTGCTAACACTCATTGGATCTCGACCAACGCGAGCAGCAATCTCGCGATTCGATAAAGCGCAATCGCGATAGGGCAGCAGTCGAACATTGTCTGTATGCAGAAAGGCCCGTACAGGACCTGCAACATGCGGTCGTGCATTATCCTGCTGAAATCCTTTATCAAAGTCGGAACCGTGATTGTACGCATTTCTCCTCCTTACACGAGGCATCACAACAACGTTTCACCAGGCAACGCCGGTCAACTGCTGTTTGTGTATGGAAATCGGTTGGAAACTTTCCTCATGTCAGCACATTGTAGGTGTCGCCACCGGCGCCAACCTAGTGTGAATGCTCTGAAAAGCTAATCATTTGCATATCACAACACCTTCTTCCTGTCGGATAATTTTCGCGTCTGTACCACGTCATCTTCGTGGTGTAGCAATTTTAATGGCGAGTAGTGTATAATCAAAATATTAAATTACTCTAACTTTTGTGGAAACCGACCCTATTACTGATTATGTGGCTTAGGTCAACTGATGTTCTCCTAACACATGTGCATTATAAATTTACACATGTGTTGCATCATTGTAATAAATTTACTGGGTCATTCACTGATGCAATTCTATTCACTTTGTACATTGCCTAGAGGTGCGAAAGTAGTTATGTGCTGTGGCAATGAAGCTGGACAATTTTAAGCAGTCGTGCCACTTCATAAAATTTGATGTGTTAAATTTCTTTGTGGTGGCGTCATAAAATTTAGAGCATTCCACATTATGCCACGTTGGAATGTACAGGTAGAATTTCGATCGTTGACTCAGAAAAGAAATGTATCTCGTTACAACACGTGAGAAATAAAATTATTATAACTCGTCATTATTTACATATATAGCAAAAAAAGGGTAGTGCTATAACATCAATGATATAAAGTAGTTCTGCTACGTCCACAACAGCGCAACTGCTACTCACAGCTCACGAAGCTTGGTCTAAGGCTGGTACAAGGCACTCACGTTTCGGTCGATACATTCTGTTGTTTTCATAAAAATTGAAGTCAGGCAACGCGGAGACCATACGAATATCTCCATGCCCATAAAGTGTTCCTCACCTCTTCTGACATATTTAGCGACCTGTGGGGTGCTACATTGTCTTGCTGTGTTACAGACCGCCTGCAACGTGCTCTAGACGAACAATCGTGTGAAAATGATTGGTCACTAACTTCCTGTGCCGTTCGCAGGTGGGAAACCACGGTAATCATTGCATCCTCTGCCCTCCACCCATCCCATCCTCCCCCCCCCCCCCCCCCCCCCCCCCCATGAAAAGAACTCACTCTCTAACTAAATGATGTCCTGTTCACAAGCGAGACGTATCGTTTCGTGACGCAGTCGTACCCAGCCATGGGCGTTTGCGATTGTGCACAGTGACTCATCAACCCAGGCAGTGTGTACGTTTACTTGAGCATTCAGGTGCGTTGTTCCTACATCTTTGCTAATGGAATCCACCTTTATAATCCGCCATAATCGACGGCGACCTCTGTCAACTACACGTAATGTGGGTGGCGGTGGCATATGCCGAATAGAGATACACACGGCACGCCACTAACACGGTTGCAGGGAATACCGCGCAATTGCTCCGTCTGTACTTGAAGTTGACGGTACAAACTTCATGACATCCCAATCACATGTCATGACGATATATTCCATTCGCCCCATGTCAAAAGGAGAGTTCTCTCTCTTCAGCAAAACAGCTATCTCTAATTCAAATTTCATGTGAGTATGTAAATTGCAGAGATAAGATGAATCACCTTATAACAATATCGGAGCTATCGGAAGGCTGCGGTTCTGACTATGCTGGCTGTGAAATCGGTCGGTGACGGTAAATTAGCACACTAGTCACAAAAGTCTTCAGCTACTTTTTGCGGTTTCATACTCGGCAGGCAATCAGTAATTTAGGACTCGTCTCAGAGGAGGTAAATAAACTTCAGCACTTGGCGCAGCAAGGTTTTGCAGCTTCCGTTCATAAAATTTTTATTTTTGCGGTCAGCGCAAATGTATTCGAGATGTTACGTCATAACCTACTCATGGGAAGATTGTCTTTCACCTAATATTCCTAATGCGTTTGTAAAGCATACGGACACAAGTTTTTGAATTTTCGTTTATGGAACAATTTACCTCGTATAAACAAAGATGGATTTGTTCGGTTAGCACACAGTCCCTAACTGCAGACGGAACGTTACTCGCAATAAAAGTACCACTTAACCTGCATGTATGCTGGTACGACATCCACTGCAGATAGCCCACACTAAATGTGGAAAGTAACGAATTTCTCGAATCATGCTCGCGGAGCCAGTATATTCGTCTTTCATGTTTGTACGTAAATTCTGTACCATGTACGCTACTGTGCTTCATAGCGACGGCAGTTACACTACGAGGTGCATTCAAGTTCTAAGGCCTCCGATTTTTTTTCTTATTAAGTACTCACCCGAAATCGATGAAACTGGCGTTACTTCTCGGCGTAATCGCCCTGCAGACGTACACACTTTTCACAACGCTGACGCCATGATTCCATGGCAGCGGCGAAGGCTTCTTTAGGAGTCTGTTTTGACCACTGGAAAATCACTGAGGCAATAGCAGCACGGCTGGTGAATGTGCGGCCACGGAGAGTGTCTTTCATTGTTGGAAAAAGCCAAAAGTCACTAGGAGCCAGGTCAGGTAAGTAGGGAGCATGAGGAATCACTTCTAAGTTGTTATCACGAAGAAACTGTTGCGTAACGTTAGCTCAATGTGCGGGTGCGTTGTCTTGGTGAAACAGCACACATGCAGTCCTTCCCGGACGTTTTTGTTGCAGTGCAGGAAGGAATTTGTTCTTCAGAACATTTTCGTAGGATGCACCTGTTACCTTAGTGCCCTTTGGAATGCAATGGGTAAGGATTACGCCCTCGCTGTCCCAGAACATGGACACCATCATTTTTTCACCACTAGCGGTTACCCGAAATTTTTTTGGTGGCGGTGAATCTGTGTGCTTCCATTGAGCTGACTGGCGCTTTGTTTCTGGATTGAAAAATGGCATCCACGTCTCATCCATTGTCACAACCGACGAAAAGAAAGTCCCATTCATGCTGTCGTTGCGCGTCAACATTGCTTGGCAACATGCCACATGGGCAGCCATGTGGTCGTCCGTCAGCATTCGTGGCACCCACCTGGATGACACTTTTCGCATTTTCAGGTCGTCATGCAGGATTGTGTGCACAGAACCCACAGAAATGCCAGCTCTGGAGGCGACTTGTTCAACAGTCATTCGGCGATCCCCCAAAACAATTCTCTCCACTTTCTCGATCATGTCGTCAGACCGGCTTGTGCGAGCCCGAGGTTGTTTCGGTTTGTTGTCACACGAAGTTCTGCCTTTATTAAACTGTCGCACCCACGAACGCACTTTCGACACATCCATAACTCCATCACCACATGTCTCCTTCAACTGTCGATGAATTTCAATTGGTTTCACACCACGCAAATTCAGAAAACGAATGATTGCACGCTGTCCAAGTAAGGAAAACGTCGCCATTTTAAATATTTAAAACAGTTCTCATTCTCGCCGCTGGCGTTAAAATTCCATCTGCCGTACGGTGCTGCCATCTCTGGGACGTATTGACAATGAACGCGGCCTCATTTTAAAACAATGCGCATGTTTCTATCTCTTTCCAGTCCGGAGAAAAAAAATTGGAGGCCTTAGAACTTGAATGCACCTCGTATTCAGTACCGACATATCCCTGTTAGCCACGGTGGCCCTACTGAACCTACATTTTTTGTAACAGTACAGCTCCCTCTCCCTCCCCTCCATCTCCTTCCCCTCCCCTCTTCCCCCCCTTCACTCCTCCCCCCCCCCCCCCCCCCCCCACACACACACACACACACACCTTCCTCGCTGTCGCACATCCTAGAAAGTACTATGAAATCTTCATCGCATTCTTTCAGCCATTTGCGGGGAAATTAAGGCGAACACCAAAACACATTATCGCGCTGAAAGAACCCATCCACTGCTGGAAAGACGATCAAATTCTGGGTAACTTGGTATCTCCGGACGAATTTTCTACCAAATCAATTAAGAGTGCCTTCCATACGGCTTAATAGTGGTAGAGAATAGCACCATAACACAAAGTTACTCCTATAATACTGTTGTGGTACTTCAGTACACAGTCTCCGATTCTGTGACTGGGTACCTTCGCGTCCATTCAACGACTTTCAACTAATACATCAACGATAAGTAGAGCTCCTAAATAACCACGACTGCTGTTGACTCTGGTGTCAAAAGGCCACACACGCTGAATTTTCACGGTAGAGGTTAAAAAAATTCACGAACTTTATCTTTTGATAAATACATGGCTCGGAAGCGGAAGATATTGTCCGCTTGCAACTGTGATAAATCGTTTACTTGGGCCACGACGGTATTGGACAAAATGCATACGATGAATCTGTCGGTCAAGTTGGTAGTTTTAAGAACGGAAAAAGCACAAAAAACCGATTTTTTTTCACTTGTCGTGTATTAGCATGTAGACGCACTTTGTTAGCTATAAAAAGGAACGTAAACCACTCGTGTCTCGGCTTAATCCGACTTCAAGATATTAGTTACTTTGAAATATAAGTTAGAGTAAGGGAACATATCCCAGTTTTGAGTTCTTCCACCCTCAACGCTGTGGTCGCTGTAATAGCTGGTGTTCGTATCTGCTGTTCAGTAACTTAAGACCTCGGGTTTGCAGTGCATCAGGATATTGTATTATGTTTAAGGTCTGACGTCTGAGTTTAGATATTCGTCATTAAAGGTAAATGAGTAATAGTTATTCGTATAGTAACTATTCTAGATGTTTAAAAGCGTGAGTAACTGTTCTGGATGGTTTAAAAGCGTGTTGGTTTGGCTACAACGGCAACAACGAAGTCCCTGAAAATATCCTCATTTTGATTTCCAAGTATAGGCAGTTAGAATATGTCTTACCTAAAGGTTATTCAACCGCACCTGAGATCATTGATGGTCGGTAAAGAACGCTTCCTTGCTGTAAAAGAACAAGTGTCCCTCACATTCCATGGCGTACGATGGAAAAATTCCAGTACAAGACAAGAAGATGAAGGATATACACAATATAGTTACATACATTCCATATGAGTATAGACCCTTTTATGAGGCGGTGTTGATGAGACGAACAACAGTTATTGGAGAAATCGATAAAAATGGACAGTGGTGATTTTCAGAGTAAATTTAGTATACAGTATTTTCAAAAGCTGTGAGTAGTATAAACATTTTCTGTATGTATTCTATTAGGAATGTTTCTGATGTCGCAATAAGAGGTTTTAATGCCTAATTCTTGATCGGTTTGAAGTAGGAAACAAATCCTCGATTTTTAGTACGAGTATTATTATATATCCTCCAGGACAATCCAGTTCATTCTTCCAGTGTACTGAGACAAGAAGTTAATGTAAAGACTCTCGTATAAATGTTTGGTTAAGACAAAATTCAAAATAATAAAGGGAAGAAGATTTTTGCATTTGCCCACGAAAGGACGTTTTGGGTTCGTTCCCTTCTTCAAACTACCGATTCAATTATACCTACTACTTCGACTGTGCACCTCAAGCGGAACGCTCTGTAAGCCGCGCGTTCTACATGCAATATCTCGGGATTGGTCATATGAGTAATAACATGACTTGAACAGGTCAGTAGACCCTATTATCTACGGGTAGAGGTTGTCAGTTACTACAACCCATTTGTTGAGCCGTATTTGGAAGCTGATAACTATACAGAACACTGTTGTCTATTGCTCTGGGTACTTAACGTGGGTAACTGTCTCTGCTGCTGACTCGATACATAACCCATTAACTGTCTCGGGAAGGGGAGATGGTTGTTTCTGCCAGTGTTTCTTTCTTTGTGAAGCGGTGGCCGTGACAAAGTGTTTTTCGGGGCCTTTCGGATAGCTGGGCGTAATATTTCGTGACGGGCGGCGCGGTGTGATGGAGCGGCCGTGATTTATCGGAGTCGGCAGGCAGGTGTAGGACCGGAGACGGGTTCCGGCGGCAAGGCGTCTGACTGAGGGCGCCAGGCCAGGCCGCCTGACAAATGGTCGCAACCTCCGCCGCACCACCGCCGCCGCCAGACGAAACCGGCTCGTCACGTCGCGAATGACGCCACGCTCCACCTGCTGCGCTCGCATCGTGTGCCGTTCTTCTCACTGGCCGAGTCACGTCACGGGCAGCTTGAGAACTCCTTCAGAAACACCAGCATCTCAAAGAAAACTCGCATACAGGAGATCGCAAGGACCGCAAACCTTACAAACTTCTGCATAATTTTGCTTCCTTAATGAATATTCTTCACCTTCTGTTAAAGAACAATGCTGAAGACAGATAGGCTGACTGGGCAATCAATGAAGAGGTAGTGAATTGGAACGGAAAGATGAAAAGATCTTTATGGGGCAATTTGATTGAAAGAAAGGCGGATACCCTGTTAGGACGTACAAAGACGTGACAAATGTCATGGGATACCGCCTAATATCGTTTGGACCTTTTTTGGCTCAGTGCAGCAGCTCGACATGGCAAGGACTCAGCAAATCGTTGGACGTCCCTTGCAGGAATATTTAGCTATCGTGCTCCTATAGCCGTCCATAATTACAGTGTAGCCGATGCAGGATTTTGTGCTCGATTTAACCTCTCGATTATGTCTGCAAGTATTCGATTAGATTCATGTCGAGCGATCTGGGTGGTCAAATCATTATTCTCGTGAACTATCCAGAATGTTCTTCAGACCAGTCGCGGACAATTGGCCTGGTGACATGGTGCAGTGTCATCCATAAAGATTCCAATGTTGTTTGAGAATATGAAGACCATGAAAGGCTGCAAGTGATCTCCAAGTAGCTAACATAAACATTTCCAGTCAGTGATCGGTTCAGTTGGCCTAGAGGACCCAGTCCATTCCATGTAAACACAGCACACAGCATTATGGAGCCACCACCAACTTACACAGTGCTTTGTTAACAACTTGGGCCCATGGCTTCGTGGGATCTGTGCAACACGTGAAGCCTGCCATCAGCTCTTATCAAATGAAATCGAGATTCATATCAGCAGGCCACGGTTTTCCAGTCGTCGAGGGTACAACCGATATGGTGACGAGCCCAGGAAAGACGCAGGAGGCGATGACGTGCTGTTAGCAAAGGCACACCTGTCGGTCGTCTGCTGCCATAGTCCATTAACGCCAAATTTTGTCGTACCGTCCTAACGGGTACTTTGGTCTTACGTCCCACATTGATGTCTGCAGTTATTTCATGTAATGTTGCCTGTCTGTTAGCACTGACAACTCTGCGCAAGCGCCTCTGCTCTCGGTCGTTAACTGAATGCCGTTGGCGGTGATGGGAGATAATGCCTGAAATTTGACACTGTGAAACGCGGAATATTGCATTTTCTAATGATTTCCGAAATGGAATGTCCCGTGCGTCTAGCTTCGACTACCATTTCGCGTTCAAAGTCTGTTAATTTCAGTCATGCGACCAGAGTCACGTCGGGAACCTTTTCACATGAATCACCTGAGTACAATCGACAACTCCGCCAATGCACCGCCCTTTTATACCTTATGTATACGATACTACCAACCTCTGTTTATGTACATATAGCTATCCAGTTAGACCGAGGCATCAACTGACTGTTAATTTGATGATAGAGGGAACTGTAGTGGGTAAAAATCTATAACATTTCATTTCCTGGTCAAGTTTGTGTTCTCTCTTTTCTAGTATCTTTGGTAAGATGATTTTCTCCTCCCTGGAGGTGATGTGCCAGTCTTTCTGTAAAACTTCCTAAATAGGTTATTCTTGGGCCAACTAGGTTGGCTAAAGGGCTCGTGATTTCCCATGATGACCAATGTTTCCCGGTACCCATCGCAAAGGAACTTGTGCACGTCCTGGCAGGAAACAGCACCTTACAGAAAATGCTAGTAAGCAACAAACGGCCCATTGAAATTCCTGTATTTGACAAATGAAACTGATTGGTTGAAAGCACTGAATGTTAAAATTATTTTATAGAGTGCTTTTGGACCACTTTAAATCGGAAGTTGGCTTTCAGCCCCCATGGGGTTGAGGTAAAAAGTCGCGGACCCTGTAGGGTGGAGTTGGTGTTTTAAAGCATTTAATGGAAGTCGGAAGGCAGTGGTCGTTTGTGGCCAATGTATTTACTTTTTCAGTGCGACAAACTCAAGTACTGAAAAGTGCTTTCCGTTGCGCGGGCATGGAATTCTGTCTAGGAGTTTTTGCAGTTTTTCTTGGCGAATGTTGCAGTTTAGTGAGTGTGTATTTGTTTGGCAAGAAGAGGCCTCACAGAAGATCGCGGAGCCGTTACATAGGTGGAGACACATAAATCACATACTCGGCTTCGTTCAACTGATACCAAAAAATTCCGTTTGTTGTCACGTTTCTTCCTCCTTTCTCCCTATTTACTTTAAACTGTGTTTCTATTTTGTTATCGTGGTGAATATTTTCGAAAGTTGTAAGGAGCTAGTTTGTAGGTGGTGTGTGGATTGTTAACGACGTCCATATTAGCGTCCAATGGTCCGATCTCGGAATCTTCCTGAAAGTATTTAGATAGCTACAGAGCTGTAATCGCTGACTTTCGAGTAGTGTTAAGATTAGCCCTGTCTAGTGGATCAGAGTGAGACCGTCAACTCATATATTGGCGGGGGACCTGCGGCTCTAGCCCGCATTCTGCATCTCAGCCGCCATAATAACCTATTTTGTCTGTCTTCAACGATAATATTTCTGTCGGTATAATGCTTTCTATCCCTCGAATCCGTTTAAGTTGGGGTCTTTCTCTGCGCTCTCTGTTTGCTGGTCTGTTATAAAATTTATTTTTGGATATCGTATTCTTTCTTGTTCCATTAAGTGTCAGAGTCAAAATAGTTATGAGTTGTATTTCATGAATCATTCATGAAAGTTGATGCTTTATTCGAATCTCGTCGCATGATTTTATTACAATGATTCAGTAATACCTTTCGACAAAGGGTGTAATAAACTCACATTGCCATATCAATACATTGTGATTAGTGAACTTTACTAAACCGAACTTTAAATAATGCTAGTGATGAAAGAATTCATCACTGACAAGGAGAAGGATCACCAACGAAGTGCGACAATGCGGCAAGGACCTTTGAGCAAAATAAACGAACTTGCAATATTACAAAAAAAGTTACATGTTAACATTGGGGTAAAGGGACATAGTAGTCCCGGGAATATATGTGCACTACCTGATCAATAGAGCGTAAACACCTATTAGTGGACATGAATTTGGCGTGTGCGCAACGTTAGTCATTTTGATGGTTTGCACTCTGCTAGGGAGACTTTCAGTGAGGTGTCTGGATGACTGCCAGCTCATTCTTTCTCAGCAGCCGAAACTGGAGAAAGTAGTGATGTCGGATGTGGGGTCTGGAGCGAAGTCGACGTTCTAACCCATCCCGGAGGCACTCCTTTGGGTTCACGTGGGGATTCGGGGCAAGCCAGTCCATTTTAGGAATGTTATTGTCCGCAAACAATTGCCTCACAGATGCTGTATTATGACAGGGTGCATTGCCCTGCTGATACATTCAGTCATCATCTTCGAACTGCTCTTCTGTTGTATGGGTACACAGTGCTGTAAAATGTGTTCATTTTGAGCACAATAAGGGGACCACACCCTAACCGTGAGAACAACCCCATACCCTAACAGCACCAACTCCGTATTTGACTGATGGGACTACACACAATGGCAGGTAACTTTCTCCGGGCATCCGGGAATCCCAAACTCTTCCATCGGATCGTCGTAGGGTAGAGTGTAATTTATCACTTCAAATTACTCTTTTTCCAACCATCCACTTTGCAGTGGCGTCGCTCAGCATTGACTGCAGGAATTGTAGCTTGTGAGGAGCTGTTCGACCATTGTACCCCATTCTCTTTAGCTCCCTATGCATAGTCATTGTGCTATCTGGACTGCTGAAAGCACTTTGGAACTCAGGAGTGATTCGCTTCGCTGGTTTCACGTAATCTTTTTACAGGCAGCCTCCGGAATGCTCGACAGTTGCTGTTGATCAGTGCACGAGATCTGCCTGGTGTTGATTTAGCACGTTTGTTGCATCGTGTTTCCACTTCACAGTCACATCACCACCAGCCTGCGTGGTCAGTATTAGGAGGATTGAAATGTCCCTGATGGATATGTTAGCCAGGTGACATCCAATGACTAGTCGACGTTCGAGGTCACTGACCTCTCATGGCCGACCCACTCTGCTTGTACCGCTTCTCTGCTCATAACACAACACTCCCCGCCTTTTCTTATAGTGGCGGGTCGGCCTCTCGTGAAATTTGATGATCAGTCCGTATTACATAAAGTTGTACTAATACAATTTGATCAGTGTGTGTATGTTGTTAATTGGCTGACCCTTTTTACCCCAGAGACACACATCTCTCTTGTTATTCACTTATGTCACTGGCGACGTATTTTCGATCTCAATCCCTCCTGCAGGGGGAAACGTCCAATCATAGTGTTCCTGTCCGCCCCGTAAGCTGAGTGGTCAGCCTGACGGATTGCCGTCCTACGGGCCCGGGTTCGATTCCCGGCTGGGTCGGGAATTTTCTCCGCTCAGGGACTGGGTGTTGTGCTGTCTTCATCATCATTTCATCCCCATCCGGTACGCAGATCGCCCAATGTGGCGTCAAATGTGATAAGACCTGCACCAAGACGGCTTGGACCTGCCCCGCAAGGGACCTCCCGGCCAGTGACGCCAAACGCTCTTTTCCATTTTCCATAGTGTTCCTCACTTCTGTATTGGTCGTATGGGCCTGCAAATCCAATACCCACGTGGTCGCTAGCGTTTGAATTGCCGGCCACTGTGGCCGAGCGGTTCTAGGCGCTTCAGTCTGGAACCACGCTGCTGCTACGATCGCAGGTTCGAATCCTGCCTGCCTCGGGCATGGATGTGTGTGATGACCTTGGTTAGTTAGGTTTAAGTAGTTCTAAGTCTAGGGGACTGATGACCTCAGATGTTAAGTCCCATAGTGCTTAGAACGTTTGAATGCATCCTTTTTTGTTTTTCTTGTTGGCTGGAGATCAGGTTACTGCTTTCCACGCACAGGTATTTTTCCACAGTTGAACTCCATGAGAAACAAAACTGGGGTTCCCATAAGTTCTTGCAGAGGCAATGTACTGTCATGAATTGTGTCGTAACATAATAACTGCGACCTCGATATGTGTCCTATTACGCTCCTTCCGATTTAACGGAGTGACGCCCTACAGCTCATTAGGAGATCGGAATCTGAAAAGTCAAGTACTACACCATATTACTTCCTGACCGCAACTGTGGGTAAATCGTTCGGTACTGTGAACGCTAGAGCCGGTTTCTCGCACCGGAGTGACACACATTTTTGTTGAATCTACAGACGATGTTGTGGTCAGAGCCAGACGCTAGGTCACGGGCGTATGACTTTCCCATTACAACGGGTACTTTCCAGCATCGGTTGGAAACGAACTTCTGAAAGTACTGGCACAAAGCAGCACTCTACAAGGTAGTGTTCTTAGTGGCAGCAGGAAATGACGAACTGAAATGCAACATTCCGTCCTTATAGTGATTAGCAGAAAAGCATGGATGTAAAATAATTTCGGGAAGCGGTTTGGAGCTTCCAGCATCGAGGAGGCTGCCGATAGACCTCGTGAGGATAAGGAACAAATAGTAGTCCCGGTTACTCGCGTATCCTCTAAGTACATCAGGTCGGGATTGACTAATCATCAGTGATCAATAAAGTTGTTTTGGCCAGTATGGAAAACACTGTGAGACCAACACATCAAATGACAAACAATCCATTGGAAAATGTAACACGGAATATTTCACAGACTTGACATGCCATTAAAACATGCAGTCAGTAAAAAATAAAATACAATGATTTTAAACTGAGCACCAATCTTTGAATTACACAATATTTTGTGTCACTGAGTACTGGTGTAAAGACACAGAAATCGGACGTATAATAGTACCATCATTGTATGATAGGATAGACTCTTACTGTTGGACTGCTTCAAAGGGCAGAGGATCGTGCATTTATAACAGAAAAGGAACACAGTTCAAATCAAAACATGACCTTAGTAAAGTAAGTGAAGACGTTTTAAAAATCAGGTGTTGAGTTAATAACACCAAGAAATTAATCATTTTGTGCGAGCGAGCGCGCTCGCGTGAGCTTGCTTGCGTGTGTGTGTGTGTGTGTGTGTGTGTGTGTGTGTGTGTGTGTGTGTGTGTGTCGATCTCCAGGGGTAGTGTGGACACATTTTTCAATAAATAGCAGAAGTTATAGATAAAGTTTCAAGTATAAAAGTCAATATCATTTGGTGTGGAGATATAGATATAAGCACAAATATCGTAAATGAAACTAGTAACTTTTTTATAAACATCATTCAGAGGCATACCTCGATTTGCCAATAGTGCAACAAGGTTACTGCAATGGCGTCATCGGAATTGACCAAGTAGCCACAAATTTGGACAGGCTAAAGTGTGATCTTCCTTTTAAAGATCTTGGACTATCACAGCATTTCTGTCAAATAATAACAGTGAAATCTGACATGGAAAATTCCCTAAAAGAAGTAGCAAACAAAAGGCAGCTAACGTTAATGTTGACGTGGAGGGATGGGACATGTGACGCCACGAGAGCCACACGGCACAGGGGACGACCTGGTTAACGTGATCCGCGCTCTCAGCGCTCTCCAGCGACCGTTGCGGGCTTTATTTGGCTCACAGGCCACGCGCTTTCTTTACGAAAATGGAAGCGCCAAGATAGCTGCTGTAACTCTTTTGATTGTCGAAGAAGTGCGGAGAAGATCGCGAAGAAGATTCTTGAGCGTCGATGGCATGAACAGCGAATTGCTAACAGAGGAACACTACATAATGCTGTACAACGATCTGACATACATACAAGTAGAAGTTATTCGTTAACTCATCTGAGCTTTCATTCCATTTTCGGTTTTAAATAGAATATAGTTAAGGTGCAGTGTCTAATGTCAGTTTAACTTGTTTTTCTAACAAAGTATTTTTGTGCGGGGACCCAAACAAAATCTCGGATTTGTTTGCTATTTTCCTTTTTTGTTGTGGGTCGATCATATTTTGACAGTGGATAAATACTGGATAGGTCTACAGTTGTTGATACGCCAGCACTCCGAACTTCATTTGTGTCTCGTTCTTGGCTTCTTTTCCCCTGGTGACTGCACAGACACATCATCTGTCACTGAGAAGCAACATTTGTCCGTGGGCTCCTGTTAACTTCTTTGCCTTCTTCAGTTACTGGAAATTCGGTTCTCTCATTGATTTCTGATGGAGCAAAGTCTTCTGCTGTGAAGACATCCCGTTGACTCGAAGGATTTTTCAGTTGTTTGGCTTGCGGCCACTCTAGAATACGCAGCTTTAAGCAAAGCACTGCCCGCATCTCGTGGTCGTGCGGTAGCGTTCTCGCTTCCCACGCCCGGGTTCCCGGGTTCGATTCCCGGCGGGGTCAGGGATTTTCTCTGCCTCGTGATGGCTGGGTGTTGTGTGCTGTCCTTAGGTTAGTTAGGTTTAAGTAGTTCTAAGTTCTAGGGGACTTATGACCACAGCAGTTGAGTCCCATAGTGCTCAGAGCCATTTGAACCATTTTAAGCAAAGCACTGACATCTGTCTGCCTAATGGGGCTTCCTGAATTAATAACAGAAACAAAGACGGGGGGGGGGGGGGGGGGGTTAAGAGTACGCATTACGTATGTAGTCTTGCCCGGTATCTTACAGCCTACTCTTAAAAGACACGCCATACAGTTAAAAAAATATCACAAATGGCAGCCACTGCTTCGTTCTGCTGGTTGTTGTGCCGTGGTTTGTTCCTCACTGAACGTGATTCTTTTGGCAAATAATTTTATTTTCTTGTGCATATCTAGACAGTGCTTACTGGTTACGATGTACAACTTAAATATTATATAATTGGAAGCAAACACTTATATTTACATGCTGTAACGAAAAAATCTGACGCAGCTCTTCAAGATTACATGTGATGAAGCAAATATAGTATTTGTAAAATATATCAATTTTGAGATAATACTTCAATGAAAAGAATAAGAAAGATTCAGAATCTGTGAGAAAAGAAAATGTAAAAAAGTTGAAGATAAAAACAAAAAAGTGGAAGACGGCATACAGGAACCTGCTACCTTGCGCAACTCAACTTAAGAGACCACGGCTCACGACGCTATCGACTGCGCTACAGCTTCGACATAGCCATCGTCCCTACTCATATAGTCTACAGCCCGTAAATACTGTTTCTGCAGATGTCATCATTTGATATTTAATATGCAAATTGTACCAGAGAGACGCGCTTTTGGTAGATCATTACTGTGTCGTAGCATTGAAACGGTATACTTTCGTAGCATACAAGTCACCACAAAAACTAGAGGAAGGAATAAGTCTTTACTTATCGACACGTGGTTTACTGTCATTTTATTGTAACAAGTCGTAACTATAACGATGCGTTTTCGAGAGATCCTGAATTTGCTCATACTCTGAAACAGCTTGTATTCATATCACATACTCTATGATAAAGAAAACTCACCAAATACGATGTTTAACGGATACAGTATGGCGGCTTCTATCTTATGCTTGTAACGTAAAACGACATCACCTTTATTGGCTTCGTTGCTCTCTGGAATTCTACGCTTTGACGCCACCAACTCCGAGTGCAAGCGCGTTCTCACGTCCCGTGAGAGGGCGGCTTAAGAGTGCGTGAAATCTGGCAGCGGCCACAAGTGGCATTTCGCACGACGCCAGGGGAGCCATGAGGACGGGTGAATGGATCGTTTCAAAACTACTAAAAACGTTAGTTATGTGTCTGTCATGTCATATGTTTTGGGTGTTGTGTTACAGAGCGATATATAGCTAGCATGTTGTTTTTGCTGAGAACATTTCAGATCCTACCAGGGTACGTATTGAGGCGAGCCTGCACTTTCCCTGGTTTTTGCTGCAGCTGCCGGCGACGCCACGTGGAAACATTGCACAGTGGCGCCGCGCGGCCACGCACACCCTGAGCGTTGAGACGTCCTCTTAATTCTAACAAGCTTTTAATTGGGTTTCTTTATGCCGGGGAATAGAAGACGCAGTAATCCTCTCTCGGGGGGCATGTTTATTCTGAGAAAGCTCGCGGCGCGTCCCACGCAGGGACAGATTCATGCGCTATTCAATTACCGGCGCCAGCAGTAAAGCCGCTGCCGTGGCCGCAGCCGCACCTTTGTGTCGCGGCTCTCTGCCGCGGCCGCCGCCGCTCCTCCTGTTCCTCCTCTCATTTGCTCCTCCTCCACTTCGTCCTCCTCCTTTCGCTTCTTCTCACTCCGCTTCTTCCTCATGCAGCACGCCCTGCCTGGCGAGTGCGCGCCACTACCTATAGGGCTTTTCAAACTAAAATTTCGCTACCCAATCCCTATTTTGGATAGTGACAACCAGTGCTACGAATGTGACTAATGCTGACCATTATACTGGGTGGTTATAATTAAACTCTAGATATTTGTGAGGACCCTCATGAAGAACGAGTTTTCGAAGGACATTGAAACTTTGTGGAAGGTTTTGTATGGACAAACGGAAGAAAAGTACCGTATGAACCATTCAGAGAAACACATTTTAATTTCCACGTGAGAGGGTTCGAATCTGCTAATTTCTTCAACAGTTTATTGCGCAATTGGCCGTCGGCTTCTCCCCGGAGCAAATCGTGTCACTGGCCGACCATTCGAAAGATTAATTATAACCAGTCTATACCTCAGAAGCCCCGCCCCCCTTCTTCTTAGTCTGCTAGCATTGAGTGTGATTTAAATAAAAAACAAAAAAAATTAATATACGTGCAAGAGCAAAAATGCCAGTAAGGAAAGAAATATATGACATAACCATAGAGTAGCAATATCTGTGGAGTAAACAAAGTGAAATCCGGATGTCAGCAACATCAAGCTAGGATTGTTACGTGACTTTCATATAACGTCGTTTGTTTGCATTTGCGATACGACCGAAACTTTAACAGTGCATGTATTTGCCCTACTTCTACACATTTTTGTATTAGTAACAGCAACGGTAAACAGTTTTTGTTTTCACACTATCATTCTAAGCGCCACTTTGTAATCCTCTTCATTACCTTCAAGGAACACGATAGTATGGTGATAGGCTGATACAGCTCGAGTGTCTCACATATTTTTCCCAGTTTGTGGATAGTGACGACACGACATGTTTCTAGTTAGTCGATTTTGATCTTTTGCGTCCATACACTTTTGTAAATATTGAACAGCAGCAGTTTCCCTTTGTGTGGGAGGTGTCGTAGCATTGGGTATTCAATTTAATCCGGGCTAGGTGTAGTACCCTGCCCTTAGAAGACGGCTGTCTGGATTTTTTCCAGAGAAAAGGTCTGTGTAATTACTCTGTTGACCTCATATTCCGCCTTTCTTGTCCATTACGTCAGCTGGGGCTATCATATACTAGAACGATTCTAAAAGTTCGTGGGATGGTGGAGACTTGTGTATGTCCATTGTCAGACCGTTTTTTATGCTCCTTATTACATTCCAAATCCTTGTTAAATGCGTTTCTTTGAAGACCGAAGCGAAGAAATTTTACCACGATTTTCATTTTGTGTATTTAAAAATTTTCTTGACTGTAGCTTGTGCATTGTTTAGCAATAAAGTTTGTGTCATTAGAGAAATTTTTGTATTTTTATTAATGCCCCCACCCCCTGCGTTCCTCGAGGACTGCGTCACATTCTGAATCCCGTCAACAGGATGATGGTCTATGAGGAGTCCGCTTATGTCCTTTTTCAGATATAGGCTTCCGCAGCTTCATTGATAAGCAATACCAAGACTGCTTAGGCTCATTCGGGGTACCCAGTTTCGATGATATCTTGCAGTATTTCTTCCAGTAGTGTTTCTTATAGTGCCCAACCGACTTTGTTTGTCTTCGGTTTCCGGCTGACTGCGTGTTTGCCAGTCTCCCTAGGTTGATCGTGAATTGTAATTTGAATTGGCAAGTGATCGAGATCTAAAGTATCCGGTATCACAATTCGTGGTGTTCCAGTAGATAGTGCAGAGTATGCTATGCTCAAGTCTACCGCCGTCGGGACTTCATTTGGTCTGACTATTAGTGTTCGCGAGTCATTGTTTAGTGCTATAATGTTTTCCGAATATAGTACATCCACTAGTACTTATGCCATGGTGTTGACAGTTCTGCAACCCCACAGTGTGTTGTGGCCGTTAGAGTCACCTAGTAGTAAAAGGGGTTTCCCCGTGGAGTCAGTTATTGTTGTTAACTGTTGTTTGAAAGTCTGTCATTAGGTGCTTTTTATGCTGAGACCAAAATGAGATGGAGGTCCCTATCCGCATTTACAAAGGATCGTGCTGAGTAGGGAATGTTGAAAATGGAAATGGATAGCTTGTTCTACCAACAACACCGCACTACCATAGCCATCATCTCTATCTTCTCTAACGACAGAGTAGCTGATGATTAATGGATCACATTCTCGACTAATAAGTTTGCCTAGCGCCATAGGCTGGAGTCTGCGTATGTTTCTATGTCTACTTTCAAAAAATAGATGAAAGGTCGGTTATTGGTAGTTGTCTATAAGTTAGCTGTGCAATTTCAACATTGGTTGTTGATGGTTCCTTCTTGGGTGGCGTCGACACAATGCTTTCTCCGTTTTGTCTTTTATCGTCGTATCCTCCCTCCTCCGTGCAGTCCCGTTCACGTTTTGTGCGAGCTGCAGGTCTCTTGCGTTAGGTGCATCTACAGTGGGAAAAGGTTGGCGTGTGTCTGCGTTGTGTGTCGCTAATCACTTCACTGATGGTTGCATGATGTGCATCAGTATCCATTGTGACAATGTGAGCTGGTTTAGCGAAGTTTGTGGAGGAAGGGGGCTGAATCGTCACCTTCCGTGGTTTTAACGAAGTGATAAGAGCCTAGATGAGCGGTCAGCGCGGCGTATTGCTGACCAAAGGGGCACAGGTTTGATTCATGGACAGGTCGGAAATTTTCTCCACTCGAGGACTGGACGTAATATTGTCCTTACGTTCGTATCGCCATAATTAATATTCTACTACTGATATAGATGTATGGCCACGTCTCGAAAGCAAATAAATAAATAATTAAAAAAACTGTCACTGTTGACACAGTGCGAGCACGAGCCAAGTGGGAAGTGTTTACACCTTATTAGCGCTCTGCTGTTACTCCTTGCGCATCGTGGAGCCAACTATACTTTGAACAACATTAGTACTGAACTTTCGATATAATCACTTATATTATGCGAGTCTGTCAGGAGCGTCGTTAGCCGAGGAAGGTTTCGAAATGTAGTTCAATATTTGTGTACTCATTACTCTGTTGGCAGTAATCGACAGTGTCTTTTCACTATTACCACGCCACTAACAATCTTAAGTTGTTATTTTTGTGGGCTGTCCGTAAAGCGTTTAATATTTCCCATGTCGTAGCGAAATTTTTTTTTGTGTTAACAAATACTTAAATGCAAATCAACGCTTTAGTTTAAATAGTGATGGCTTCTACTTCTGTTGCTGTCTTTTAATATTTATTTACCAGGTCGGACCTATAGCTTTTGTTGAGAGTGTGCTTAGCTGAAAATATAACAAGTACTCATCTGGTTTGAAACAAATATCGCTTGAAGCTTTCCCGATATTTAAGGTACTTATGCTATTTTCAACTTACTGTCGAATACTGTTGTTTCTGTAGGTATCGTTTAGTATGGTTGAGTATCTTACCTGCCATATCAGATACAACTTACCCACCTGCTTACCCAATTTTTTGAAATTCTGATTTCTCATACTAACCAGGATGAAATTTTCACTCTGCAGTGGAGTGTGCGATGATATGAAATTTCCTGACAGATTAAAACTGTGTGCTGGACCGAGAATCGGACTCAGGACATTGCCTTGCGCATGAAAGTGCTGTACTGACTGAGCTACCCGAGCACGACTCACGACCCTTCCTCGCAGCTGTATTTCCGCCAGGCCCTCGGGAGGGGGGGGGGGGGGGGGCGGCTCGACATTCGTTTGCTGAGTACGGGCTTGGCTTCCTTGGGGTTCCTCAACTGGGGACTGGTAAGTGTCGCCAGTCCCCCGTCACCTTAAGCTCTGGGCACGCTTCGGCGACCACTATGCGGCACTGCAGTGGAACATTGTGTGTCGCTGGGCACGGGGACCTTGATATGACAGCCCGAATCGTGAGGATACTAAAAATCTTTATGAAAAAACCCTCAGTCTCAATGTGTACTGTGCGCTGATGAGATGCGTGGCTGTTGAGGTGGTACAGTTGTTAGCCGGCAACCTCTGGGGAATCTGCTTCACCACAGTTGTATAAGGCTTATCTAGGCACAAGCGGTTCTGTCTAGTCGGACTTTCATTTCCGTAGATTCTCGTGGGACCGGGAGGCAGCCTTAGAAATTCTCTCTGCCTCTTCCCAGAGACAAGGGTGGGCCGCTGGTGGGTACTGACACCCAGTCGAACAAGAGGACTCGTGTCACCAGATCATGAGACATGTGAATTACACACAGTCTTTTAGTCTCTAGTAACAGAACACATGATGATGTTGGTCAGACTGTGATTCTTATATTTAAACGAAAATAAGCAGCTTTTGAGAAAGGTTTACCTTTCTACATACAAAAAAAGCTATGAGGGCATTGCTGATAATTTAAATTCTGTCAAGCACTTGTGAAAAGGGGCCCTGTTGGTAGAAACGAGTTACTTCCAATGCCTCGGGGAGTAGGTAATTGAAAATGAACTGCACAACGTCTTAACTACAGCAAAGGTGTTGTGACTTGCGGGGATCTGGTTGACATTCCCCGAAAAGAACTGAAAGCTGGGTGATCCAAGAAATGAATTGTTGATGTGCAAAACATAATGAAAAGGGTGGATGGCGATATTGTGAAATCAGATTCGTTTATACTGACTTACAGCCGCACGAATCTTTCAGGTTTCCTTCGCCTCAGTGTGCGGCCGTATTATCCCAACCCATTGCGCTGGTTTACTTGCCAGCGCTTTGAACACACCATCTTAGGCAAATGCGGTAATGCCGCCCATGAAGGAGTTGGTTGTACATCTCCTCCAAAGTGTGTCAGTTGCTCTGGGGATCACCCTGTCTTTATTAGGGACTGCAGTGCCTTCCTTCAAGAATGGAAGATACAGGAGATCAAAAGAACTAAGTGTACCCTCGTATGGTGAGGTCAGAAAGATCTATATGGCTGTGCAGCCCCATAGTTCACTACCTCCTTTGATGCAGCTCTTCATGCTACCCTATCCTGTGCAAGCTTCTTCATCTCCCAGTACCTACTGCAACCTATATCCTTCGGAATCTGTTTAGTGTATTCATCTCTTGGTCTCCCTCTACGATTTTTACCCGCCACGCTGCCCTCCAATACTAAATTGGTGATCCCTTGATGCCTCAGAATATGTCCTACCAACCGATCCCTTCTTCTAGTCAAGTTGTGCCACAAATTTCTCTTCTCCCAAATTCTATCCAATACCTCCTCATTAGTTATGTGATCTACCCATCTAATCTTCAGCATTCTTCTGTAGCACCAAATGTCGAAAGCTTCTATTCTCTTCTTGTCTAAACTACTTATCGTCCACGTTTCACTTCCATACATGGCTACACTCCATACAAATACTTTCAGAAACGACTTCCTGACACTTAAATCTATACTCGATGTTAACAAATTTCTCTTCTTCAGAAACACTTTCCTTGTCATTGCCAGTCTACATTTTATATCCTCTCTACTTCGACCATCATGAGTTATTTTGCTCCCCAAATAGCAAAACTCATTTACTACTTTAATCTAATTCCCGCAGCACTACCCGATTTAAGTCGACTACATTCCATTATCCTCGTTTTGCTTTTGTTGATGTTCATCTTATATCCTCCTTTCAAGACACTGTCCATTCCGTTCAGCTGCTCTTCCAGGTCCTTTGCTGTCTCTGACAGAATTACAATGTCATCGGCGAACCTCAAAAGTTTTTATTTCTCCTCCATTTACCTGCATTTGTCAGTGCACTTGTGCTGCAGTTCCTTTAAATCCCATACCTCATCCCTGAACATCAGACAAGGCTGAGGTTGCCAAAGTTGTGGAGTTCACAGCTCCTCTACAGGTTGAATTATATTAATACCTTCAGCTGCTGCTGACGGGCGTTGATATATATCAACGGGGACAGGCGGAAATGTGTGCCCCAACCGGGACTCGAACCCGGGATCTCCTGCCTTCATGGCAGACGCTCTATCCATCTGAGCCACCGGGGGCACAGAGGATAGTGCGACTGCAGGGACCATCTCGCGCACGCCTCCCGCGAGACCCACATTCTCACTTTGTATGTCCCCACACTGCATTCGTAGTGTCCCATCCCAACACACTCATTACTCGTGGAAGACATTCTTACCAAGTCCCTTAAGAGTTCGGGGAATATGTGTGCATCCGCACAGAAGAAGAAGAAGAAGAAGAAGAAGAAGAAGAAGAAGGTCATGGCCGGTATTGCCAGAAGTATATACTTATATGGATATGGTATCTGTTCTTTCGGGCATGTCTTCTTCTGTGCGAATGCACACATATTCCCCGAACTCTTACGGAACTTGGTAAAAATGCCTTCCAGGAGTAATGAGTGTGTTGGGGTGGGACACTACGAATGTAGTGTGTGGACATACAAGGTGAGAATGTGGGTCTCGTGGGAGGCGTGCGCGAGTTAGTCTCTGCAGTCGCACTATCGTCTGTGCCCTTGGTGGCTCAAATGGATAGAGCGTCTGTCATGTAAGCAGGAGATCCCGGGTTCGAATCCCGGTTGGGGCACACATTTTCACCTGTCCCCGTTGATATATATCAACGCCCGTCAGCAGCTGAAGGTATTAATATAATTCTAATTTCGTTCTAGACGGCTGCAGGTAATCCGTATCCATATAAGTATACATACCATAATGTTGCTCGTCCGTATTTGGTACACCTTTTCTCTGATCGTCCTCGAGCAACAAGACCATTTTGGAACCGTGTGCAGCATGTGCTAGAGTCACTTGGTTTGGAGCAAGTACAACCCCAAAGCCTGGCCTCTCAGTGTACCACCAGTTACTGCAAGGTCCCAGAGTAATTTCAGATTTAGTGCAGTGCAGGAGTGATCACACTTCTGCATGTGTTTTAATATTTTATTTTCTGCCATTTTAACTGAGTGCACCAACTCTACAGCTGCATTTACGGATAGGTCGAAAGATGGGTAGGTACTCTGCTGGTTGCTCTGTTGCTTTCCCTGATCATGTTCTCAAGGTGCGACTGCCTCTAAACTCTTTACTGTCTTGACGCGAAACTATATGTGATCTTGCGGTACTGGAGCAGATAAGACGTGCTTTGAGTGCTATACTCCTTGTTCTCTTAGTGTCCTTGACTCTCTACAAAGCTTGTGCACAGCGGATAAATTAATCCAGAATATACAGGACGCACTCCTTCAATTACAACGGCTGGGGAAGGAAGTGTCTTTCTGGTAAGTACCAGGACACATGAGTATTACTGGGAATGAAAGGGTGGATGTAGCAGCCAAGGAGGCATGTAGCTATCTCCGGTTATTTCAGTGCGCTATTCCTCTGCATGCTATCTCCTCGCTGTTCAGGTAAAGAGTCATGCTTCGATGGGACACCGAGTGGTTGCAGGTGACTGATAATAAGGTGCGTCTAGTAAAGCGCACAACGTGAACATGACGTACGTCCTTTCGGGCACGAAGACGGGATGAGGTTCTGCCTACTCATCTTCGTATAGACCACAGTCCTCTGACACGTGGGTTCTTGCTTCGACTGGAGGATCCTGCAGTGTGTGGTGCTTGTGGCGTACAGATCGCTGTGCTCCGCATTTTACTGGACTGTGTTCTATTACAGGACCAGATGACAGCTGCAGATTTGCCGGCAGTTGTGCCCTGTATTTTAAGTGACATTGAAACGAATGTGTGAGACTCTTAGGTTTTGTGATGTGCCCAATTTGTTTTCGAAAATTTTGGGAAGATGTTCTTAATGTGTTCTGGCTCACACATGTTTTTTGTAAGTGGTCAGACAGTCACATTTCTCTGTGCATTTCTTTGAACTGTTCTGTGGTTTTAGTTCTGGTTTACTCCCACGTATAGCACCTTCAACCTTCCGTATTTCATTACGGTCTGTGAGATAGAACGATAGTGTGGATCAACGCGAGTTTTGTGGGAGTGAGTGAATTAGTCATTTTATAGGTTTTCTCCTCACTGTGTGACAACAATGTTCGACATTTTATCGACATTCAGGTCTTTTAATATATGTAAGGGCACTGATAACCTCGGCGTTGAGCGCCTGTAAGCTGCACGCACACACACACACACACACACACACACACACACACACACACACACACTCTCTCTCTCTCTCTCTCTCTCTCTCTCTCTCTCTCTCTCTCTCTTCCCGCCAGTGCCTTGTCTCGTAGCTTCCAAATTTCGCAGAAGCTCTGCTACGAAACTTCCAAGACTAGCAGTCATGGAAGAAGCGATATTGCGGAGACATGACTGGTAGAGCAGTTGCCCGAGAAAGGCAAAGGTTCTGATTTCGAATCTCGGTCCAGCATACAGTTTTTATCTGGCAGGAAGTTTTAACTCGATAGTATATCTGCAAACTTAGCAGCCATTGACGCCACACTTTCGTCTTGGCCGATTATATCAGTCTCTGTACGAACAACTGCTATCGGTTACAGTGCCAGGCTTTGTGATACTGAAATCATATTTCATAAAAAAAAAAAAAAAAATCCATCCAGAAGGTCACCTGCATTTGTTACTTTTCTGCTGCGCTGTTTACTAGAAAGTGGAAAGATGGTATCTCGTAAGAAATCGCGTGCATTGTATCTCTTTAAAGCTTGCATACGAAACAGGTGTTTGCTTATCAGGGAATGCATTCTGGAGGTCAGTCTGTATTGGCCATACGTAGGAGTCGGGTTTCCTGGAATCGTGCGTGATGTGAGATTGTTGTCTTAGTGGCCTGTGAGTCAGGCACGCAGCTCGTTCCCCGGCGACGGGGTGCGCTGGGGTCAGCCGTGGGCCGCGCTGGGTGTGGCTGGTGTCCCTACTAGGAAGGCGCCGCCTGTCGCCTAGGCGGCCGGGGCCGGGCTGGGCGCCGCGTCCCGTCCCGTCCCGCCGGCCGGCCGAGGATGCCTTTCCAGGCCCCGCGACGCTGCAGCCGCTCTTCTAGGAAGCGCCGGCCATCACACCCCTCCCTCGGCAAACGCGCCCACTCTGACACCGACAAGCGCAACAAGAGGAAATACCGATTACACCTCCGTATCTCAGCTTGTCTGTCCACACCGCGTGCTCTCCTCGAAAGCTCGCTGTTGTTTCACAACAAGAACACCAAACTGTTTCTGTGCGGTTCTGTCTTGCCTTCGCCTCGTATCGATATTCCTTGGCCACACGATTTGGAGACAGCTGTATAATGACACTACTACCGAATAGCAGTGCGGTCTTTCCTTTTTCGTTCTTCAAAGTTTCCCTTACTCCAGTAACCTTTCTGAAACGTGCAACTATCACGGGAAACGGACGATTGAATCCAAACTACGAGGAGAGGGAGGCTATAGTGTGTGCGAAAATGAAATATTTCCTTCTTCGGCTGAAAATTGGAAACATACCGTAAGTGAGATTTCTCGGTGGTTTTCGACCCTCCATTGCATCTGTTCGAGTGGTATGATGGGCGGGGGGACTCGGCGTGTCCACTGTGCTCGCCAGGAATTCCCAATTACAAGTCACTTGGTCGAGGGGGAACAAGGCAGTCAGTTGAGAGGACAAGATCGAATTTTCTCCAGCCTATGTCGTCTCTGCAGAGCCCATGTCCTCATATCGCCGTTAACTGTATCTTCACTAAATGTAGTGGAATTTTTTTTACCGGTTTCTGATGGGATTGGCACGGGAAGAACGCTGTGGAATGTTACCAGGACTGGTGTGACATGTCAGGCACCCTGTTCAGCGAATTAGATATCGTATACCTGCATTAAAGAGAGAGAATTGTTTTGTAAGCAAAGCAAATACCAGTGCAAGTACAGATCGCTGTGTGGTCCTTCCAGCCGGATACTGTGAACACTCGGAATATTTACGTTCGTGCTCGTGTTTGTTCCGATATTTGTGAACGTTTACAAAACCGCGGGAAACTGACCACGTGTGAGTGGCATGTATTCTCGGTTTCGTCGATAAGTGCTACCGACTGTTCTAAAGCCTGTTCGGGACTTCGAAAACAGCAACTGTGACACCAGTGTTCAGAGACATTTTTGCCGGTGGTTAATGTGTTTTGTCGAACGCAAATTACCAGGAATTCAGATAGGGACGATGCCACGCATCTGCTGTGACTTCCCCTTCTCCCGCCGAAACTTCACTACAGCCCATGCCGCGCCGGCTGTTAGCGTCGGTTTTATTTCCCGCAGACTGCAACCTGGTAAGCGCAACTGTTTGTTGGCTTCCCGTTATCATCCGCCTGTTCCCAAAATGGATTCCTCTGAGAGAACACGGTTAGCCAAACAGAGGGGTTGCAAAGACAGCCCTCCCACGCTTAGGGAGTTTTTGCAAGCTGGAGACATTGAAATGCTGAAATGAGCACTGAAATGCTGCATTCGCAATTAAACAGACTGATACGAATTCAGACTGATTATGAGTCATCCCAAGGTCGGCTGGAAATTGAAGCACAGGGCGGAATTCAAGGATACCTGTGATTTCATTGAATCTAATATCAAGGACTTAATGAAGACGCACGTACAGCTGCCACAGCCTATTGGATCGAATCCGACAGGCAATGTCAGTACTATGAAACAACCTGCTATTAACCTGGTCGTTCTACAGAGATGCCTTCTTGAATCTGATTGTCAATAATAATTCAGTTGATGACGTCCAAAAATTTCATCACCTAAATTGCTCTTTGCGAGGTGAAGCAAAGGACCTATCGAAACATATACCTGTGACACAGGAAACCTATCGATTGATTGGGTACTTAGTACGCAGAAGTTTGATAATCGCCTCGCGGGGTAGCCGCGGGATCTTAGGCGTCTTGACACGGTCCGCGCGGCTCCCCCCGGTGGAGGTTCGAGTCCTCCCTCAGTCCTGGGTGTGTGTGTTGTTAGCGTAAGTTAATGTAAATTAGGTTAAGTGGTGTGTAGGCTTAGGCACCGATGACCTCAGCAGTTTGGTCCCTTAAGAATTCCAACACATTTGAACATTTTTGATAATACAAAAGTAATTACATTCAAAGGTTACAGTCGGCCATGGCACGTTGATGTATTAGAGGCTCTTAAACTTCACGTTCCACTTCATGAAGCGACCCACAACCGGTCATGAGTGGGAGAGACAAATGTGTGAGTGCACATTCACCGTTCTAAATAAATTCACAGATTTTTTGGAAACGGAATGAAGGGCTCTCGAGTTCACTTCAGGAACAGCTCATCAGAAGATTTGCGAGGCAGTTCCAGCACGTGTGTGGAAGGTACATCCGGCTTATGCTGATAGAAAAAAAAAATTGCAAATTTTGTAACGAGCATCACGCTATCAAGAAATTCAAGAGGTTTCAAGCACTGGGTATCGACGGGCATCTGTCAGGAGAAATAAGCTGTGTCTTTTGTACATGTACCCTGATAAATTTGCTAGTAAGCGCAAGGCTCCTACTAGTTAAGATCTGTAATGGAAGAAACAATAAATTGCTGCACGCGTCAGCTGACGCAAGGTGTAGTCAGATTGGTGACTCTGCAAACTGCTACTTGTCCCATCAGTCTACTAAAGGGATATCGCCTGGCGACTGTAATACATTGCTGTTGTCAGTATTAAAGACATGGGGTAGACGGCAGCCTAGTAGTGTGCTCCTAGACAGTGGGAGCCAAATGTCCTGTATATCCAAGGGCATGGCAGAAAACTAAAATTGAAAGTAAGAGAGCAACCGTACCCTGTGAATAGCGTAAACAATAGCTTTGCCACTGCTTGGTCACAAACTTGTAAGGTCGGCATGTCTTCCAAACTTGATAACTCTCGCTTCATAACTATTTGCGCTGTTGTGGACAGTATCAACAGTGAGTTGCCATCTAGGTACATAGACACAACAGGTTGGAACATTCCGTTTGGTCGATCTCTGGCTGATCCCCACTTCTCTAAACTTGCCAGAATAGATACGGTTCTGGAGACAGACATTTCCTCCGGTATCTTTGGCAAGAAAAGTCTACAGAAGCCAAATAACCCCACACTGATTAACACAAAATTTAGTTGCATTTTGTCTGGTAGGGCTCCTTTAACTCCACGGAAAACTATGTGCAAGTAAATTAAATAGTGTGAGCACACTTTCAGCAACATACAGCTGGTTCGCTGAATCGCAACAAGCCTCTTGACGACTGGAAACCGGGGATTTTATAGGGAATCCTCCTCGTGCCTATCCTAAATCCTCTATCCCTGAGATTCCCGCCAACAGGTTGCACAGATGGCAGTTTCTACAACAGCTACCATCAGTCCTTTTGGAAGCGGTCGCCACTGAGTAGCTATATCAGCTGCAACAACGAAGTAAATGGACATGAGAAGGAGTGTGGCAACCCCAAATCGGCGGTCGTGTGCTAGTCAAGGAGGATAACTTGCATCCCTTGGTTCGGAGGCTCATTGTCGTCGACCAGGTGTTTACAGGTCCTGTCTGATAAGCGTGTGATTGTGAAAACGTCCAAAGAATAGATTAAAATAAGCTTGTTAGTGAAATTGTCTCCCCTGCCTAAACAGTGAATAGTGACGTATTCCCTTCATATGTGTGGTGGTACACGATGAAAGAACGTCGCCAGATTGCTATTTACAACAACAAATGGTTCAAATGGCTCTGAGCACTATGGGACTCAACTGCTGTGGTCATAAGTCCCCTAGAACTTAGAACTACTTAAACCTAACTAACCTAAGGACAGCACACAACACCCAGCCATCACGTACAACAACAAAAAAAGGTTCAAATGGCTCTGAGCACTATGGGGCTTAACATCTGTGGTCATCAGTCCCCTAGAACTTAGAACTACTTAAACCTAACTACCTAAGGACATCACACACATCCATGCCCGAGGCAGGATTCGAACCTGCGACCGTAGCGGTCACGCGGTTCCATACTGAAGCGCCTAGAACCGAACGGTCACACCGGCCGGCTACAGCAACGAATCGTAGCACACGGTCTCAGCTTGATGAGGTGCATATATTTTCTTGTGGGCTGACTGTTGTCAGTACTGATTTTTTTATGTTTCATATGCAGTGTGACACTAATATTTTGTTGTTTTTTGTGTATACTAAGTATTATTGTATTTAATTTTCGTGTGCCATGATAGGGTGTGTAATGATATGATATTCATTTTTATTGTTTTCCTTGATTTACATTTTCATTTGTACTTGTTTACGTTTTAAAATGAGAAGACTCGTTTTAGAGTGGGAGTTTGTTGAGTTTCGTAACTCACTTTGCCGCCATCTAGTGGCATCTTGCAAACTGAACAGGTCAGCTTGTCTAGTATAATCTCCTTCCTGTCGACAAATATTGTAAAATCCAGTGTGCTTAACAGGACCTTCCGGGTCCTTTGTGCACGCAGGTACTGGTGAGCCCTCGCAGAGAGCGGATGAGCCAGGTAGCCTCGAGAGAGCTTAGCGTACGGAAGTATGTCTCGGCCAGCCAAGCACTGCAGCGGGCAGACTTGGGTAATTTGTGAAGTATTACGGAGTAAATAACAAACAAGTTATGTTCCGTCTAATAATTGTGAGTGAAAATAATGGGAAGGCAATGAGTTCTGTCGCACTATACTTGGAAATATACCAATGCAGGATCAGAGGCCTGCAAGTGAGTTGCGTAAAGTGTGTGTAGTTTTTGCATAGACACTGTGGCTAAGGCTTTAATTTCGTTTGTGGCGAACGAGGACTGTTAAAGCTGTTGATATGTTTCGACAACTCGTCGCGAGTTTCACATCCGTGGAGCGAAATCACAAATGTGTCGTCAGCGTATCGGAAGAAACAATTAAGCTTTAATGGCGCCTCGAAATTCTCCATAAGGAGGTTTGCAACAGCAGGGGCTAACGAGCTTACCATTGTAACGCCTTCAGGCTATTCTTAATACTAGCATTTGTACGTAAAATAAGCTGACATTAAGATGGTTACTAAATAGCTCGACCATATCAATTTCAAAGAATGTGCCTATCAAAAACTGTTTGGACTAAGTACACAGGTTTGGAAGAACAACTTGAAGAATAACTTGAAGAATTCTTGGAATATCTGAACAGCATTAACAGTAACATCCAATACATCGAGGATGCAGAAAAAGATGTCCCCTCTCCGCCACAAACAAAGTGGAAGCCTTAGCCACGGCGTTTGCTGAAAACCTATGCACTCCGACCTGTACTTGCACACAATCTACCGTTGTCACCCGGCACAAAATTTGTGTGAATTCCTATGGGACCAAACTGCTGAGGTCATCGGTCCCTAGACTTACACACTACTTAATCTAACTTATGCTAAGAGCAACACGCACGCACACACACACACACACACACACACACACACACACACACACACACACACACACGCGCGCGCGTACGTCCGAGGGAGGACTGGAACCTCCAGCGGGAGGGGCCGCGCAATCCGTGACATGGCGCCTCAAACAGCGCGGCCACTCCGCGCGGTAAGTAAACTGTCACAAAACCACACTGTGTTACAGACATTGGTACATTGCGCAATATCAGATGCAGATAGCCTGTCCCATGAGCAGTGAAACCTACTCAATGGCTTCAGGTACAATAGGTACGACGCTCACCAAATAAATGATGTCGAGCAAGAATCACAATTAAAGACCACTGGCAAGGGACAGGAAAAGCAACTTGCTTTTTTGCGATTCTGTGGCTCCGTATCGAGCAAGATAAGCCGCCTGCTGAAAATGAATGAACGAAATCGATATTCAGGCCTCCATCAATTACTGAGACCAGTTGAAGATGCAGCAGGTTTCAGAACACCTGGGGTCTACAAGATATCTTGCGAGTGAGGCCAATGTTACGTCGGACAAACCAAGTGCGCCGTAGAACAACGCGGGAGAAAGCGAGAGAGGTTTTTCCGTCCAAGCTACCCCGAAAAATTCTCTTTAGCTGAGCAAGCTCTAGAAAATGTTCACCGCATCAAATTTGACGAAACCCCCGTCTTGGTGTTGTGGCTTGCTCTAAGGCCTCTGGGACTTTGCAATTGAAGTAGCCGTTCAAATAAAAATCACCGATAACACTCTTAACAGAGGCGGATATCTGCAGCTCAGTGAGGCGTAGGATCTATTGACTGCGGGATTGAAGCTGGCGTATCGAACGCCGAGTCAATGGGTCTGCCCACATACGGCGACGCCGTGAGCGCCAGTAACGTCACAGCCGGCAGTTAGTGCATATAGAGTGGTCATAAACAGTCTGAAAAGCTTCTAGGGGCGATGCGGGGGTAGGTTGTGCTGAGAAATAATTGTTAAGAAAAAATTCGATACGTTGTGCAGTTTCTAAGTTAATTAAAATTGAAGTTAGCCAATGAGGGCGCTGCGCGCGCAAATTCAAGGCGGTCCTCCATTACAACTAGTGTCAGCTGTTTTCACAGCGTAGATAATAGCGCACAAGACTGCTCAGCTTTTGGCTCGGGTTCAAAAAAATGTTCAAATGTGTGTGAAATCTTATGGGACTTAACTGCTGAGGTCATCAGTCCCTAAGCTTACACACTACTTAACCTAAATTATCCTAAGGACAAACACACACATTCATGCCCAAGGGAGGACTCGAACCTCCGCCGGGACCAGCCGCACAGTCTATGATTGGCTCGGGTTCGATCCTTACTACCGTCACACGTCCAATTTTCGTGTTGCTCTCTTGTTCGGCTTTAGAAAACTAAACGATGAACTCGCGAGGCGACATCCTCTCTGACGGGCCGCTTGAACTGGCGCTCGCAGCAGCCAGATTAGCTAACTTCAGTGCTAATTAACTCGGAAACGGTGCAAACGGCGCTAACAATTATTTTTCAGCTCATCCTACCATGCAACACACTTACAAGCTATTTAGACTGTTTCTGACCTCGCTGTATAAGCCCGTGCGGGTAGGCCATTGGCAGTCATACCGCTTGTCAATGGCTAAGGAGTGTGTTTGACGGAAGCTTGTGGCATTCAAGCACGACGCGACTGAAAACCCGAGAACATTGTGTTTATCATTTTATTTTAGGTGGGCACGCGCAAAAGACGCAGACATAGGACCCGAAATTAGTGAATTATTACATCGGGAAAGTTGAAGACCTGATGGCGCACAAAAATCTTACGTGCCTTTCCTATGCATCTTTCATTTTTAATATTTACGCTGTGTTTTTTTGAGGTGATATGTAATATTTCGACTTGTCCTTCAGGGATCAGCGAGGGCATATCCGCGGAAACGAACTGACGAATCGTTACGTCAGTTGTTCCGTTATTATTCAAATTGTTCAAATGGCTCTGAGCACTATGAGACTTAACTTCTGAGATCATCAGTCCCCTAGAACTTAGAACTACTTAAACCTAGCTAACCTAAGGGCATCACACACATCCATGCCCGAGGTAGGATTCGAACCTGCGACCGTAGCGGTCGCGCGGTTCCAGACTGTAGCGCCTAGACCCCTCGGCCACTCCGGCCGGCTGTTTTTATTCATGTATTTCTGTCTACGCTCACAGCTAAAGGCGTAGTGCGTCTGGGTTTACAGCCCTTGATCTAGTGTACCGTCAAGTTTCAGTGTCGTTTTAAGGCGACTCAAATTAGTTTTTCGAACAATTGTTTTGTCTCCACGTTCATCATTATCTCTTTTTTTTTTTGTACACTGTTGTTCGTAAAAAGTGAAACACTCAGAAGCAATGGACTGGAACACGCTACTATAAGAGAACGCGTAGAACATCGGAACAATAACAAGCAAGTCAAATTGCAAAGAGGTGGCTTTCACGTAGGCGCCCTTTTTGGTGTGACCGGACAAGTCAGTGTTACACAACGCTCAGTAGGTGCGGACGCGCCATGCGAAGTGGAAACGTGTAAACAAGTGCCACTATGCCTGGCCGACATCACAAAGTGGAATACCGGCATGGGAGTACGTTCGAACGGGGCAGAAAGATTGGTCTCCGGGAGGCGGGTATGTCCTTCCGTGACCCTGCGGTTCGTACAGGGCACGCTCTTCAACAGTGAGGTGTATGTGAATCGGTGAAGAGAAGAGGGCTGTACTGCTAGATGACCGCGTCCTGTCTGCTTCGTCGTGAAGACAGAACATCTTCGTCCACAGTGTCGATGGGACGTTGGAGTACTGTAACGGGTATGGATGGACGCGTCTGCGTCGACTGTTGGACGCCGTCTTCTGCGGTCTGGACTGGTGGCACTCATGCCATTGCGTCAGCTTCCATTGGCCACAATCCACCAACGCCGCAGACTGCAATTAGCGCGCGAACACTGACACTTGCGTGCTGAGTGGTAAAATGTAGTATTTTTGTACGAGTCGCACTTTAACATGTCATACAATGATGGCAGCGTACAAGGTCGACGCCTCCGTGGTGAACGCAGCGGAGTAGACTGATTCGTTGAGCGACTTAACGAACGAACGCCAAGTGTTATGGTTCGGAGCACCATTGCATATAACACGCGGTGTCGCCTCCTACATCTGAACAGCTACCGCTACATCAGGGAGATTTTACAGCCCCAAGTACTACCCGTTCCGAAGGCCGTTCCACATGCCTTATTTCAGCAGGACAACGCCCGGCCGCATTTGGCGAGGGATGTGCAAGCCTTCTTTGAAGACCAGCGGTGCCACTGTGTCCCTGGTCTGCCTACGCGCCTGACACGGCACCAATCGAATGTATCTGTGAAATAGTCGGTCGGCAACATGTTCGTTCAGGTCCTCCTGCAGCCACAGTTGATGCTTCGTGGGCGCGGCTACAAACCGGGTGGTGGAGTGTTCCCCAGCAGCATATTCAAGCACTCTTTGATTCCATTCCACGACGTTTAGCGGCTCTGAGTGTAGCACGTGTCGCCACTGCTGCTTAGACTACTAAATTCCCACAATCGCAGTGCACTTACAGGACTGTAAATTTAATCATTTTTGTAGCATGATGTCCCTAATCTATGTATAAACTCTTGAATTTTGTACTTTCCTTCCACTTTTTAATCTTCGGAAAAGTCTTTACACAAGTCACAACGTTCTGTATGTTTCTTGGAGAGCAAGATTAGATTAGATTAGATTAGATTTACTTTAATTCCAATTGATCCGCAGTGAGGAGGTCCTCCAGGATGTGGAACATGACAAATATTTACAACTAAAGCAAATAAGCTAATGTACCATTCCACAGGTCCCAAGTGGAGCGATCGTCATTTTTTAATGAACACTAAGAGTCATTTTACAAATACTAATGCACTGAATTTAAATTAAAAAAGTTTTTTATTTGTTTATAAGGTAATAAACATGTAATACAACTACTGTAATACTTATTTACAATGAACACATTACTGCACTGAAATGGTGCAGAAGTTGGATTATACTTACACACACACACACACACACACACACACACAAATTTTCAATGAACACATTACTGCACTGAAATTGTGCAGAAGTTATGTTGTATTTATATACAAATCAGTTGGTTTTACTAAGAAATTCATTAATGGAGTAGAAGGAGTTGGCCACCAATAAATCCTTTAGGCTTCTCTTAAACTGAATTTCATTGCTTGTTAAGCTTTTTATGGCGGCTGGCAAGTTATTGAAAATGTGTGTTCCTGAATAATGCACACCTTTTTGTGCAAGACTAAGTAACTTTAAATCCTTGTGAAGATTACTCTTATTTCTAGTATTGATTCCATGAATTGAGCTGATAAAAGACTGATGTAACTTAAAAGGAATCATCGATTATAAATAAGAAGTTAGCGTCAGCATTGAAGCGATAGTGTGTTATCTCAACAGTAATAGTTGGTTGGTGTGGAAGTCTGAGTGTCTTTTCTTGGACCTCATACGAATAAAAAATTAGACCAGTAAGAGATAAGAGTAAAGCGCTTCCTAGACAGTCAATATTCTTCCTCAATATTTCCGGTTGTGCTTTAATGTTGAATGTGTGTGGCTTAGGTTCTGAAGCTGTGCAGTAATATTGGGCATATCAGAAACGTTCCAAGTATATTGGGCTACTTCGGAAATACTGTGCCGCCTGCGGACAGTATTGATAATATCCATGCCAGTCGCTCACGTCGCAATCTGTATGCTTCTTTGTGTTTACCTTTTACATTTATTTACGAAAATAATATTTGTTTCGATTATTCATAGTGCGCTTATTGAAATGTAGAAATCTTTCTGGTATTGTGGGATTCTAGAGCATCTGACAATAACAGCAGTAAAAATGAAAAATGAATCTTGTGAGTTGTTACCAGATACAGAAAGCTGGTACCTACAGCTATGAGGGACGATTTATGTTAAAAAATAAACATTCTTTAAGAGTAAATTAGGGTCATTATTTTTCAGTAATGCCTCAGGTATTGGACCATTTACGCGTGCAAAGTTCTGATAATCAGTCAACCCGTTCAACGTCATATCTGCCAACTAGTTTACGCGAGAATTTTTGACGCTCCTTACGGCAATCTTTATCTAACTTCCTCTTTTCTTTAGCTTGCAGCGAACTATAGCAATAACCATACAGTATGAGCGCACTGATCGTCCAACATTTCGAACTAGTCTGAATACTGCACAAATTACTGCATATTTTTGTTAAGCAGTCTAGGTAGAACTTCAGTGATAGGCGTATTATATAATATTACAATTCAATAATATTGACAGATTAGGGGCAGCATAAGAAAGTATCTAAAAGTTTTTCGCTCGACCGTTGTCTTCTTACCGTATCAGTAACATTCACAAGTTGTTGACTTCTGTCTAGTGAGAACGGAGATCCGGATGCACACGAGGCAGTGCGCTAAAATATACTACAGGTATTTTGAAGCGTACCGGGTATCTTTGTTTGCGCAGTGTGACACTCGAGGGCGGCGCGGTACGTAAGCGTGAAACGACGGCGCCAGATGCGTGGAGAGGGACACGCGTTCTGACACGGGCTGAAGCGGCTGGCTAATTATTTGCCGGCTACGTAATCTAGCGGCGTGCCGCGTGCGCGCGCATGCGCCTCCGTTCATTAGGCCGGCAAACAGGCGCCGGCCGGGTCCGGCCGCAAACACTCGACTCGCGGTTAGCTGCGGATCGCATTTCGCCTTCACCTGCTGCCGGCCAGTAAACAGCTGCGCTTATGTAAGAGACGAGACGTCCGAGTCAATAAGCGCCTAGCTGGCACAGTCGCGCCCACATTTTCTCGGCGTGTTTGTTCCTTTTTCCTATTCCCCTCCTCCGGTGCCACAGTTTGACGCGGTCGATATTGACAAGGAGCAGCCTATAAGATATCTGTACCCTGACTGATCAGGTATGATGTTGAATAAATAATATGAACACCAGTCAGCAGGTATGCAGTTTGGTGTCTCGGGAAAACGAGATTCCGAAACGAGACGCGAACCGGATCTCTGTCACTTGTGAGCAGTGCTCCAACAACAGAGTCATCCAACGACAATTCTCGGAACGAGTCATCTTTTTAGCGTACGCTTACTTCCATACTACTCATCCGAGATTCTCAGAGGCTCTTCTCCTATAGAGACACAGAGCTCTTACTTCTGAGAAAAAATATGTTGCCAAGAAATGGCTTTACATAAGCTTTAAGGACCCTGAGAGAGATTCATGGGTGTGCAGGCAGATACGGTGGTAGAAATTACACGGTATTTTGACAGTCTGTGTGTTTCAACGCCAGGAACAATATCAAATATCGCAATTTTACTTATTGTGCAAATAAAGTGTAGTAGTAAAAATACACTATTAAATTTGTAGTGATTTGAGGGTGTGCAGGGTGCCAAATTTAGTACACAGTACACTTCTGCCAGCAACAGTGCTTCTAACCAAGATGGCTGTGGGATCGAAATGAGCTTAAAGACAGGTAAGGGAAATTCATTGCATGCTACATCAACATTATGCTAGAGATAATCAATCGTGGTGGCTGGTGATTGGTAGCGTGCTAATTTCTCAGCGAGTGAACATATGTCAGTGGATGGAGATCTGGAGAACGTGATGGCCAGGGCAACAATAGACCGTTCTATGCTTCGACGTGGGTCGAGACAGCACGGACAACATCTGGTCTTACTTCGTGTTGAAACATAAATTCACGGAGTACTTGAAAATAGCGCACAGCCACTGACCTTAACAAGTCAGAATTGTGACGGTTACTGTCCAAATTACCGGCCGTACGAACCCGAGTGGTAGTGTTGTGCGCCCAATGCCACCCCATAAAATGACACCATGCACCGAACCCATATAACAACGACGAATAGGATATCTAGCAGCGTTAGTTCCTGTCGGGACCTTAACGCACGGATGCGTCCAGCTAGACGATGTAGATGCTATTCCTGTGTCCAGCGTCGTTGAGAGCACCACTGTTCGCGCACCTCTCTTTGCTACTGCAAGCCAAACCGTAACAAAACAATGAGGTGACAAAAGTCGTGGGATAGCGATATGCACATATACAGATGGCGGTAGTATAGCGTACACAAGGTGTAAAAGGGGAGTGCGTTGGCGGAGCTGCCATTTGTACTCAGGTGATTCGTGTGAAAAGGTTTCCGACGTGATTATGGCCGCACGACGGGAATGAAGACGTGAATGCGGAATGCTAGTTGGAGCTGCCCGCATGGGAAATTCCATTTCGGAAATCGATGGGGAATTCAGTATTCCGCGATTGACAGTGTCAAGTGTGTGGCGAAAATATGAAATTTCTGGCTTACCTATCGCTCCCGGACATCGCAGTGTCCGACGGCGTTCACTTTGCGATCGGGAGCAGCGGCGTGTGCGTTAAGTTGTCAGTGTTAATAGACAAGGAACACTGCGTGAAATATCCGCAAAAATCAACGTGGGACGCTCGGCATATGTATCCGTTAGGACAGTGCGGCGAAATTTTGCGTTAATGGGCTATAGCAGCAGACGACCGGCGCAAGCGCCTTTGCTAACATCACGACATCGCCTGCAGCGTCTCTCCTGGACTAGTGACTATATCAGTTTGACCGTAGACGATTGGAAAACCGTGGCCTGGTCAGATGAGTCCCGATTTCAGTTGGTAAGAGCTGATGGTAGGTTCGAGTATGACGCAGACTCCACGAAGCCATGGACCCAAGTTTTCAACAAGGCACTGTGCAAGGTGGTGTGGTTCATAATGGTATGGGCTGTGTTTACATGGAATGGACTAGGTCCTCTGGTCCAACTGAACCGATCATTGAGTGGGAATCGCTATTTTCGGCTACTTGTAAAACGTTTGCAGCTATTCATGGTCTTCATATTTCCAAACAACGATGGAATTTTTATGGATGATAATGCACCATGTTACTGGGCCACATTCCTTCTTAACTTTGAATGTCACAGCCAGTAGCCTTGCACCCATGTTCTTTCTGATAAATAAAGAACAAAAGTAACTATAATGCACTAAACGTCACAACATATATTCTATTACCTAATGATTCAATAAGGCTTCTACTGGGTTTCCCTACGACGTAGGTTCTCGTCTGTCTCACTCGCACACTACAGCGCTTAGGCCTCAGTGGACAATAGACACCTGTGAGTTTCCTCATCTCGTGGTGAATCTGTGCCCTTTGTGGCACGCGGTCCTGGATGACAGGGTTCGTTTCACAATCCCTGTAGGCTGACTCTTTCGGCAATGCTCGTTAACTCACACGGTCGGTCACATTAATGTGACTGGACCGTGCAAAAGTACATTATCATTGTTGCTGCTCGTGTCGTAGCACGGAGGTCAAAGTCCCCATTATTTTATCTCTGGAAAAGAAAAAAATCTACAGAATACAATGGATTTTCTTTTCTGTCTGTCATGGTTTTTGCTTTAAGCAGCTGGTAGGGACTGAACGTTGTTCGGTAGTGAACTGAACAGTTTCACGCCCAGTATTGCGAAACCGTTTTGCGTATTGGTCGGTCGACATATTGGCCTGTCTAGACTGTCATTAATCAGAGTGTTGTGTTGTCGTCTGCAAATTGTAGAACGTACACATTTGAACTTCGGTCAATTATAAGAATCAGAAATAATGGGGGTCCTAGCACGGGTCCGTGTGGCACACTGAGTTGTAACGTCTCACTTCTTGACGCTATTCCTTGTGCCGGCCGGAGTGGCCGTGCGGTTCTAGGCGCTGCAGTCTGGAACCGAGCGACCGCTACGGTCGCAGGTTGGATTCCTGCCTCGGGCATGGATGTGTGTGATGTCCTTAGGTTAATTAGGTTTAAGTAGTTCTAAGTTCTAGGCGACTGATGATCTCAGAAGTTAAGCCGCATAGTGCTCAGAGCCAGCTATTCATTGTACTAATACTTCACATCTGTTGGTTAAACGGGATTCAAGGGTTTCCAGGGCAGCTCCTCCAATTTCTAGGATTTTAACGTAGTAAGAAGGGCTTATGTGGGGTGGGAGCAAAGTCTTTACTAAGATCATAAAGTACCAGTGATATGGATACTCGTTTGTGAGAAGCATGATTTATGTTTGTAATAAGGTGCTGTGCTGCTGTTTGTGCACTTCCGATTTCCTGGTTTTCACCATGAGAAAGGTTCCTGCCTCTTAAGGGGACTTACGAGGTCAGTCTTCAACTAAACTTTGCCGAGCCTAGACGAAAAACGCAATTTTTAGGAAATATTCCCTCAGTCTTCAACTAAACTTTGCCGAGCCTAGACGAAAAACGCAATTTTTAGGAAATATTTTGTATAGAAGATATAGGCTAGTGTCACGTTTGTACCAGAAGCAGAAGAAAAGCTGTTTCGAAACCATGTGGTGGTGCTCTTACATTCCGTGTCAAGTGCCCACACTGATCATTAAGGCGTCAGTCGTTCGGCAACCAGTTACTATGATAGAGGATGTGATGTGCGTCTGCGTCACTGCCGGTGTGGTCTGTTGCTGTTGCTCGTTCACCGAACAACGGCGGTCTCCTTGCGTAACGCGCGTACAAAACCGGTGCGTGTCAAAGCGTTAAAAGCGACAGGCGTGCGGCCACCACAAAATCCTCCTGACAAAGTATTTCAAAACAAGTTTTAGATATGCTTTCACTACATTTGTTGGGGTCGCCAAAGTGCTCATCCCTCATACTTTTGTGAGTGCGGACTGGTCTCATTTGTCACTGTCTACTCAGAAAATGTATCCTTAAGTAGGTTTAATGGCGTAATTAAAGATAAGCAGCGGTGGGCGACCAAATAAGATGAAATATATCGGCGGCAGCTCCGCGGGGTCCGGCGCGGCCGACCTCAGACCGCCGACGCGGCAGCCGCAGCCGCAGGCGCGCCGAACCGCAGCCGCGGCCGCGGCCGACACCTCGCGACCCTCATTAGGGCCCTGCCGGGGGGCGGCCCTTCCTCCGCGCCGCCGCCCATTTGCGAGCGTCAGCCCAGCCCTTTGATGTCGGCGCCAGAGGAAAAATGTCGCCGCGGGGGGCGTAATATCAGCTGTAGATAAGGTCCTGCACTTCACGAAACCTTACCTGAGCCACTAACGTATTAGCTCGAAATCAATCGTGCCGCAGAAATGCATACGAGAAATGGCGCGCTGTTAGCGAGCTGAATAAAACGCGTATACAGGAGGATCAGAAGCGCATAATGAAAGAAGGCGGGAACGGTTGAAATCGGACGTACGGCTTAATATCCAGTGTGGAGCGCCCAAACTAATGTAAATTTTGTCATGTATTTCTCAGATTACAACGAACAGGACAAGCAGAAAGGATGTGTACGAGTGCACGCATACGCACACGCAGGGTCTTCAAAAAAGTGTCCAATACTTTGAGACGTGATAGTATTCTTCGAAACAAGTAAAATAAGTCCACTAAACATGTGTACGGAAAGGCATACTTTCCGATATAAACACATGTTTATAGGAAGATCCACACGACGCTTGGTTGCGGATATTAGCACAGTCGTTGCATTGGCGCTCCGTCAAATGTGTCGGCAGGGTATTATGATGTCTTACTCACAACACTCTACCTACCATTAGATGGTCTGCAGTCAGTTGTGTGGTTCGAGTCGTGCTGTAGGCTACGTTAGTTTACGTCGTGTGTGTGTGTGTATGTGTGTATGTGTGTGTGCCTTATCGTACAGTACTGTGAACACTGGGTACGTATCATAGTGTTGTACCTTCTTCCAAACTCGGATTCATGTATGTGTTCACTGTTATTGAGCTGTTTTTACATACAGATGGTGTAATACATTTATATTTTCTCTCTTCCACCACTTGTTAGCAATGAAAGTCCACTACTCGACAAGAGAAATGGCGGATATGATATTCCGCTATGGTTTATCAGTCCTCTACAATGAAGAATATCCACAGCGCAGAGTACTCTCATATAAGCTGTTCGGCAGACTTTTCCAGCGTGTGAGAGGTACACAGGTACTCTAGCACCTCGGAAGACTTACAGTAGAAGGCCCTGCACAGTCCGTACGCCTGACATGGCACAGGGTGTGTTTATCGCAGCAAGTATGCATTTCCGGGCCCATATTTTACGTAATTACCTCAGAAAGAATGCATTTCCGAACCTATTATTGTTGGACTTAGTTTTCTTGTTTCAATGAGACACCTTTTTTAACACTCTCTTTAAACTTACACTGCAAATATTGCGGAGATGGAATGTTCTATTGTCATGCTGCTTTCACAGATTGGATTGTTAGTCAGGGGCTCGTATTGTTAGCCAGTTAACACTCTGTAATTACAAACATACACGTTTAAATGGGAAAATTCCTATTGACGTTGACAAACTAAAAGTAGGGTAAATTAGAATGTAGTGGTGTTTGTAGCGGAATTGTGGTTCGAGTCGTTCACGAGATGTCGTATTTTGGAAAGTTCCTGCACCGAGACTTCAATACTTAAGGTAGCGCACACTAAAGAACAACACAAGAGCATACACTAGTAATGAGGATTCTGACCAGTGACGAGACAATTGACTATCACAGCCGGCCGTTGTGGGCGTGCGGTTTAGGCGCTTCAGTCTGGAACCGCGTGACCACTACGGTCGCAGGTTCGAATCCTGCCTCGGGCATGGATGTGTGTGATGTCCTTAGGTTAGTTAGGTTTAAGTAGTTCTAAGTTCTAGGGGACTTATGACCACAGCAGTTGAATCCCATAGTGCTCAGAGCCATTTGAACCATTTTTTGATGTGTTCAAAATGACCACCGGCAGCGGCAATACACTTTTCCAGTCCGGTATGGAGCGACTGCTGCACACGTCCTAGCATATCAGCGGAGATGTCCGAGCAGGCTGCAGTAATAAGTCGTTGCATATCACCGGCTGTAGTTGGTATGTCCTTGTAGACGGCGTCTTTCAGGCTTCTTCACAGAAAAAAGTCTGCAGGCGTCGAATGCGAGGAACGGGCCGGCCAAGGTACAAGTCCTCCACATCCAATCCACCGATTTTGAAACAATTCGTGAAGACATGCTGTAGTACTTCGTGCACTATGCGCTGAACAGTCATCATGTTGGTACAACAGGCTCCTCCTAGTCTGCAGAGCAACGACTTCCGGCATCCGTGGAAGATGCTATACTTGTGCGCGTTCAATGTTCCGTCTATCAGAAATGGGCCTATGAGCCGATGCGATACGATATTGCAGTATCTGTGTTGTTCTAAATACGATGTATATTACAGCTGATGGTTGTCCATATTTGCAATTACGAATACGTTTAATGTACGAGCTAATGGTTCACTAACCCGCACCAAACCTTCACACTTCATGGACGCTTCCGTTCCACCTGACGGAGCCAACGGGAACTGTCAACAGACCAATAGTGCATCTTGCGACGGTTTACCTGGCCATGATTGGTACTAAACAGGATACAGGGTACATCTGGAGTATCTTGTCTTAATGCCCATCTACAGAAGTTAACACGATTCTCATAGTCGTTTCCAAGCAGTTCTTGATGGAGAGAGATGTGATAGAGGTAGAACCTACGAGAGATTGGTAGGGATGAACACTTGCCTGACTCATGGCGCTTCCTCGTCCGTTTGGCAGCTTTTGGCAACGTGCAGATCAACTGCAACAGCAGCAAAGGCATCCCTTTGTCGTTCGTCTGTCATCACTTGTTTCCTTCTGTTACGTTGTCAAGGTGTTACACTCCCCCTTTCACGTAACTGGTTGGAGAGGTTAATAAATAATTGGCGAGATGGTTGATGTCGTTGGGATATCTTACCACATACACTGTACAAGAACGTACTCAATTCTTCCTACACACTCCATACACCATGAGCATGGGGGCTTTTTCTGCATTTGTAAACCCATCGTCCACTCACGATATACTGCTTCCACACCGGACTGTCACACACTGACCAGCACTCAAGAAATATACAAGCACACTGCAAGCAAACATAACAACGTCGCATGTAGCAGCTACGAGGTTGAATGGCACAAAAAAGTATCAGTGTGGAAACTTTTCACAATACGATATCTCGTAAATGACTCGTACTAGAACCGTGCAACAAACATTCTAGTTTACTCTATTGTTCCATTTAAAAAAGTGTATGTTTGCGCAAAAAATACACGTTCTAAGTATTATTACACTCTGTTTATTGGCTAACAATATGAGTCCCTGACTACCAACCAATCCATTATGTGAAAACCGCATCTCAATAGCACTTTCCATTTCCGCGATATTTGCGGCGCCAGTTTTAGACGATTCACCCGTTTCTACTCTACGTGATCAAAAGTATCCGGCACGCTCCCCCCCCCCCCCCTCCCCAAAAAACATAAGTTTTTCATATTAGGTGCATTATGTTGCCACCTACTGCCAGGTACTCCATATCAGCGACCTCAGCAGTAATTAGACATCGTGAGAGAGCAGAATGGGGCGCTCCGCAGAACTCATGGACATCGAATGTGCTCAGATGATTGGGTGTCACTTGTGTCATACGTCTGTACGCCACGTCTAGGGCCACTGCTTCCGATGTGATAGTGAAGTGGGCACAGCACAAAAGCATCCAAGCTGACCTCGTCTTTTGACTAACAGAGAACGCCGACAGTTGAAGAGCGCCGTAATGTGTAATAGGCAGACATCGGTCCAGACCATCGTACAGGAATTCCAAACTGCTGCAAGTACTATGATAGTTAGGCGCGAGGTGAGAAAACTTGGATTTCATGGTCGAGCAGTTGCTCATAAGCCACATATCACGCCGGTAAATGCCAGACGACGCCTCGCTTGGTGCAAGGAGCGTAAACATTGGACGATTGAAAACTGGGAAAACGTTGTGTGGAGTGGCGAATCATGGTACACAACGTGGTGATCCGATGGCAGGGTGTGGGTATGGCGAATGCCCGGTGAACTTCATCTGCCAGCTGTGTAGTGCCAACAGTAAAATCCGGAGACGGTGGTGTTATGATGTGGTCGTGTTTTTCATGGAAGGGGGCTTGCACCGTTGTTTTGCGTGGCACTATCACAGCACAGGCATTCATTGATGTTTTAAGCACCTTCTTGCTTCCCACTGTTGAAAAGCAGTTCGGGGATGACGATTGCATCTTTCAACACGATCGAGCACCTGTTCATAGTGCAAGGCCTGTGGCGGAGTGGTCACACGACAATAACATCCCTGTAATGGACCGGCCTGCACAGAGTCTGACGTGAATCCTATAGAACACCTTTGGGATGTTTTGGAATGCTGACTTCGTGCCAGGCGTCACCGACCGACATCGATACCTCTCCTCAGTACAGCTCTCCGTGAAGAATGGGTTGTCATCCCCGAGAAACCTTCCAGCACCCGATTGAACGTATGCCTGCGAGAGTGGAAGCTGTCATCAAGGGTAAGGGTGGGCCAACACCATGTTGAATCCCAGCATTACCGATGGAGGGTGCCACGAACTTGTAAGTCATTTTCAGCCAGGTGTCCGGATACTTTTGAACACTTAGTGTATATGCTACAAACGTCACACACTTTCTGCCTGATGCCGCGCGTGGTAGCCGCACGGTCAGAGGCGCCTTATCATGGTCCGCGCGGCTTCCCCCGTCGGAGGTTCGAGTCCTCCCTCGGGCATAGGTGTGTGTGTGTTGTCCTTAGCGCAAGTTAGTTTAAGTTAGACTAAGTAGTGCGTAAGCTTCGGGACCGATGACCTCAGCAGTTGAGTCCCATAAGTCCTTACCACAAATTTCCAAATTTTTCTACCTGATGTTTTTTGCACGGTCGTTAACTGCACCACTAAGTGGTGCCTGTCAGTATAGACTAACCGTTTTGCGTCCACACTTACCTGCTGCCCAGGGGAAAAAAGTGTTAATGCCTAGCTCTTGCTACATGTGCTTCGAGGTACTATTCAACCTAAAAACATATGGCTTGTAACAGCTATAATTATTAGTATGCATATGACGTAAAGGCTGATGAAATGTTGTTTGGTTCACCTTCCTCAGTCATTAATAGAAATACCTGCTGTAAGTTACTTTCCTATGTTAAAAATATGGTTCGGATTGTTATTGTTCTGATGAATTATAACATTTAAATAGTATTTATGGTCAATAGTCTCACAACATATCTGTTATTTTTATGTAATTAAACCTTAAAAACCATTTAATATCAACATCTGGTCATGTGATCGAAAACGCTCCTTTATTGGCTGATGCTGTGGTGACGTCACAGGCTAGGTTCAAAATGGTTCAAATGGCTCTGAGCACTATGCGACTTAACTTCTGAGGTCATCAGTCGCCTAGAACTTAGAACTAATTAAAAACATAACTAACCTAAGGACAGCACACACATCCATGCCCGAGGCAGGATTCGAACCTGCGTCCGTAGCGGCCGCTCGGCTCCAGACTGCAGCACCTAGAACCGCACGGCCACTCTGGCCGGCTCACAGGCTAAGAGTAAGACGAAGGTGTACTTGTGTCATAGGAACGTTAGCCCAAGTGACGAGTTTTTTTTTGTCCTTTTACTGCAAATAGTTTAGCTATATAGTGACGGAAAACGGAATTACAACTTCAAAGTAAGAATGGGAAGGAATTTTGTGAGCGCTGATAGTGAAATTCTTGCTCCACCGATTTAGAGCGGCGATATGTGTAACGACAGACATTCTTTTCCCTTCCACGTATTATAACTACATTGCGACTATCAGTCTTGATTTGAGACCCAAAGCACAGCAAAATTATTCTTGCAAAACTTAGTGCTGATTTCCTGCGTAGAAGGCACTTGGCAGCGTTACAGTAGCTTTTAGGCATTCCGTGGCGCTCCGTATAGCACATTCGACTGTAGTGAAAGAGGTCACTTGTTCGTATGCTAGAAGGGACACACATTTCTAAATGTTTTACACGAAATACGAAAATAGCGTTAGCAACAACTAATTTTAGCAGTTGCTTCGGTTGTTGGATGTGTTATATATGGATGCACATTTGTCTAAGTCTGAGAAACGGACAACAGAGGATAAATGCATTTACTTTGCGGACAAACAACTCACTTTTTTGGATAGCATTGCTAGTGGTGAAGATACGTCCACACTAAAACGAGATGTAGGACAATGTCGTTATACGGAGAGATATAAGGCGTGTACAACATGCAGGTGACACAAACGAGTGCTGTGCTGTGATGTTTGTGAGTTTAAATTAACGTTAGCGTATAAAGCAGACTTACACCATGTTTATGTCAGATGATGAAACTGCGGAAATTTAAACAATAACGATCCTACGTAGACAATATGGAGAAGATAAAAACATTATTTCTAATAAAGTAAGTAATAAAGTGAAGAGTGTACAGCGATTGCAAATGTAAGCACATTTAACAGCAAGGAAAACGTAGTAATATTCTGTTTCTGATCGGTGTGGTGAAGTTTTGTAACTGTCTCTTCTCTCACGTCCATTGCTGCCACTGCCCTCAGTCTAAGTCCACCTAATTATAATTGCCCTTTGTTGCTCTACTGCCAACGGCCTTGCCGCAGTGTTAACACCGGTTCCCGTCCGATCACCGAAGTTAAGCGCTGTCGGGCTGGGCTAGCACTTGGATGGGTGACCATTCGGTCTGCCGAGCGCTGTTGGCAAGCGGGGTGCACTCAGCCCATATGAGGCAAACTGAGGAGATACTTGATTGAGAAGTAACGGCTCCGGTCTCGTAAACTGACATACCGCCGGGAGTGCGGTGTGCTGACCATAAGCCCCTCCCTAACCACATATAGTGACGCCTGTGGGCAGAGGATGACACGGCGGCCGGTCGGCATCGATGGGCTTTCCAAGGCCTGTTCGGACGGAGTTTGGCCTTTTTTTGTTGCTCTGCTATTCGTACTGATGTAAACTCTGCGGTTTTTTGTAATGCGACTACTGTATCTTTTCACCATTTATGTAATATTTACCTCTAAGTGTTGTATCCCATATTAACTATTTTTATTACATTTGTTGTCGTTAAGCGAACATAATGCGAAATGTATAGAATGCTTGGTTTATATGGTATAAAGAGCATTCCAAGATAAATCAATAAATAAAAACATCTGCCGTAAGAGTTCTATAAGGGAGCCCATTTTTGCATTTCCAAATGCAATTAAAAGTAATCACTAATGAAAATGAGAAAACAGCTGTTTGAAATCAGCATCGTGTGATATAATTCGACTAAATTCCATTACCCTTGTTTTGCTTTTGTTGTTGTTAATCTTATATCCTCTACTGAAAACACACAGTCCTTTCAACTGCCCTTTCAAGTCCTTTACTGCGTATGACAGAGTTACAAAGTCTTAGGTAAATCTCATAGTTTTTATTTCTCTTCCTATAACTTTTTATTTCCATTGCAGTTTTTGTTTTCCTATACTGCTTGCACAGTGTGCATTTATCTTCACACACTCTTTTAAACAGTAGTCCAAGAACTGGCCTGTCATATCCAATACTGTTGTTAAGCAATAATATGCTGCAGAAATGACTTGCCATGTGCTTCCAGTAATAGAGGAAAGCCATCCGATCCTGAAAGCACCTATGCAGAGACACTGTCAGTATTACTTGTAAGAACACTGGTAGGGTTGTCCATCTGTAGTAACGCTGAAAACGTTGAAACTATGTGATCTTGTAGCACAGTATCTGTTAACCCACAACACTTCATCTCTAATATACAGGGTGGTCAGAAACAGCCTGATTAACTTGTGAGGATGTTGCAAGGGAGGCTATGCTGAGAAATAACTGTTAAGAACAAAATGCGATACGTTGCGCCATTTCCGACGTATTTAACGTTGAAGTTAGCCAATCAGATCGTTGCGCGCGCAAATTGAAGCACTTGCATGCGCTAAAATACGGTAGTGCACAGACGTTTGTGAGTGACCAATTGTGGAAATGCTCATTAACAGTTAAAATGACCCTTTTCGGAAGTATTAAATCTAAGCTAGATGCGCAAAAGCTATGTTTGTTCAGTGTGATAAAACCAACGGACAACACGTTTGGCGGCACCGCATCGTCCAGGCAGCTTGACGAGGCTGCGAGACGATCTGACACTTCTACAGCGTAGGAGTCTGGTCTGTTGATCCGTAGTCTCTGTGTTTATTTGAACATTCGCGTCGATCACCTAATCTTGGTTTCAGCGACACCATCATCAAATCAGCACAAATACGAAAGAGTCTTTGGCTGTGTTCCTCTGGAAGTAAATTTCACCTTATTCGAATCTATGTCAGTAGTTCGTAACAAATGATAAACGGGGGACACGCATGAATAAGTGACTGAACAAATGATACCTTGGCCTATAGTGAAGATCGAGAGATAAATGCACACTGGTCAGAAAGGCAGTATGGCCCCAAAGTTATTCTTAAATCTTACTGCGAGAGTGCTAGGAGGATTAGATAATATTGCGAAGATGAGGCTTGTGTTAGCCTTGGAATTCGTCAAAGAACAGCATGTTCGTAGTGTTGCTGAAGTCTGCTGCCGACGAAAAATCTTGTATTACTAACAGCAACCGATTTACCTGCTACGTTATCGACGTTGATGACTACAGTGCACTGTATCAAAGAGAACACAAAAACACGCGATTTCGATAGAACAGTTTACATCCTTTTCTTCCTGCTAAGGCAGACAAATGTCAGAATGATTTCCATGGAAATAAGTGACCGATAACTGTGTACCCTCATCCATAACCCGTAGACCCAAATTGGCGCATTGAGGAAGGTGATATACATCTAAAATAGCCAACGGCGATTAGACATCACACCTACAGAAAAACTGTTACTGCAGCTTATGAGTTAGAGAACCCACACTGAATATTGATTTTACCACGTTTTAGCTATATTGGTTGGACTTTACACTTATTTGTCTGTATCATTCTTAAGTGTGGTGTTTGAAGTGCGTAACCATAGTGCTTGAAAATTCATTATTTTAAGTGAGGTAGAACAGTGGTTAGCATGCTCGGTTCATATTCGAGACTCGTATTCCGGCCATTGGCATTTGAGTTTTCAGTGATTTTCGCAATACACTTAACACGAATGCTGCGAACTTTACTGTAACAGGGCCACGGATGATTATCCCCCCCCCCCCCCCCCCCCCCCACTCGCACATTCATTTCGAACTTAACCTCAGTCTCTAATAATTTTGCCATCGCCGATTAGATGCGCCCCATTTTCCGTTTGAAAAGTCGTGAAGGATTAAAACTGTATCCCGGAACGGAACTTTATACTGGACCGTTTTCTTTCGCAGGCGTTGCTATTACCGATTGAGTTGTCGAGATATAAGTAGGGGAGATGTACCGGCAGACTAAAGTCGTGATGAAGTTCGCCACGTTGTCTGCGTGGACAGTGCAACAGCCCACGAAACGCAAGGGTCTGGGCCGTAGCTCACATCCCGCTGCAGAGTGAAAGATTCACCCCGGAACCGCACTGCTTGGTACGGTACTGCTGGTGCCTTTCTCTGACATTGAAACTGGCTCGCCCACTCAGTCGTAATGGGACCTTCAGTTTAATGCGGTACCGAAAAGAAGCTACAATTTAATTTCCTCACAACCACAAATCATTTTAGTGGGCGAAAGCCACGTTAATTAGCTGATAAATATCCTAGCCGCAACGGTGTCCGAGCCCCGGACTTTTCAATTTATAGCCTGATAAGGGCTAATTCTTATTTTGTGTGTTTGTCAAGTTTTACGTTTCTTCGGTACTTTTTAGAAGGCGTCGTCGTCGTCGTCGTCAGTTACATGTGAAAGTGATCGTCAAATGCTTATTCAGCTTCAGTGGGCGTGAAACTCATCATAAAATTTTTATTATGAAGTTGCTTTTAAACCATACTATTTTGCATGTGCTTTGGGAATGTCGCATTCGATAACAGCACCAGCAGGGTGCAGGTACTGTTCTCAGTGGTTGACTGTTTTCCCAGCACGCCCTTAAGGGAATTTGTTTTGTACACAGTATTTTCCTATCGTGCCTAACATCCGTCTGTGATTTGTGTCCCTTTATGTGTTTCTTTATGTGTATACATTTTACTATAGAACGAATACGGTTCAACATCTAGAACGGTTTGCTTTTGTCACTTGTGTTAGCAAAAGATTCTATTTGTCCTTTGTCTTTTTTTGTTCAACTGTGGGTTACAAAGTGATTAACTTCACACTTACCGTGTCAGTTATCAATACATTCGATACTGGGATAATCTAGTGATATTATTTTTCGCGGTCACGTTCATCAGATGTAAAGCGGTTAATTGAACTAAAATTATGTCGTTAGAGCTGTTTATCTGTAGTCTGGTGATAGTTGTAAGACAACATTAGGCGACACTGAAACGATTTTTATCTCAGGGCATGGCTTGAAGAGATCGCGCAGCTCCACGCCATACCCACTTCGTCAACCACCACAACCACAGGCTCCACCGCACTGGCTTGTCGCGTGCGGCCAACACCCCGCCGGGAAGCCGATTGCCTCTCCTCCCCCACGAAACACACAAATTCCTCGATCCCATTGTACTTTTTATTGCTTCCAAGATTAATAGTCCTCTCGCCCTGTTCACCACATTCCTTTCTTTCGGCAGGGTGCGAATATGGAAATAAGTTTAGTCATTTATGTTAACACTGAACAAGGCGTTGTCAAGTAATTTTCTTGCCCACGGCTCGTAAACTGATGTTAGGCCATTTTCGTAGCTTGAATTTCCTCTAACATGAGTTATTAATTAATCTGTCATACTTTCCTTCGTCCTATTCATTTTGTCGAACATTGCGTCTTCTCAGTCGTCCAGTTCTTCTGTAATATTATCTGAATACTGTTCATTTAGAGCGTTATTATCCTAAGTTACTGTTAGTTCAGGTAAGTTTTCCCCCTGTCTCCACTTCAGTTTACATGTCTGCAACATGGAAATACTTGAAGTGCCAAAGACCTTTCGCTCGGTCAGTGGGGCGGAATGTGATTGCATCATATCTTGCCATCCAGGTTTATGTAACTCGTGATTCTCCTAATAAAACTTAAGGCAAATGTGAGGCCGTTCCTTTAAGAACACAGCGTATTTCCTTTATTTTTATCCAATCGTATCTTATGCTCAGTCTCTAATAACTTCGTCATCGACGGGACATTAAACAGTGAGGCCGGCCGACGTGGCCGAGCGGTTCTAGGCGCTTTAGTCTGGAACCGCGCGACCGCTACGGTCGCAGGTTCGAATCCTGCCTCGGTCATGGATGTGTGTGGTGTCCTTAGGTTAGTTAGGTTTAAGTAGTTCTAAGTTCTAGGGGACTGATGACCTCAGATGTTAAGTCCCATAGTGCTCAGAGCCATTTGAACCATTAAAGAGTGACTTACCTTTATTCTGTTTACTGAAGTGAAGACGAGGTAGAAGCAAGAGAAATAGATGTGCTCTTATGTTTATCCCTATCTCTAACGAAGCTGCAAATTTACCCGAGGAACTGTACTTTCGTAGAGAGTGTAGTAGCTGAGTCTCAGATTTCCTTTTTCTAGTATTTTACAGCCGTTCTCACAGTGGAAGTTATCGTCCGTTGACTGATTTTTCTTCATATGGCCTGCAATGATACATTTGTCGCTGCAACCACGCGAGGTGTATCAGTGGTTAAGAGTGAAATGTTTCTTCGTCTCGCGGTCTGAGTGGTGGTGACATTGCGCGAACTCTCGCTCCCGGCCACAGCCGGAATCCCCGTTCTCTTCCGTTAATTAACTATGAAGCGAATTTCGCTGGAATCGGATTAATGCTCAGAGCTGTTACAAGTCAGAATAATGTCCTAGTAAAGGTCGCCAGCCTCCCTTTTACTCGGTTAAACGTCCACTGCTTCCTGTAGCCAACCAGCTGCGCTTAGAAAGACTTCGAGGACCGATCACTGGACTGAAAATATACACCGCTAACAGTTCATGCCCTGCCCTCAGGTGGCTCCCGCTAGCTTCCATCGAAAATCTCTAGCAGAAATAAAACCGGATAACAGTTCAAAGTCAAGAGGCAAAAATCACACAAACTCTACACTCCACATTTCCGGAAAGTAGTCCTTATCTAGTCAGTCTCTTACATAAAAGCTCACCTACTGCTAGCTAATAACTCCATTATCTGATACCGGCCTCGTCTCGCCAACGTGCGCACAACGCCAAAGCGCACGCTTGACTACACAGGAAAGCAACCGACCAGTCCACACGCGAAACACACTAGCATATTCCTTCAGTCTTCGGGGATCAGAAAACCACCTAACTCAGAAATCAGTAATACCCTCGAATCACTGCTGCGACTCCACCACCCACGAGGGGCCGTCGATCGACCGCTCGATTTCACGCGTTCCACACTACTCCTGAAATACGTTTAAACATTCCGACTTTTTTTCTAATCAGCCTGAGGAGCAGAATTCATACCTTAATCTTACCATTAACAGCACTCCTGTGCAAAGTGCTCTTTCGTGCCAGGACTTTGTGCAAGTTTATTTGATACAGGGGCTGTAAAACATCTGCTGTCACGAAAAAGTCAGGAGCCGGTAAGCCAGCACTGTAGGCTCGGACAACAAACCACTTAGACGCATTACGGAAGGACCGATCCGTCATCTGCATGCTGAACAGATGTCCGTTTCCACCGGAATCCGTGTACCAGCTGCGGCGTCCTCTACAGCCAAAAGGATGACACCTTGCGTGGCTGGGAATGACGTGTTACAACAGGAAGGAAGGTCCTGCCTAACATCTCTTTGACGACGATGTGATTAGAGGTGGAGTACTAGTTCAGATTGGGGAAGGGAATGGACCATGCTCTTTCAAAGTAACCACCTCGGCAGCCGTCTAATGCGCTTTATGGAAATCACAGAAAACCTAAACATGGATTACTGGATGGGGACAGAACTGCCGTACTCCCGGATAAATGCCCAGTGTCTTAACCACTGTGGCGCCTCACTCAGTTAGGAGACTGGACTTGTGACAGGAGAAGTGGCTTGAAGCCTCTTCATATTGCGCAGAATTCGGTTTGCCATGCTTCCCGGCATCACGGCTGGTGAATGCTACGCTGATTTCTCAAACAAAGCCACGGCAGATTTCTTTCTTATCCTTCTCCAATCCAAGTTACGAAACCGTATCTGATAATTTTGACGTCGACTGGACGTTAAATGCAAATATTGGTCATTTCCTTTGTCTTCCATTTACTATAGATACTTGAAGTTTTTTTATCTGCAGCTAACATTTGACGCAGAGGGTATTCTTTCTTAACTTGAAGTACTCCCTATATTATTAATTTTTTATATTTACTCTTAGATTATGCTTTTTGCGATATTAAAATTACTTGATCTGCACACAAACTCATGATGTAATTTATTCGTACTTCCTTTTGTATGTAAAATGATGATTCTATATAACGGCTATTGTCTTCTCTGCGAGATGTTGTGGTATTAAAGACCCGTTCGAAAACTAGCCGGCAGTTGTATGGATCACTATATTTAATCTGCTGAAGTTCAGTTTACCATGCTGATTATTCAGTGAGAGTCAGTCTGAAACATTTGCTTTAGAACTGCTCTCATCGTGGTAACCGTATTGCAGTTGGTGCATTGTTGGGGGTTCCTGTACGTTTTAGACAATCTCTTCACGTATTCGGAATAATGCCTACGTCAAAAAGATAGGGATTCCAGCTAGCGAGGATAATTTTGTTATTTATTCAGAAGCCTTATATCAGATGCGTACAATTTACTAATAACAAGCGTCAAAGTTTTTATTTGCAATTAAAAAAAATGAAAATCGGACTTTCTAAATGACTGTCACATTGTGACTGGAGTTCTGTGTGCCTCCGCTGACGTTCTTCGTCACGTGGTACTTGTCTCATTCTCGTAGCCAAACGCTTAATGAAATGGCGAATGTGTCATTCATTTGAACCTATTTAGCAAAAACGTTTTGCAGTACATTAGCAAGTCTAGTTTTTCCATAGGTTCTGTCTTCTGTCGCAGATGAAACAGCGATGAACAGGATGAATTTGGACGCAAACACTGCAGTATTCCGGTTTCGTTAGTCTACCGCCACTGACAAACGTCATCTGCCTCTTTTCCCGGCAAAAAACAAGGAGACTGGTTTTTTCTGCAAATTCGTTTTAGGTAAGAAAGAGGAATATTTTGTGTGCCTATAGGGTATTTTGAGAGAGAGCTAGTAGAGGCAGTTATATGATCAGAAGAAGAAAAGAAGTAAAAGAACAAGAGAGTAACTAGAACCAAGAAATGAGGAAATAAATTATGAATTTAAAGGAACTGATATAAACGAAATTTTGAATATGAAGAGCTAGGATATGAGAATTGAAAAGTTATTAACGAAAGAGCAATGTTTTGCGCTTCAAGCTTTTGCGCCAGAAGCTGGCAATTGTCAGGCCGTCATCCCTTACCGGTTTAATTTTTAGTACTTTCTTATTTTATTTGTATGTCATTTGTCATTCAATTGTTTTTCGTGTGGTGAGTACGTATCGTAGTGTTAACATTGTCTGGTCTAGATGTGGACTAGATTTGTGTGATCCATGACCTGTTCGGGTAAGAAAATGGAATTTTGAACTCCATAATCAGTAATAGCGATAAATCACTGTTGTTCTGATTAATGACCTAATCGTGAAAATCCACAAAACTCACATTCTGGAGGGACGAACTTATAATCCCCGGCCGGCCATCTTGCCGGGATGTGTCCCTTGAAAATGACGCGACCAATTTCCTTCCACGCCAAGAGCTCGTCTCTAATGCCTGTTTCATCGACGGAACTTTAAAACGTAAATTCTTATCTTCCGAAGTTAACATAATACACCTTCTACGCGTAACTTAGTTTTTGCAAAGTATCAAGTCCGTTAATCCAACGTTACTACGTTTACTTTGGATTCGTGCTTGTTGGTCAGTTCTGATAGCGAGAAGTTGGGGAGAGCGTCGGATGCCGTGAGAGTGGATTCAGCCCAGCCGAGCAACGGCCGGGGGAGGGAATGAAGACGTCCGCGAGCGGAGGCAGCCGCCGACCCGGCGTACTCTAAATCCCGCCTTTGTTGAGCTCCACCAGGTGGTAACAAAGGCTCCCGAGGCTAATGATGATACACTGCTTCCGGCGTGTACTTGCCGTAACGTGGATCCAGCCTCCGTCCCGCGTTACACACGCCTCCTGATAGCAGCTGCTGCCTGCTTGTCAGTGCATGTTTACCTGGTTGTAATGAAATAGATGTGATGAGTAGTTCTTCACTTTCAGCATGCAACACGTAGTGCAACTGAATTCTCCGAACATGATCTTATTCGTATTTTTCATCACATCAGTATGCGCGCGCACCCCACAAGAATGATAATGAAATGGACTGTGGTTTCGAAACCCTATACACTTAAATTACTCCTATTTATTTCTTGGCGAAAATTTATCACTTTGTGCTATAAGAAAAGTTTTGTGTGTGTGCATGCATCTGTTGAGACAATGCTGTGGTACGAATGTCCTCTCGAAATGAGGAGTTGAAACTTTTAGAGTAAAGAGTGTTTCACGTTCTTCGGACGTTTCAGTTGTATTTAGTGATTCTAGAACATCCAGTAGGTAAACCTTTCCGTGTATATGCCAGTTATAAGTCAACTAACTGGTTTAATTTTGAGCTTTATTTCCTCGTTAAAACGGACAGATTTCTTACATGCGAAGTTAGAGGCCTGCAGTGAGTGCTTACATAATATTGAAATGGGAACTTCTTTAATAGGAACTGAAAAATGCTTCTCTTTTTCATTAAGAAGTTGGTTTGATAAAGAGTGGTAAATTTTTCTCGAAAGAACAGATCGTTTTTGATGCGCCTTCATGGTTGGTAAGCTTGGTTATTCCAAGGATCGCGTAAATAATTTCAACAGCATATAGCGTACAATTCATTGTTGGCGGCCGTCTGAATTAGCCAAAGTGACGACCGCGATTGAAAATCGAGAAAAGCAAATTTCGTGCTGTTAATAAACAGTTTAATTTGAAAGGTTGGACTACCACACAAATCAAAAGAGAATTGGATGAAGTTCACGCCAGCTCTGCACCATCGGTGAAGACCATTTACTTCTGGATTGATGAATTTAAACGTGGTCGGATGTCATGGAAGACGAAGTGAGCTCCGGCCGTCCAACTGAGGTCACCACAAAGGAAACCACTGACAAAATCCATGATAATGCGAGATTGCTCAATAAAAATTCGTGAGTGTGTTGAGACTGTAGGCACCTCAAGTGAGTGAGAGCATAATATCCTGTATGGAGAAGTGGCTCTGAAGAAGCTGTGTGCTAGATGGGTGCCGCGATGGCTCACAGTCAGTCAAAACCGCATCCGCCACAACATTTCAGCAGACCGAGGTTGGCACGCAAAAACGTTCTCTTTCACCAGGATGATGTAACACAACACACATCAGCGATAACAGTGGCAAAAGTACATAAATTGGTTAATCATCCCGGTTATTCACCAGCCTTAGCACCAAGTGATTTCTTCCTGTCTCCTCACTTGAAAATTTGGCTTACTGGAAAGAAATTTTCATCAAATGAAGAGGTGATAGTTGGAGTCAACGAGTATTTAACAAAGTTTGACAGAATCTTTTTTCTGATGGGATGAAAAAGCTGGAGGATTTCTGGACTAAGTGTATAACACTCAAAAGATACTGTTTCGAGAAGCAAGGTGGGTTGTTTGCGAAACAAACATTTTTTGCCAAACTAATCAAACCAACTTCGTACATCAGTTTTGTTTTCGCTGCCTGCTGTTGTACACTGTCGTCGGCTGTCATTTGTGATTTATGAGAGTATCTAACAATACTTCGGACCAAAATTGCTATAAAATATAGAGTTAATTTCTTGACATTAACTTCCTAATTTAAGTAAGTGTAACTTTATATTTAAACTTACAAAATTTTTACATCCCAAATTCTCAAATAAATTGATTTGCATTTTTTCGGAATCCTACAGAAACCAAAAAACTATGGAAATGAGAGAAAGTAGTGGACGAAGTTCTGTACCAACGGGTAGATTTTCCATTTCGTCGAGAACACATTGCGCGTCCAGATTTAACGTCGTTGTTCGCCAACCATTTGTACATAAGACATTTTATAGGTTTCCGAAATCCAACTGATGTTCCAAAATAGCTTGGTGATTGGGAAAGGTACGTCGCGGCATCTCTTCCAATTTAAGGCAATTTTCTGGTATGCTTTCTGTTTCCCTCGCCTCACTGCTATGTTTATGAATGTTTAATGAACGTTTTTGACATATTGCGTTAGGTGCCGATGTTGAACAGCAGAGACTGGAGTAGCGAGATCACTCAGTGATGGACCTCGGCTGGTCGTCGCACGTTGCGTGTCTCCGCGCTGTATAGGTTAGTAGGAACGACGGGCTCCCGTCTATCCCGCAGAGAGAGGCGAGACCTCTCAGCTCGGTTCGTGATTCGCTATCGGCCGTTCCGTCTTATTTACTGCTTCTGGACATGCATGTACGGCGATATTTAAACCAGTCCTACGCGCTGCGAGTAAACAATACCATCGCTTACGTAATAAAACAAGTTACTGGCGCTCTGTACAGATTTACCGCTAAAAAATTGTCGACCGCGATTCTGTCTGAGCACGGTTTGGATTTAGTACACATTTGTGGTGTGTGTGTGTGTGTGTGAGAGAGAGAGAGAGAGAGAGAGAGAGAGAGAGAGAGAGAGATATGCTCACCGACCCACCGGTGTCGTAGTTTTATAATAGTTCAATCACATGCAAATTTTTAAAATGCGTACGGTAATTCATCGTCGCATCCGTCAGCCCCCCCCCCCCCCCCCCCAAAAAAAAAAAATTAAGATTCTGAATCCCAAATGTGAAGGCTCCTGCATAATATCCCTGACACATTTTCTCCAAGGTAGCTTCATTTGCTCATTATTGACAAAACCGAGACAGTAAAATAAATCGGAAATAGTTTTCATTATGTCAGTGTATATTTCGATATACAGCGTCATCATCAGAGTTTCAGTTCGGTGATCCCTCATTGTTGCGTCAGCACGCCAGAAACCTGTATTTGTAGATTTTGTAGCTTCTTTGATATGACGTGACAGTAAAGTTAGAAAACCTAAACAAAAGGTGAGAGAGACGTCACTGTTATGTCATATGCAAAAGAAATCAATAAAATTCATAGATGGGCTTTTATGGCGTGCTGACTACGCGATGAAGGTCCTACATAGAAACTGAAACACTGATATGTGACTTCGACGGGGTCAGGGATTTTCTCTGCCTCATGATGACTGGGTGTTGTGTGATGTCCTTAGGTTAGTTAGGTTTAAGTAGTTCTAAGTTCTAGGGGACTGATGACCGTAGATGTTAAGTCCCATAGTGCTCAGAGCCATTTGAACCATTTTTTGTGACTTCGAAATGTGCGTTGACATGGTAAAACGCTATTCATTAGAAAGTGTGAAACGCAATAAGAGAACTGAAATCTCGCCTAAAAGTGAGTTCATGTTTTAGCGCAAGTTTTAACAACTGGAAATGTTAATGCACTGACGCATTTCATCGTTTCTAGTGGTTATTTCACTCCTTTGTCGTATTCTTGAAGTTACGAGTTTTGCATACGCTTAAACGTAGAAGACGAAAAAATACCATCCTAAGGTTTCAAAAATGGTTCAAATGGCTCTGAGCACTATGCGACTCAACTTCTGAGGTCATCAGTCGCCTAGAACTTAGAACTAATTAAACCTAACTAACCTAAGGACATCACACACATCCATGCCCGAGGCAGGATTCGAACCTGCGACCGTAGCGGTCACGCGGTTCCAGACTGAAGCGCCTTTAACCGCACGGCCACACCGGCCGGCCCCTAAGGTTTCACCAAATATCAATCTACCTCGCTGTCACGTAAAATAGGGCACACATTACTAACATGCATTAAAGCGTCAACCTGTTGTGTAATCGCACGTAGGTCATAATGCACAATTCCTAAAACATTTTTCTCCATTGCAGGTGTTCTTACATGGCAGTTCCTAACCAGCTTCAACACACAACACTCTTCGCCAGATCTGGCTTCCGTTATAAATGTGTTATAGATACATGTTAGTGATGCATACAGTAAAACTTCTATGATTTTTACCGATCATCCTGTAAAAAGGTTAGATGGAGCAGGCCAGTAGTATTATAATTTAAAATAAATATCGGAAAAAGTCCTTAGATAAGCGAATGTTTTCTGTATAACCTGCGTAAGAAAATTTTCGGGCAATGAAAACATAGTAGATCTAATATGACCTGGAACGCAAACGTGTGTGTGTGTGTGTGTGTGTGTGTGTGTGTGTGTGTGTGTGTGTGTGTGCGTGCGTGCGTGCGCACGCGCATGCGCGCGCAGAGGAAGGGAGTGGAGGAGGAGGTACGTACTTCAAAATACACCAGGAAAAAAGAAAAGCAAAATTTATGAAGCAATACAGTTGTGCCAAAAATATAGAAACACCTGTATGCAAACATATGTCCATTACAGTTGACATTACTAGTAAGGCTTTTCGTCGTTCGGTAGTTTGAAATGGGATTGTATATTTTTTTGAAGATTAAATACTGTTGGTGATCATAGAATGTAGTAGGAAAATGGTTCAAATGGCTCTGAGCACTATGGGACTTAACATCTATGGTCATCAGTCCCCTAGAACTTAGAACTACTTAAACCTAACTAACCTAAGGACAGCACACAACACCCAGCCATCACGAGGTAGAGAAAATCCCTGACCCCGCCGGGATTCGAACCCGGGAACCCGGGCGTGGGAAGCGAGAACGCTACCGCACGACCACGAGATGCGGGCTAGAATGTAGTAGGAACCGAGCTGACTGCAGGACCGTTGATATTCACAATATATATAAATGACCTTGTGGATAACATCGGAAGTTCACTGAGGCTTTTTGCGGATGATGCTGTGATATATCGACAGGTTGTAACAATGGAAAATCGTACTGAAATGAAATGCAGGAGGATCTGCAACGAATTGACGCATGGTGCAGGGAATGGCAACTGAATCCCAGTGTAGTCAAGTGCAATGTGCTGCGAATACGTAGAAAGAAAGATCCTTTATCATTTAGCTACAATATAGCAGGTCAGCAACTGGAAGCAGTTAATTCTATAAATTATCTGGGAGTACGCATTAGGAGTGATTTAAAATGGAATGACCATATAAAGTTGATCGTCGGTAAAGCAGATGCCAGACTGAGATTCATTGGAAGAATCCTAAGGAAATGCAATCCGAAAACAAAGGAAGTAGGTTACAGTAAGCTTGATCGCCCGCTTTTTGAATACTGCTCAGCAGTGTGGGATCCGTACCCGATAGGGTTGAAAGAAGAGATAGAGAAGATCCAACGGAGAGCTGCGCGCTTCGTTACAGGATCATTTAGTAATCGCGAAAGCGTTACGGAGATGATAGATAAACTCCAGTGGAAGACTCTGCAGGAGAGACGCCCAGTAGCTCGGTACGGGCTTTTGTTGAAGTTTCGAGAACATACCTTCACCGAGGAGTAAAGCAGTATACTGCTCACTCCTACGTATATCTCGCGAAGAGACCATGAGGATAAAATCAGAGAGAATAGAGCCCACACAGAGGCATACCGACAATCCTTCTTTCCACGAACAATACGAGACAGGAATAGAAGGGAGAACCGATAGAGGTATTCAAGGTACCCTCCGCCACACACCGTCAGGTGGCTTGCGGAGTATGGATGTAGATGTAGATGTATGATTGACTAAATTCCAGCATTCAACGTCTTATCTGATAACGCAACTTAGTGATAATGTTCTGACTGGCGAGACGCAGGCATGTAAGACATATTTATTGTCCCTGCACGTCAACATTTCTGGTCGCAAAGTGGCCAAAACACACACATTTCATGAGGAATCTCGCATGCTTACTCGTTGGTACATACATATATCAGCATGTATTTGTAATGTTCAAAAACCAATATGCTAATCTTATATTTGATGTTCTTAGAGTATTTTAACTTCGTATCTAATAAAAATAATTTGTTTGTTGCAGGTTCTTTGAAATAGTGGACACATTTCTGGAACAAAATGATGAAGCAGGTAAGAAAATGTTTTTGTACTGTGTTATAAGCTGTCAGAAAGAAAGCATAGCTTTTGAAGGGCCTCCCGCTGACCGCAGCAGCTGTGCACGTGTTGGCTGCAACGCGGGGAATACGGAGAAATTCTCGTCGGTGTGAATACGATTATATCGTCGGACGCAAACTCGTGTTTGAAGCGGCGCGCGTTCTGTAATGAGGCACGTCATTAATGTGGTTAGCGTGGAATGCGGTGTTGTCACGTGTAGTCCTTACACGTTTCTGACAGTTATAACTTCATTTAGTGCCCAGGGTGAGCCAAGTATAGGTCTCGGGCGAACACGCACACTAATAAATATGTTCCTGAGTGGAAGTTTGTGTTAAAATTATTGAGCGTGCGAGAATCTAGTTTGTGTTTCGAGTTCGATCAACTCGGTCATTAATAGTAAGTGGCTTTCAGAAATTATCGGCTTGTCCCCCGCCGCCCGGCGCGGCAGTTCTTTGTGGTGGAAACCGTCGGCACGGCCGAGGCTGCCCGCCTGCCTGCCTCTGGACTCCTCGAGGCCTCTCGCCGTCGCATCGGAGCTCAGCGCAGTCGACCCCGCTTTAGCCGACCAGGCCGTACTTCACGAATCGCTTCGCAGTCGTCATCTGCCACGTTATCAGCAGAGTGCAACTTAACGGACGCGTGAGTGTCCGACTAGGAATCTAATGGATGCCTCGGTGGTCTGCTTTTCAGTTAATGTGAGTTTCACGTGTGACCGGCGTTAGTGTATATGCATAGAGAGAGAGAGAAGCGTTGCACTGGAAGTCGAAGTCGAACTGCTTCCTGTACACACACACACACACACACACACACACACACACACACACAGTGAATGAGGGTCACTCAAGTCAGAGGAAGAGACGGGCGTCCCGTACCACTTCCAGTTGTGAAACATTATGGTACTCAAACCTACTGTCGAGTTGTCGTCAACTTTACTCTCATCCCTCACCGAAACGGTTAACAGGTAGCAGCATTCTCACGATATTACATACGATATATGGCGAGCGTTTACTTTGAAGCAGATCCTGGAGTATTAACGTGGAGAAGGGCGCCTTGTTTTGCAAATTGTCGTTGGTTCTTCCAGTGTATCTCTTGCTACCAATTGTAGATGTATACTGATAGTCTTAAATGAATTACACTGGACTCGCATTCGGGAGGACGACGGTTCAATCCCGTCTCCAGCCATCCTGATTTAGGTTTTCCGTGATTTCCATAAATCGTTTCAGGCAAATGCCGGGATGGTTCCTTTGAAAGGGCACGGCCGATTTCCTTCCCCATCCTTCCCTAACCCGAGCTTGTGCTCCGTCTCTAATGACCTCGTTGTCGACGGGACGTTAAAAACACTAACCTAACCATCTTAAATGAATATTTTCTGCACAGAGCTTCTAATATTTCGCGAAAGCTTTTCACAAATTTCTAGGACAAATTGCGAGGGATTGAAATGTAGTTCTGAATGAAACACACACACACACACACACACACACACACACACACACACAAACAGAACTATAATGTATAAAATATTCTACCAAGAACCGACGGATCGGTCAATCAATGCAATAAAATATAGTCAAAGGAAAATGTCATGAGGTAGGATTCCTATGTGAGAGAGTTTGTTCATATATGGTGCGAGATCACCAATTTGAATAGTGCTTCCCACTAAATTTCGGGACATTTCTCGGCACAGCATCTTGTGAGGTATGGCTGGTGAGAAAAGAGCTGTTGGACGATATCCGTATAGTGTTGTTGACAAAGAAACTTCTTCAGTTGTATGTTCCCTGTTGATGATTGATGGTATGGTTCTTCACCCTTTTTTTTATACGATAGTCTACAGACTAAACTCTGCTGGTGTGTGTCAAGTACCAAATTCAAAGCTTCAGTTCACTAGTACCTCTCTCTCACTTTTCCAAACCATACTGAAGCGCTCATGCCAGCCTATCAGCATTAGCAATGGAGGAAAAAGGAATATAGTACATACAGGCGTCGTCGGAGGCTAGTTTTCCCCGTCAGCATTCGATTATGTACCGAAAAGAAAGTTCTCTGATGTTATAGCTGTGTACTGAACGCATGAGGCTAAGGGAAAACTTCGTTCTAGTGGGCAGTCTCCCCAGTTAATCTTCATCTGTCAGGGTGGATTGTCTCGGCAATTAGCTAACTGGGGGGAAACTAAAAATTGATGTTTTTGAATTCATAATGGACTTAGACGAGGGCTTAGTGGACAGGATGCATTCAAAAAAATGGTTCAAATGGCTCTGAGCACTATGGGACTCAACATCTAATGTCATCAGTCCCCTAGAACTTAGAACTACTTAAACCAAACTAACCTAAGGACACCACACACATCCATGCCCGAGGCAGGATTCGAACCTGCGACCGTAGCGGTCGCGCGGTTCCAGACTGAAGCGCCTAGAACCGCTCGGCCACACCGGCCGGCCGGATACATGCAGAGTGTGTAGATGTAGACGTACTCATTCTAGACATTGCATCTTGGGATGGTACACAGATGTCAGGCATGCTGCTCTGCTGAAGGGTGGGAAGTCGAACACTTCCGTAGTTCTGTTTCCTTCGTTTTAGAATTAACGCGAAAAAATAATCTTCTATTGATCTGACTTGTTTTGTGTGCAGTCAGCAGTGTTTCCTCTCATTTTATATATTTTTATTTTTGATGTTCCCTTCCATTACATTAAAGAACTTCGTCGAATTCGTCAGACACGCATTGTTACACATGGGAGTCGACGGCCTGCCACAGTGGCGTCAGATGAAGATGGCGCTTTAGTGCTTCTTGGGTGGCGTATCGGTAGGCTGAGGTCTATATGCCCGCAACACTACGTAGTGTCATTGGATAAAGCTTTCGGACGTTGGTTCATATCCGCAATTTGTTCATCAATGCACTCTCTGGCGTAGCGTGAAATTTTTATCATCATTTTGAAACGCCTGGCTGAGTCCAGTGTTCAGCATTGATGTAAACCCACTGAGATCACCGCTCGAGTGCGGGTAGTCAAGCACAAAAATTTATGCGTGACTTTTTACATCCAGAAACGCTACCAGTTCTAAAATAGGGTAATAGCATTACGATATTCGACCAAGTTCTTCACATATGAAGTGAACTTAAACTGCGATAGACGATGCAAAGCATATTCGCGAAATATCGGGCTGCTGCAAATGGCGTGTTTCTCCTACCCAGTCGGACTGGTAACTCGTTCAGTTAAGAACATAACTATCTTCAACAAAGTCTTGAAATTTACAAAGGATCAAATACATTCACCGATTACCAGTTTCTCGCCATAGCACGCGCCCTGCGGAGACGAACATAATCAGTTAAAAGTTTTTAAGTACGCATTATTTTAATTATATTTCTTTAGCTTCCTGCTGAAACTTAAGGGAACTTCCTTGTTATGTAATCATTTTTAAATGATGAAATACAACACAATATTTGTTAAAAATTTAGAAAAGTGATTAGCCTGCTTTGTTTTATTTGTCGTAGAAGAGGACTGGATGTATCTGCGGGTTTACTGTTTCACTGTTCGTTCCTCGGTACAAGTTTTTAAGTTGAACATTGAGTGAAAAGCACAATGAGAGAGTAACGACGGTATCGTACTTCCCGGTAAGTGCCATTGATACTGATGCTCAGATGACTTCTGTTTGATCTGTTCGTTAGAAATTCGCCTAAACTGTTTTTGTGCTGAAACGGAACAAAGTAGATTCACAGTTACGTATAACTTTACTTGAGAGAAAACGTGATCAAGAAAACGAACAAAGTTCAAATGTAGATATACCATTGTATGGAATGTCAATAAATAGATGTAACAGGACAAGCAACGGAAGTGCCAACGGAATACAAGGTGATAAAAACTGCGCAAAGGATCGCCGAATGAAGGTTGTCGAGGTAGCGAAAACTGTTAACAACTAAAGTGATCTTGTATTTAATGCCCTTTTTGTTGCCAAGATAAGTGCTGCCATAATCCGCAGTTGATGAAAAGCGTATGATACGAGTGGCGAAGAAAGACATTCTCATTACAAGTGTTCAGATGAGGCCGGCCGCTGTGGCTGAGCGGTTCTCGGCGCTTCAGTCCGGAACCGCGCTGTTGCTACGGTCGCAGGTTCGAGTCCTGCCTCGGGCATGGATGTGTATAATGCCCTTAGGTTGGTTAGGTTTAAGTAGTTCTAAGTCTAGGCGACTGATGACCTCAGATGTTAAGTCCCATAGTGGTTACAGCCATTTGAACCATTTTTTGTTCAGATATGTGTGGATACCTAAGGGACCACACTACTTAAATTAACTTATGCTAAGAACAACACACACACCCATGCCCGACGGACGAGTCGAACCTCCGGCAGGAGAGGCCGCGCAATCCGTGTCATGGCGCCTCAAAACGCGCGGTCACTCCGCGCGATAAGTAAACCGGCACAAAAGCGCACTGTGTTACAGACATTGGTACATTGCGCAATATCAGATGCAGATAGCCTGTCCCATGAGCAGAGCAACCTACTCAAGGGCTTCAGGTACAATAGGTACGACGTTCACCAAATAAATGAAGTGATCTCGAGCAAGAATCACAATAAGACCACTGGCAAGACACAGGAATAGAAACTTGCTTTTTTGCCATTCTGTGGCTCCGTATCGAGCAAAATAAGCCGCCTGCTGAAAATGCATTAACGTATTCGATATTCAGGCCTCCAACAATTACTGAGACCAGTTAAAGATGCAGTAGGTCTCAGAACACCTGGGGTCTTCTTATTACGGAAGGCATGTTTGCTGCTCTCGCTCCTGCAATTACCAAAACTGTCGCAACCAATCACCGTTCTCCTAATTACCCATACTTTCTCTTCGCGAACGAAGCAAAGTCATACTTTGGTGAGCCGCAGAAATGATGTATTTAGAGGGAGTTAAAGAAAGAAATGCTTCAAAGGGAAGTATAATCTGTTCCAGAAATGTGTGATTTGAGAATAATAGTGTCAAAGGCCTTTTGGATTGCGTTTTGTTTGCTAATGAAGCCCATTAGTGTTCGGTGTAAGGTGCAAGCGCAGACTGAGGTACACCTTTCCGATCATTTTTTTAAATAAGAAATATATTATCCTTTTCTAAGGTATATGATTGTGAAACTGTAACGCAATTATTGGCAATAGCGCTCTCTCTCTCTCTCTCTCTCTCTCTCTCTCTCTCTCCCCCTCTCCCTCTCCCTCCCCCTCCCCCTCCGCTCCCTGTCTCCCTCCCCCCCCTCCCTCCCCCCCTCTCTCTCTCTCTGTGTGTGTGTGTGTGTGTGTGTGTGTGTGTGTGTGTGTGTGTGTGTGTCTTTGAAGACTTAATTTTTTTTCTGTCATTGTAAGCTTTTTTCAATGCACGGAATAGTGTTTGTCGTGAAAGCAGAGAAAACCTCTGGTCCAAGCTCACTGAATGGAAAGTATTTTTCAGTACGCAACACACATTCTCTGCTCAATATGAAATTGATAGCAAACTTGGCTTGCTTTTATGAAGACACTTCTCTTAGCAGATAATTTCCAGACGTACCACGTATAGCGTAACATTGTGTTAAACATTGGAACTGGAAGAAACTAGTGCATTAACATTGTACTAAGAAAGGCGAATATAGAATATAAATGTGGGAACTACTTGTATGCTGTCACGTATACAACACATTTCGAAATCATGTTGGCGAGGTGATGGGGATCAAATTAATAGACATCAAAGTCACTATATGATAAAACTGTTTCTCTTGTTGACTATTCTGTGAATATCATTACGTAATTTTTGTAATCTTCGGCGACTATAATACTGAACATAAGGTCTACTGCGAAACATGCGCTTGATTAGTGAAATAGACGGCCGGGGTGGACGAGCGGTTCCAGGCGCTACAGTCTGGAACCGCGCGACCGCTACGGTCGCATGTTCGTATCCTGCCTCGGACATGGATGTGTGTGATGTCCTTAGGTTGGTTAGGTTTAAGTAGTTCTAAGTTCTAGGGGACTGATGACCTCAGAAGTTAAGTCCCATACTGCTCAGAGCCATTTGAACCATTTGATTAGTGATATTCTTTCGGGCGAGTTGTGTTGTTTGCTTATTGTGTCAAGTTGTTTAAATTCTGTCGGCGACTAACCTTGAAGATGGCTGTAAGGTTATCAGCAGAAATGTCCATAGAATAAATATCACTATCCATGATGTATGCACTAAAGATGATGGAATATTCTGTCCGTCGCGGAAACTTTAACAAACAAACGAGTACTTCACAGTCGGGTTGGAATCTAGGAAGGGAATCACAACTCGCAGCAGCCGAAGAGAAGGCTGAGTCGAATGTCCAAGTGGAATCAACAGTTCGGCTGCATGTAAATCACGCGATTAAGTACAAGATGAAAAATTTTAACCCATTTTGCAATTTACTGCCCGATGTATTCTTCTTTATGAAAATATCGCAGGCGTACCCGGTACTTACATAATCTCGACGCTCCACAGCGTTCGAACCACGAAAGAGGTTGTCCGTTGAAAAGCGGTCAGTTTTATGTAGCTTGCGGCGTACCGAGTGCTGTGCTCACCGGATTTTCAATCGGCCTCTTGAGTCGAGCGAGTTTCCGTTTGACGACACGGCGTAGGGTAACGAGCAAGTGGCCGGGACGGGAAGGGACGGAGGTGGGAGCGGCAGACGCGCGTATCGCCTGCCGGCATCGCGCTGGCCCGGCGCGGCCCGCCGCGACACACGCCCTCTGCCTCTGACGGCGGCCACAATTACCGGCCGCTCCACCTCCAGTACACTCTGGTCTGGCTGGCGCCGCGCCGTCCTCCCCATTAGCTACCATCTCACATCCTTCCACTCTTGTCATCACACCGATTTGTTTCACTATCAGCCGCCCGGGGCTCTTTCTTGCCGAATAAAAGTTTTCTCCCGAGTGGCCGCGTCATTTGCCCACCTTAAGCGCTCGAAGCTTCATTCTTAGTGGTAGCGTCTTCCTCAAGAATGATTAAACACTCGCTATAAAACACTCTGTCGTGGCTTACATAAATTAAGAATAACGTTGGCGACTCGCCTGGAAAACCGGGATTTTTCAGGGAAACTGAAAATACCTAGGAAAGACGGGGAAAGCCCAGGGAATCTTGGAGTTCAGGGTGAACATACGAGGCGAAAATTTTCGAACGCACTCTCCAGTGTCAGCTGTGGTAGACTGCTGCTGTACTCTGCCTACCTACATCTACATCTATACCCCGCAAGCCACCTGACAGTGTGTGGCGGAGGGTACTTTGAGTACCTCTATCGGTTCTCCCGTCCGCCCCGGTAGCTGAGTGGTCAGCGTGACAGACTGTCAATCCTAAGGGCCCGGGTTCGATTCCCGGCTGGGTCGGAAATTTTCTCCGCTCAGGGACTGGGTGTTGTGTTGTCCTAATCATCATCATTTCATCCCCATCGACGCGCAGGTCGCCGAAGTGGCGTCAAATCGAAAGACCTGCACCAGGCGAACGGTCTACCCGACGGGAGGCCCTAGTCACACGACATTTCCATTTTTTATCGGTTCTCCCTTCTATTCCAGTCTCGTATTGTTCGTGGAAAGAAAGATTGTCGGTATGCCTCTGTGTGGGCTCTTATCTCTCCGATTTTATCCTCATGGTCTCTTCGCGAGATATACGTAGCAGGGAGCAATATACTGCTTGACTCCTCGGTGAAGGTACGTTCTCGAAACTTCAACAAAAGCCCGTACCGAGCTACTGAGCGTCTCTCCTGCAGAGTCTTCAACTGGAGTTTATCTATCATCTCCGTAACGCTTCCGCGATTACTAAATGATCCTGTAACGAAGCGCGCTGCTCTCCGTTGGATCTTCTCTATCTCTTCTTTCAACCCTATCTGGTACGGATCCCACACTGCTGAGCAGTATTCAAGTAGTGGGTGAACAAGCGTACTGTAACCGACTTCCTTTGTTTTCGGATTGCATTTCCGTAGGATTCCTCATATGAATCTCAGTCTGGCATCTGCTTTATCGATGATCAACTTTATATGATCATTCAATTTTAAATCACTCCTAATGCGTACTCCCAGATAATTTATGGAATTAACTGCTTCCAGTTGCTGACCTGCTATATTGTAGCTAAATAATGAAGGAGCTTTCTTTCTATGTATTTGCAGCACATCACACTTGTCTACATTGAGATTCAATTGCCATTCCCTGCACCATGCGTCAATTCGTTCACTGGTGAGCGGTATCTGAATTCCAGCTCTAACTTTAATTTCCTGCTTATGCAGCTCACTTTTGAAGGTTTAATGCTGACAGCGTTCGCTAGTGCGACATTCAGTTCAGCAGTCACTTCTGCTGCTCTCGTTCTCTTTATTTTTAGTCGCACTCCCCTTCAATGACCATCTGTAACGAATACACACACAAACTTTCGTCCTCGTTGTGACTTAGCGGATAATTTTTTTCCGTTTTCCCTGTAAGCGGTATAAATCTTGAAACATCAAATACTTCGATTACCTTGGTTACGGAAGCACTCACCATACGAGCATTAACAATCTTTCCACGTCCGAATTCACTTTCCTCCGACATAATGCACTCGCTGCTATACACAACAGTGTTTTGACCATGGCTGATCTATGCAACATATTGAGGACATTGCTCTTGTGCCGTCGTTTGGTCAAATACAACAGGAAAACCTGCAGGCTTGGCTAGCAACTGCCTTTATGTTCAAGCATAAATTTCTCGCGGTGTTTTGTCCAACTTCTGCCCGGTGAACGTCATCTGCCAGAGTGTGTAGTGCCAACAGTAAAATTCGGAGGCGATAGTGTTATGGTGTGGTCGTGTTTTTCATGGAGGGGCCTTGCACCCCTTTTATTTCGCGTGGCACCATCACAGCACAGGCCTACATTGATGTTTTAAGCACCTTCTTGCTTCCCACTGTTGAAGAGCAATTCGGGGATGGCGAGTGCATCTTTCAACACAATCGACCACTTTTTGATAGTGCACGGCCTGTGGCGGAGTGGTTACAGGACAATAACTTCCCTGTGATTGACTGGACTGCACAGAGTCCTGACCTGAATCCTATAAACACTTTTGGGACGTTTTGGAACGCTGACTTCGTGCCAGGCGTCACCGACCGACATCGATACCTCTCCTCAGTGCGGCACTCGGTGAAGAATGGGCTACCATTCCCCGAGAAACCTTCCAGCACCTGATTGAACATATGCCTGCGAGAGTGGAAGCTGTCATGAAGACAAAGAATGGGCCCACACCATATTGAAATCCAGCATTACCGATGGAGGGCGCCACGAACTCAAAAGTCGTTTTCAGCCAGGTGTCCGGATACCTTTGATCACATAGTGTATATGAGAAAGGTGAAAGACCCTCGGACTTCAAGAAGAATGTAATAATTCCCATTCCAAAGAAAGCACGTGCTGACATGTGTGACTACTACCGAACCATCAGTTAAACAACTCAAGGCTGAAATATACTAACACCAATTATTTACAGGGAAATTGGAACACTCGTAGAAAACGACCTCGAAGAGGAGTAGTTGGGTTCCAGAGAAATGTAGGAATACATGAAGCAATAATGGCTCTATGGCTTATCTTGAAAGACAGATTGAAGAACGGCAAACCTACTTTTATAACGTTTGTAGATTTAGATATAGCTTTTGAAAATGTTGACAGAACTACACTCTTTGAAATTTTTAATGTGTCAGAGATAAAATAAAAGGACCGAAAGCTTATTTACATCTTGTACAAAAACCAGAATGTAGTGATTAAGGTCGAAGGGCGCGAAAGAGCAGCAGTGGTTGAGAAGGGAATGAGACAGGGTTTTCCCAACAATACCCAGTCTATACGTTGAGCAAGCAGTACATCGACAAAATTAAAACAAAAGTAACGGAATGTAGTCAAATTTAATCTGCCGATGCTGAGTAAATTAGATTAGGAAATGACACACTAAAAGAAGTAGAAGAATTTCAAAAATTTTGGCAGCAAAATAACTGAAGATGACCAAGGCAGAAATAATTTAAAATGAAGACTGCCATTAGCAAGAAAAGTGTTTCTGACAAATAGAAATTTGTTAAAATCTAAAACAAATTTAGGTATTAGGATATTTTTTTCTGAAGATATAAGTCTGTAGTGTACCCTTGTACAAAATGAATGATAAGCAGTTCAGACGTAAAAGAGAACAGAAGCGTCTGAAATGTAGTGTTGCAGAAGAATGCTGAAGATTAGGTGGGTAGACTGAACAAGAAATGAGGACGTACTTAATCGAATTGGGGATAAAGAAATTTATTCCACAACTTAAGTAAAAAAAGGGATCAATTGATAGGACACAAACTGAAGCATCAAGAAATTGTCGGCTTGGTAATGGGAGGAAGTATGGGGAAGTAAAAACTGTAGAGGAGAAACTCAAACTCGAATAGAGTAACCAGGTTCAAGTGGATGTAGGTTGAAGTAGTTTCGCAGAGATGAAGAGGCATACACAGGATAGAGAAGTGTGGAGAGCTGTGTCAAAGTAGTTCTCAGACCGAAGATTACAAATTACTGTAGGTGAGTGTCATTCTATGGGTGCCACAGCGCAGCAACTGTTTTTAGGTGCTTTTACGCAGTGTCCATTCTGCTAAGCACATGACCTAAACACTCGACGTACTCTTCGGAAAACGCAAATTTTACCAAGCTACATTGCAGTACAGTGCCCTTGCAGTTGGCTGAATACCGCATGCAAAGTCTGTAGGTTCAAAATGGCTCTGAGCACTATGCGACTTAACTTCTGAGGTCATCAGTCGCCTAGAACTTAGAACTACTTAAACCTAACTAACCTAAGGACATCACACACGTTCATGCCCGCAAAGTCTTTAGGCAGTCTGTTTGTGATGATCCTGTGACAATGATATCACATAAGTAATTTGCATAGTATAAAATACGTGCTGTGAACTTGCTCCAAATATAGCTGAAGATAGCCGACACAGTACTAGTTGATCCAAGTGAATGCCACAGATTTAAAGAAAACCGACAGAGAGTGTAGAAGACGTAGATATTTTCTGATTCTACATTTAGTGATAACTGCGAATAGGCATCTGTTATATCCATCTTAGAAAAGGGATTCCTAATGGATGGGGAATGGAATACGACATTACTAGTGCCTCCATATTGATCCTAGCCTAAAAACCGACAATAATTGCAGTCCAGTGCTTTATTTTTGATGCATGCTATAGAGGTGACACAGGTACAGTTTCATAGGTTCCACAACCGTGAGAGTCTTAGTCACTGTAATTCCTCCTCGTATGCAACGTTGAAATTGATAAAGGCTGTAATTTTGCATAGGGACTGATGACCTTAGCAGTTAAGTCCCATAAGATTTCACACACATTTGAACATTTTGTAATTTGCAAAATGCAGATGTTGTTGGTTTTTTGGTAATATAAGCTTTGAAATTGGTGCATATGCAAGGCTAGGCTAAATAGTTCTTTAAATATTCAGTCTTGAGCAAAGGAATGTCTTGTTCCACTAAACTGAAACTTGCACAGTGAATCCAAAAGTACAGAGCCAATATAATTCCCTCTTCTGTTTATACCTCCAGAAAAATAGGAGTGGTCAGTACCAAGTGATCTAAATTGGCCTCTTTTCTAAACGTACTGGTAGTCTTTGTCTGCATATAATACCGATGTGCATTGCTGACATTGTCAGGCTGGGGGCGATCTGCAATGTATGATAAATTGATAAATGAAGTAAACTTCACAAGTCACGATCGCTAAAAAAAAAAAAAAAAAAAAAAAAAAAAAATCTATTGGATTACGGGTTTCGACACAGCTGAGCTGTCACATAGGATCGTATGCTTTAAGATTTTACAGCATTTTGTCCATCAGCGTTGCAAGTCGCTTCACACTGCACATGCACTTCCCACTACCATAAAGATTACTCAGATCGGCATGTCAAATACACTATTGTTTGTAAAAAGTGAAACACTTAGAAGCAATGGTCTACAACACGCTACGTTAAGAGAACGCGTACAACAGTGATACCACTGTAAGTGATTTAAATGGCATAGAAGTGGAGTGCAAGTAGGCCCTGCAGCACCCTCTTTCGTGTGGCCGGACAGGTCAGTGATACGCAATGCTCAGTCGGAGCGGAGCCGTCATACGAAGTACACTACCGGTCATTAAAATTGCTACACCAAGAAGAAATGCAGATGATAAATGGGTATTCATTGGGCAAATATATTATACTAGAACTGACATGTGATTATATTTTCACGCAATTTGGGTGCATAGATCCTGAGAATCAGTACCCACAACTACCACCTCTGGCCGTAATAACGGCCTTGATACGTCTGGGTATTGAGTCAAACAGAGCTTGGATGCGTGTACAGGTACAGCTGGCCATGCAGCTTCAACACGATACCACAGTTCATCAAGAGTAGTGACTAGCGTAATGTGACGAGCCAGTTGCTCGGCTACCATTGACCAGACGTTTTCAGTTGGTGAGAGATCTGGAGAATGTGCTGGCCAGGGCAGCAGTTGAACATTTTCTGTATCCAGAAAGGCCCGTACAGGACCTGCAACATGCGGTTGTGCATTATCCTGCTGAAATGTAGGGTTTCGCAGGGATCGAATGAAGGTTAGAGGCACGGGTCGTAACACATCTGAAACGTAACGTCCGCTGTTCAAAGTGCCATCAATGCGAAAAAGAGGTGACCGAGACGTGTAACCAATGGCATCCCATACCACCACGCCGCGTGATACGCCAGTATGGCGATGACGAATACACGCTTCCAATGTGCGTTCACCGCGATGTCGCCAAACACGGATGAGACCATCATGAGGCTGTAAACAGAACCTGGAGTCATCCGGAAAAATGGCGTTTTGCCATTCGTGCACCCAGGTTCGTCGTTGAGTACACCATCGCAGGCGCTCCTGTGTGTGATGCAGCGTCAAGGGTAACCGCAGCCATGGTCTCGGAGCTGATAGTCCATGCTGCTGCAAACGTCGTCGAACTGTTCGTGCAGATGGTTGTTGTCTTGCAAACGTCCCCATCTGTTGACTCGAGACGTGGCTGTTACGATCCGTTACAGCCATGCGGATAAGATGCTTGTCGTGTCGACTGCTAGTGATACGAGGCCATTGGCATCCAGCACGGCGTTCCGTATTACCCTCCTGAACCCACCGGTTCTATATTCTGCTAACAGTCGTTGGATCTCGGCCGACGCGAGCAGCAATGTCGCGATACGATAGAGCGCAATCGCAATAGGCTACAATCCGAGCTATATCAAAGTCGGAAACGTGATGGTACGCATTTCTCCTCCTTACACGAGGCATCACAACAACGTTTCTTCAGGCAACGCCGGTCAACTGCTGTTTGTGTATGAGAAAGCGGTTGGAAACTTTCCTCATGTCAGCACGTTGTAGGTGTCACCACCGGCGCCAAACTTGAGTGAATGCTCTGATAAGCTAATCATTTGCATATCACAGCATCTTCTTCCTGTCGGTTAAATTGCACGTCTGTAGCACGTCATCTTCGTGGTGTAGCTATTTTAATGGTCAATAGTGTATAAACCTGTAGCCAAGTGCCAGTACACCTACGTCACAAGGAGGTATGTCGGCATCTGAGTGCTCTCGAACTGGGTAGAATGATTGGTCTCCCGGAGGCAGGTCTGTCGTTTCGTGACATTGCGACTCATGCAGGGCACGCTGTTTCATCAGATAGGTATATGTGGAGAGAAGAGGGCCGTATACAGCGCCGACAGTGTACGGGACGACACATTGTGATCACAGCGCCATATGACGGCCATCTTGCCCGCTTGACCGTAACGGACAAAACAGCTTTGTGCAAACTGTTGGCGCAACGCTGGAGAACTGCAACGGATTCCTGTGTCGACTGTCCGTCGTCGTCTTCTGCGAACTGGACTGGTGGAATGCGTGCCATTGCGATGGGTTCCACACAGTCCACCGCCGACAGTGATGTGCTGACTGGTAAAATGTCATGTTTTCGGGTGAGTTTCGCTTCAGTTTAAACTACACTGATGGCCGCATACATGTTCACGCCGCCGTGGCGAACGCAATTGGGAAGACTGTATTGTTGAGCAGCACAGCGGACAAACGCCAGGTGTGACGGTTTGGGACGCCATTGCCTAAAACACGATATCTTGCCTCCTACACCTTGAGGGCAATCTGAACAGCCACCGCAATATCAGAGAGGCTTTACAGCCTAAGGCTGTGCTCCTCCTGCACTCTACTTCACACGCCATATTTAAGCAGGACAATGTCCGGCAGCAAGTTCTTCTTCGAAGAACGACGGGTACCATTTCTTCACTGCCCTGCCCGTTCGCCTGACATGTCGCCCATCGAACATATCTGGGATATGGTCGGTCGGCAACTTGTTCATTCAGGTCCTCTTGCAGCCACGCCTATAAATCACGTAGGAGTATTCCCTAGAAGCATGTTCAAATGCTCATTCATTCCATGCCACGAGATCTAGCGGCTCGGATTGCAGCATGTGTTGGCACTACTCCATACTGAAAATCCACAATCACAGTAGATGTACAAAGTCCGGCAGAAAAATGTATACTCTCTTTGTCAGGCTCTATCGTGATATCGATATTGTCGTTCGATTTGAGTTACGAGTGTGTTGTAGTATGGTCTTTGACTCAACAAATGTCAGTACTTTCATCTCAGTATTGAGAATACAAGATGTCTGGAGCACGCTTGACATTCGAGCAACGAAATTGTATTGTGAAGTGGTTTTTCAAATTTGATAATGCCGTTACAATGCAACGTCAGTGGAGGCGGGAGTTTGAAACAGAACCGCCTACCGGCCTAACAATTAAACCCATCATTGACAAGTGTGAGTTGTGGAATGATTTGTGATATTCACAAAGGAAGATCTGGAAGATAGCGAACAGCTACAAGTCCTGTTTCGTCGGCTCTCATGTTGAAAAAGTTTGTTAATTCTCCACAGAAGACCGCTACGCATTGTGCACGAGAACCGGGGTCAGCAGTACAAGTGTACGAAGAATTCTGAAAGTTGCGAAGTGGAAAGTTTAAATTCCACGATTACTGCACGCGATTAATGATGACGATCCTGATAGCCGAATGCAATTTTGCGAATGGTATCAGCAAATGCTAACGGATGACGAACAGTTTGTGACGAAGGTAGTGAGGAGTGACGAGGCACAATTTAAACTTAATGGAACCGTGAATCGGCATAACAGTGTGTACTGGGCACCGGAAAATCAGCATGTTTATGTGGATAAAGCGGTCAATCTACCAGGGTTCATGTGTGGTGTGGATTGTCATCTAGGAGCGTAGCAGGACCCTTTTTCTTTGATGCTACTGCCACTGGAGAAGTGTACCTGGAAATGTTACGCATATCTATTTTGTCAGGTATAGGTGCGCTTTACGGAGCTGATGAAGTCTTCTACCAACAGGACGGGGCGCCACCACACTACCACCTAGCCGTACGAGCTTTCCTGCATGACAGTTTTCCGGGGCATTGGATTGGACGAAGAGGGCCCATTGAGTTCCCTCCACGGTCGCCAGATCTAACACCTGTGGACTTTTACTTGTGGGGAACTGTGAAAGATAACGTCCATCGACGTAAGCCACGCACGCTGAAGGAGACTACGGCGACACGTGCACCAATCTCCACTGTAACACTGACTGACGTAGTTGCGGCGATGGCTTGTCGTTCTGTTATATGCACAGCCGCCAACGGTGAATATTTTGAACATTTAAAGTAATAATGTGCTAAACTGTAGGTTGTAAAACATGTGTGATCAGTTATTAAATGTAAAATAAACACATAAGTAATACTTTTCATTCGTTAAAGTGTGTATACATTTTTCTGGTGGACTCTGTACATATCTATAAAGCTAAACATTTCTGTAGTGTCACGTCCGTAATCGATGAAATAAATTTCATTCTGATCACATCTCTCGGTCTTGCTGTTTTACTTCCAAACAATAGGGTTTGAAAGTATTACGTACAAAAGTAAACATAACTATATTGCTCCTATTGTAATCTTGTAATCGGCGCAATGTAGTTATGTTTATGGTTATGCACAATAGTTTTATATTTGACACGACGATGTATAGTGATCTTCATGGTAGTGAGAAGTGCATATGCAGTGTGAAGCAACTTGCAACACTGATGGACAATGGTAAAGCATAAGATCCGATGATGACAGCAAAGCTCTTTCGAAACCTGTCATCCAATAAAATAGTTTTGTAGCGATCAGGTAATTATTGTCACCTCAGTGACACTTTATAAGGTGTGTTGGATGGCAGCACTGGATTCCTAATTTTTTACTTTTGCTGCAATAGCTTCCTCATTTGAGCGTCACCATCCCGTTTTCTGCTACACATAGTCGCAAAGTGGCCAAATATGCAGAAACACTGGAACTCTGCGTTAATAAAACGGCGGTAGATACTTTCAAGCCTAATGAACCACTCTACACAGGAAGGCAACGGCTGTGCAGGGCGGTTTATTGACAGTTTACGACGCTCGCTGCCCAGGAGAGTTCTTGCCTTCTTTAATGGCCGCGTCACTGGCTGGGGCATGCTTAATGTGAGTCAGACCTCCTCTAACGTGCACAGTGACTGTGAGGCACTTTTTGCTCTGTACATCAGAGCTATTCCTAGCTGCTATTCTGTTTGAACATCGACTTGCTGGACGATCTAAAATATTTGGATGGTTTTGTAAGATCGCAAGAACTATGCCCATTACGTGAAGTCATTAAAGATCACCTAAATCACCTAACTCACGTTGAGCGAACAGTAGGGCTGAACAAAAATGACTGACAAGGCACAATGCATCTTGTAGAGGGTATAGTATGGACGTATTGGAATAATTAATGTCGGGTGATGGTTTTAAAGTAATTCACACGACGTGAAAACTTTGTGGAAACGTGTTGATTTACTGGAGGCTAGTTTATCCCAGGGAGGTATTCAGAATTGGCCATGGCCGGCGGGGGAGCGGCGAAGGGAAGCGACAATAGGCAGCTTAGGGCGGCTCAAGCTCTGAGAAAGCGGTAACGGGGTGCAGCCTCCAGCTGCCTTAAGATGAGTGACAGTGAGTGGGTGGTTGACCCCATGCTGGTGTACCGGGAAGCAGACGGAGAACTTGTAGGCCTGTTGATAAATGTCCGTCGTCCCGTTTTCTGTGAAACATGCTAGAAAGTAGCGCAAAGCTACGGTGGAGCGGTCAACAGAGGCCAAAATATGCATGTTCGTGACTATAGCAACTTCACGCTGAATTCACGGTCTGCAGAGTCCGAAGTAAATCAGGTGAAGAGCGACACAATGAAATACGCTGGCCTCCGATGGGAATGTAGGACCAAGTAATTTGAAGTACTCTCCTGGGAGTCAGAATTCTGGAAAAATTGGTGTTTGTGCAGGCACTAGCCTTGATGGGTGGCCTGAGAAGAGCTAAATAGCAGAAGTTGAGAGGAAGGGAAATTTTGTGGGAATCTGTTCACTTGCCAGAGCAGGCATTGGTCGGCGCTGGAAAGTGACGCATAATTAACGCGACTTGCGCTTCAATTGGCGTAAGCGATTTTGCTGGAGGGGAAACCGAGGCGAAGAGTGTACTGGGAGAAGTCTTCGTAGAGGTCTTCCATTCCGAGCTTGCCTAGAGTGCGGACGTGGGGTTCTTTACTCAGCTTGCCTGAGAAAGAGTGAGCATCTCTGCAGTTTAGGACTTAACAAATGGAATGATTGAGCTTGGAGATAGGAAGTTTTGGTTCAAATGGAACGATTGAGCTTGGAGATAGGAAGTTTTGGTTCAGCTATGTACTGAGCAAGATAGCTAGGAGTGAATAGATGAGCGCAGCCTTGCAGCACCACGAGGTTGGCTGATGTCCGCGCAATGACACCGCTCCGCCACGCTGTATTCGGTGATATTGCGCCCACTACGGCCTCTGATTAATTTGATGGATCACGTCGGTAAAGTTTCCATGAGGGTTTCATGGGCCGTGTATTGTAGAATTCTTCTCGCACTTCGCATTACGCCCGGGTCAGTCGATAGGAATTACTTTTGATTTATCGCGCTGTACTCTACGCAAAGGCAATTTCTTACCACTGCCTGTTAGGAGAGTCATGTAATGTGATGATTGAATGATGTGAGTTGAAATAAATCTGTGCTAATCGACTGCATCTGTTTTCAATCAAGTAGTTGAAATCCCAAGTCACTTTCTTAATTAATTTTGTGTTCAACATTTGCATCTGGTGTTCAATAGCTGAATATAGCATCAATGTGCACCCCTTTTAATTAAAAGGGATCAATTCTGAATCAATTATGTCAACACTGCCACCACAGTTCAATCAGGAGTCACAGGGCCTTACTACTTTCTTTGCGTTATCCGACATTGCGGCAGTTTTGCACTCTCTGTTGATCTGTTAGTCAATTATCTGGGGTGAACACACACCAAAACCAGATAAGTGACAGGTGGGGTGTTACAGTTTATAATGACTAATCTAATGAAGGTCTCTGTAATTTTAAAGCTTCTGCTCATACCTTCTTATCTGATGCATGTTGCACAATTACGAGGGTGAGTCAAATGAAAACCTTAAATTTGTAATAACAAATCGAAATTTCGCGGCGTTATGCTATAAGTTGGTAAGCGTGCTACAAACAGCATGCAGAATGGCCTGTAGGTGGCAGCATAGTGCAGATGCACACTTACCGTCGCATTATCAGTATAAAAATGGCCGCCGCCCTTCGACTTGCACCAGCTAAGAACAGCGTTCTGTTATTCGGTTTTTTTTGTAGTGAAGGTGCGAAACCTATTGAAATTCACCGACAAATGAAGGTTCAGTACGGTGATGCATGTTTGTGACAGCAGCAAGTCTACGAAATGAGTAGGAAGTTCGCAAATGGTGTGACTTCAGTGGAAGATGCTCCTCTTCCAGGTCAGGCACAACGAGTTGAGACTCCACAGAACATTGCAGCAGTTCAAGCCATAGTGAAGGAAAACCGCCGAGTGACACTGAATGACATTGCAGCATGTTCACAGGTTAGTTATGGGTCAGCACACCACACTGTGCATGATGTGCTCCAGTTTCACAAAGTGTATGCAAGATGGTTGCCACGGCAGCTGACTCCTGAAATGAGAGAACGACGTGTTGATGCTTGTGAAGAACTTCTTTGGCGCTCTGAACGAGAAGGTGATGGCTTCCTTGCAAGAATCGTTGCTGGAGACGAAACCTGGGTTCACTTCCACCAACCGAAGAGAGCGAGCACGGAATGGCGCCATTCCTGATCACCAAAACCAAACAAGTTTCGAACGGAACCATCAGCAGGGAAGGTTATGCTGACTCTCTTTTGGGATGAAAAAGGCTTAATTTTGGAGAATTACATGCGTAGAGGGACCACTGTCACCAGTGCATCATACACAGATCTCCTAAAAAATCATCTGCTGCCTGCAATCAAATCAAAGCGACGTCGATTGCTGTCAGCAGGTGACCTTTTGCAACATGACAATGCAAGGCCCCACACTGCCCGTACAACATTTGCAACAATCATAGACCTGAATTTTGAGTGTCTTCCTCGTCCAACATACTCACCAGACCTTGTCCCAAGTGATTTCCATATGTTGGGACCACTCAAAGACGCAATGGGAGGAAAGAAGTTCCGTTCCTATGAAGACGCCACGCGGTGCATGCGTGGTGGCGCGGACTACGAAAAGATTTTTTTTCTAAAGGAATTTATGCGCTTTGTAAGTGCTGGAGGACTTGCATTGAGCGTGGGGGAGATTATGTTGAAAAGTGATACAGCTTTGTATCACTTCTGCACAATAAATAATATTTTTAAAAAATATTTAAGGCTTTCATTGGATTCACCCTTGTACATGCCGAATAAGAGTCTGAATGTGGCGTCGTATATAGATGACATGAAATGCACATTTTCGTCCTATTCCTCACATCTGTTATGGAAATTTTATATAAGACTGATTCTCACTACTGCGCGTTTGATACTAGCGAACCTTGCCACAGTATGCGTATGATGACGATAGTACACTGCTGATAAGTCTTATTTCCAGCCCGGCCGCGGTGGCCGTGCGGTTCTAGGCGCTTCAGTCCGGAACCCCGGGACTGCTACGGTCACAGGTTCGAATCCTGCCTCGGGCATGGATGTGTGTGATGTCCTTAGGTTAATTAGGTTTAAGTAGTTCTGACCTAAGATGTTAAGTCCCATAGTGCTCAGAGCCATTTGAACCATTTTTTTTTCTTATTTGCAGTACTGGTAAGGCTCCCGGGCCAGGTTGCGTACAGATGAAACCCATCTGGTCCATACCAGGGCAAACAGAATACTTTTTGGCTGAGCGCATCCCCTACCAACCGGTCCCCTGTTATTGTCAAGTTGCGCCACAAACTCCTCTTCTCCCCAATTCTGTTCAGTACGTCCTCATTAGTTATGTGATCTACCCATCTAATCTCCAGCATTCTTCTGTAGCACCGCATTTCGAAAGCTTCTATTCTCTTCTTCTCCAAACTATTTATCGTCCGTGTTTCACTTCCCTACATGGCTACAATCCATACAAATATTTTCAGAAACGACTTCCTGACACTTAAACCTATACTCGATGTTAACAAATTTCTCTTCTGAAGAAACGCTTTCCTTGCCATTGCCAGTCTACATTTATATCCTCTCTACTTCGACCATCGTCAGTTAATTTGCCCCCCAAATAGCAAAACTCCTTTACTACTTTAAGTGTCTCATTTCCTAATCTAATTCCCTCAGCATCAGCCGGCTTAATTCGACTACATTCCATTATCCTCGTTTTGTTTAGTCCATATGCTCTTACTTTGTTCATTAACGACTGTGGGGAACAGTATCAAACGCCTTGCGGAAGTCAAGAAACACGGCATCTACCTGGCAACCCGTGTCTATGGCCGTCTGAGTCTCGTGGACGAATAGCGCGACCTGTGTTTCACACGATCGTCTTTTTCGAAACCCATGCTGATTCCTACAAAGTAGGTTTCTAGTCTCCAGAAAAGTCATTATACTCGAACATAATACGTGTTCCAAAATTCTGCAACTGAGCGACGTTAGAGATATAGGTCTATAGTTCTGCGCATCTGTTCGACGTCCCTTCTTGAAAATGGGGATGGCCTGTGCCCTTTTCCATTCCTTTGGAACGCTTCGCTCTTCTAGAGACCTATGGCACACCGCTACAAGAAGGTGGGCAAATTCCTTCGCGTACTCTGTAAAAGCGAACTAGTATCCCATCAGGTCCAGCGGCCTTTCCTCTTTTGAGCGATTTTAATTGTTTTTCTATCCCTCTGTCGTCTATTTCGATATCTACCACTTTGTCATCTGTGCGACAATCTAGAGAAGGAACTACAGTGCAGTCTTCCTCTGTCAAACAGCTTTGAAAAAAGGCATTTAGTATTTCGGCCTTTAGTCTGTCATCCTCTGTTTCAGTACCATTTTGGTCACAGAGTGTCTGGACAATTTGTTTTGATCCACCTACCGCTTTGACATAAGACTAAAATTTCTTAGGATTTTCTGCCAAGTCAGTACACAGAACTTTACTTTCGAATTCATGGAACGCCTCTCGCATAGCCCTCCTCACACTACATTTCGCTTCGTTTAATTTTTGTTTGTTTGCAAGGCTTTGGCGGTATTTATGTTTGCTTGAAGTTCCCTTTGCTTCCGCAGCAGTTTTATAACTCGGTTGTTGTACCACGGTGGTTCTTTTCCCTCTTACGTTATTGCTTGGCACATACTCATCTAATGAATATTGTTCGATGGTTTTGAACTTTGCCCACTGATTCTCAACATTATCTGTACTCGAGACAAAACTTTTGTGTTGAGTCGTCAAGTACTCTGAAACCTGCTTTTTGTCACTTTTGCTAAACAGAAAAATCTTCCTACCTTTTTTAATATTTCTATTTACGGCTGAAATCATCGATGCAGTAACCGCATTATGATCGCTGAATCCCTGTTCTGCGTTAACTGTTTCAAATAGTTCGGGTCTGTTTGTCACCAGAAGGTCTAATATATTATCGCGACGAGTCGGTTCTCTGTTTAACTGCTCAAGGTAGTTTTCAGATAATAATCGCCAACTCTACAATGTTTTGGTCTCGGTTGTATTATCGCCTCCTTTGTTTCTTGATGATACATGTTACTGACACGTGGTGCAGTCTCCCAGACCGCGCCTGTTTTCTTCAGTATAGTACAAAAAGTGTTAGCGGGAACGTATCAGTTTTAATGATCCGAAGTTTGATGAAAATGTTCGTTGGTGGCTGGAGGGATACAGATCAAGAAGTAGACGAAAAAGACCACGATGTTTACAATAGCCAGTGATCACTTTTCTCCTAGTGGGGGTCCTCTTGGAGGAAGAACTTCAGGACAATTGTGATGGGGTCCATTCTGTTTCCTCAAGGGCAATTTCTGTGTCCAAGTTTAAAGCCTAGAATTGTGTTTTAAGTGGAAATTTACTTGCTACAAAGATACTAAATGTTTAGGAATGTAAAATTCAGTTCTCTTGACAGTTTATATGCAGTATTTAGAAAAAACCGCACGAAAGTACATCTCGTGTGATAAGAAGTAAAATACTACAGGATTTATTTAGTGTAATAAAATCAAGTAGTATTTAGGTACTAGAATAATTGTAAAAATAAATGTTACATAAATAATAAATAATAATAAAAATTTCAAATGATTTGCTCCTTAAATCTCGGTTTAAACGTTCCAGAGATCCTACCTCGCAGTACACGTTACGGAAGAGTCACATTATGAGTTAAGGGTCAAAGCGTGCATTGGTGCAATAAACTTCTGTAAGTCATTTTGTTACCAATCACTCAGACAATGACATTCTGCTTCGGAAACAATCGGTTGCCTAGTCGCGTTGCGATAGGTGAAGATGGGAAATGAGTTGCGTTGTCTAGCGCTCGTTCGCGGCTGCCTCTAGCACGCCAGCCGATGATGGACTCTTCGTTATTATCCGTAGGTTGTCAGCGTCCAGGTGGGTTTCCCATTGCGTGCATATCAGTGAGACGGAGTGTAAAGAGCGTGCGAAAATTTTTCACGTCGTTATGAAATTGCCTTTCCCATAAAAGCAAACATGGATTTTTTTTATAAAAAGTAAGAATACGGATCCAGTATCGAACACACATATTCGTCAATTAGCGCCGACCATTCAGGCTTCGCTTCTTTTTTTGCAATTTTCAGTGGGAGGTAGTACTTTGCTTCCTTCCTCGCTGTGTCATTCTTCAAGTTAAACACCTTGCCCATAGATAATAAACTAATAATATTTTATAAACTTAACAAAGGTCAAAAATTGAACCTCAGTGAAGTACTTGAAATCTTATGTACAACAGAAAACATAGAACACGCTCAATCACAAACCTCAGACAGTGACAGTGAAATGTTTAGAAGCCTCTGAAGCACACTAGACGATGCATGCTGACTTATATTGTCATCTTTTCTTTTGTAGTCTAAATCATGCAGACATCTCCCAAGTCACCAAACCGGTACATTAACAAATAAATATGCTGAAACGTAGATTTAAAAAATTTCTTCTTTCTTTAAATAGGGATATATCTTAAGCGAAAAAATTGTAAATATTTAAACACTTACATTTTATTGTTACCTATGTCTTCGATTCCCGTTGTAAACTTCTAATGCTGTTTGAGGTACAAGACACTGTATTTTTGCATACATACAAGCTCTGGGCTCTTTGTGTTGTCGTTTCGTGTTTCTGTGCCAATTATTACGAAAATGTACATTAATAACGACCCTGTGCTGGAACATCCACTGTCACGTTACGATAACGAGTGCAAATTATACCTTATTTGTAGAGAAGAGACAACTAGCTACATTAAATAAACAAAAATGCGATGTAATCCATTGATCCTGCTGAAGATTAGGGTGTAAGCCCTCTAAACGAGTCGTGGGGGAAAGTAAAATGGCTGACACAGATAATTCTTTTACAAGTAGTATTGGTTTATATTGCCTTTCCCGATTGTAATTGAAGTCTTATTTCGATCAAACGCGCTTCTCTTTATTTCAAGGCATCTTCACTAGTCAGATGTTTTGCTTCCTAGTCCTTCCCTAATGTTCTTCCACACTTAGGTGCTCGACTTGTAGAACATTACACTTCTCTGACATTGAAAATTTATCCGGCGTCAGGGAAGTGCAATCTTTTAAAAATCGAGCACCTACTCGTGGAAGAACATTAGGGAAGAACTAGGAAGCAAAAAAATCTGATTTCAAATAAAGCGAAATGCGTATGGTCTAAATCAGGCCCCGGTAGCTCAGCGGGGCCAACGAGGTATACTGGCTATGTGGCGTGCTTCGCAGCACGTGACATTACAGGTCTTAAGGGGAGCCGGAGGTGGTCAAATCCAAAAAAATTACGATTTTTTTGCTACCTAAAATTAATTGGAACATTCCTCTTTAATGTAAACTTTGAATTATTGTTCTACTCGCCCTGGAAGTGGAGTTATTACCATTTTCCCCCACGCCTGCAGAGGAAATGGGCGGGCGCTGAATGCATCTAACACCCCCTCGTGACTTCCTGGCGAACTGCTTGGGATTTTCTCGGCCTGTTACGCATACAGCGCCTTATGTTACGCATACAGCGAGAGTGCAAGGGTTGGCTACATTGTTTTCTGTGACAAATGAAGCGCTAAGAGCGCGGAACATCGTCTCTTTGCTGTTTACCGTTTCGAATTAGTTCAGTGTTGCGCCTGTTGTTGGTAGTATTATACTTCTTGTGTAAAGCGTTGTTCTGGTTACGATGCCACGTTTTAGTAACCGTGAATATAAGAAGAGGAAGAACGTAGGGAAAAGAAAATTAACGCTAATACCAAGTTGCGATACTACAATTACTGAACCAGTGCGTTGTTCTGCTAAGCAACACATGACCGGCCATAGCCCTGTGACATCTTCTAGCAAGAAGCTGACTGGTGGAAGTGACAGATTTCGTGAATATGTTAGTGACAGTGATGATATTTTTCATGACTTAGCACAGCCAGAATTGTTACACAAATTTGTACACGGAAAGACGCAGAATCCTAATGAGAGCGTAAACAATTTGATTTGGAAAGTGATTCCTAAAAGGGTGTTTGTAAGCATAAAAATGATGCAATAGCAACCTACAACCAAGGGAACAGTGTGAAGTGTGAAGTTCTGAAGGCATTAGGATTTACAGCTGGGGTGAACACTGTACGAGCACTAAGAAATATTGACAGAGAAAGGATAAGAGGAGCAGAAAGAAGAGAAAGGCATATGAAGTATGATGGAACAACATGCCAGAAAAGAAGACAGAAGAGGAAGCTTTTGGAGGATGAAGAAGAAGGCCCTGGTAATCCATCCTATAGTGCAGGAATGTATTGAGAAACTTTGATAGCCATTTCCCGTAAATTAGAATTTTTCGAATATAAGGAACATTTTCTCAAAATCCAAATTTTTATACAGCACTCCTAGTGGTCAAACTTACATTGTACCACAGCTATTTGGCAATATGTTCAATAGTTTCATTTCAGTTTAATTATAAAGCAATTATTTGTAAAAAAATTTGGGTCATTAATAAAAAAATAATTGGAAGGAAACTAGGAAAGATACTCCAAAATCCCTCTGTCATAACTGCAATACTAAACCACTCTATATGTAAAAAGAATTCAAATTTTTCTATTTGGTAGTTTATTCATAAATGTTCCTCAAACTTAGTGATTTTAACATGGGCAGCATAGGCACCTCCGGCTCCCCTTAAGAGTAGCTGCAGTGTCTCGGGCCGAGAGCCAGTTAAAATTTCACACCAATCTAGTACTTTATAGCTACGCGTTTACATGCAGTCATACTCTCGATAACACATGACAAAGTTAAAGGGCTTTAGTGTGTACCTTTTCATACATATACTGATTTACCACGTGGCCCCCGGCGTAGCCAAGGGTTCACGATGGATGTCGGCAAAGCAGCTAATGTGACGCCACAGGTTCGTTGTAGGGCCAGTACTTCTCGTGGGCTCCAGTAGGATAGGGGAAGCGCTGTATTCAGAGGAATGACAATCTGTTAAGTTCGCTCTAACCTTAAACGCAAGCGTATATACCTAAGAGTGCAGTACTTAAAATCGATAAAAAGCAGCATTTTGGCCAGATTAGGAAATCCAAAGCCAAGTCAGACACACCAGTATCAGTCCCTAACCCGTCAGTCCAGTTATAACGTATAGACCTGCAGTGTGACAGGGAGTTGTGTGATATGTTTAATAATAAAATTAGTGCTGTAGAGTGGTATAAAATTTTTCTTCGACATAAATTTCCACGACTTCACAAATTAGCAGCGACGATAAATGTCGACGTTTGTACTTACATACTTGTGCGAGCCACTTTTTTCCGCAGTGAAGACAAATCTACCCACTGAAGCTCATCGACAGACTACAACTTAAAAGCTTACTTTCGAAAGCAGTACTCAGAAAGCGTTACCATTAATTTATGCTTTAGTAAAAAGCAAACTAAGTAGTATTCATTGGCATACAGTGTTTCTATGTTGAATGTGCGAATAAATTAGTCACGAAATACAAGTTGACGTAAATTGAGGCCGGCCAGAGTGGTCGAGCGGTTCTAGGCGCTACAGTCTGGAACCGCGTGACCGCTACGGTCGCAGGTTCGAATCCTTCCTCGGGCATGGATGTGTGTGATGTCCTTAGGTTGGTTAGGTTTAATTAGTTCTAAGTTCTAGGGGACTGATGACCCCAGAAGTTAAGTTCCACAGTGCTCAGAGCCATTGAACCATTTTTTTTTTTTTGGCGTAAATTTAAACTTTGACCGAAAACGACGTTCATCATATTTTTTACTTAGCTGTCCCATGTTCTTCGCGTCATCAATTTAAAGGAATGCAAGTTTCATTTCATTGTTATTTTTCATCAATACAACTGTTCAAAATGGTTCAAATGGCTCTGAGCACTACGGGACTTAACATCTGAGGTCATCAGTCCCCTAGAACTTAGAACTACCTAAACCTAACGAACCTAAGGACATCACACACATCCATGCCCGAGGCAGGATTCGAACCTGCGACCGTAGCGGTCGCGCGTTTCCAGACTGAAGCGCGTAGAAACGTTCGGCCACCCCGGCCGGCAATACAACTGTCTTAGGATATAAATTTGCGACGAAATTAGGCATTAAACGATATATCCCCGTAGAACTAACATTAACGGCCGTAAAACAGATTCCTTAACAACAGTTCCTCGTGGCGAGCCGTCTTCTTTCGATTCCTTCTCCCTTCCCTCCATTCCGCTTCACTCTCGCCCCCTCTCCTCCCCACACCAGTACAGGTCTGAGCCACTGGTGTGGCATGAGCGCGAGTCAGTTCGCACGATCAGATCGTTGAACAGACTTTTCCTACGGTCGAAAAGAATTATAAGCACACACCATCGTCGAGTACGTAATGATTAGAGCTGCAATTCTTTCAGGTAGAACTGCCACCAGAGCACATTACTGTTGTTCGTGTTAGTGTTGTTACCAGGCCTGATAGGGTCTGCAAGGTGTGTGAACAGCATCAGAGGTTGAGTGGTCACTGTGAGGGAGACGGAAAAGCTGTGTGCTGCGTAGCTAGTCGAAACGTGCAATATCAAGATTTATGGGGCATTTGGATTTGACAGTGAATGAGAACGTGAAGGCAGGTATACTCGTCGTCGAGGTCACAGTCGACCACGTCTGACCACCACAAAGGGGGATCGCTGTGTAGTGCACGAAGCACATCGTAACCTATTCACGTCTGCATCTGGTATCCAGGAACAAGTATTGGACGTCCTACAGCTTACAACATGCTGTGTCACATCAGTCGCAGACTAGCAGCAGTCGTACTGGGGAATTACCGTCCCGTGCGTAGGCCGCCACAATACAACACAAACGGTCGCATTTGGAGTGGTGCCGCGAGCGTGAAGCTGGAACTGCTGATGAATTGCGTCACGTTCTGTGTAGCGATGAATCGCGTTTCTGCACTATCCCGGATTATCGTCGTATGGGGACAGCCTGGAGAGAGGCTCCATTCTTCCAGTATTTTGGAAAGGTGCAACGGTGTTACTCCTGGCTTCATGTTGTTGGGAGTCATCGGGTACGACGTCAGGTCACGACTGATGCGCGATTGAGGGAACTGTGACGGCACAGCGGTATGTCACGGGCATCTTGCATCCTCAGGTCTTACCTGTCGCGCGACAGTAACGTGGTACCACTTTTCAACAGGACAGTACTCATCCGCACATATCACGCGTATCTGTGAACTGTGTGCACGTGTTGAGTACTCACGTGCCCAGCGCCACCCCGGATGTGTACTCGATAGAACACGTGTAGGACCAGCTCGGACGTCAACTTCGTGCCAGTACCTGTATCAAGGACCAGTTGTGGGCCACTTTGACTCGAGAGAGGATACAACGACTTTGTAATACCCTTTCCAACCAAATTAGTGCTTGCATTCAGGCCAGAGAGGGTGCAACGTTACACAGAAAAGTAGGCTCATACAGTCAAGATGTCTGTCAGTTTGACTCGATTTTGTAACACTGAAATAACGTTACGTACCTCCTCAATCCGCCAAGTTTATTTTTGTTTTCTCCTCCTCTCCTCCTGGGGCTTCACTTTTTCTTTGGTCAGCTAGGAAACGAGGCTGCTGACGCTGCTGCCAAAGCTGCAATCCTCGTACTTCAGCCCACTAGTTCGTATATACCCTCCGATGATCTCTGTGTTGCCGTCTGGCAGGAGGTGGTGTCCGTTTGGCATCGCCAATGGTCCTCCTTTCGTGGGAATAAGCTCCGGTTTATTAAGCCTCTCCCAGCGGCTTGGACGACCTCCTCTTGGCCCTTCCGCCTGAAGGAGGTCATTTTAACTAGGCTGCGTATTGGGCACTGCCTTTGTTGGCGTCATCATTTGATAAGTGGCGCTATCCCACCACTTTGTACAGATTGCGCTCAAATTTAACTGTCAGCTACTTCCTGACGGAAGGCCCATTTTTTAACCGTTTACGTTCCCGCATGGGTTTGCCGTCTGAGTTATCGGGCCGTTTTAGCAAATGACGCGCGGGCTGTCGACCGCGCTTTACTTTTTATGCGCCAAAGCGATATGGCGAAAGCCATTTAATTTTTTACTTTTGGACCTCCGTTTCTGTATGGTGTCTTTTTTAGCCCTTTCTCCACGTCCCTGTTTTTAGCTGTCTTATGTCAATTGGGACTGACGTGTAGTGGTTTTTTAACTCCTCTCTGTCTTCGTGTTCTATACTTTTTACTTGGGCGCGTATGACTCCAGTTGTTTTTGCGCCCTAAAACAAAACAAACTTTTTTTGGTCAGATAGTGTAGATACCTTTTCTGAGTTTGCGATCCGTTGTCATTTTGTTGATTATTATTGCGTAAAGGAACATTCCTCAGTCAGGAAATATTAGTCACCCTAAACGATAGGATTTCATCAAGGCAGTAGCACATCGTTATTCAATATACACGGTGTTTCAGGAGGAATAGTAAATATTTTAGGAGGTGGTAGTATAGACGAATTGCAATAAAATGCCTTATAACATGTGTCCAATTTTTACTGGGTACGGAGATACAGCTGTTAATATGCAAACCAAACAAACTTGAATTAAAAGCAAATGAGGACGTTTAGAGTTGATTTTCAAAGATTCCTCCGCCAACTTCAATACACTTTTGACTTCTCCTGCTAACACGATGTGTAGCTCTTCTGAGGTAGCCCCTGCGTTCTTTTATGAGGGCTGCACTACTCATAATCCGAACGATCAAATCGGCTCTTGTGGTTACTTCTTCTTTCTAGACTTCACCTTTCAACCACTGGCAAAAATCCAGAGGGGTAAGTTCTGGGGACCTTCGTGGCCAATCCCATATCTACCGATCCATCTTCCGGGGAATGTATGATGTAAGTGATGTGTCACCTGACGACTACAGTGTGCAGGAGCCCCGTCATGCTGGATGAACATAAGCATTTTTGTAGCCAAAGAAATCTCTTCCAATAATACTGGCAGCTCATTTTCAATAAAGTGTAGGTAATGGGGTCCTGTAAGACGATGCGGTAACACAACAGGCCCAATCAACTGATTGCCTGTCAAACCACACCAAACATTTACAGAGAAGCGTTTTTGAAAATGTGTCTCCACAATGGCATGTGGGTTTTGTTTTGATCACTGACCTGAATTATGAGTGTTATTGATGCCGTCACTAGTGAAAGTGGTTTCATCAGTGAAGAGTAAAAATGGGATTACCTGACGATTTTTAAGTATCTTGTGACAAAATTCCAATCGTCTATCTTCATCTCCTGCTCGAAGGTATGAATAACCTGTAAATGATAATGGATGGAACCCGAGCATACGTAACGTTCGCCGCTCTCTTTCTTGTATGTGGAACACTGATACGTGCAGAAATTCTGTGTGTGCTTGTTGAAGGACTATGTTCTACCGACTGAATAATGTGTTCTACTTCATCCACAGTCTGTTCATTTACACGTTCAGGAGCAATGTGACTGTTGGGTGCTGTACCAGTGTCACACAGTGTATTGAACACACGAGTAAGCACTCTTGAATCTGGTAGTACGCGGTTTGGGAATCGTATGCCGTATTCTCTACAAGAAGCAGCGTTTCCATTACAAAACCCACACACAAGTGCCATATCGGCATACTCAGCATGTATACATAAGTTCGGCATCTTTACACGTTAGACTACAGAAGACTTGGCCAACAAATCACAATGAAAACTTCAAGGTAAACTGAAGCACAACTTCACAACATAAACATCAATAGTCTACAACTGACATTCGATAAATACATCCATTGCAACCGGTGTACCAACACACGAAACGAAAATGCATTGAACTCAGTTGTATCTCTGTAGTCTATAAAAATTGGACACGTTATATTGCATTTTTATTGCAATTCGTCAATACTACCACCTCCTAAAATATTCATCATTCCTCCTGAAACACCGTGGGAAACAAAGAAAAAATTACAATACACGAAGCGTTGCAATACAGCAATGACTAGCACCAAGTAGGTGCATGTTAAGTGCATACATATTACATAAAACAAAGATAATTAAAATGAACGGTTATAGATATACAGTGTACTCAGTTAAGACTATCCAAATGTCCACATTTGGGTATGAAATATACCTAGTCTAAACAAGTGCAGAAAAAAAGACATAAAAATACATTACGCAAGAAACCTAAACTTAAACGGTTATAACCAAATCAGAGAGCCAAGCGACTGATGCAAGAGAAGAGGAGTGCAGTTCCATGATGCCACTTGGGAATGATCTGCTGGGGCACTCATTTAGGATATGGTCCAATGTCTGATTCGGTACTCCACAACTGCACTCTGGTGAGCTTTCCACGGTCCATTTGAACAACATGCCTCGACATCTACCGACGCGTACCCTAAACCGCTTGACGAGGTAGATCCATTCCCGGAGTTCTGTCTGCTTCTTTTAGATACTGTGCAAGTTCTTAATTTCTTTATTGTTGACAACATGCTCAGTCCATTTGGCAATAGTGTCATAGTTGTCCTCCAAACTGGTGTCTCTCCAGATAGGGCGACGAGACCTAAGAAGATTTGGTGGAGGAGGGTGCAAAATTTTGTGGATGGGGTGATGTTTTTCCTGGCTGGTTACTTTTAACCACTCCTTTTGAGCCGTGGCCGCTCTGCAGAGTTGAGGAGGTGCTATATTTGCTAGTGTCGGAAGCCACGCAATGCGAGTGGATTTCAGTGTGTCTGTCACGATTCTCGTTGCTTCGTTTAGCTGGACATCGACTTCGTTGGTATGACGGCTCCTATACCACACCGGAGCGCAGTATTCTGCAGCGGAGTAGGTTAAGGCCAGCGCGACGCTTCTCAATGTGTTCCCGTTTGCTGCCCACCAGATTCCAGCTAGTTTTCTGAAAATGTTGTTCCTAGACTTTATTTTCTGGGCAGTTGTCAGATGTCGCTCGTACGTCAAGATCTGTTCAGAGTGACTCCAAGGTACGTGGGGCAGGTGTTGTGCCGTACTCTTTCTCCGCCAAAGTAAACATCAGGTTTTCTTGTGAGCCAGCTTCTTGCTAAGATGGAAAGCACTTTTTCTGATTTTTGACAATTAGGTTCAAATGGTTCGTAGCGCTATGGGACTTAACATCTAAGGTCATCAGTCCCCTAGACTTAGAACTACGTAAACATAACTAACTTAAGGACATCACATACATCCATGCCCGAGGCAGGATTCGAACCTGCGACCGTAGCAGCAGCGAGGTTCCGGACTGAAGCGCCTAGGACTGCTCGACCACCGCGGCCGGTGACAGGTTTGACGCACAATTGCATATAGTATTTATGCATTATTTTTAGGTCTTCTGTTAGTTGGTCACATTCTTCCTCCAATGTTTGATGTTGGGTTGCCAGTGACATAGCGTCATTATAGATAAATTTCATGCAGCGGTGCCAGAAGTGACCCTGGGATAGGCCATTTTTGAGAGTACAGGTGGAACTGGCTCTTTCATTAATATGTACTATAATTCTTCTGGATTAATCTGATGATCTTCTTACATGGAATTGCTTGTTGTAGTTTGTATATCATTCCCTTTCTCGAGACCATGTCATATGCCGAAGATAAATCTATAAATTTGCAAGTGGTTTTAAGTCTTTTTTGAAACTCAGCTTCTATAAATGAGGTTAGTGCCAGAAATTGGTCGGCACAGCTTCGGCCATTTCTAAAGCCGGCCTGTTCTGGAATGATTAATTTATCGATCGTGGGGGAAATTCTGTTATATAATAATCTCTCTAGATGTTTAGATATTATGTTTAGAATACCATGGGCCGGTAGCTCGATGGACTATTTGCTGGATTTCCTGGTTTGAGATGAGCAAGGATTTTGGATTTCCTAAAATAATTGGGGAAGTCACCGGTCTGGAGGATCTCGTTGTAGAAATTCAGCATGGTAGTATGAAGCTGTTTTGGAAAATTCAGTGAGGGAGATGATTATATCATTAAATAAGAACAGTGACAGTTAAAGTGATATTTTAAGCATCTCTGTAGCGACGAGAGGGACATAAGCATATTTCAAATGGTTCAAATGGCTCTGAGCACTGTGGGACTCAACTGCTGAGGTCATTAGTCCCCTAGAACTTAGAACTAGTGAAACCTAACTAACCTAAAGACATCACAAACATCCATGCCCGACGCAGGATTCGAACCTGCGACCGTAGCGGTCTTGCGGTTCCAGACTGCAGCGCCTTTAACCGCACGGCCACTTCGGCCGGCAAGGATATTTCCAATAGCACTATAGAAGTGAAGTGTAAGCGCCCTCAGCTGCATATTTGAAGTGCACAGTTTGCAATGGTACGTAGCTACATAAGAAAATGACATTTTCGTAAGTTCTGACATTTTATTAAGAAGGCCTTATCAGCAATTATCTTCAAAAGCAGTTCGTCTCAGGAATTCAGTTTGTATAGCACAAAATAAATATTACTTGTCGTAATATAATTGCTGGAACACTAAAGAACTATTCTGAATCGCTCTCATTATTTTCTGTCAATACCGTTTGGCGTGCTTAATACACTGTACGTTTCCTCAACACGATAAACACACGTAAATCTTATCTATTCAAATGGTTCAAATGGCTCTGAGCACTATGGGAATTAATTTCTGAGGTCATCAGTCCCCTAGAACTACTTAAACCTAACTAACCTAAGGACATCACACACATCCATGTCCCACCGTAACAGTCGCGCAGTTCCTGACTGAAGCGCCCAGAAACGCTCGACCACCGCGGCCGGCAATCTTATCTATTGTTGTGTTAGAAATAAGTAGGTGGATCAGAAAATTTCATAATAGGTTAATACACACCTTTATAGCAATCCATTTTCCGTAACGAAACTATACGTCGACCCCATAGTACTTGACGCACAGTCATCATACTGCGCGTCATAGTTAAGTTAGCTCGTGATAATTGGTAAAGTCGAAACTATTCCGCTTTGGAGTACCTGTAAATGTTGTTTTCTTAAGATTTCATCCACATAATGCGTTCACCTAAGTTTATTAGTAACAAAAAGTTTCCCTCATGCCGGAAATTCCGTAACGTCGTCAGAATTCCTTTTTCCTAAGCTGTCCGTATATCGTCTTAATAATTTGCTGGCGAAAAAATAATTTAGTTCTTCCATATTTATGCAGCAAATATTTTGCCCGTTTGAGTGAGTTGAATGAAATGCAAGACTACGCGTTTTCTTTGTGGGGAGTGGCATCTATGCTCGGCGTCTCCACTTGCTCCTACCGAACTGTCAGTCCTAAAGTAATTTTGAACAGTTTATAATAACAGTAAAAAGTAATTATTATTTTGTAATTTCTCGCCCCCTCCACACATCGAATTTCTTAAATTGTGTGCTGTTAAAATCTTTGCCACACACCCTTGTTCAGTCTGCTACAGCCGACACCACATTATGCGTAAAGCGTGCGTGTTGTCCACGTTGTTGTATAGTCGGACCTCTGACAACTGCGTACTATCTTCCACCGACATATATCACTGAATGAACTCCCGAGTGTGCAGACTAGCAATTGGGGCGGAAGCAAGTAGGAGGAAGTCATTTATTTTGTGCTGAATGAAGAGTAAAGATGCAGTGTTATATACAACACAAAAATTGTGTACGAAGTAGGCAGTCCAGTCAATTAGACAGTTGTGAGAAGTCCCTTCCGTCGTCTTCGTGATGTGCGGCGTGGATTATAATAAATACCACTTGCAAGACATCCAGTAGGTTCCTTGCAACTTTCACAGGAATCGCCACAAAGACAAAACAGGGCAGCAGTAAAAAAATAGAATTTATTCGCATAAATTAACCATGACCGAGTACATGTGCCGGCCGGTGTGACCGAGCGGTTCTAGGCGCTTCAGTCTGGAACTGCGCGACCGCTACGGTCGCAGGTTCCAATCCTGCCTCGGGCATGGATGTGTGTGATGTCCTTACGTTAGTTAGGTTTAAGTAGTTCTAAGTTCTAGGGGACTGATGACCTCGATGTTTAAGTCCCATAGTGCTCAGAGTCATTTGAACCATTTTTTCGAGTACAAGTCTTGCGTCATCACCTCTTCCAGTTAGTTAATAGCTCCACTACCTACTTTAAGATCACCATCAGTCATTTAAGAGCGTGAATAGTAGTCAGGAAAAAATAAAACTGACCAAAACTAAACGCCTGCGCACGATAATGTAGTTAAGCTTTCTACATCTACATGGATACTCTGCAAATCACATTTCAGTTTCTGACAGTCCATCGAACCACCATCACAATTCTCTATTATTCCAATCTCGTATAGCGCGCGGAAAAAACGAACACATATATCATTCAGTGCGACCTCTTGATTTCCCTTATTTTATTATGGTGATCATTTCTCCCTATGTATGTCGGCGTCAGAAAATTTTTTTCGCATTCGTAGGAGAAAGTTGGTGATTGAAATTTCGTGAGAAGATTCCGCCGCAACGAAAAAAGTCTTTGTTCTAATGATGTCCAAGCCCGCCCCGGTTAGCCGTTCGGTCTAACGCATGGCTTTCCGCAGTGGGAAGGAGCGCTTGGTTCCCGGCACGAATTCGCCCGGCTGACTTGTCGAGCTCCGGTTAGCCGGCCAGTCTGTGGATCAGCTACACTATGTCGGCGATTGCTGCGCAAACAATTTATCCACGTACGCGTACACCACCATTACTCTACCACGCAAACATAGGGGTTACACTCGTCTGGTGTGAGACGTTCCCTGGGGTGGGAGGGTCCACCCTGGACCGAACCGCACATTAACCCTGAAAGAGTGGTTCGGTGTAGAGCCGCGGAGTTGTTAAGTGGACTGCGATAGTCGTCGTGGGCTTGTGGACCACTGCGGCTGCCGGGGACGGAGCCTCACCTTCGTTTCTAGGCCCCCGGTTAACATACAATACAATGATGTCCAACACAAATCCTGTATCATTTAAGTGACACTCTCTCCCCTATTTCGCAATAATACAAAACGTGCTGCCCGTTTTTGATCTTTTCTGATGTACTTTGTCAATCCTGTCTGTTAAGGATCCCACACCGCGCAGCAGTATTCTACAGTATTCTAAAAGAGGGCGGACAAGCATAGTGTAGGCAGTTTCTTTAGTAGAACTGTTACATTTTCTAAATGTCCTGCCAATAAAACGCAGTCTTTGGTTAGCCTTCCCCACAACTTTTTTTGTGTGTTCTTTCCATACTGGAAGAATAAGTTTGCCGATTGCTGTAGAAGACTAGCTTTTTGGCTTCAGAAAAGTTTGATTGTTGCAACCGCCTCAGATGGCCTACGACTCACCCTCTATTCCCAGAGGAGTTGCTGAGAGGTCCAAACAGCTCTGAAGGTTTTTAAATACTGAGACCTTTTAGCAAATCAACTCGCAGGTGCAGAACTAATAGTGTTTTGGACTTACACGTGGGCATTCTAATTGGTCATCCCATTTTCACGTTAAAAGTGCTTTTGTGTAAGTGATGCCTCCTGGCAGAAGCGATCTAAATAATAGTTCTGCACGCCGTGTTGCAGGAAGAATGCGTGACGTCTCTGGAAAGCTTGTAACCCTTGCAAGAACCTAGCATATATGTCACGTAGACTCCGCCAGACGCTGGATATTGACGTGCTAACAGCTACGATAACGTCCCGCGTCGCATTAGTCATCTCAGCAGACTCGGGAGTGATATGTTCTAAGTCTTTCTTTCTTACAGGCGGCAGTTTTGTGTCGTCTGAGAACCTTAACATTCCTGCTGCACATTTATTTCAGCGGTTCCGCTTTACGCCCTTGTAAACATGATGTTATTGTCCTTGCTATTCCACTTTCACTCCTACTTCATATATATTTCTAATTATTCATTTCTCTCTGAATCTTATTCTAGTTTTTGTTACAGTTTCCCTCATCTTATTGCAATTTATACGGTCAAAGAATTTCTGTAAATAACAAATGCCGTGCAAATGACTTCATTTTAATTATTTTTTTTGAGGTTTGAAGGTCGCGTTTGCAGTCCCCTCGAAGACAATGTTCGTACCAACGGTGGGTCCAAGTTACTGCTAAAAGACCGGCGTCACATATTCTCTGTAGCAGTACCTCTATTTTGTTGGTTTCATTGTGGAAACAAATTCTAGGCTGTAATGGAACCATTCTCCATAGTATATTTTCTACTAGGTGTGCCAGTCCAGCAAGATACGCAGTAGAGCTTCCTAGGATTTGGAAAGGTAGGAGGGAGAAGTACTGATCGGAAGATGGAAGCTGTGCGGAAACCATGATTCTTCCGTCTGGATAGTTTAGCTGGTAAGAGGATTCCCCATTTGCGTGTAGGTTCGAATCCTTGGAGCTGCACCAATTTTAATCTGCCAGGAAGCTTCAACAGAGCACACTCCCATTGCGTAAACGTCCGGAAAGATCAGGATGACATGTCTGTTGTCTTTACGTTTCTGATGTCAAGCTGGTTTTCGACCAGTACTCCTTCATTTTTCTTCCTATTTTTCTCTGTATAATTCCTGTCAGCGGTATACGAGCGTGAGGCTACCATGTGCCACTCGGAGTCCTATTACGTAGCTGCGGTTGTGTCACTGAGCATATCGTACGTCATCCGTAGCGGACACACCTTCAGCGGACTGCCCATCTTTAGCAATATCTTGCTCACCTTTCGTGATTGTCGTGCGGCTATGAACTGAACCTCTGGCACCAGCTACTCAACCGGGCGTTTATTGCTGTTAGTGCCACGCTTCCTGGACCAGCTACTATGCGCTACAGAATTGCGTGTTCTGCAGACCGCAGATTGAAACGCGTACTGGGTGTGACAATGCTCGGCATAGATTTAGGTTTACAGTGTTTGCAGTTATTTTTACTGTGCATCTACAACGCTATCCATTTATTTTGCTTGCATTTAATTTTTAAAAAAAGGAAGAAAGAAGGTGAAGATTTAACGTCTCAGAGGCGAAGAGAATATTTACACGAGCGACTTTGTGGTCAACATTGATTGCTCGAAGTGCCTGCCTATGTGTAAATCGGTAACCAACCAAAACGGAAGTATTTGTATGACGTCAGTGGGCTACAGATTGTGCCGAGTGTGGAATTTCCCACTTTGCTGCTCATGCGCAGAAACAACGACCTGTGACGGCGTCTGCTAACATCGTAAGTTAACTTGTTCTAGTCGATGTCACTCCTATTATAGAAATGGATTTTGTGCTTTCGTGTCTTCGTAATCTTTCTTGTGTTGTTTGATTTGCTTGCGTAACACAGTGGAAAGAGTTTCAGTAGGCCGTGGTATTTTTCCTACTAGCGTTCTCATACAGGAGAGACGAAATATCTACAACCGTGTTGATATTTGCGTTTAACACAGAAAAAGCCTACAGTATGTTTATATATAAGAACGTAAATGTATAAACGAGTTTTAAAGAAAATTATTTCAGTGAAGTAAAAGTCTGAATTATTTGTCAAGAAAAATAATTTTCGTTGTCATTTGGCACTTAGAAAATAAACAAAATACAAAGGTTAAAGCAAAAAGGCGTTTTTTACTGCATTCTGTATATTGTTTGATGTGTGATACGTTTGCAAGAAAATATTTTATCGAACAGATAAATGTATCTGTTCTTTTACGTTTGGGTGACACCACATTCGTTCAGTTCTCGGGTTTGTAAAGAATTTACTACACGAAGTTTGACAAGAAGCTCCACTATGAATTCTGCTTTGGTCATTAAAAAACTCTATTGTCATTGCTGCTTCCTACGTTTTGTTACTATATTTAGCCCTTTTCGTAGAAAGGGTCGTCTTTCATAACATCACATACACTATTGAGCTTTCACAACTTGCGCAGTTGTGGCGCTGACGTGCAAACCAAAGTGACCATTCGAATCACGCGATACTCAGTACAGGGGCGCTGCAGTAGATCCACTTGCCTCGAGTAATCAATTGATACAAGAAAGTCGTTAGTGTAAAAGGGGTTTAGAGTCGGACCACGAACTCAGTTTGGCGAAGGATGAAGAACGAAATCAGGTGTGCTGTTTTTAAAGAAACCCTCCTGGCATTTGTCGGTGTCTTAAATCTGAATGGTCGAACGGTGGTTTGAACCGCCGCTCTCACAAATTGAGTCCAGTTTGCCAACAGCGGAATTTCGCCCAGTTTAAATGAACGCCATTTGGCGTCTAAAATAGCACTTTTTCCATAGATTTCATATTTATAGACCCGTTCCTTCTTCATAGTGTAATCATCACAGTTGTTTTTCTCTTGACTTGATACTGAGTTTTCTGCTTCAGAAACTGTGGAGAACATATAATTTAATCCAATGCACGGACGGCATTCCACTGGTTTTAGGGAACTACTAAGATATGGCATTGACTCCATCTGACTCGTTATACAGCAGATAATTCAGTGCTCTGTGGCTCTGTGGAACGCTGTGTGCATTACATGATCATCAGAGTCGTAGCCAAAAACGAACTGGGAGGAAACGATGGTCGCAAGACGTAGCGGGTGGTGCGTGGTGTAGTCCCCCGGAGATGGCCAGTAAAAGAGTAATAAAACAAACCTAGGCTGGTCCGAGATAGTTGGGCGCGTCCTCAGTGTTGAAAAGCACTTGCTTTTCGTCGTGATATGTTCCTTCCAAATAAGAATGGCACTTTTTCTTAAAAAAAAGATTGTCATTGAGCGGGCGTCGCTGTAAATCTCCGTAGTGTAAGCCGTGAACAGGCCGAGGTGTGAGAAATCGCCGGGGCGCTGACGTGGCGAGCCTCCGTAGGAATGTTGTCCGGGGTGGGCACGGCGCAGTGCTGCGCTGCTGAGATTTACGCCGACGCGAGCGGTGGCCGGCGATAAAGCGCCGCTGTGTCGCAACAAGTGGAGGCGCCGTCTCCCACCCACATTACCGACCGTTTAGGAAAGTCTGCACTACACGATATTCTACTCGCTACCGAATGCCGTATTTGTTCACCCACTGATTTCTGTTGCTGTGTCTTAATTTGTGTTGCAGAGGCAAAGAAATGGTTGCAGAATCACGCAGGAACCCTGTTCGCCAGGTACAGTGAACGCCACTGCACTTCGTTATGTTACCTGTCGGATCCTAAACACAATACACAAAAACTTAGTCTTCACAGGAGACATAACTCTAATAGCGGGGAACACCTTCTCTAGACTTGATAGTGGCGTCAGTTCATCGAGGAAGAAAGTCAGCAAGTTTCTTCAGGTCTGCCGTCTTCGTATGAATCCCTTCATTGATGATTAGAGCTACCGAACTGCTGGAATGTTGACTGCTATGTTTCAACCACTGGCCCAGATAGTCGCGGACATTTTCTGTGCGATTCTCGACTGATTTAGCGGGCTGGTTGAGTTGGTACAGGGTGCCTGAGCGTTCGTAACGTAAAACAGGAGCGTATAGGCGCAGACCTGTAAACGACATTGTTGTCACCCTGCAAGACGAGACTGTCCACATCATACTCATCCAGAAAGTTTAGGAAAAGGGCTGTACGTAGCTATCTAGTACGTACAAATAAACATCCTGGTTCGCTATGTTTACGGTTACGTGACTGACTGGGCCCATTACGTGCGGAAGGCACTCCCAAAACATCACAGAACCGCCTCAGATCTGAACTGTACGGTATCCACGAATTATCTTTACAACTTGAGACTTCAATACCCTTAAGACTATACTGGATTTTAATAAATGGTTTTCAACATGCGATAATATAACTCATTAAGTTTTGTTTCCTCATTCATACACGTCAGTGCGTGCACCCTTAGTGGCTCGGATAATGTTTAGTCGGAATTCCATCTCTCCCCTCGTACGATTCGAGATATCCACGGTGACACGTTCAAATGCATTGCAAGTGCGTGCCTTGAAGTTCTGTAGATCTCTATAAACTAGGTTGCGTAGAACAGATCCTTTAAAAAAAACTCCACAGGAAGAATAGTGGTGTGAGGTGAGGGGATCGTGGCGGCCATCGAATTGGACCATCTCGTCCAATCCACCAATCCGGAAACGTTTCATCTAGAAATTGCCGAAATTTATGGACCAGTGGGGTGATGCCCTATCCCTCCGTAATATGAAGTCAAGCTGCAGGTGTTCCAGTTGTGGGAGAGCCAACTCTTGTAATGTGTCCTGGTAAACACCACCGTTGACGGCAGACTCGATGAAAAAGAATAGACCAGTGATGCAACTGTGCATCAGTCGACACCAAACATTGACCATGGGACTGTCCCCTTCCTTCCCACGTGTAGCATGAGGATGCTGTGAACCCCATATACGAACGTTATGACGATTCAGTTTGCCGTATACATAAAACGTTGCCTCATCGGAGAAACAAATCTTTTCCGTGGGCTTTTATGCCCGAAGCAGCTGCACGTTGTAGGGATATAGCCGTGCTCTCTTATTCAAAACATTGTTCACATTTGATCGTCTGACTTCTAACTATCTGGCGCCGTATGCTCCAATATTGTCGGACTTCTTGCAAATGCCTGTCCTGCCTTGCCCACTTTGGCATCTGAAACAGATTGGCGACCCGCACCCCTTTTTATGAAGAATATTATCTGTTTCCATAAATGACGTATGCCAAGCCCGAATAATTGGTCAGGACGGTGGTTGCCTTCGTTTCACCGCGTTCGAAAGATTCGTTGCACTTGGGTATCGGACGTCGTGTTTATGAAACAGGCCACACATTGAACTTTCTCATGCGACCTCCATATTTCATCAAGTTTTCAAGTTCAGTTGTGTGTCATAATTGCCTCACCTGGAGGGTAGGAAAAAAAGGGGGGAAAATGAGAGTTATCTTGTCACGTGTTGAAAAAAATTTGTTAATATCTAGTATAAAATTATTAAACTCATAAGATCATAAGCTGTAAAGATAATTTATGGACACCGTGTTCATCCTCCTCATACAAATGTAAACACTCTCCACAGGCCTTGGCGGACTCATCCGTTCCGACCGACCTCCAGTGGCGTCATTGGATGCCGTATGGATGGGCGTGGGGTCAGCACACCGCTTTCCTGGTCGCTTTCATGACCTCGAGACACTACTACTCGGCCAAGTAGCTCCTAAATCGGCATCAGGAGGCTGAGTGTAGCCAGTCCCCCCACCAAAGAAAAATATCTGCCAGTACCGCTTGGCAGTCAGCCGCGCTGACCACTCAGCTGCGGAGGCGGACTACATCCTCCACATACTGGGGTTAAATGCTTCACTCGGCCAGCGGTGCACTCGACACCGAGCACGATTTAAAAAGAGACAACTTACGCAGTTCTCAGGCCACAGTAGTCCGCCCGTAGCGAGTGGTCAGAGCTTCTGACTGCCATGTAGCGGGCCTGGGTTCGATTCCCGTCCGCATGGAGATCTCCGCTCGGGAACTGGGTGTTGTTTTTACCTCATCATCCTCATCATCATCATCATCATCAACACTGAAGTCGCCCAATGTGGCGTCGACTGAAAAGACTTGCAACTCGGCGGCCGAATACCGTAGGATCATTTCGTTTCACAGCCCACAGTACATGCCTCCAGTCAGCTACTATTAAGACTTGGCGCAATGAAGCCGAGCAAAAATGGCTCTGAGCACTATGGGACTTAACTGCTGTGGTCATCAGTCCCCTAGATCTTAGAACTACTTAAACATAACTAACCTAAGGACATCACACACATCCATGCCCGAGGCAGGATTCGAACCTGCGACCGTAGCAGTCACGCGGTTCCGGACTGAGCGAAGCCGAGCAGTTTAAAGTGCTGTTGTGCCTTTTGGGAGCTATCGACTCCACATGATCATTGCAGTTTCCTTCGGAATGATCGCTCGGGAAATGGACCTGCATTCACTGGGAGAATTGTCCTTGATAAGGTGTGACCCTAGCCCCTGGTTCTTGTCGTTCAGTATCTTTCTGCGACCACTGTTCTTAGGCCGTGTTGCAAAGCTTCGAGTGGTAAACCGTTGCTTTCGACTCGTCGGAGAGCCTGCGTTGATGCACCAAGGCGGACATCATCACTCGCGGTGTGATAACGTGTTAGTCTGAACGTAGCAGCTTCTTTCAGCCATTCTGTCACGTTAACCCATCTTTCTGCGTTGTCTCCATACAGCCAACTGCCACATACAAACAACTTCACTGCCATGTGTTGCGTCAGCGGTGGAGGTCACATGACTGTCGGTTCCAGTCCTATACCATGTACAGAGCTCCAAAGCGGTCAGCGCGCTCTTTTAAGGGGGTGATTAATACACTCCTGGAAATGGAAAAAAGAACACATTGACACCAGTGTGTCAGACCCACCATACTTGCTCCGGACACTGCGAGAGGGCTGTACAAGCAATGATCACACGCACGGCACAGCGGACACACCAGGAACCGCGGTGTTGGCCGTCGAATGGCGCTAGCTGCGCAGCATTTGTGCACCGCCGCCGTCAGTGTCAGCCAGTTTGCCGTGGCATACGGAGCTCCATCGCAGTCTTTAACACTGGTAGCATGCCGCGACAGCGTGGACGTGAACCGTATGTGCAGTTGACGGACTTTGAGCGAGGGCGTATAGTGGGCATGCGGGAGGCCGGGTGGACGTACCGCCGAATTGCTCAACACGTGGGGCGTGAGGTCTCCACAGTACATCGATGTTGTCGCCAGTGGTCGGCGGAAGGTGCACGTGCCCGTCGACCTGGGACCGGACCGCAGCGACGCACGGATGCACGCCAAGGCCGTAGGATCCTACGCAGTGCCGTAGAGGACCGCACCGCCACTTCCCAGCAAATTAGGGACACTGTTGCTCCTGGGGTATCGGCGAGGACCATTCGCAACCGTCTCCATGAACCTGGGCTACGGTCCCGCACACCGTTAGGCCGTCTTCCGCTCACGCCCCAACATCGTGCAGCCCGCCTCCAGTGGTGTCGCGACAGGCGTGAATGGAGGGACGAATGGAGACGTGTCGTCTTCAGCGATGAGAGTCGCTTCTCCTTGGTGCCAATGATGGTCGTATGCGTGTTTGGCGCCGTGCAGGTGAGCGCCACAATCAGGACTGCATACGACCGAGGCACACAGGGCCAACACCCGGCATCATGGTGTGGGGAGCGATCTCCTACACTGGCCGTACACCACTGGTGATCGTCGAGGGGACACTGAATAGTGCACGGTACATCCAAACCGTCATCGAACCCATCGATCTACCATTCCTAGACCGGCAAGGGAACTTGCTGTTCCAACAGGACAATGCACGTCCGCATGTATCCCGTGCCACCCAACGTGCTCTAGAAGGTGTAAGTCAACTACCCTGGCCAGCAAGATCTCCGGATCTGTCCCCCACTGAGCATGTTTGGGACTGGATGAAGCGTCGTCTCACGCGGTCTGCACGTCCAGCACGAACGCTGGCCCAACTGAGGCGCCAGGTGGAAATGGCATGGCAAGCCGTTCCACAGGACTACATCCAGCATCTCTACGATCGTCTCCATGGGAGAATAGCAGCCTGCATTGCTGCGAAAGGTGGATATACACTGTACTAGTGCCGACATTGTGCATGCTCTGTTGCCTGTGTCTATGTGCCTGTGATTCTGTCAGTGTGATCATGTGATGTATCTGACCCCAGGAATGTGTCAATAAAGTTTCCCCTTCCTGGGACAATGAATTCACGGTGTTATTATTCCAATTTCCAGGAGTGTATTTCGTCCCGCGAGGTTATATCGAATATGGGAAGGAACTGGCGTCTCACGTCGTAGATGCAAACAGTAAGTCCCTGGAGAACAAAGCATACCATTTGGCACAACTAAGAAATATAGAAAGGTATTCGTCGCACAATTCTTTATGAAGCGTTACGTGTTTCAAAATTGTATCATGAGACGGAAGCTGGCACGCAGCTTCATCTAATGATGAGATTTTGTAACGCGTAACGCTTAATAAAGAATTGTGCGACCAATGCCTTTCTATATTTCAAAGTTGTTCCAAGTCTGAATATTCGCCTGCCTCTGCCATGGATATATTTTTTCATAAAGTAATGGAAAGCATACGATGTGATAGGAAAGATGTACAGATCGCCCCAGTTTCTTCGAATGGTCGAACGACAAATTCACAGGAATACAGCCCTGAATTACTGATGTATGTTTGTTATGCTATTGGAAAACATTAGTTTCGCTCTTGAGGACCTGGAAATCCAACGATTTTCCGTGTCGTGGATTTCATGCATCCCGTTGTTAGTCAGCACGTGTCTTTTAGACTTGGATTGACTTGTTCCGCATGTGCTGACCTGGACCATACGGGTCATACGTATTCCGTGGAAAGGTCGAGTGCTTCGTCAGCAACATATGAGATCGCATTATTAGAAAATTGTTTCTATGTGTCACGTATTCAAATCTCGGTGCAGGGATTATTGGCAGCTACCCCTCAAAATAATGTGTAGGCATCCAAATTGCTACTGCACGTCTTCTAATTTCATTCACCCATTGTTTATCTGATCGTCATATCGATCTTCTGGTCATTTTAAATCTAAAAGCGAACTTCCTTAGCACACGATCATTCATTCACGTGGTGCTAAGCTAATATTATTTGACTACTGATATCAGTCAGAATAATCCATTACGGCGGGATAAGAGTCCTGTAAGATGTCTGGCGGGGTTATCAGCACCCAGATTGGGGCACTGCGAATATCACGTTATTAACTCGCAGTCATTCGTTGAGACCCTCCGAAAAATGAAGGTAGGCCAAAATGACATAATCGTTAGCCTGGACTTTGCCTCACTTTTTACGAGAATGCCGGTACAAGACACACTGGATCTTTTGGCCCAACAGCTTCCACCTGAGATCGTCAAACTGTTCCGCCATGCCTTAACGACAACGTACTTTCTGTACCGCAGCGAATATTACGAGATGACATGACATAGCCATTGGATCCCCACTGTCTCCGGCCTCGCGAACTTTTTCGCGGAGCTCTTTGTGGAGCAAGCTCTGAACCCTGCAAGGTTGCGATCATCTTGCTGCCCATGGTACGTGCACAACACCTTCTTGATGTAGCCTCATGTCGAGAATGTACTGCAGCAGTTTGTAGACCACATGAACGGTGTCCATCTCAACATAAAATTTACTGTCGAGTTGCAGAGGGATGGCAAGCTTCCGTTCTTGGATGTTTTAGTCGAACGGAAGGTCATTCAGTGTACAAGAAATCTACGCACACTGACAGGAACTTAAACGCAAACAATTTTCACCACCATGTACACATAAAAGCGGTACGGGACGCGTTAGTACAAAGCGCAAAGATTTCTGACGACGATCATCTAGAGTCACAATTTCAGCATTTGAAGCACATGTATGGTGTCCCCTTTGAATGTGGTAGCAATTACATGGTAAAATCATTCGCACTGTTGCCGAGCATTGTGCAGAGCATTCCATTCACAACATATCAGACAAAGGGAATTTGAGAAGTCGGACGTGGCCGAACATTGCCGAGAAAACGGGTATAACATACAATTTGAAAAAAAAAAAAAAGAGAATTTTGCCTCAAAGACCATCACACTGGGATTCTGTTATTAAAAAATCGGCCGAAATTTAGAATAGCAACTGCTTCAACAGAGACCAGGCGTACACCCTTAGTAGGGCACAGGGGTGGGCTTTGGATATTGAGCGAAATGAAGGACTTAGGGTTGACGGTTGTAGGGACGCGGGAGGGGTTGTTTCAAATGTGGCGCCAGCCGCTCGCGCCATGTGACGCAAGTCGGTCTTGCGGCGACGGAAGCCGCTAGAAGCTGTTCAAAATGGTTCAAATGGCTCTGAGCACTATGGGACTCAACTGCTGAGGTCATTAGTCCCCTAGAACTTAGAACTAGTGAAACCTAACTAACCTAAGCACATCACACACATCCATGCCCGAGGCAGGATTCGAACCAGCGACCGTAGCGGTCTCACGGTTCCAGACTGCAGCGCCAGAACCGCACGGCCACTTCGGCCGGCGCTAGAAGCTGTCTGCCCAACTTGTCTTCCGCGCATGCGCCACTCCGGTTCTCTGTGGATGGTTCCAGACGCTTCCATTCCATCCATAAAAGCAGAACACTGTGCAACCCACCCGGCATTCGCTGATATCAACTCCTGATGACGATGGCGGAGACAGCTATCGAAAAGCTCGAGTTTTGTATTCGAAATGACGCGGCTTGTAAACCGAGAAGATTTTATTGAACACATAAACTTAGTTGTGGAGAGAGTATGTGCTGAAGTAGATTTAATGGATGAAGGGAGTTTCTTTGCGAGGCCGTCGTCTGACCCATTGTGGGTATGTTTCCTCGCTCTGAGACCCTTTCCACCTTGGACTAAAGGACAGATAAAGCAAGATTTATAGTAGAGATTTGCAGCTGTGCTTGGGCATCCTGATTTACCGTAAAAAATCACGCAGACGATAAAAAAACGCCACTTTACACGTTCCCAGGAAAGTATAGTTCATGACGGAAGAGCCGACTCTCAAGTTTTCGAGGGTGCATGTGGTAGGACGAGTCACACACATAGTATGTCTCACGCACATGTTGTTAATGACGATTACATGAAAATTTGAAAAATTCGCTCTTTCAGCGATAGACGCCATTCTTGTGTACCATCCACAAGTGGAACTGAGCGTGGGGTGCTTTGCTAAATTAAGTAGAATTCTCAAAACCAAGCTTCCGATGTGTGTAAAGCGGAAGGCAGAGAATAGGTCTTGTTATCAGTATTGACTTACCGCAGCGAATTAGGGACTTTCGATGCAGAGACCAAGCTAATACGGAGGATGGATCAGCGAGAAGAGGAGAGAAGTACACGTTGAGAACTGCTAGGAGAGACAGGAAAACAAACAAGTGGGTTAGGGAACAGAATGGATGGAAGACGTCGTTGTGAACGGAATGAAAATGAAGTGGGAGCTGTTGGGACTTGTAGCTAGGTAAATGGGTGGTCGTGAACCAAGGGAGTCCGCTGCTGGATTCCAGGAGATACGGAGAGACCGATATGACTGTCTAATAGAAAATGATTAGGACATTTTAGAAAAGTGCAGTAGCAACGTGGTGGCATGTAGCTGAAAACTATAATGTGTTTAAAAGTCCAGAAGAGATGTTAATGCGGCTGAGTCAGCTCTCCATATTATTCTACTGTGAACAGACGTCCGCCGTGCTGGACACGGCAGCGGCAGTGGCAGTAAGGATGCTGACCCCTTCAGGGGCCTGGACAGCCGAGAGAGTCGGAAGCGGTGGCCGGGCTGGCACGCCGGCCGCGCCGCCTGAATAAACAGCCGCTGGTCCTGGCGAGCTCATTATGCGCCGGAAAGAGCGAGGCGAGGCGAGGCGAGGCGAGCAGCCGCGTGCTGTGTGGCCACGCAGCCGCGGACAGCGCCGAGATTGATGCTGCGACCGCCGATAACAAACAGCGGTAGCCGCCGCCCTTGACTGATGGGGCCCCACGCAACGGCAGCGGCGGCCTCGAACCCAGCTCCGCCCCGTCGTTGGCGCCACTCGCCCCACCTCTCTCAGTGGGACAATAACATCTTCAACCGGCGTCAAACGGTTGACTTTGCCCTGTCGAAGAAGGGCTCACTGCTCGGTATTACAGCTGGAGTAACGAACGATGGCAGTCGAGTCTAGACTTGTTCTGCGCATCTACGTCACGCGTTCTCCGACAGCACACGTGCTTTCAGTAGTGCTCTGAGCGCCCTTATGTGGATGTTGTAGCCAGTGTGAGCATTAAACGTAATCGTAGCGAGTCATTTGGCAAATTGTTATTCCATTTGTATCGAGCTGTCGCCACTGATAGTGTTCATAAGTGGCAAGTTCTGTATAAGCAAGCGAGAGACATAATTTGCAGAATAACCACGTGGTTTCAAGAGACAAGCACGTGTAGGAACCTATAGAGTCATAACGGTCGCGACACTGCAATCCCCGTCTGTGTCTCAATCCGCCATTATTTGTGAATCGTTGTATAATTGCCGATAATTCCAAGATACAGATTACAAGTTTATTGCGGTTTGTAAAACGACGAGCGATGTGCAAACAACTGGAGCTGATGATACTTCCGTCCACATCACTCAAGAATTCTGACGTCTGTTGGCACTACATTTAGCTTCTGTGCATGACCTCTCTTCTTGACATTGTGCCTGTTGTACACGTAATAATACAGCTCAGTGTTTCTCCACTTCTTTCATTTCTGTGATCTTCTTAGTCCACTCACTAATTGCGGAAAACAAGTCGTAGAAAACGTTTATTGCTGTCACGTTTAGCCGCGCGGGATTAGCCGAGCCGTGTAGGGCGCTGCAGTCATGGACTGTGCGGCCGGTCCCGGCGGAGGTTCGAGTCCTCCCCCGGGCATGGGTGTGTGTGTGTGTGTCCTTAGGATAATTTAGGTTAAGTAGTGTGTAAGCTTAGGGGCTGATGACCTTAGCAGTTAAGTACCATAAGATTTCACACACATCTGATCTGTCACGTTTAATAAATATGACGCAAGATCGGAAAGTAAAACACAGTAATTTTATTATAAAAAGTTTAATATAGAACAAATAAAAAAAACACAAATGACTTTACATCTTTTACTTACTTTTGTATATAGTCACCAACGTTCTAACACGTTTCATCCATCGTGGTACCAGTTTAGATATGACCTGTTCGTATAAGTCCGTTTGGTTGGAGTACAGCCATCTGCGGACTACTGATTTCACTTCCGCATCTGTCACAAAGCGTTGGTCGGCCAGGAATTTCTTCGTAGGACCAAACAGATAAAAGTCAAACAGTGCAAGGTTCGGACTGGATGCTGGAGCACCCAAATTTGGCGATTTTTTCACGAAGAGGAGCAGCAACATGGGGGCGAGCATTGTCACGAAGAAGTTTTACACCGTCAGCAATAATATTGTGGCGTTCGTCACGAAGGACACGACGCAACTTAACTGAAGATTTAACGTAGGCTACAGCATTCAGCAAAGTCCACCAAAAACACACCATGCATATCCCAGAACACCGCCTTATGCCCTTTCCTGTCAGACTGAGCCACATTGAATTTTTTCGTACTGAAGAACCAGCATGTTTCCACTCCGTAAAGGCCTGCTTGGCTTCGGGCGTGTAGTAGTACGCCCACGACTGATCACCAGTGACGATTCCTTTGAGAAAGTCATGCGGCCTGACGCGTGATTGATACAAGCTGATCATCATTCGCTGATCCTTGTGGATATGTCAGGTTCTTAGGCACCTGTCGAGCACTAACTTTACGAAAGTTCAGCGTGTCGTGAACAATATCGTACACTGCACCGTGGGAAATGTTGAAGTGTTGCGATAAGGTTCGCAGTTGAACACGGTGGTCGTTCAAAATTGCTGCCTCGATGTCTCCGACATTCTGCGAAGTTGCAGTTGTTACCGGCCGCCCGGAGCGTGGCAGATCACTAAGATTCACACGGCACTCGTGGAAGAATGCACGCTGCTTGGAGACATTGCTACGATCCATACAGTCGTCCCCATACACGACCACGCATGTTCCTGTGAATTTCACTCGGTTAATGTCCTTTGTCCCACAAGTATCGAATTACACTTCGCCGTTCTTCACAGGTTGACGATAGTAACATGCGCGCCATGTTAGTTTCGTAGTTCAGACTTCTCTCGTTAGAGCTCCACATTGAAACAAAATACCCTCCGTACTGCAAACTTCAAACTATATAGTTGGGTGATGTCGACATTGCAGCTGCAATACCAGGGGAAAAAATTATTGTGGGTTAATTTTCCATCTTTCCTCGTATTAATCTATTGAACGTGTGGGCAGTGATATAAGCCAATGACACGGCTTCGCACTGCTCACAATCCGGGAAATCGGTGCTTAGATCTGACTTTTTCAAGAAAAGCGTTGCTTATGTACCGCTACCCCCCCCCCCCCCCCCATGAACCATGGACCTTGCCGTTGGTGGGGAGGCTTGCGTGCCTCAGCGATACAGATAGCCGTACCGTAGGTACAACCACAACGGAGGGGTATCTGTTGAGAGGCCAGACAAACGTGTGGTTCCTGAAGAGGGGCAGCAGCCTTTTCAGTAGTTGCAAGGGCAACAGTCTGGATGATTGACTGATCTGGCCTTGTAACAATAACCAAAACGGCCTTGTTGTACTGGTACTGCGAACGGCTGAAAGCAAGGGGAAACTACGGCCGTAATTTTTCCCGAGGGCATGCAGCTTTACTGTATGATAAAATGATGATGGCGTCCTCTTGGGTAAAATATTCCGGAGGTAAAATAGTTCCCCATTCGGATCTCCGGGCGGGGACTACTCAGGAGGACGTCGTTATCAGGAGAAACAAAACTGGCATTCTACAGATCGGAGCGTGGAATGTCAGATCCCTTAATCGGGCAGGTAGGTTAGAAAATTTAAAAAGGGAAATGGATAGGTTAAAGTTAGATATAGTGGGAATTAGTGAAGTTCGGTGGCAGGAGGAACAAGACTTTTGGTCAGGTGAAAACAGGGTTATAAAGACAAAGTCGAATAGGGGTAATGCAGGAGTAGGTTTAATAATGAATAGGAAAATAGGAATGCGGGCAAGCTACTACAAACAGCATAGTGAACGCATTATTGTGGCCAAGATAGATACGAAGCCCACACCTACTACAGTAGTACAAGTTTATATGCCAACTAGCTCTGCAGATGACGAAGAAATGTATGATGAAATAAAAGAAATTATTCAGATAGTGAAGGGAGACGAAAATTTAATAGTCGTGGGTGACTGGATTTCGAGTGTGGGAAAAGGGAGAGAAGGAAACGTAGTAGGTGAATATGGATTGGGGCTAAGAAATGAAAGAGGAAGCCGCCTGGTAGAATTTTGCACAGAGCACAACTTAATCATAGCTAACACTTGGTTTAAGAATCATGATAGAAGGTTGTATACATGGAAGAACCCTGGAGATACTAAAAGGTCTCAGATAGATTATATAATCGTAAGACAGAGATTTAGGAACCAGGTTTTAAATTGTAAGACATTTCCAGGAGCAGATGTGGACTCTGACCACAATCTATTGGTTATGACCTGTAGATTAAAACTGAAGAAACTGCAAAAAGGTGGGAATTTAAGGAGATGGGACCTGGATAAACTGAAAGAACCAGAGGTTGTACAGAGTTTCAGGGAGAGCATAAGGGAACAATTGACAGGAATGGGAGAAAGAAATACAGTGGAAGAAGAATGGGTAGCTTTGAGGGATGAAGTAGTGAAGGCAGCAGAGGATCAAGTAGGTAAAAAGACGAGGGCTAGTAGAAATCCTTGGATAACAGAAGAAATATTGAATTTAATTGATGAAAGGAGAAAATATAAAAATGCAGTAAATGAAGCAGGCAAAAAGGAATACAAAAGTCTCAAAAATGAGATCGACAGGAAGTGCAAAATGGCTAAGCAGGGATGGCTAGAGGCCAATGTAAGGATGCAGAGGCTTATCTCACTAGGGGTAAGATAGATACAGCCTACAGGAAAATAAAAGAGACCTTTGGAGAAATGAGAACAACTTGTATGAATATCAAGAGCTCAGATGGAAACCCAGTTCTAAGCAAAGAAGGGAAAGCAGAAAGGTGGAAGGAGTATATAGAGGATCTATACAAGGGCGATGTACTTGAGGACAATATTATAGAAATTGAAGAGGATGTAGATGAAGATGAAATGGGAGACACGATACTGCGTGAAGAGTTTGACAGAGCACTGAAAGACCTGAGTCGAAACAAGGCCCCGGGAGTAGACAACATTCCATTGGAACTACTGACGGCCTTGGGAGAGCCAGTCCTGACAAAACTCTGCCATCTGGTGAGCAAGATGTATGAGACAGGTGAAATACCCTCAGACTTCAAGAAGAATATAATAATTCCAATCCCAAAGAAAGCAGGTGTTGACAGATGTGAAAATTACCGAACTGTCAGTTTAATAAGTCACAGCTGCAAAATACTAACACGAATTCTTTACAGACGAATGGAAAAACTAGTAGAAGCCGACCTCGGGGAAGATCAGTTTGGATTCCGTAGAAATAGTGGAACACGTGAGGCAATACTGACCTTACGACTTATCTTAGAAGAAAGATTAAGGAAAGGCAAACCTACGTTTCTAGCATTTGTAGGCTTAGAGAAAGCTTTTGACAATGTTGACTGGAATAATCTCTTTCGAATTCTAAAGGTTGCAGGGGTAAAATACAGGGAGCGAAAGGCTATTTACAATTTGTACAGAAACCAGATGGCAGTTATAAGAGTCGAGGGACATGAAAGGGAAGCAGTGGTTGGGAAGGGAGTAAGACAGGGTTGTAGCCTCTCCCCGATGTTATTCAATCTGTATATTGAGCAAGCAGTAAAGGAAACAAAAGAAAAATTTGGAGTAGGTATTAAAATCCATGGAGAAGAAATAAAAACTTTGAGGTTCGCCGATGACATTGTAATTCTGTCAGAGACAGCAAAGGACTTGGAAGAACAGTTGAACGGAATGGATGGTGTCTTGAAGGGAGGATATAAGATGAACATCAACAAAAGCAAAATGAAGATAATGGAATGTAGTCGAATTAAGTCGGGTGACGCAGAGGGAATTAGATTAGGAAATGAGACACTTAAAGTAGTAAAGGAGTTTTGCTATTTGGGGAGCAAAATAACTGATGATGGTCGAAGTAGAGAGGATATAAAATATAGACTGGCAATGGCAAGGAAAGCGTTTCTGAAGAAGAGAAATTTGTTAACATCGAGTATAGATTTAAGTGTCAGGAAGTCATTTCTGAAAGTATTTGTATGGAGTGTAGCCATGTATGGAAGTGAAACATGGACGGTAAATAGTTTGGACAAGAAGAGAATAGAAGCTTTCGAAATGTGGTGCTACAGAAGAATGCTGAAGATTAGATGGGTAGATCACATAACTAATGAGGAAGTATTGAACAGGATAGGGGGAGAAGAGAAGTTTGTGGTACAACTTGAGTAGAAGAAGGGATCGTTTGGTAGGACATGTTCTGAGGCATCAAGGGATCACAAATTTAGTATTGGATGGCAGCAAGGAGGGTAAAAATTGTAGAGGGAGAGCAAGAGATGACTACACTAAACAGATTCAGAAGGATGTAGGTTGCAGTGGGTACTGGGAGATGAAGAAGCTTGCACAGGATAGAGTAGCATGGAGAGCTGCATCAAACCAGTCTCAGGGCTGAAGACCACAACAACAACAACAACATGTACCGCTAAATGTCAGGCAGGCAGAGCGCCTGGCACCCTGACAAACTCTTCGGAGGCAGTTACGACGACGTTTAGCACTGAAACGGTACAAAATGCAGCTTAGGGAACACGTGATGATGAAGGTGACGAGGAAAAAGTCAGCAGTTTGGTCTCTTGATCCTAAGCCCGGAGAAAAGAGGATGTTACTTTCCCTATGCACTAGATTCTAATTGAAGAGATTATCCTTTTCTCTGTAGCATTTACGACACAGCGTTGGCCTTCAGAAATCAGTCCACGCTGTATCTGAATGTGCCAGATATTACCCTAGGATAAGTTATTAGTGTGCGGCTTCGTACAGAAGGGTCTATCGCCTTTTCACAGCAGACAGTCTTCGAAATGTGCTGTTTTGAGGCTCTAGCGCTTTCCAAAATCACGGAAAGAAGAGAGTGATGATTTTGTTTTTCCGCTGCTGTGTTACTTGGCTACGGGAGAGTATTTGCTCGACGCTGAAATGAGTGAAACTGTTTATCATTGGTAACCTCTTTCCACTGACATCAAGTACATCATTTCGTTTCGAGGGTCTAAATAAAAGTTTCGATGTATCTGGCTCTGGTACGGAACACAAATGAGTTGAAGAGAGTATGCCTGCTCAGTAGCCTTTTGTACGAGCTATGTAAGCAGATCAGTGTACGCCTTGCAACCGGAGGCGGCCCGCTTTATATACGAGTACATTCGAATATTGTGTATCATGTATTTTATAAAACATATTTCATTTTTTAAATCAAATGCATCATATGAAAATGAACCAGTTGCAGGATATGCTCTATCTTCCTTCAAACTGGCAATTAGGATCTCTCAAAAATTATGGTTCTTCGGACGTTACTCTTACAGTTAATGTCTGTGTTAGGCCATAACTAATCGTGTAGGAACTAAACTGAATGTCCTGTGGAGTAATGCAGGTGAACAACCCGAAATGTTTTCAGCTACCGCCTCCAAGGACATTTGCATTCAAAATGTTCGATTTTGATATACCAAAAGAGGTGTGACTATTCTAATTTTCATTATTCCGGATGCAGGGTGTTGTTTCAGGTAAATTAAAATAACAACATTCACGAAATGCGCGTTCAAGGTGAAAAGTTAGAAGTGTAAAGTAGAGTAATATTTTTGCCGGGGGGAATGGTTACTTTCGACAAATGTTTGGTTTATTCTTCTGCTTCTGGGTTTTCATTCTCATAACGTTTTGGGCAACTGTTTGGCTTGTTATTCTTTTTCGGTGTTTTCGTCGTCATAATGTATCATCATGATGAATGCACTACTTTGATTCTGGAAGAACAGTTTCACCAATGTATGGTAATTTCATGTTTCTCATAACTTACCCGATTTTATTTTTAAGTAAACGAAGAATTTCATTCCGTGCATGAAATCTGAAGGAAGCTGCTTATAGTTGTAACACTAAAGCTTTGATACTTTGCTGCTTGTCACATTTGGGGCGTGTCTATAAGACGTGGGTATTAGTCTTATTGACCAGTTGTAAAATTTTGGCACCGATACTGAATTTCTAAACAAAAATTGTTCCATGCGAAAAATTGGAACTGTTGGCTTCGCACCAAGGTTCTCTCTCTCTCTCTCTCTCTCTCTCTCTCTCTCTCTCTCTCTCTCTCTGCTTCCCTCCCCTCTTCCCTCCCCTCTTCCTCCCCTGAACGAAAGTTATGACAGAGTTCTTATTTCCATATAATGAGAGAGATCGGTGGGTTGATTAAAGCATGTCTTGTACAATGAGGCGTGATCTCATCAGTTTAGTTATGTCTTTCGGACTGCTCATCGTTGTGCATAATAGAACGTTACAGTAAACGATTTCCCACAGTACATTCATGTCAGGGACAAGAGATGATATGATGGAGAAAGTGAAATTATCTCGAGGTCTCTGCTTTGCAGTGTTCGGTGATATCCCGCACGGTTCTGTAATTGTAATCATTTGTGCATCACCATGTACTTAATATGTAATATAAAATTTCGACCATTTATTCTTTTTCGTGTTTTCACAAAAGTTTTTGTAGAGTAGATTCTCATTTGTAATACCCAGCAATAGTGTCATGACGTCAATATACGAGGGTTGGAACTTTAATAGTGGCAACTATTTATTCACAGCTCGTACAAAATAGATACGTGTTTCAAAGTTTTACTGCCCTTCAAAGTAGTCACCAGCATTGTGTACAACCCGTTGCCAGCGATTTGGAAGTTGTAGAATACTCTCAGCAGTGCCAGTTGTGTTGACAGTTCGAGCTGCGCGGTCTACTGCCCAACGAATTTGTAGCATTTCTGAAGCTAATGCCGTGAAGTGTTTCATTCAGTTTAGAAATCGAGTTGAACACAGGAGGGCTTAAGTCAGGGGAGTGCAGTAGGTGGTACAGCACTTTGCAGCCCCATCAGTCAAAAAAATCAGTAACAGCCTGCACTGTACGTGCTTGAGCATTGTCCTGCAAAATGATGGTCAGATCCTGCAGAAAGTGTCATCACTTCTGTCTTTAAGATGCTCGTAGATTGTATTCCAAAAATAAACAACATAGAGACAGAAGTGATGACACTTTCTGCAGGACCTGACCATCATTTTGCAGGACAATGCTCAAGCACGTACAGTGCAAGCTGTTCCTGACTTGTTTGGCTGATGGGGCTGCTAAGTGCTGTACCACCTACTGCACTCCCCTGACTTAAGCCCTCCTGTGTTCAACTCGATTTCTAAACTGAATGAAACACTTCACGGCATTAGCTTCAGAAATGCTACAAATTCGTTGGGCAGTAGACCGCGCAGCTCGAACTGTCAACACAACTGGCACTGCTGAGAGTATTCTACAACTTCCAAATCGCTGGCAACGGGTTGTACACAATGCTGGTGACTACTTTGAAGGGCAGTAAAACTTTGAAACACGTATCTATTTTGTACGAGCTGTGAATAAATAGTTGCCACTATTAAAGTTCCAACCCTTGTATAATTGTAAACATGGTTGCACAATTGCGTGCGAGCTTTCTTTACGATTCTTGCACGAACACCGAGCGCCATGGTTAACCCACTAGACTTGTGCACGGCAGGATCAGGGTTCAAATCACCCAGTAAAAAAGATATCATATCTCCGTGATATCCTTAAATAGCTGCATGTACTTCTACATTTGAGCTTTGCTCGTGTCTTTAGGGCGTTAAACATGAAAACTACAGTATTGTGGTGAGGGAAACGGTCAAAACCCAATGCTTGTACGTAACAAGCGCAGAGTTAGTGCTCTTATTTAAAAAAGCGGACATCACTGTAATACATCTGACTTTTAAACTATTTTTAGTACAGAGCAATAAAGAAACTTCTTTTGCTCTATCAGCACGTTGTATGTACAAGGGGCATTCCGTAAACGGATAGTTATTCTCTGGATTCCCCTCTTGGTCGTTCTGTGGATGCGTTACACCTTGAATATACAGGGTGTTACAAAAAGGTACGGCCAAACTTTCAGGAAACATTCCTCACACACAAATAAAGAAAAGATGTTATGTGGACATGTGTCTGGAAACGCTTAATTTCCATGTTAGAGCTCATTTTAGTTTCATCAGTATGTACTGTATTTCCTCGATTCACCGCCAGTTGGCCCAATTGAAGGAAGGTAATGTTGACTTCGGTGCTTGTGTTGACCAGCGACTCATTGGTCTACATTGTTGGTGATGTCTTGATTGGGCCCAATGTTCTTCCACCTACGCTCAATGGAGCACGTTATCATGATTTCATACGGGATACTCTACCTGTGCTGCTAGAACATGTGCCTTTACAAGTACGACACAACATGTGGTTCATGCAAGATGAAGCTCCTGCACATTTCAGTCGAAGTGTTCGTACGCTTCTCAACAACAGATCCGGTGACCGATGGATTGGTAGAGGCGGACCAATTCCATGGCCTCCACGCTCTCCTGACCTCAACCCTCTTGACTTTCATTTATGGGGGCATTTGAAAGCTCTTGTTTACGCAACCCCGGTACCAAATGTACAGACTCTTCGTGATTGTATTGTGGACGGCTGTGATACAATACGCCATTCTCCAGGGCTGAATCAGAGCATCAGGGATTCCATGCGACGGAGGGTGGATGCATGTATCCTCGCTAACGGAGGACATTTTGAACATTTCCTGTAACAAAGTGTTTGAAGTCATGCTGGTACGTTCTGTTGCTGTGTGTTTCCATTCCATGATTAATGTGATTTGAAGAGAAGTAATAAAATGAGCTCTAACATGGAAAGTAAGCATTTCCAGACACATGTCCACATAACATATTTTCTTTCTTTGTGTGTGAGGAATGTTTCCTGAAAGTTTGGCCTTACCTTTTTGTAACACCCTGTATACACCGACTGGTGCTACACTCACTGTCTTCTCAGATAGTCCATTATCATCACAAATCTTTGCAACACAAGCTTTCATATGGTTTCCCACCTGTGTTGCTCCTTGTTCATCAGCAGTGGAATATCCAATTTGAATCCTGAGTGTGGCTGTCTTGCAAGTTTAGTATCAACAGCGGTAATAAACGTCAGTCTAATGGATCTTAAAGTGAATGAGGTTAGGAGTCACGGCTATTTCATTTAAGTTTCCCAGCGTGTTTTCCTTGGATGAAAGATGCAATGTTCAGCCTAAGATTTACAGGGAACAAAAAGTAACATGCATTTTGACCGTTTGCGTGGCAAAAGAAATACATACAGGTAAAATAGGGAAAGGAGAAAAATGAGACCGCACAGTGCACTTATTTGGTTTGCTGCTTTGGACTTCGGGTCGTGTTCGGAGCGTCATTGTCCACTTCTTCAACGTACCGTTGTAATATTTATCATAAAACGTTGGTTTTCACGGTCGTTAGTTATATCTATACTGACGCTATTTTATGAACATTAGGCCGTGGTCTACGACATGTTTCCGTGCGTATCGTTTGGTCCTCCGCTGCAGAAGACGTCCTCAGAGGCGAGAAAGAGGGAGTCAATCAATTTTTGAACGTAAACTTGTTTGGATAGACGATATTGCAGTTAAGACCAGCTAAACAAGTTTACTTTTGAATAACTGCAGCTTCTAATAGGTAAACAAGTAATCATTTTAAAAATAACTATTGATCATGTTTTTTATCTGAGTTCATTGTAACGGTTTTATCTTCGCGTTCAGGAGGTGAAGGAATCAGAAGATTTGTAATCATAATATGGTTGATCGAATGCACATTGCGCATTTTGTCGGTTTGTGGAAGCGAAGAGCCTAGTGAGCTGTTCACCTGGCTTGATTTCGATCTTCTCATTGTTGTTACCGTAAGAATCTGCTGGAGCACTATCGCGGGCGAGTTCAGGTCACACATGGCAGCGTCTCCAGAAGTGTGTCCTCAGTTTTTTGGAGGGGACTAGTCGAGCCGTTGTCGTCCCACGGGCGACATGTGCCCGCTGTGATTGCTATCCGCTGGCGACGTCCGAGGTGTCAATTTATGTTAATACGGGGACAGTTTTGTTAGCCGTGTCGCCCGATAGCCAATGTTGACTGGCGCCATCTAGGCGTAAATGATGAAGCAGGCTTCCTACATCTTCCCCGGAGAGGAGCGCTGTTGTGACTTTGTTGTTCTGACGCCTCTATCTGTTTGTGGTTGTCTTCCGAAGTGCCTCTCCGAAAAATGCGTCAGTCCGAACAAGTTATTGATTCATATAGTCAACCATAGACACCTATCGTATCAAGAAAGAGATACATGTCTCAGTCTCGAATGTCTTCTTCAGCTGATGCAGCTCAGATAACAACAACTTCATTTGACCCTAGTTTCTTGTGCTATATATAGGCTGCCAAACCACAGTAGTCAGTACGGATTACATAATGGACTTAACTCTTCTTCATGCGTTCACGGTTGCTTATTAACAGTTAATACATATAGAAAGGAAGACGTCCCTTCCTCCTCCCCCCTCTCCCTCTCCCCCCCTCTCCCCCTCTCTCTCCCTCCCTCCCTCTCCCTCTTTCTGTGTGTTTGTGCCTATAATGTACATAAAAATCAAAGGTCCGGAAAAGTCTTCGCTTATTTAAAACGGTAGATGAAACGTGGATGGCTAGCAGTAGCCAAAATTGTGATCCCAGCTTGAAAACAATCAGTGCAAATGTGAAAGAAACGAAATGTGTAGTGCATTCCAAAAGAGTCATGCTGTTCCTGTGTGCGATTCTTCAGAAAATATTTCGTGAAAAATGGTCATTAATAAAATTACAAGCCCTCTTTGCACTGCAGTCTCTACAGGCGCCATTTAACGTACAGCTGTTTACTACTACTACTACTACTACTAAAGTGACACGAAATTAGGCACCTCAAGGTCACACCCTGTTTCTGTGTTTTGATTCTCCAAGAAAGGGATATAAATGAAAACGGAAACGTACAGAATACGACGATTTAGACCAAAGATAGCATTTATAACTGTAAGTAGATACCACGTCAGATGAGAGTATCCGACTGCAAGCAAATACAGGGTGATTTCGGGAAAAAAATTCATTATTCTAGCTCAGAGACCTCCGTTCTTTGTCTTCTCTGCTCATTTGGTTTTTGATCAGAAAGTATAATGGTGGCCAAAAATTTGCAAGAACAAATTTTGTGTAAAATGCATTCATTGTTTCCTGAGGACAACAGTCTTGTAGATCTTCGGTAAAAGTGGGCTTTGATAAAACCATACGCTGAAATGTACTTTGCTCGCCTTTAACGTAAATAGTGGCCTGAAAGTACCTACAGTCAGTTTTCTGTAGTGTATATCGGTGATTTGGGTGATGAGTACAGGGACGGAGGATCAGTAAGAGCTGGAAACAAAAAGTTTTCGGTAGGTGGGGAATACTCTCGGTCGTATCAAAGCGAGCCGTCGGGATCAAAATCCTGGCGGTGTCATACAAGTAGTAGAGCGCTGCCGCGCACGGAGTCTCACAAATAAAATGCGTTCGTAGGTGGAAAGATGAAATAATTTTGTTTTAAATGTTACCAAATCAATTTTACAGTTTTTTAGTAACTTTCTTGCTTTAAGTTTCTACAAGGTCTAACAGAACGCAAATTCATCGGCGACGACATTTTTCGTTACATAGGCGGAACAGTTTTTCTTATCTCAGTTTCTTTCACGGTAAAATATGTATCAGATGCATCTATAAACTTTCGGAATACTCATATATTTCTTAAGTCCAAATATGTCAGTGGTTCTGTTCGCCTAAGATGATTTTTAATTTTTTTAATAGCGGCTGGCAAGAATTCTATGCGCCATATTATAGACTAAAAGTAGTGATGCCTAACATTTTTTCGAAATTTTTACTAAATCTGAAGTTATCACTAACTGGGCAATGTACGGCAGCAACATGACCTTGAGATGCCTATTTTTGTGATTGCTGCTATTCTTTAAAGCAATTCTGTACATTTATGCCTAATTATTATATTGTGTTATTGTATGATAGTTATTATATTATGTGTAGGACACTTTGCTCACACTCGGTGGAAACTGAGCAAAAGCTAAAACTTGCTCGTGAAAGACAAAGAAAGATCGAGGGCTCGAGTCCCAGTCTGTCTCATACTTCTGATCTGGTAGGAAGTTTCACACCAGCGCACACTCCACTGCACATTGAAAATTTCATTCAGAGCTAAAGCGGTACATGTTTAGGTTTTTATTCGTATTACTAAATCACATCAAGGAATGATCTCCAACAGCTCGTGTCTTGTATTGAGACCCTGTTCTACTGCTAATACATTCTTATGACTTCAGTAACTGTGGCGCAGTATTGTCTGAACTTACTTCCATGTCTCTTTCTTTCCCAGACTCTCTGATCGGCGTTCATTGCACTCACGGACTCAACAGAACTGCATATTTCGTCTGCAGGTGAGTTCTACTCAGATTCATATGTATTTCATGGAAAAAATCGACTGTTCAGTCACATATATGTTGTTGTAGTTGTTTTATGTTATTCAGTATCATTTTAATAAGTTCACATCTTGACCGCATGGTTTACCAATGTCAGAAATCCGTAAGAGAAATCACTGTAGACATTGTAATTGCGTATTTGAAGCACACTGAGTAACTAGCTAAACAACAGTCGTTGGATGTACACTGAAGCGCCAAAGAAACTGTTATAGGCATGCGATTTCTAATACAAGAAGATGTAAACTGGCAGAACACGGCGCTGCGGTCGGCAACGGCTATGTAAGATACCAAGTGCCTGGCCCAGTTTTTAGATCGGTTACTGCTGTTACAACTGCAGGTTATCAACATTTCAGTGAGTTTGAACGTGGTGTTATAGTCGGTCCGCGAGTGATGGGACGCAGCATCTCCGAGGTAGCGATGAAGTGGGAATTTTCCCGTACAACCATTACATGAATGTACCGCGAATATCAGGGATCAGGTAAAACATCAAATCTCCCACATAGCTACGGCAGAAAAAAGATCCAGCAAGAACGGAACCAACGACGACTGAAAAGAATCGTTCGGAGTGACAGAAGTCCAACTCGTCCGCAAATTGCTGCAGATTTCAAAGCTGGGCCATCAAAATGTGTCAGCGCGCGAACCACTCAACGAAGCATCATCTATATGGGCTTTCGGAGCCGAAGGCCCACTCGTGTACCCTTGATGACTGCACGACACAAAGCTTTACGCCTGGCCTGGGCCCGTCAACACCGACATCGGACTTTTGATGACTGGAAACACGTTGCCCGATTGGACGAGTCTCGTTTTAAATTGTATTGAGCGGATGGACGTACAGAGGTATGGAGACAACAACATGAATCTATTGACTCTGCAAGTCATCAGGGGACTGGTCAAGCTGGTGGAGGCTCTGTAATGGTGTGGGCGTGTGCAGTTGTAGTGATATGGGAACCCTGATACGTCTAGATACGACACGTACGTAAGCAACGTGTCTGTCACCTGCATCCATTAACGTCCATTGTGCATTCCGACGGACTTGGGAAATTCTAGCAGGACAATGAGACACCCCACACGTTCAGAATTGCTACAGAGTGGCTCCAGGAACACTCTTCTGAGTTTAAGCACTTCCGCTGGTCACCAAACTCGCCAGACATGTTTGTTATTGAGCATATCTGGGATCCCTTGCAACGTGCTCTTCAGAAGAGATCTCCACCCCCTTGTACTTTTATGAATTTATGGACAGCCCTGCAGGATTCATGGTGTCAGTTCCCTCCAACACTTCCTCAGACATTAGTCGAGTCCATGCCACGTCGTGTTGTGCACTTCTGAGTGCTCGCGTGGGCTCTGCACGATATTAGGCAAGTGTACCAGTTTCTTTGGCTCTTCAGTGTACATTGCTTCTGGCGCAAGTCGTTTATAATTTCATAACAATATTAAAATGTTGTTATAATCTCGAGACTGTTGTAACAGGCCAGTAGGAATCGCATTTCCCTTAGCCACAACATTTGTTCTCCACTGTGTGTTGGCCGGCCGGAGTGGCCGTGCGGTTCTGGGCGCTACAATCTGGAGCCGAGCGACCGCTACGGTCGCAGGTTTGAATCCTGCCTCGGGCATGGGTGTGTGTGATGTCCTTAGGTTAGTTAGGTTTAATTAGTTCTAAGTTCTAGGCGACTAATGACCTCAGAAGTTAAGTCGCATAGTGCTCAGAGCCATTTGAACCACTATGTGTTACAGATTTCCTTTTGATAATTGACCTTCGTACCGATAGATGTTGCTGTTGATAAATTAACATGTTTTGTGTGCGACACGATTGCCAGCCATGTTACAGACGCTAAATGAATGTATTTAGCGTCTGTAACATTGTCTTACGATGGTAGAAACACTTTCTCTAATGATCTGATGACTAGCGTTGGCCGTTTCTGCACCATGTCCCAAGTAATCACAAGTGTGGGGAAGATGCACTTTTCTTTGATGTTGAGTAACAGCTTCCAGGTATCTTTCATCAAGGTTATTTGGAATTTTTGGTTTCCCGACATTTTTGCGTGTAAGCATGTTGCAAGGCCTTAGTGGTTACCAAATTCATCTGTATACCCAACGGATGGACGACACGCGAACGCGACAGGTGCGGGGGGACTCTTGCATTTTACCCTGTAAGACAAAAAAAAAAAAAAAAAAAAAAAAAAGGACCACGACGGAATTATAATCGGTAGATGTTTGTCCGTACGTGTTCGTTACAAGTGATTACAATTTGAGAAAAATTGGATGAGTTAGTCAAGAGAAAGAACTTCACAAATTGATCAAGTCAATAACGCATTGATCAACCTCTGGCCCTTATGCAAGCAATTATTCGGTTTGACATCGGTTGATAGGGTTGTTGGATGCCCTACGGAGGGATGTGGTGCCAAATACCAAGGGAACTGAAGTGTGAATGGAAATTTGGATTGAGGTGGAGGCCTGCTAGTGTAGCCCGTGCAGTTGTGCAAAGTCACTGAGCTAGGGTGGCGTAGTAGTTAGCGCATCTGGCTAGTGAGCAGGAGACCAGGGTTCGAATCCTGGCCTAGGTACAAATTTTCATTCGTAGCTTCAGTCTATATATAAACATAATAGATGTTCGACACTTGAAAAGATCTTTGGAACCACTTAGTATCATTTAATTTTACAGTTTAGATATCTTTAATATAGACAAGGATATTGTATGGAAGGATTGGTAATAAAGAATTAAATATCACCTAGAAAAAAATAAAAGTTCCGTTATTGATTTTTTGTTTGTTTTGTAGCTACACATCAGCAGTAATGACACACTGAAATCCCCGCGCCAGAATACCGTAACACGGTACTAGAGTAGCCGAAAGAAAATGGCGTAACCCCCGTTGCTAAAGTGGAACTTCTACATCTACATTTATACTCAGCAAGCCACCCAACGGTGTGTGGCGGAGGGCACTTTACGTGCCACTGTCATTACCTCCCTTTCCTGTTCCAGTCGCGTATGGTTCGCGGGAAGAACGACTGTCTGAAAGCCTCCGTGCGCGCTCTAATCTCTCTAATTTTACATTCGTGATCTCCTCGGGAGGTATAAGTAGGGGGAAGCAATATATTCGATACCTCATCCAGAAACGCACCCTCTCGAAACCTGGCGAGCAAGCTACACCGCGATGCAGAGCGCCTCTCTTGCAGAGTCTGCCACTTGAGTTTGTTAAACATCTCCGTAACGGTTATCAGATAACCCTGTGACGAAACGCGCGGGTGTTCTTTGGATCTTCTCTATCTCCTCCGTCAACCCGATCTGGTACGGATCCCACACTGATGAGCAATACTCAAGTATAGGTCGAACGAGTGTTTTGTAAGCCACCTCCTTTGTTGATGGACTACATTTTCTAAGGACTCTCCCAATGAATCTCAACCTGGTACCCGCCTTACCAACAACTAATTTTATATGATCATTCCACTTCAAATCGTTCCGCACGCATACTCCCAGATATTTTACAGAAGTAACTGCTACCAGTGTTTGTTCCGCTATCATATAATCATACAATAAAGGATCCTTCTTTCTATGTATTCGCAATACATTACATTTGTCTATGTTAAGGGTCAGTTGCCACTCCATGCACCAAGTGCCTATCCGCTGTAGATCTTCCTGCATTTCGCTACAATTTTCTAATGCAGCAACTTCTCTGTATACTACAGCATCATCCGCGAAAAGCCGCATGGGACTTCCGACACTATCTACTAGGTCATTTATATATATTGTGAAAAGCAATGGTCCCATAACACTCCCCTGTGGCACGCCAGAGGTTACTTTAACGTCTGTAGACGTCTCTCCATTGATAACAACATGCTGTGTTCTGTTTGCTAAAAACTCTTCAATCCAGCCACACAGCTGGTCTGATATTCCGTAGGCTCTTACTTTGTTTATCAGGCGACAGTGCGGAACTGTATCGAACGCCTTCCGGAAGTCAAGAAAAATAGCATCTACCTGGGAGCCGGCATCTAATATTTTCTGGGTCTCATGAACAAATAAAGCGAGTTGGGTCTCTCACGATCGCTGTTTCCGGAATCCATGTTGATTCCTACATAGTAGATTCTGGGTTTCCAAAAACGACATGATACTCGAGCAAAAAACATGTTCTAAAATTCTACAACAGATCGACGTCAGAGATATAGGTCTATAGTTTTGCGCATCTGCTCGACGACCCTTCTTGAAGACTGGGACTACCTGTGCTCTTTTCCAATCATTTGTAACCCTCCGTTCCTCTAGAGACTTGCGGTACACGGCTGTTAGAAGGGGGGCAAGTTCTTTCGCGTACTCTGTGTAGAATCGAATTGGTATCCCGTCAGGTCCAGTGGACTTTCCTCTGTTGAGTGATTCCAGTTGCTTTTCTATTCCTTTCACACTTATTTCGATGTCAGCCATTTTTTCGTTTGTGCGAGGATTTAGAGAAGGAACTGCAGTGCGGTCTTCCTCTGTGAAACAGCTTTGGAAAAAGGTGTTTAGTATTTCAGCTTTACGCGTGTCATTCTCTGTTTCAATGCCATCATCATCCCGGAGTGTCTGGATATGCTGTTTCGAGCCACTTACTGATTTAACGTAAGACCAGAACTTCCTAGGATTTTCTGTCAAGTCGGTACATAGAATTTTACTTTCGAATTCACTGAACGCTTCACGCATAGCCCTCCTTACGCTAACTTTGACATCGTTTAGCTTCTGTTTGTCTGAGACGTTTTTGGCTGCGTTTACACTTGGAGTGAAGCTCTCTTTACTTTCGCAGTAGTTTCCTAACTTTGTTGTTGTACCACGGTGGGTTTTTCCCGTCCCTCACAGTTTTGCTCGGCACGTACCTGTCTAAAACGCATTTTACGATTGCCTTGAACTTTTTCCATAAACTCTCAACATTGTCAGTGTCGGAACAGAAATTTTCGTTTTGATCTGTTAGGTAGTCTGAAATCTGCCTTCTATTACTCTTGCTAAACAGATAAACCCTCCTCCCTTTTTTTATATTCCTACTAACTTCCATATTCAGGGATGCTGCAACGGCCTTATGATCACTGATTCCCTGTTCTGTACATACAGAGTCGAAAAGTTCGGGTCTGTTTGTTATCAGTATGTCCAAGATGTTATCTCCACGAGTCGGTTCTCTGTTTAATTGCTCGAGGTAATTTTCTATACCACCGGGTACGTTGCAGCTGTATGAGGCCAATCCAGATGTTTTCTTTAGCCGTCTGAATTGGTCTGATACAACTACAACTTTCCGAAAAGAATTACCGCTCAATGATAATTATCGTATGGCACTGATAGCCGGGAGTCACCACCTGGGGAAGTTCGGCTGCAGAGTTGCAAGTCCTTTCAATTGGTGCCACATGGTGCGACTTGGATCCCTCTGATGATGAAATGATGACAAAGAAAACACAGCACCCAGTCCCCGAAGGGAGAAATTCTCCCGACTTGGCCGGAATCGAACCCACTCAAGCTAAGGAGGCGGACTCCGTACGATACTCCACTTCATCAGAGGGCTACGCCATTTTGGTGTGGCTCTTCTAGCAGCGTGTTACGGTATGCCGGGGCGGTGATTTGAATGTGTGACATTACTGCTGAAATGTACATGCCAACAAAAAATTCATAGCACAACTCTTGTTTTCCCGCAGTATTAATTAAATCATTATGATTACCACTTGTAAAAATCGCGGCGTAATTCAGTGATCTGTGAGGCAGTTCGGCAGTTACTGGCAATCTCAATAACGGAATAAGATTGCGACGTTTCCCTGACTTAACTGTGCAGCCATCCACAAAGGCATCGGACACTATGATCGACAGTGACCGCACTAGTCCCACTGTAGGTTGTACCCTTTTCGCAACGAGTAATGTGGAGACCACTCGACAGGCTCTACCGCCATGTGAGGACACGGTGATTCTAGTGGATGACGCGTCGTCACAACCACTACCATTGAAATGGAAGCGCGCAAACCTAACAGCAGTCGACAGAAACACACATCGCGCCCGAGATCAGGAAGCTTACCAAGGAATCGAAAGCAACCTTTCCTGTCAAATTTGGGATTTCATCCTCTCAGCATTCTTCTGCTGCACATACGGATCAAGGTGCAACGTCAGGAGATTCCAGCCTACAACCTTAACAGATGGAGGTCGAATGACGAAAATGATAATATGGGGTAGTTACATCCAGTGGCTCTAGGTTGATTACCGTTTAAAGAAAGAGACAATGTAACACTTAAAATTATTATTATTTCAGGTACTGAATGTCCGCAGCTCGTGGTCGTGCGGTAGCGATCTCGCCTCCCACGCCCGGGTTCCCGAGTTCGATTCCCGGCGGGGTCAGGGATTTTCTCTGCCTCGTGATGACTGGGTGTTGTGTGATGTCCTTAGGCTAGTTAGGTTTAAGTAGTTCTAAGTTCTAGGGGACTGATGACCATAGATGTTAAGTCCCATAGTGCTCAGAGCCATTTGAACCATTTTTTGAGGTACTGAATGTAAAAATTGGAATAAAAGCTTGACACTCAGCAAGCAACTTACTATTGCTCGATGCTTTAGACAGAAAAGTATCGAAGCTTTTGAATCTAATAAAACATAATGGTACGAAGTTACTGAAAAAAAGATGTCCTTGAGGAATTGAAGTCCTCCAACAGCTCTAGTGCGCTCGTGCCCAGATGAGTTGGCCACTATATGACTGGAAAACCGTGGCCAGATCAGATCGAGTCTCGATTTCAGTTGATAAGAGCTGTTGGTGTTGTTCCAATGTGGCGTAGACCCCACGAAACCATAGACCTAAGTTGTCAATAAGGCAGAATGCAAGCTTGTGGTGGCTCCATAATGATGTGGGTTGTGTTCCCATGGAATGGACTAGGCTCTCTAGTCCAACTGTACCGCTCATTGACTGGAAATGGTTATGAAAGACATCATGTTTACGCCAGTGGTTGTTAAACTTTTTATTTCCACTATTGCAATTTCGACCTTAAGCCATCATCAAGTGCAGCTGAAATATGAAATGTTTATTACAAAAATCGTTGTGTATTTTGACATTAAATGGATTACAGATATTACATTTTGTATTTGAACTGCACTTGTTAATGGCCTAAGGCCGAAATTGCAGTAGTGGAAATAAAAAGTTTAACAGTCACTGGCGTAAACATGAAGTCTTTCAAAAAGTTTCACGTGACTGTGAATCCCAGTTATGAAAAGGAAATGGTTATGTACGGCTACTTGGAGACATGTTGCCAAGCAACGATGGGAATTTTTATGGATGACAATGCGGTATGCCAGTAGGGCACAGTTGGTCGCAATTGGTTTCAAGAAGATTCTGGAAAATTCGATCGAATGACTTGGCCACCCAGAACGCGCGATATGAATCCCATGGAACTTTTATGGGGCATAATCTAGAGATCAGCTCGTGCACAAAATCCTGCACTGGCTACGCCTTCGGGATTATGGACGGCTATACAGGCAGCATGGTTTAATATGTCTGTGGGGGACTGAGACGACACTCCAGACGCACGCAATTTAATTAGAAGGCGCTTGTGAGGAGCAGTGTCAAAATCCTTTCAGAAATCTGAAAATATGAAATTAATTTGACGTCCCATGTCGATAGCACTCATTACTTCGTCGGAACAAAAGAGGTAGTTGTGTTTCACAAGAACGATATTTTCAGAATCCGTGTTGGCTGTTTGTCAATAATTCGTTTTCTTCGAGATGATCATAATGTTCGAGCACAGAATATGTTTCAAAATCTTACTGCAAACTGACGTTAGGGACATGGGTCTGCAACACAGCAAATTACGCCTATTTCCTTTCTTGGATATTGGTGTGAGTTGTGCAACCTTCCAGTCTCTGGGTTCAGTTCTTTCTATCAGTTAGCGGTTGTACATGATTGCTAAGTGTGAAGGTATTGTATCAGCATACTCTGAAAGGAACCTCGCTGTCATACAGTCTGGGCCGGAAGCCGTGCCTTTTTTAAGTGTTTTAAGGTGCTTCGCTACTTCTAAGTCACTCATGTTGGCAGTTGTTCTTCATTCGAATCCTGGAATATTTACTTCGTCTTCTTTTGTGAACGAATTTTGGAAAACTGTGCTTAGTAACTCTGCTTTAGTGGCGCAGTCGCCATTGTTATCGCGCAATGGAAGTATTGTTTGCGTCTTGCCACTGGTGTACTTTACCTACGATGAGAATCTCTTTCGTACATTAATAGCATTCACAGTTGGAATATGGACAAGCATCGGCTGTAAAATGGAATTACGATAATGAAAATTTGCGCCGCATTGGGACTCGAACCCGAATTTTCCACTCACCACGAGCGGTCGCCTTTCCATTTGGCTATCCGTGCCGTCTCACGGCCAGACCCAAACTTCGATTTGTCGTCAACGATGCGTTTGTAACCCGGGCTCATACATCCATTATGTATTTCCCGTGCAGGTGAGACATTAACATAAGTGGCTCATGCCTCGCACAAATTTGGACGAAATCAGCTATGACGAGTAGGTGCGGACCCCGTGTTAGACGTAGATACAAAGTCCGAATCGTTCATTTAAGGCGACGAACACAACCCGCCGGCCCTCAGAATTCTAAGTTAGGGCATGTGCACGATTTGGTTGCACTGTAAGACGTGGAAGTGTCTTCTTCTTGAGTTGCAGTTCTGTATCCGCTCATGGTAAAAGCCGCACAATGTTGACACAAACAAACAAGTTCGAGTCCACTCGTTCCTCTGTTTTTTTTCGGCTATCTGCTAAAGTTATCAATGGGATGGAACTTCAAAGATAATTCGCTTCACTTTATAACTCATCAGTAATAGCAGAAACTTCCAGAAACAATTCCGCAAAACAGCTTGCGGCTGCGTCAAGATCTGAACAGTTCACTCACACTCTTCGCCGTTCAGTGTCGATCGGCCACCGGCCACATTCAACCCACCGCCTGACGTCAGGAGGCGTCCGACCAGGCACAGTGGCGCGGCGCTTTGAGGGCGTTTATCACCTGTCATTTTCTTATTTGAATTTCAAGTATTTATCTCGCAGTTATACTACTGGCCATTAAAATTGCTACACCACGAAGATGACGTGCCACAGACGCGAAACTAAACAGACAGGAAGAAGATGCTGTGATATGCAAGTGATTAGCTGTTCAGAGCATTCACACAGGGTTGGCGCCGGTGGCGACACCTACAACGTGCTCACATCAGGAAAGTTTCCAACCGGTTTCTCATACACAAACAGCAGCTGACCGGCATTGCCTGGTGAAACGTTGTTGTGAAACCTCGTGTAAGGAGGAGAAGTGCGTACCATCACGTTTCCGACTTTGATAAAGGTCGGATTGTAGCCTTTCGCGATTACGGTGTATCGTATCGTGACATTGCTGCTCGCGTTGGTCGAGATCCAATGACTCCTAGAAGAATATGGAATCGGTGAGTTCAGGAGGGTAATACGGAACGCCGTGTTGGATCCCAACGGCCTCGTATCGCTAGCAGTCGAGATGACAGGCATCTTATCCACATGGCTGTAACGGATCGTGCAGCCACGTCTCGATCTCTTAGTCAACAGATGGGGACGTTTGCAAGGGAACAACCATCTGCACGAACAGTTCGACGACGTTTGCAGCAGCATGGACTATCAGCTCGGAGACCATGGCTGCAGTTACCATTGACGCTGCATCACAGACAGGAGCCCCTGCGATGGTGTACTCAACGACGAACCTGGGTGCACGAATGGCAAAACGTCATTTCTTCGGATGAATCCAGGTTCTGTTTACAGCATCATGATGGTCACATCCGTGTTCGGCGACATCGCGGTGAACGCACATTGGAAGCGTGTATTCGTCATCGCCATTCTGGCGTATCACCCGGCGTGAAGGTATGGGGTGCCATTGGTTACACGCCTCGGTACCTCTTGTTCGCATTGACGGCACTTTGAACACTACTAATAATATTGCTACACCAAGAAGAAATGCAGATGATAAACGGGTATTCATTGGACAAATATATTATACTACAACTGACATCTGATTACATTTTCACGCAATTTGGGTGCATAGATCCTGAGAAATCGGTACACAGAACAACCACCTCTGGCCGTAATAACGGCCTCCATACGACTGAGCATTGAGTCAAACAGAGCTTGGATGGCGTGTACAGGTACAGCTGCCCATGCAGCTTTAACACGATACCACAGCTCATCAAGAGCAGTGACTGGCGTATTGTGACGAGCCAGTTGCTCGGCCGCCATTGACCAGACGTTTTCAATTGGTGAGAGATCTGGAGAATGTGCTGGCCAGGGCAGCAGTCGAACATTTTCTGTATCCAGAAAGGCCCGCACAGGACCTACAACATGCGGTCGTGCATTATACTGCTGAAATGTAGGGTTTCGCAGGGATCGAATGAAGGGTAAAACCACGGGTCGTAACACATCTGGTGGTTGTAATTAAAGTGAAGCTGTTCCGAGTGCTGCAATGCGGGCTGCATACATCACATGACGCCGAAACAACGTAGGTATGTTCATTAATCGGTGCACTCGCGGAGTATGCTAAAAAAATTATAGTTCCACTTTCTTCCCCCAGGTGAAAATATAGTGCTGTAAGCAGTCAGTATGTGATGTGGGTGTAGCAGACGGGGAGGAATAATCAAATACGTGATAGTGGTGGTTCTGACACATTTATTAGGGTATTGTTCAAAGATGGTTCAAATGGCTCTGAGCACTATGGGACTTAACTTCTGAGGTCCTCAGTCCCCTAGAACTTAGAACTACTTAAACCGAACTAACTTAAGGCTGTAGCGCCTAGAACCGCTCGGCTACCCCGGCCGGGTAGGATATTGTCACAAGATACATTATGGATTCAATATGGTCTCTCGACTCAGCGTCTTGCTGCATCCATAACACGGCATCGTCGTCGTCGTCGTCGTCGTCGTCGTCGTCGGTGGTCGTAGCACAACTGTATAATGAGTGCGATATATCGTCGTATGCTATCATTCAGATGAGGAAGAGCCCCAATACATCCCTATAGACACAATCTTTCAGACATCCCCGCAATCAGAAGTCACATGGATTTAGGTCGGGCGATCTGCATGGCCACATGTATTGAAAAAAAAATGGTTCAAATGGTTCTGAGCACTATGCGACTTAACTTCTGAGGTCATCAGTCCCCTAGAACTTAGAACTAATTAAACCTAACTAACCTAAGGACATCACACACATCCATGCCCGAGGCAGGATTCGAACCTGCGACCGTAGCGGTCACGCGGTTCCAGACTGAAGCGCCTTTAACCGCACGGCCACACCGGCCGGCACATGTATTGAAGATGCCGTTAGATAATGCTTTCATTACTGAAGGTTTCTCGAAGCAAATCTTTCACATGGTAAGCAACATGTGGTGTTGCCCCATCCTGCATGAAAATAGTGGTCTGGAAGCAATTGCGTTCTTGCAGAGCTCGAATCACTGCTCGCACAAGAAGAGCCTCACAAAGTGCAGATGACACTGTACATCTAACAGTCCCGTACGTGTCATCCCCTCGAATAAAAATGGACGGAGATTGAAGAAGCTTCGTGAAACAGCACCACACAGAAGCTGAGTGAAGTGGATATTCCTGAACAACATGTGGCGGAGCAGAACCCCATATGCAAGGAACACATACGTGCATTCACAGAACCATGCAGAGTAAAATGCGCATCGTTCGTCCAAAGAATATTCCCCAGCCACATGTCATCCATTTCCATGCGTGCCAAAAAATGAAGGGCAAAGTCAAGGTCATGTACCCTATTTTGGTGCCCCATTTGGTGCACATTCTGAATGTTGTAGGGATACTGATGTAAAATGCACGACAAGATCTTTTGAACTGTTGAATAGGGAGATATAATTCCAGTGACACAGCTCGAACACTGGCTGCAGAATTTGAGGCATGTTCTGCATGGTGAGCTACAGTTGCAGGAGCTTCATCACCAACTGCCATGGAAATGAGCCGCCACCTTCTCCCTGCTGCACCACCTAATTCTCCCGTTTTTCCAAATATCTGGATCATATTCTTTAGCCTATTTATTGACATTCGGCCTCTCTGCAGATTTTTGTGTCGGACATATTCAACAATGCATCACTGCTATTGCTGGCGTTCTGGTAAACCAGCTGTGCCAGCAGTGTTCTCTCTTCCTTCTGAATAGACATTGCGTTTGCTATGGAGAACTTCAACTTTCAACCTTCTTCACTCTTTACACCAACAGTCACTACACAAAACAATTAACACGTGTCGCCAAGTGACAAAAAGCATACTGACGTCAAAACAGATACTTTTTACATCGTAACTGCTTACAGCACCATTGTTTCACGTCATGCACAAAGTGGAACTATTAATTTTTTCAGCGTACTCGACAAGCGCAAGGATTAATGAACGTAACCGCGATGTTTCAGCGTCCTGTAATGTATGAAGCCCGCACTCAAGCTCTCGGAACACCACCAGTTTAATAATAATCGCCTGATATTTTGAATCTGGTGGATCAAAAAAAATTGCTCCCGAGGTGTGTGGTCAACGCAGCTGGTATCCGGGCCAACAACTGAGACAGCTTTCTGTCGCAGTGTAAGAAAAACGATCAACAAAGCTGCATCGCATGTTCCTATTACACAATATCGCACTTTGCTGATTTCACAAACAAAAAAATGCAGGAGGGTATTCCTTATCGAACCATCGTCAAGAAACTTTGTTTGCGGGCGAAAATGCGCATCGAACATGTTTTGACGGTCTCTTCAACTCAGAACCAGTAGGTTTGTACCATCATGGAATCGATAAACTACCTAAACATTGAAACTTCGTGGCAGGTTAAAACTTTGTGCCGGACAGAGACTCGAACTCGGGACCTTTGCCTTTCGCGGGCAAAGCGTCTGAGCTACCCAAGCATGACTCACGCCCCGTCCTCACAGCTTTACAGTAAAGCCCAGAGTTCGAGTCTCGTTCCGGCACACAGTTTTAATCTGCCACAAAGTTTCATATCAGCGCACACTCCGCTGCAGAGTGAAAATCTCATTCTGGATACCTAAACATTGTCCGACTGTTTTAAATAAAGTGATAGAATATTGCTGCTGATCAAGTTTTCTCTTATGTTTGCTGTTGTGTTCAATAAATTAATGGCAGACACTGTTAAAATATGCACTGTACTAATAGAAATGAAATACTACTTACCACGATAACTTATTGCAACATAAGCACATTTATATGAAGGACAAGGTTGCCATTCCCTGAGATGATCCTGCTTCCACTGCAAACGTGAGAGGGAACCACCAACCATCACGCCCCATTACACCTCGATAATTCTCATATGAATATTGTGATAGTCCAGAGGCGTCGTTCATGTGAAACCTTCAGGGACTAAATTAATAACACCTTGTGCTGACTGTGAAGCGATGCACAGAAAATTGACTTTTCCTGTCTTATGCGCACTGCAAGTTGAAAATCTCTTCACCATACACATTTTGCTTTTATTCACAAAGCATCACATGAGGTAAAATTGTAATCATTGCGAGTAGACAATTCTGTCGTTCTTCAGTGTTTAAAACTGAGTGACAGTTTTGTTTAAGGTTGACTTCTCCTAGACTTTACTATCAGCGTTCTGTGTTTCTTGTTCCAACGTTCTAGTTGGAACTGCTTCTCCTTTCGTGGTAGCTGGTTTGATTTTCTCCGCTCCTTTTTGAGCTTGCTGTTTCGGTCATGGCGTATGATTTCTTGATTTGGAACTTCATAACTTAGGAAATATCAGTGTGGATGTTCACGTTTTGCAATCAGTGCTGTGCTGTTAGATTTTCTTGTGTGTTCCTCAGTTTTGGGGTTGGTACCAATGACAGCGTTGTTAAGAAAAATGTTTACAGTGTAATCACTGGAATGCTTCAAAAATGTGAGTCCCGTATGGCGAATGAGCTTGTCATTTCCAGTATGCTTAAGACAGAAGAATAAAAATAATTGTTACAGTTACTGATCTATTGTATTCAGTTTGCATTGCAACTGACAAGCAACCCCTTGACTACGAGGTCGCAAGTTAAGTGTTTAGTAAGGTTCAAATGGCTCTGAGCACTATGGGACCCAACATCTGAGGCATCAGACCCCCAGAACTTAGAACTACTTAAACCTAACTAACCTAAGGACATCACACACATCCATGCCCGAGGCAGGATTCGAACCTGCGACCGTAGCGGTCGCGCGGTTCCAGACTGAAGCGCCTAGAACCGCTTGGCCACACCGGCCGGCTCAGTGTTTAGTAAGGCTCTTTTGAAATTATGACAGGAAAAACATTAGCTGCTAATGATTCACCTTGTGTATCAGGAGGGTGACAGAAAATAAATGTCTGGGAGGTGCAGAGATCAACCTTCTATGGGATGTAAGAATTACACTTGACAAAATAGACATCGTCGATATTCAAGAAATGTTCAAAACAAATCATTAACTTACCCCATGAGCACCAAATGAAAAATGGCGCGCACCTCAAGATCGAAGGCGAACTGCTTGAGATTGCAAACCATGCAGAACGTTCAGCTAGGTATCTAGGTGATATGAACTGCAATGTCACACATTTTTCTAGAGGGATAGTTTGCTCTAAGGCAGTATGATTTTTATACACATACCAAGGATCACGCAAAAGCAAGTTATTTTGACCAGCTATTCGCCAAAAGCAGTGCTCATAGAATAGTCGTAGTTCTCTTACGCCCATTTCCCCCACTCTATCTTGCTGTGACGTAAATATTCCCTACTGCCCATGCAAGATCATGCACATGAGAAAGAATCGTAGGAGGCAGAGCACCTCCTATTTCTCACGGCACAATAATTACTTTCCAGCCAATTTACGGTCCAGATTAACAGTTGGCCTAATTATATATAAACGCGTTTAAGGCACTGATGTTAGCTGGTCTTGATACGACCCTTTTGGTACCTATAGTTCTCGGGGTTCCTTTCATATGCATTTTCTCTTAAAATCACGACTGGTCGGAGTTGAAAAAAAATTCCTTACTGAACGATGAGATAAGATTTTCTCTCGTCTACAAATTTTTGGACCAAGTGTGCAGTTTGCTGTGCATCATCAAGTTGATGCTTTCGTTATCTTAGTCTTACAACTCAGCAGCACTGTTTGAAGTTATACAACCATCCACTTCTACCCTTGAAATCACTGTAAACTATGTCGTGTGCAATTTTTATGTTCATAACGCAGTAGGTCACTATCATGCACATACTGTAAATGGTATCAAGTATCCTTGAAACATGCAAACACCAGCCTTTGTAACAAACGTGCCTTGTCCTCCCTCGAATATCCGTAGTTTTTCTTGTGCACTATACAGTCATATTGCTGTGGACTTGTTCAAAATCTGTTTGTAATTATTCTTTTACTGTGCTGCAGATGATTTCCCATGTATGTAATCCTGTTCAGTAACCGATCCTTGGATAATGATTGTCCTTCACTGCCTTTAATTGGAGACAGAATTTGTGGCTCCCTGTCTGACAAGGATGCGTAGCTGTTTCAGTATCACTTTCACTTGTTAAGGACGTATTGCCGTCATTGCACTCCTCACATACGTTGTCCACACAGTCAGTGTATATGACACCGCACACTTCACGGACTCATCTTGCAGAAATTTTAGCATTTCATCTGTCACTTCTTTCTCACTGTGTGAACTTTGTTGGGTTCCTTTCTGACAGAGTGTCAGCTTCAACAGCTGTTGTTGTGGGTATATTGCAATGTTTGCTTTATCTATCATTGCCATTGTTCTGCTTTCTATCAACACACTAGCACTATAGCATTGTTCCGAGTTACTCATTGACCAAGCAGTTCAACTATGCTCTGTAGCCCCATGCTGTGCTCACCATTGGATACCTCTAGTCCTGTACCTGTTGCCACTAGCAGTTAATATAGTGTTTGTTTGGGAGACAATATGTGAATGACAGAAACGTCATTTTTTTTTTTTTTTTTGATGTTGCACTCAATGGGTTCCTTGTGAGTGTGTACCAATTTGTCTGTTGAGTTTCAGTGTTGTGTCCATGTTATATAGTGATAGTATTGTTGGTGTGTGTGTGTGTGTGTGTGTGTGTGTGTTGGATCTCTGGATTTATGTGGTGCTTTGTTTTTTATGTTTATATTTTTATAACCTTAGCAGAGAACTTAGACATTTAAAAAACAGTAATAGAAAAGGAACACATAATAAGTGACCAAACAAATATTAGCAACCAAGCCTTATATAAAATAATTAAACATATCTCCCGTTATTTGTATATAAAGTGGAATGTGTGTGTATATGACCAAGGTCTCCTCCCAAATCCTTGGATCGATTGCACCCAAAGCTGGCAGGGAAACAGCAGGCCTCATGAGTATCAGCACTATGGAGTTTATAAGCTCCTAGCTACAGTAGGAGTGGCGAAATAGGGAAAACATGTCTTTCCCAGCACATGCCTTGTAGGCTGCCTAAATGACAGGAATGTTGTGTGGGAATAGAATCAAGCTGCTAAATCAACCTGGCTTCTAGAGAGCCTACACGTACGGGCAAAAAACGGTTTTCCAGGCCCCGATATGTAGTTTGCCCTGCATGACAGGCATGTTATGGGAGTAGTATCTTCCTGCTTTATTGAACTGTGTTGCAGGGGCTGCACGTGCTGATGAGGATAGTTGGGGACAGGTTGTGACGTATAGAAGAGGGGATGGACAGACTGAGGGGGAGGAGGAAATGGACAAACAGATGGCAGGAGAGGGAGATGCATGAGGAAGGAGTAGTTGTTAAAGAGCAATGCCCTTGGACACCACAAAAATAGTGTCACAATATTAGACAATATACCCAGCCGAGATCACCCAGCACTGTACCGTAGCAAAGCAAAGACACACAGCAAAGACACATATTAGCTCTCTGTACACACACACACACACACACACACACACCAGTCGAGAAATATACGCACAAAGCAATTAGCAGGCGCTCTCACTATCAACAAAAGACGAAAGCATCCTGCAGCATCAAAACAGATGGCTCGACGGCAGTGGATCTTCACAACGTAAAAACGTGAATATACTTCAGTTAGTGAAAGTGCTGTATGCTAAAATGTACTAATTATGTATATAACATCATGAAGAATGAAACAAAAAACCTTGAGTAACGATTGTGTTTTAATACTGTTAATAGTAGTAATTTAATGCATGAGAACTGTCAGTGGTACTAGCAAACAAAATTGTAAGCATGGCCATATAGTTATAAGTGACGGCTGAAGATCATTAATAAAATAAAGCGAAATGCATTTGGTCTTCACGCTACTTTTATTGCAGTCGCGAAAGACGGTATTAACCTACATAACTTTAATAACTGCGACTGCGAAAAAAGAGATCATAAAACAAAGAAGACAACATGCGTAATTTAAATCCATTCAGTTATGATGTAGTGGGCTATATGCTGGGGCAATCAACCTCAAGCAAAGAGTTATTATTATTTGAAAAAGGGTAACTATCATCGTCAACAGAGCCCGTCCCAGAAACTCCTTCAGTCGTTTATTTAAACAGCTAGGTGGCACTTGCCAGAACATGTCAGTGCATTCTCTCACTGATATCCTTCCTTATTAAAATGCCAACATTCCAGCATTATACAGATTGAAATGTGCATATCATGAGCAGAAGTTTACTCTCTTTCTTCTATATGAAGGCCTCTTGCCTCAGTGTGAAAGTAACGAGGATTAAGTTCTAAAATGTAATGACTTCCTTGCTGTAATTTTAAATGCGGTTGCAGGAAGACTTTTAGTAAGCGGTTTTATGAGATAGAATGAACTGCTAATATCTTGCCAGTTCTTACAAGAGTATCAAATCGTGCTGTAGCGTGCTATTTTCTGATTTATTGAAAGCAACAAAAATTTTCAGGTAGCTCTAAGGAAGATTTGTTCGCTTTGTTAATGTGGGATTCATGAGTAACAGTGTCAGTCATTGAATTTGTCACATTCACTCTGCTAATGGTGGCTGTGATAATCATTTAAACAAAGTTTTGTTACGTATACAGTGCTGTCGCATGTACATCAAAATGGATGTTTGTGTCAGGTCTCAGAGAAAACATTTAAGTGTGTGTCAGATACACCTAGAAGCGACATTAGCAATATTTCAGTTCTATCTTTGCCGTGCAATTTGAAGAAATTCGATAGTGTTTAGAGCTAGGATAGTATAAACTACAAAATTTCAGAATAATCAGAATTTCAAAGAAAGGTTCAACAAAGCACCAGAGCTTAATTTTTTACGCTTACCGTGTCCCTTGGAAGCACTGTAATCAGTAAAAGGAGGGTCTGTGAATTTGAACTCTAGTTAATAAAATGCATTTGTACATTCAACGAGCTATCGATTAGTATGGATGAATGATTTGTAACGTCACGAACCACTCCTTTTTCAAGCGGGAACAATGAATTGTCTTCACAGCGTTGTAACTTTTCCTGATTGCTCAGCGTTACGTTGTGTTTTACTGTCACCGCTAAGCTTGTTCTCGGAAAGGTAAGTAGACACTACGGGTACATAAACTGGAAGTGCCACTTTGTTTTCAAAGTCAACAGTGAAGTGTGCTGAATCGACTTTGCGAAAGGGTTACCAACGAAACCACGGCCCGTTAGTCGCCGGTGGCCTCGGAATTAAGTTGTTCACGTTCTTACAAAAGTGACTACGTAGTTTCGAAAGAAATTCATGCAGTTGGTATAGGTTGATAAAACGCCACCACGGGCAGAGAAAATAGCTCTACACCATACCCTCGTATTTCATAAACTTCAACAGAAGACATTAAATTCAAGTTCTTCCACTCGGTCCAGATCAAACTCTTTATGTATTCTGTAAATGAAATTGAAGACGCGAGAAAATACGTTTATGCTGGTGCACAGAAATGAGTATAAGTAATGATAGTACAGCTTACATAACTGCATTTACAGGGTTTGTTATATTTGAACTACGATGGAGTTAATTGCGGGAAGTCGGTTGGACGAGTCTCACTTTTGATATTTTAATATTTATTGCCCTGGCAGTCGCCACATAGCGTTTCTTGTTTTGTTATGTGGTAATCGCCATATAGCGTTGTTTTGTTTTGTCAGGTGATAGTCGCCACGTTCTTTGTTTCGTTTGAGTAAACATGCCTGGTGAAAGGTTGACATTCGATGAAAGAGAGGCAGTTCTGAAGTAGTACATTAAAACGAAAATACTAATCAGGCTCAATGTAAATGGCGAAATGAATTCCGAATAGAGCCACTGACAAATGTAACAATTCCATCCATTCTAGACAAAGTTAAAGCCGAAGGTTGTGTTACAGATGTACACAAATATCTATCTGGACACCCTGTAACAGCAACAAGTTCAGGTCACTATTTACAGCTGTGACACAGTGTGCCCGTGAAACCAGCCTGAGTCGGTCAAGTGTTCAGCGCATTTTGAAGACAGCGAAGTGTAGGTGCTACATCCCCAGACTGTTATAAGCAATGAACTACGACGACCTAGCGATGGCGGTTAAAACTGAATCAATCAGTTTTCGGTTTATCGTTTTTTCCACGCCAGCTCCATCCGACTATTAAAACCGCTCAAAGTAACTGGTTTCTGAAATAACCGATTTTCGGTTTTCCATTCCTATTATTTCCTGTAATAAGTGTGGAAATCGAACAAAGATTGAAGAATTTTGACATTTCACTTTCAGAAACATAGAATCAAAATATGAAATTAAATAGACAAATAAAATTAAACTTAATCTGTCCATCGTTCGCTGCTTTTCTAGAAAAGTGATAAGTGATTCTATATTACAAAATACTTACCAGTATTCTCCTGCCGGCTGCTGTGACCGAGCGGTTCTAGGCGCTTCAGCGGGGAACCGCGCTGCTGTTACGGTCGCAGGTTCGAATCTTGCCTCGGGCATGGATGTGTGTGATGTCTTTAGGTCGATTAGCTTTAAGTAGTTCTAAGTCTAGGGGACTGATGACGTCAGATGTTAAGTCCCATAGTGCTTAGAGCTATTTTTTTTAGTATTCTCTTATTGAGTCCAGTTTTTTGAAACTCTGGCGAAAAATTATGTTGTAATCGGGATCATACCACTATTTGGGTATTCCATTTGCATATTATGAGTAGTCTGTGCTAAAGGATGAATACTGAAGTTGAAGAACTAAGTTGTTCGTGTTAATTTGTCCGTTTCCACGGACCGCAAGCAGATAAAGGCTTGTAACGTAGAGACAGGTAGCAGATCAATTACAGTCTATTTTTTGTGTACTATGAAAGAATTGTTGTTAAATTTTTAATTTTTTATTGTTTTTCTTACTGTCGATGATAGCCGAAGTAGAGAGGGTATAAATCGTCACAAAGATCTAAAATAAGGTGTATTTTAGATCTACGTTACGATGCTGTGCTGATTATATTTATATGTTTTGACGATGCCATTATGGCCTTATCACTTTAGGACATGATGTAAAAAAGCTCTGAGGATGGTCATTACGGACTGAAACCGGTCATCGTCTAAAGAATTGATATTGTGATTAAAGACTGGAATAAAAAACATTTGACGGTATTTGATCACTGTTTGTATACGCGACTATGTCGCAGTTGGTCAAAATAGCTGTATCGGTTTTAACCGGTCGGTTTTTCCCCTTCCGGAGAACGATCCAGATCGTAGAATTGAGTACTGCGAGTGGTTTAATGGCGTGATGTGCAGCGATGAAGTGTATGCAGGGATGTTTGTGAAGTCTGATGATGCGCGATTTAAACTCAGTTATACTGTAAACCGCCACAGCTGCGTCTGCTGGGTCGCCGCAAATCCGTACGCCAATATTTGACATAGCCATGAATTTACACAGGAGTCAGTGTGTGGTGTGGTTTGTCTCATCGGGCCCGTTCTTCTTTGATGTTATCGTTACCAATGAGTTGTACCCAGAGAACCTTGAGGTCCGCAGCTCGTGGTCTAGTGGTTAGCGTTGCTGCCTCTGGATCGCGAGGTCCCGTGGTCGATTCCGGGCCGGGTTGGGGATTTTCTGTGCACTGGGACTGGGTCTTTGTGTTGTCGTCATTATTTCACCATAATTCCTGACAGTGGCTAGATTTTATTGCGTAAAAATTGGAGCTTTGTACGCAGTTGAGCGCCCCACAAACCAAACGTCATAATAATAATAATAATCATCATCATCACCACCATCATCATCACCACCTTGAGACTTTCATTTTATCTGCCATCCGTCAGTTGTACTTTTACCTATGGAGAACGCTAAATGTCGTTGTTAATGGACAAAAAACATTTCGAACACCTTCACTAACCTCAGTAAAGTGAACTTTAAGGTACACTTTCAACGAAAATGAGGCGTTTCGGGCCGGCCGCGATGGTCTAGCGGTTCTGGGCGCTCAGTCCGGAACCGCGCGACTGCTACGGTCGCAGGTTCGAATCCTGCCTCGGGCTTGGATGTGTGTGATGTCCTTAGGTTAGTTAGGTTTAAGTAGTTCTAAGTTCTAGGGGACTGATGACCACAGATGTTAAGTCCCAGCCATTTGCTCAGAGCCATTTGAACCATTTGAGGCGTTTCCGACTGTTAATTTCGAAGTTACGAATAGTTAAACAATGTATACATTTCTTTAGGCTACTGTGCATAACGTATAATGCCGTTCCAATTCTAAACTAGCTGGAAACAGATTTCGCAACTAGGCAGCTACGCCGTCTGTGGTACATTGGTTTCACTGCACGCGTTTCCTTTCTTCAAATTTCGGTGTTTCACTTGAGTATTTTGACTTAACAGGATTGTCAGTTACATTCGGCGTATAAATAGATAGATTGGCGATATATCTGAGTGTTTAATTGGCGATAGCTTTTAGACACTTTCAGAAAGTGGTCTTTTCATGTCCTCTTAAAATTTGTGTAATTCAGTGAGCGAAATATTCTGTTTATTGCAAATTAAAAGCTGCTGAGACTTGTATATTTGTGTTTGTCGTATTTAACAATGGACTTATGTGTAAAAAGTAGTAATGAGATTAACCAACTTTGTCCGCTGTAGTAGGAAACACAAATCCCATTATGCCTATATGTCTGTTGTGCTGTATCCAAGATGGAAACTTAGCTATAAGTTGATTTTTGAACTCACTACAATAGCATCAATGTCTGATACAGGCATCAGACATCACATTATATTTGAGTGAAATAAGAACTGTAGCTATGTGTACTGTATCTAATTAAACTTTCTCGAAAGGCCCAAACTGACATTCTGAACGTTTTCTTTCCAGTTATATGATACGTCGCATGGGGTTCAAACCAGAAGCAGCCATATCAGGTGAGTTACGTAGACGGATATTTATTAATAAACATACCACCGTTTCGTGGTATTGCCTTGGAGGCAAAATAAGTTGTACATCTTGTTTTTTAAAGCCAATATGTTGCTGGAAAGATAGCAATGAGAGAAACGTTCAGTGAATTTGAAAGTAAAATTGTGTCAGCTTATCTGAATAGAAACCCTAAGAGGACGTCGAAGTGGCAGATATTGAGAAAACGGTTCGCTGAATAGAGAAACAACTACAGACGCTTAGTAGTGGAAAGGCGCCAGGACCAGATGAGATACCTATAAGATTCTACAGAGTTTACGCGAAAGAGCTTGCTTCCCTTCTAGCATCGTAGATCGCTTGAGCAACAGAAGATACTTAGCTACTGGAAAAGCACAAGTCATTCCCATTTTCAAGAAGGGCCATGCACCTCTTATAGGCCTATATCGTTGACGTCAATCCGTTCCAGAATTGTGGATCATGTATTGTGCTCAAGAATTATGACGTTTCTGGAGAACGAAAATCTCTGTAAAAATCAACATGGATTGCGCAAACAGAGATGTTGCGAAACTCGGCTCCCTCTGTTCCTCCATGGCGTTGATGCCTGTACTTCAGGAAGGCATTTGATGCCGTCTGCACTGCCTTTTAATGGAACAAAATACGTGCTTACCGAATATCGGACTAGATTTCCGACTGAATTCAGAACATCAGGAAGAATTCAACACGATGCTCTTAACGGAACAAAATCGACAGGAGTAAAGGTAATTACCGGAGTACCCCAAGGATGTGCGATAGGTTCGTTACTTTCTACGAAGTATGTAAATGATCTAGTAGAAAGCGTCGGAAGCTCTTTAAGACTGTTTGCGGATGGTGCGGTTGTCTGTAAGAAAGTAGCAACGCCAGAAGGCAGGGTCGACCCACAGAGGATTGATTAACGGTGCAGGCTTTGACAGTTAATCACGAACGTAAATAAATGTACTGTACTGATGACTAGTTTCTAGAAACCGCAAAATATCTGGGTGTAACCATTCAGAGCGATCTTAAGTGGAATGACCACATAAAACTACTAGTAGGAAAAGCAGATGATGTACTGAGATTCATAGGAACAATCTTAAGGAAAATTAACTCATCCACGAAGGAAGTGGCTTACAAGGAGCTTGTTCCACCGATTGTTGAGTACTGTTCATCAGTCTGGGATCCTTACCAGGTTGGATTGATAGAAGAGATAAAGAAGATCCAACGGAGAGGTGTGCCTTCCGTCATGGACCGTTTAGCTAGCGCGAGAGCGTGACAGAGATCCTCAACAAGCTCCAGTGGCAGACGCTACAAGAGAGGCGTTGTGCATCACGCTGAGGCTTGCTATTGAAATTTCGAGAGAGCAGTTTCCAGGAATAGTCGGACAACATATTACTGCATCCCACATACATCTTTAGAAAATTCCAGAAATTAGAGCTAAACAGAGTCTTACCGAGAATCATGCTTCCCATGCGCCAACGGGGAAGAGGAGATCAGTAGGTGGTACCGGAAGTACCCTCCGCCACACATTGTTACGTGGCTTGCGGAGTATGATATAGATGTGGAAGACACTGGTTTCGTGGAAGTAAATAGAGAGCTAGAGGCGTTATAAGCACTTAGTATGTGTAAACAAAACTGTGTTGTTGTGACCTTCAGTCCAAAGATTGGTTTGATGCAGCTCTCCATGCTACTCTATCGTGTGCAAGCCTCTTCATCTCCGAGTAACAGCTGCAATTTACATCCTTCTGAATCTGCTTTCTGTATTCATCTCTTGGTCTCCCTCTACGATTTTTACCCCCTCCCTTCCCCACGCTTCCCGCCAGTTATAAATTGGTGATTTCTTGATGCCTCAGCATGTGTCCTACCAACCGATCCCTCCCTTTAGTCAGCTTGTACAACAAATTTCTCTTCTCCCCAGTTCTGTTCAATACCTCCTCATTCGTTATGTGATCTACCCATCTAATCTTCAGCACTCTTCTATAGCAGCACATTTCAAAAGCTTCTGTCCTCTTGTCTAAACTTTTTATCGTCCATGTTTCACTTCCACACGTGGCTGCACTCTATACAGATACTTTCAGAAGGGACTTCCTGACACAATTAGATCTGTACACTCTTCAGAAATGCTTTTCTTGCCATTGCCAGTCTACATTTTATATCCTCCCTATTTCGACGGTCATCAGCTATTTTGATTTTGTATTTATAGCCCTGTATTCACCTGAGCGGAAGTCTTTTTCCTCCTGCTACCGAACTGCTTTAATTCCTACTGTATCCAACTGTAATCGACCAATTCCCGTTTTTAAATTTTCTAACCTACCTGCCCAATTAAGGGATCTGAGATTCACGCTGCGATCCGTAGAATGCCAGTTTTGTTTCTGCTGGCAACGACGTCCTCCTGAGTAGTCCCCGCCCGGAGATCCGAATGGGGGACTATTTTACTTCCGGAATATTCTACCCAAGAAGTTGCCATCATCATTAAACAGTACAGTAGAGCTGCATGCCCTCGGAAAAATGACGGCTGTAGTTTCCTCTTGTTTTCAGCCGCTCGCAGTACCAGCACAGCAACGCCGTTTTTGTTGTGCTACAAGACAAGATCAGTCAATAATTCAGACTGTTGCCCCTGCAGCTACTGAAAAAGCTGTTGCCCCTCTCCAGGAACCACACCGTTTGTCTGGCCTCTCAACAGATACCTCTCCGTTGTGGGTGTACCTCAGTACGGCTATCTGTATCGCTGTAAGCCTCCACACCAACGGCAAGGTGTATAGTTCATAATTGTGACTAAAAATTCCTAGCTTTGCTCGCAAGACGAGAATAAGCTAGAATAAACTGCTCCCAACTCCAAATTCAATAACCAAAACCTTTTGCCACCGAACTACTTTAAAAAATATGCCGTATCCGAACATTCGACTGTAATGTCTACACCACAAATAGTTCATACGGACTATATTTCCTAAGGATTATTCCAGTGTGTTTAGGTCTCACATCTGCCTTTCCTGCGACCGGTTTTACGCAGTCGTTCCATTTAAAATAGCTTCTTGGTTGGTTGGTTTTGGGGGAAGACCAGACAGCTTGGTCATCGGTCTCATCGGATTAGGGAAGGATGGGGAAGGAAGTCGGCCGTGCCCTTTCAGAGGAACCATCCCGGCATTTGCCTGGAGTCATTTAGGGAAATCACGGAAAACCTAAATCAGGGTGGCCGGACGCGGGATTGAACCGTCGTCCTTCCGAATGCGAGTCCAGTGTCTAACCACTGCGCCACCTCGCTCGGTCAAAATAGCTTCTTACGCATACTCCTATCCATAAATGATTCTTCAGTCGTGCAGTCATACAATTATGGGTATATTTGGCTTCAGTATACGCCATACGTCATAGGTAATGTCTCCATCGTCTGCTTTTCTTTTTGCCAAACAAATCCACGTTCACTAATCCGCAACATTCGCCTCGTAAACAGGAGTAGTTAAACTCGAAATCCACCCCTCGAACGAGAACGCCCTTTCGAAATCTCTGTATCTTGCGTACATCCGGAAATAACTCGGCTGATTAAGAAGCTCACCCACTTCCGACTTCAGAAACACAACGAAGACATCACTTTCGTACCGGAGAACACACGACTTCTACATACCACGAGCGCTTTCGGCCGTCTATTCGATTCCACGAACTCCCAACCGCTTCATAAAAATATTTAACATATAGACCTTTCAGCCAGTCAGAATGCAGAGTAGAATGTAAACATTTTCGTTGGCTATTTCTTGCTTCTGCTTATAGCGCGTATGGAAAGTGCTGCTTTCAGGCAGGACTTAAGAACTTGTCCGCAACAAGTTGGAAAACGTCGGTCGTCGTGAGGAAATAAGTAACCCTTAAATTAGCGTGGTCGACTCCGAGTACCACCCAGTCAGGAGGATTAGGGAAAAGCCCATACCATCAATTTTAGGTCGAACAAAAACCCACCCTGCAAGCGGAAGCTAGCCGATGCGACTACAATATTGAACACGACTGGCATACATGAGTGGCTAGGAAATGATTTGTATTTCATGGTGTTGGTCCCTACCTGTAGTCAGTGAAGTTACAAAGCCCACATTCAGCTAGACGTTTGTATGCTACCGCGCAGTGATAAATTTTGTTTGATATTACGTTATAGCCTATGTATATTCACACAAATATAAGGAACAAAATTTTAACCGTGACCAGTGCAGTGTTTGTTGAATTGTGGTGCATTTTTTATGTTTTATTGTTTTCTTTCGCTTTGATATCGAAGAATATTGAAGTGACATTTTTATGAGTATATTTTTCTTGGCATATCATCAAGACAAACAAAACTGGGTCGGAGCGTGGAATGTTATGTTATACAGAGAATAAAAAAATGGAAATGAATAGGTTGAAACCAGATATATTGAGAATTAGTGAGCACGGTAAAAGCAGAACTTCTGGTCAGGTCGGTACAGGCTCATCAACAAAAAATCAGAGGTAATGCAGGAGTAAGTCTAATAATAAATAAGAAGATAGCTATGCAGGTAAGCTACTATGGGCTGCGTAGTGTACGCATTATTGTATCGAACACGCACCACAGTAATATAAGATTATATCCCAACTTGCTCCGCAGATGATGAAGAGATTAAAAGAATGTATGAGATAAAAGAAATAGTTGGGGAAGACGAAAATTTATTTGTGGTCGGTGACTGGAGCTCGGTTAGTAGGAAAGAGAAGAAAAGCGGAAATAGTAGGAGAACATGGTTAAGGGGGAGGAGGGGGAGAAGTGAAAGAATTTTGCGTAGAGTATAATTTATCTATCCCAAATACTTGGTCTAAGAATCAAGAAAGAATGTTGTATACGTGGTAGAGACCTGATGACATTGGAAGGTTTCAGACTGAGTGCACGATAGAGATTTCGGAAATTGTAAGACATATCCAGTGTTAGTTGTGGGCTCTAACACAATTTAGTGGCTATGAACTGTAGATTAAAACTGAAGGAATTGCAGAATTTTTGGAAATTAAGGAAATGGGACATGGATAGGTTGAAAGAACCGGAGGTGGTTGAAAGTTTCAGAGAAAGCACTAGGCAACGGCTGACAAGAACAGGGGAAAGGAGTACAGTAAAAGACGAATGTTTAGCTTTCAGAGATGAAATTGTGAAGGCAGCAGAAGATCAAATAAGTAAAAGGCAGGGCCTAGTAGAAATCCTTGGATAAAACAAGAGATGTTGAATTTAATTGGTGAAAGGGGAAAATATGAAAATACAGGAAATGAAGCAGGCCAAAGTGATTACAAACGTCTGAAAAATGAGATTGATAGGAAGTGCAAAATAGCTAAAAAAAAATGGCTCTGTGCACTATGGGAATTAACATCTATGGTCATCAGTCCCCTAGAACTTAGAACTACTTAGACCTAACTAACCTAAGGACATCACACACATCCATGCCCGAGGCAGGATTCGAACCTGCGACCGTAGCGGTCACACGGTTCCAGACTGAAGCAAAATAGCTAAGCAGGAGTGGCTAGAGGATAAATGTAAGGATTCAGAAGCATGCCTATAGGAAGATTAAAGCGACCTCTGTACAAAAAAGAAAAAAAGAAAGCGACTGTAAGCGTATCAAGATCACAGTTGGCGGCCCAATGTACGTACAGAATGGAAACCTGCAGCGTGGAAGGAGTATATAGAGGGTCTGCACAATGGAAACGAAACTCAAAACTTGAAGACCATTTTTTAGGAAGTAGGCGAAAACGACGTGGGAGATACGATACTGCAACAAGAATTTGCTAGGGCACTGAAAGACCCCAGTGGAAAATAGGTCTCTGTAGTGGACAAAATTACCTCAGAATTATTCAGGTACTTGAGAGATCAAGCCATGACAAAATTATTCCGCCTGGCGTGCAAGATATATGAGGCGGCGAAAGACTTACGAAGAATGTAATAGTTCCAATTCCAAAAGGCATGTACTGACCGGTGTAGCGGAAGTATAGTAAAACTGCTGTACTTCTGTACGAAGTAAGATCAGTTTGCATCACGGAGAAATGGAGGAACACTCAAGGCAATACTGGTCCTACACATATGACTTGTCTTAGAAGATAGGTTAAGTAAAGACAAACGTATGCTTATAGCATTTGTACGCTGCCTGGCAAAGAAATTGAAGCACCCAGAAGGGGAGAAGGAAACGGAATGAAATTTGTACCCGGTTGAAAGGGTAAGTGACTCTGTTGTAGTGATTACAAAATCGAGAAAAAAAAACACTTCGCAATATGACCCTGCTTATCAGTATGACATTTCATCCGCTCTGGCCTGAATGCATGCCCTGATCCTGTTGGGAAGTATGTCACAAAATCGTTATATTCTCTCCTGAGGAAAGCTTGCCCACAAATGTTATAACTCGTCCTCAGTAACGTGGATACTGCCTCTGAGTTAGAGTTGACGTCCAAGGTTGTCCTCCACATGTTCTGTCGGGATCTGGTTATCTTTTTGGCAATGGGACTATGTCAGTTTCACTCGGACAGTTCATAAGAGGCATGTGCCTGCGTGGACGAGCTCTGGCCTATTGAAAAACAGCACCATGGTAATGTTGCATGAGAGGTAACATTTAAGGACGCAGGATGATCGTGAGGTATGGTTGTGCCATCGAGAGTTCCACAGTCACAACCATCTGTGACCTGAAATCACATCCGATGGTTCCCTGTGTCATGACACTAGGAATAACAGCGCTGTGCCTCTTCAAACCTTGGAAGACTGGGAACTCTCCCCAGGTCGCTTCCATATTCGCCGACGATGGTTATCCGGCGTCGTTCAGACCAGCGATTCCTCGCTGAACACAGTGGGACGCCATTCATCAACACTCCATGCTTTCCGGCTGCGGGACCACTCCAGACGCTGCCGTTTGTGTTGTGTTAACGGCGGCCTACGCATGGCATGATAACTCCCTGGTGTGGCTGCTGCTGGCTTCCAAACAATGGTTGCTGCAGGGAGTCCATTACTTGTTCTTGGATAAGTGAGGTCATGATGTGCTTGGTGCACAATACGGCGATCCCCCCTTGCGGTCAGACAGCGTCGACCGGAACCGCAACGAAGAGTACGCCTGCCTTCACGTTCCCAAGCGGTACAGCATCGGAAGACTGTGACACCCGAATGCTCCAAAAATCGGGATGTTGCACATCCGACAAGCTGACCACATGGAGACCAGCAATCGGGCCCTCTCAAACTCTGAAGTTCTGATAATGCAGTCTCCAGCGAGTACGCGGCGGCCCGTGTCCTTCACAGTAAACTGTGAACATCTGACGTTGTTCACGTCCTTTGTAGACTCTACCAAGCCTGGTAACAACACTAAACACAAACAACATTAATGCAGTCTGGTGGCCGTTCTGTCTCTCACAGAGAATTGCAACTTTAAATCGTTTACATACCCACTTACGGTGTGTACATGTACAAAGTTACATTAACATCCGATCATGTCTTCTGGGTGCGTCATTTTTTAGCCATACAATATAGAATTAGGCAAAGATTTTGACTATGTTAAATGGACTACACTCTGAATTTTTGAGGGTAGCTGGGATAAAAGGTTATTCACAGCTTGTACAGAAATCAGGCTTCAGGTATAAGAGTTGAAGGACTTGAGTGAGTAGCAATAGTTGGGACGCGAGTGAGACAAGGTTTTACCCTATCCTCGATGTTATTCACTCTGTGCATTGAGCAAGAAGTGGAGGATACCAAGGAGAAATTTGGAAAGGGGATTTAAGTTCGGGGAGAAGAAATAAAAAGACTGAGGTGTAGTGATGCCCTTGCAGTTGTGTCAGAGACAGGAAAGGACTAGGAAGAGCAACTGAGTGGAATAGACAGAGTCTTGAACAGATATTATAAGATGAACATCAGCAGAAGTTAAATAAGGGTGATGGAATATAGTAGAATTGAATCTGGCGATGTTAAGAGAATTATATTTGGAAATGGGGCATTAAAAGTAGTAGGCGAGTTTTGCTATTTGTGCAGCAAAAAAAGGATATAAAATGCGGACTGGTAATATCAAGAAAAGCATATCTGAAGAAGAGAAGTTTATTAAGATGTAATATCACTTGTATCACGGAGTCTGTACTTAAGGTATTTGGGGTGTGACATTGTATGGTTGTAAAATGTGAACGATAAGCTGTCAGATAAGGAGAGAACAGAAGCTTTCGAAATGTGATGCTACAGAACAATGTAAAAAAATAGATGGGTAGATCTAATAACGGATGAGGGTGTACTGAATCTGATGAGGGAAGAAAGAAATGTGTGGCACAACCTGTCCAAAGAAGGGATCAGTTGTTAGCATACACCCTGAGACTTGAGTATAGTAATCAGGTTCAAGCGGATCGAGGATGCGGTGGTTATGCTGAGATGAAGAGGCTACCAGGGGATAGACTATCATAGAGAGACCTCACGGCAAGTGAAAGAGAGAAAGATATCAAGAGGTATTTTGCGTGTTTATGATAAATCCCTTCCCTAAAATTTCTTTTTCTGTGTTACCACAGATGACTTGTCACGACCTCATTTCTTCTAAGACTGCAGTACAAGCGAGGTACCTAGTTGCTTCCACCTCCCTGAGTGGAATATAAAGTTCTGAGTAGTGTTCACCAACCTGCAGTCTTCTATAGTTGCTGTGCCTGCACAGAAAACAGCATGTAGGTCGTGAATCCCTTGTCTCGAGGTTGTAATAAGCTGTTTGCGGGGATCTAGTATTGGCATTGGATAAATAATTAAATTTTGAATTGTTCTGTTTAAAAGGGATAACACTCGCTTTTTATTAACGCTATACGAGAAACTGCACAACTATAGCCCACTCTATGGATGACAAATAATTTCTATTCTTCACACTTTCACAGAGAATTAACAAAGTAATGAACTACTTGTTCGCGTAATTTATGTCAAAATAGTTCTCAGCTAAATGTCAAAAAACCAGCGATTGATAATTAAGTTCTTAACCAGTACCGACCCCGGCAAACAATATGTCTGCCCTCCGAGAATGCCGAGCGAGCTTTGGGATGACAGCCGAATCGCCTCGCCATCCATCCAAGTTAGACGCGACCCTATCTCCGAAATGATTCATCTACCTTTTCTGTTAGCAATTGTTTATTGTTCTGCTGGTGATTAACACTTCTGAATTAATGAAAGATAGCCTGCTATTGAGAGATACTTGTATATAAAATGCAAGTAAATTCAGTGTTTAGTTTTTCTAATATTAATAACAAAAGTTTGTCATTTTGGCGCTTCTTCCGAACACAGCAGTCAATGGCGGAGGGGGGCCCCAATTTAGACGGTATTTCTCACGATACACGTACCGAATAAACCATCTGTCACCGGTTCATACTTCACACGACATTGCGTTATCTTCCCACTGTTTACCGAGCGAGGTGGCGCAGTGGTTAGACACTGGACTCGCATACGGGAGGACGACGGTTCAATCCCGCGTCCGGCCATCCTGATTTAGGTTTTCCGTGATTTTCCTAAATCACTCCAGGCAAATGCCGGGATGGTTCCTCTGAAAGGGCACGGCCGACTTCCATCCCCATCCTTCCCTAATCCGATGAGACCGATGACCACGCTGTCTGGTCTCCTTCCCCAAACAACCAACCTCCCCACTGTTGCTAAGAAGATCTTCGTGTAGCTAAATATGGTGGCTGTAAAGTCAGAAATATTACAGTTTTCGGTCTGAAGACCACAACAACATTCTTGGAGTTGTTTGAGTGATAGTGTTTTCAGTTACTTGAGTTGACGATTCGCGTTTCTTCTGTCAGTAGTTCGCCGACGAACTAATCATATTCTTAACGTGAGCGAAAGCAACTGTGCTTAAAATCGCGACAGAAGCACACGAACGAACGTTTCAAGATGTGACTGCCAACACCTTGAGAAGACTACTACTCCAGCCTACGAAATATTGTGCGAAAAACTCAGCCGCGAAACCCTAGAACCTGCGATCAGTAGCTGAATGATTCACTTCGAACTGTTAATGTGTAATCACTCCCGTCCTCTACGAGCCATTGTCATAAAGTTCTAATAATCACTGAGAAATAATCAATCTGCGATCGTCGAACGTGAAAATAGTGTTAGTATTGTCCATATATCACCTTTCTAAACAACACAATTTTCTCGACGCTAGACGACTTGGCGGAGACCACATTTGCATTTTAGCAATTCGGCAAACGTTCCGTCTCGAAAATCACCTCGACGTCAACCAGAAAATTCTTCATGCGGTGAAAGAGGAAGAAGAAGGCACTGGGTGCCAGCCAGGAGAACACAAGGGGAAGGCAAAATTGATAAACTAAAGAGTTCTTTGTAGCTGTGTTGTGTGCACAATTCACTGGGACTTTGTCACGGAGCAAAAGCACGTCGTTGGACACCACCTCTTTAGCAGATTTAGGTAGTTTACTTGTACGACGATTTGCTCCGTACGGGCATAATTTATTAGCGTCAGGCCATAGGAGTCCTAAAAAATACTCAGCCTGACCCTTCGGCTGTGGTGAATGCACGTGTTTCCACTGATTGCTTTGCTCCTGTGTCTCGGCAGCATAGTATAACACCTAGCACTCGTCAGTGACTATTAGACAGTTAAAGAATTCATCTAGTTTGACCCGACACGAATGCAGCACTTCCGCTGCTGTCTCGGGTCGGCTAACGGGCTGAACAGCCGGAAACCAGGACGACGGCGACCATTATCATGTTCAAAATGTCGTAAAATATGTTGAAAACTGGTCCTTGACTGTTCTGACTTCTTGCGCTATCAGCTCGATTATGATATGCGACCTACGAGCACTTCTCTTTCGATTCCCGGTGCTTCACAGAGAGACATTCTACCACTTCATTCATCATTATTCAGACTTTTTGACCACAACTGAGACTCCTGCGCCACTTCACTGTGCCATGTAATGGTGTAATGTTGCTTCACACTTGTACATGCTTAGAATGTATGGCTGCACCATTTTTGTTCTTCTGATGCAGAAAACTAATTACCGCACAATACTCCATTTTATCAGTAGACGTCGCAGTTTTGTTTGGGCTCCTCTAGCGGTGTGCTACGGTACTCTGGTGTGGGGGTTTCATTGTGCAACTGAGCTGCAAACATGTGCATGCGAATTAACACATCAATTAATTATGTAACTTCACTTTTTCGAGATGATAACTCTTTGTAACTCTTTCATGTTGTTTCTTGGTCTGATGAGTGTACCTGTGTACTACTGTTGTTGCTCGTGAACGCTTTTGTCAAATGTCACAATCACATGATAGTGATGATGACGATGATGGTGAAGAAGGAGAGAAATCTTCAGACTTAAAAGTAACTTAGAGCGTATCCCAAGCGAGTGTATAGGGTCATTAGTTTTCGCAGTATTTTAAATGATCTAGTGGATAACTTCGGAAGTTCCATGAGACTTTTTGCGGATAATTCTGTTGTTTACAGATAAGTCGACACGCAATAAAATTGTAATGAAAGGCAGGATGATGTGCAAACGATCGACGCTTAGTGCGTTGGTTGGCAGTTGGTAACCAATATAAACAAAGTTCCATTATCGTGTGATTGTACGAATACAGAACAATGACTAGGTGTGGCTACATTCAATAAATATCTACTAGTGTATCTATGTAGAGATTTAAAGTGGGACGCTCAGATAAAATTAATCACAGATAAGGCGAATACCAGAGTGAGATTCATCGGAAGAATCTTCAGAAAGTGTAGTCCACCCACAAAGATTGTAGCGTACAAAACACTCGTTCGACAGATACTTGGCGAAATTTAGTCAGTCTGAGATCCGTACGAGATAGAGTTGATACAGAACATACAGAAAATCCAAACAGGGGCAGTGCGTCTCGTGCAGGGGAGATGGTCTGCCAACTGCACTGTCAGGCGGTGCAGGAGACACGTATTGCGTCACGGTGTGGTTTACAGTTAAGGTTCCAAGAGCGCACGTCCTAGAAGAGTCAACCAGTATGCTGGTTCCTCCTACGTACAACTCACTAAAAGACCTTGAAAGTAAAGTTAGAGAGATTCTACCTCACGCGGAGGTTGAGAAACAATCGTTCCTCTCACGGACCGTGTGCGGCTGGAGCAGGAAAAGGGGGGAAATGAAAATGGTACAAAAAAAGCACCAATCGCCACACACCATAGGGTTGCTGGCGGAGTATAGTTGTAGATATATCCACTTGTTTTTTAGTGCGGTGTATGGTACTGTTATAAGGTTGGGGTCCTTAAGGGTGGGATGAGAATAGGAAATTGATGGAATTAAGTAGTCGACCGATTTAATCCAAGAATTAGTTTTACAGAAATTCTGAAGGAACTTAACATGAGAAAATCTGAAAAGAATACGTCGTTATTTTCGCTCAAAGCTGTCCGGTAGTTTTGAAGAACCACGTACTTCGAGCAGCTTGACCCCGTTCCATATCTCTCGGAACGATGATGAGAGTAAGACAAGGAAGAGAAGGACACTATACAAGCTTTATCTGCTCTCTGTTCCGAAGTGGAACAAGAAATGGAGCGGCAGATGGCAGTAAGAAATTCTCCCTACCACGCATTCAACAGATCTTGTGAAATATTTATATAAACTGCCGTAAAAAAGTTTTGCACTGCTGCATGTCTGGGAATGTTCGAGGGCTTTGCATCAACAGGAGTATGAAATAAAACATTGTCTCTAATGAAACTAAAAAATAACTGTACTGTGGAATAAAAGTATAACGATGGCAAATATGAGGGTAGCCTCTTCCAAAGTACGCGTATGAATTTCTGTAAAGTGAAAATTTGTTGCTCGTTAACATTCAATACATGTTGTTTCATACTGCATTCTTACATGTTCAAGCCTGTCCTAAGACTCACTGCAAATTTCCAGCTGGTCCGACGGATGCGCATCTGGGTTCGTGTCAGCAGACACTGCTGGCTATTCCATTCGGCACACTTCTGTCTCCTAGCCGAAGGCGTTCACGGTATGAGCGTGATATTCTCGTGCTTTATCGTTTTCAGAGACTATCCCATTGCCCAAATGTTGACTTTAGGGCTGGACATTAGGTGGCAAGAATCTGTCCCGCTACTGCACATCCATTAAATTACCCTGGATGGTGACGAAAGACGTTCGACATCCGTTTACGATACTGGCTCAGAACTGTGGCATGCCTGAGCTGTGAATTGCTAGCTGGTAGTTTCTACGTTCGTCTACGGCTAACATCAGGCGCTAGACAAATCCTGCACTCGTCCGCAAAGAGAATCTGATGCCGCGGCTCCACATTACATATTCTCTTGCCCACTTACTTCGCGTAGCTTGTAGTTGGCGGGGGGGGGGAGGGGGGTGGTGCGGTTTTTCTTGTTCGTAACGGACATCTAGAGGCTGGATTGGTCGTGTGCGGACGGTTGCGTAATGTTTGTATCCCATTTTTCTCTAAAAACGGAGCTAACTGTTCTGTTGCGTTGTCCTCGGTGTACCTGCTAGCTACAATCAACTGGTGTTGTTGACCACGGGCGACCATTACAAGGCAGATTCGATTTGGAACGACTAACGATAGCAGCTGAATGTTCGAATGACGTCTCTGTGGTGTGCATGAACTCTGTGGGAAACTTCCCTTGCTATCAACCCTTGTCGTCTTAAGGTGCGTTTGCACCTGTGTGCATTGCGGCTAGTTGCCGTGCTGCTGCACTTTGCTCAACACGCAGATAGAGGCGTCCAGTTTGAACATAGGTGTGAATGGAATCACTCGTGTGTACATGCTGTGGAAAAAGCATGCACCTACACGCGTTCATCTACGTGCGAGGGCCGCAAGCGCAACCGCACGGGTTCAAAATGGTTCAAATGGCTCTGAGCACTATGGGACTTAACATCTATCGTCATCAGTCCCCTAGAACTTAGAACTACTTAAACCTAACTAACCTAAGGACAGCACACAACACCCAGCCATCACGAGGCAGAGAAAATCCCTGACCCCGCCGGGAATCGAACCCGGGAACCCGGGCGCAACCGCACGGGGCTAGGCACAAGGCGCACGGATGTAAAAGCACTTTCATAACAATAGTACGCACACTGTCTGATCTTAAAATGGCCCTTCGAGACATGTTGAGAGACTGGACAGTGTACACATTGTTCCGCTTAAGACTATGCTAATCATGTCATTCTCGAGCAGTAAAGAACGTCTTTTTGCGGAGTACTTAACTCCTGTGTAGATTTACCGACTGTACGTAATTGATACACACTGTGTGATCAAAAGTATCGGGACACCTGGCTGAAAATGACTTACATATTCGTGGCGCCCTCCGTCGGTAATGCTGGAATTCAATATGATGTTGTCCCACCTTGATCACAGCTTCCATCCTCTCAGGCATATATGCTCACTCAGGTGCTGGAAGGTTTCTTGGGGAATGGTAGCCCATTCTTCACGGAGTGCTGCACTGAGGACAGGTATCGATGTCGGTCGGTGAGGCCTGACACGAAGTCTGCGTTCCAAAACATCCCAAAGGTGTTCTATAGGATTCAGGTCAGGATTCTGTGCAGGCCAGTCCATTACACGGATGTTATTGTCGTGTAACCACTCCGGCACAGGCCGTGCACGATGAACAGGTACTCGATCGTGTTGAAAGATGCAATCACCATCCCCGAATTGCTCTTGAACTTTGGGAAGCAAGAAGGTGCTTAAAACATCAATGTAGGCATGTGCTGTGATAGTGCCAGCCAAAACAACAAGGAGTGCAAGCCCCCTCCATAAAAACACGACCACGCTATAACACCACCGCCTCCGAATTTTGCTTTTGGCACTACATAGCTGGCAGATGACGTTCACCGGGCATTCGCCATTCCCACATTCTGCCATCGGATCGCCACATTACGTACCGTGATTCGTCACTCCACACAACGTTTTTCCACTGTTCAATCGTCCAGTGTTTACGCCCCTTACACCAAGGGAGGCGTCTTTTGTCATTTACGGGCGTGATGTGTGGCTTATGAGCAACCGCTCGACCATGAAATCCAAGTTCTGTCACCTCGCGCCTGACTGTCATAGTACTTGCAGGGGATCCTGATGCAGTTTGTAATTCTTGTCTGGATATATGTCTGCCTATTACACATTACGGCTTTGCCTATTACACATTAAGACCCTATTGAACTGTCGGCGGTCTGTCCGCTTTTGTGCTGTACGTGTGCCTTCACGTTTCCTCTTCACCAACACATCGGAAACAGTGGACCTAGGGATGCTTAGGAGTGTGGAAATCTGGCGTACAGACGTATGACACAAGTGACACCCGATCACCCGACCACGTTCGAAGTCCGGAGCGCCCCGTTCTGCTCTCTCACGATGTCTAATGACTGCTGAGGTCGCTGATATGGAGTACCTGGCAGTAGGTGGCAACATAATGCACTTAATACGAAAAACGTATGTTTTTGGGGGCGTCCGGATACTTTTGATAACATAGTGTAATTGTCTTCGATGCAAATGGTACATTCAACGTTTGTTTTAATCACGACACGATATTTTCGATAGGACTGAGTGAAGTGCTTCGCGGCTCAAGTTCTGTGCCCAGTGGACGTTGTCCTCCGGCGTCCGTAACATTTCTGTTTTGTACTTTTGCCACCACGTTTGATCACCAGAGGCAATCTACAATAGAACCGATCCGATCCGAATGATCCGACTCCCTGGGCAATCCAACCATGCCATTTCCGTTGTTGTTTCTTTGGACTTGTCAGTGACTCATCACCTGCGATATGGATCAGTAGGCAGTTCGATGAACCCTCTGCCAGGCACTTAAATATGACTTGCAGAGTATCGATGTAGATGATCGATGATAGATGCGGTAGTTTGATCACTTTTGGTACAAAATAATTTGTTCCTAAGTCAATCAGTAAATAAGTGCACAGAAGTTTTGTAAGTTAATGACAGTGTTCTTACTGCATATTACAGTGTGTAAAACTAAATTATGGCATCAACTAAACGTAAATATGTGACACTGTCTTTGGCAGAGAAAATGAAAGTACTTGTAAGGACAGACAAAGGCTTGTCTTTTCAACACATTGCAAGTCAGGTAGGGGTTAGCACAACAACTATTGAAGACGGAGAAAAATCTCTTGCTGCACAAAATGAGTCAGTTGTGTGTCAGTGGAGTAGTGCAATTAGGTATGTAGAGTTGTTAAACTTTCACTCATAGTAACAATATCTTACCGTACGATACAGACATTTTTACGATACAGGCACTACTGTTAGTTGTCACTGTTTTAACAGGTAACAATATTTCATTTTCAGTTGAAAATTAAAGTTTTACCGTACCTTGTTACGGGTCAATATGTATTCCTCTGATAATACAACGTATTTTGCTTTCCGACCATGCTCCCATTCCCATAGGGGAAGATTTAGCGACCTTCTGCTGTACTTATTTTCTGAGGTATTGTCTGGAATGGAAATCTGTGCAAACAAATTATTTCGCGAAGACACATCAAGTAATTCCGATTCTCCCAGAGAACATTCTGCAAGGACGCTCCGCAACACGGAACGTGTGTTTCAAGGTTAGACATAAATAGGTGTGCATTTCCAATACGTGCTGCGAAGGCGTCACATTCCACTCGAGGAGGGAAAAAAAAAGGTAATAAACACAGCTCCGTGTGCTGATTGGTGCCAAACTTGTTAAAGGAAGCCGTGCGCGATGCCCCGGCAGGTAGGGGCCGTGCAGCATGGGAAAGGTATGTGGGCCATCAGCGGCGCTGTTTTCCACGCGCCTGCCGCGGCAATCTCGCGGTTAGCCGATTGCTGCGAGCCGTCCGACCGCAAGAATGCCGCACCGCCTGCCCGCCCGCCGCCAAGTGCGTGAACTGCGCGGGCGGCGCCTCCAGCAGCGACTCGTACGACAGCCACTTCGCCGTTTAAACTAAACTTCGCTATGGTTTTGCGTTTGGTGCATACTTCGTAATACGCTGCTGCATTTGAAGTTTATCTAACATGTTGAATTTTTCTGTATATTTGGGTGGAGGCCTCTGTCTCTCACCAATCTCGATATTGTAAAACTGATCATGTTTAGCAAACTCTTTTGCGATCGTGCGCGCCAGCGATAAAGCCAGAATAAAATATGAACAACAATCCCCATAGCCGGCCGTTGTGGCCGAGCGGTTCTAGGCACTTCAGACTGGAACCGCGAGACCGCTACGGTCGCAGGTTCGAATCCTGCCTCGGACATGGACGTGTGTGATGTCCTTAGGTTAGTTAGGTTTAAGTAGTTCTAAGTTCTAGGGGACTGATGACCTCAGATGTTAAGCTCAGAGCCATTTGAACCATTTTTGAACAATCATCATATTTTATAAACGATTTGAGATCGAAATGAGATTTTAGAGAATGATAGCACACAAAGAGGAGAGTATTTGGCCATATGCTTCTTGTGAAAAACTTCATTATCTAGTGTATTATTTCATTAACTACAGACGTTTTAGATGAAAGAACGTAATTTTTATGGGCCATCGATAGCTGGTGAGGAAGAAATGCTGTGGATTTTGGAACCACGTATGTGAAGACATTATACATTTATTTTTATACCAAGGGAGTTCTTTTTCATAAGCCGTTGATCTTATTTTTCCTCACTTAATAAACCAATGCTTCGGAATTCTCTTGCAATTTCGTCTGCACAACATGTTAATGACGTGGCATTGTGAAAATTCCGTTGTCTTTTGCCAAAAGAAGCAAATCTTAATATGACAACAAGAGAGATTGAGATTTTACTCATTCGCCACTCGTGACGCTTCTATGAAAAGTTACAGGTGGATAACAAGCCAGGCGAAAATAAACCGTTGCTCTTGTTGCACTTCCAGCGGAATTCCTTTTAGATACTAACCAAAACAGAGATGACACATATTCTGGAGTGGTCACCATGCAAAAACGGGATTGATGGGGCTCCACTTAAATACGTATTTGCGAAGAATGTGAGCGTATGCTTCAGTCTAGAACGACACGTACCCTCCAGCGCCGGCTATTCCCCTATAGCGCCTGCCCGTAACCCTCAGCACTAAGGCTCTCCCCATGTGTGACCTGCCTATTGCGCATCTGCCGGTCACTATTGTGCGAGCACTCAACTGCTTTTTTTCTGACAACACACTACTGCCAGCCTCCTTTTATACTAGCTGGTCCGCATCACGTGGCATGTAGTAGTCATTTCCATATTACGCAAGGGTGTCCGGATATAGTGTATATTATATCCGGCAGTAATATGTTGCCGGCCGGTGTGGCCGAGCGGTTCTAGGCTCTACAGTCTGCAACCGCGCGACCGCTACGGTCGCAGGTTAGTTCTAAGTTCTAGGGGACTGATGACCTCAGCAGGTAAGTCCCATAGTGCTCAGAGCCATTTAAACCACAGTCTCGCCTAGCGCCACTATCCGCTATCCCCGTCCATGTCCTTCAAGGTCGCTACTTTGAAATTCCCACGGGAGGTTGAACGTAACTGTGCGGATGCACTGAATGCTGTGGATTTATTGCCTGTTGAGGCGAATCAGTTATATGGATGGGTAGTGTTAGTTCTTTGGCACATGTGTCCTGGTGGCACAGTGGTTAACGCAACTGCCACAGTCCGCTTTCGGCTGCGGTGGGGCGAGGACGTCCGCTGCGCCTCGCCGTGCGCGACCGTGAGCGCTTGCTTGTGTTTACCTTTTCGCGGCGCGAGTTGTATTTGTTCCAAGTTCAGTCTGATTATGGCACACACATGGCGCCACGATACGATCAAAATTACTTTCCAACCAGATCACGCGCGTCCTCGAGCCTATGAAATAGAACAGTTCATACGCGACGATCTACGTTTAGATCCGGCGACTGTCGTCGGAATACATTTTTCTATAACGGCGAGCGTGGTTTATGTTAAAATGACCAGTGCAGAGGTCTGCGCGACAGTGGTTTCTAAATACTCGAACTCTCTCCGATTCAAACATTCTGACGGGCATATCGGTGCAGTGACGGTGGATCATGCTGGCATGGGCCTCAGGACTGTAAGAGTTTTTGAGCTCCCCTTCGAGGTCCCAGAGGAAGTTGTCAAGGACGCCTTCCGACCATATGGAAATGTTATCAGCCACGTTGCAGAAAAGTGGCAAACTTTCTCGACGTATAAGGTCTACAATGGTGTGCGCCAAATTAAACTTGAGCTCAAGAAACATGTGCCGTCCTATTTGAACATCGGTGGCTGTCGTGCAATCATCATGTACGACGGTCAACCGCGTACCTGTTCCGGATGTGGGCAGGAAGGCCATGTTCGATCGAGCTGCTTACAACGTAGAATTACGCAGATACCAGTGGGAGACTCCGTTTCCCCGACAGGGACGACAATCCTGCCCCTCACGTACGCTCAGACGACGATGCGCACCATAGTTGAGAACGAAACGGGCGATCAGACACATCCATCGACGCCAGAAGTACCACGGGAGGAAGAGGAAGGACCCTCGGTGCCAACCCATATGTCGCCCCCTCCACAGCAACAACAGCAGCAACAGTCCCACGGACTCCCGACGCAACATAACATTCAGAACGCGATGGACGTGGACGCGAACATTGTCCCGACCGCGGCTTTCCTAGCGGAAGGTGATACGACGCTGGATTGCCTCCCACATTCGGATACGGATGTCCACGTTCGAAAGCAACGTTCGCCCCGACGACGCAAGCGACGTCGGCGGACCCCTTCTGACGATTGCCTCCTACACACGGCCGGTCAAGAAGGTGACATCTCATCAGACAGCATGGATGCTGCGCCTGCTGAAGATCTAAGTGGTGTAGACGGTTCACTTGCCCATACTACGAGTGCCCAGTTACTTCTTGCACCACAAACGCGGCAGGTCGCGTCGATGGATGGCGATCCGACTACCTCTACCAAAGACGACGTACGTGAGCGAGATTTAGGTGCCGATCAGCCACACAGCATCGTGTTGCACCCACTGTGGTCGGACGATGTTGAGGAACTTCCTGAAGAGGGCACGGGTGACAGGGGAGGGGGCGGCATTGGGGATGCCACTACTAGCGTGAACGACTCATAATTTGTAACGGGTTTGGTGGATCCGGCATCTCTTGCGGTTAGCTTTTATTGCCATGGCGTCTACCCTAGGTGAAGAGGCTAGGCAGCACACCTTTCGCCTTGCCACAATCAATATCAACGCGATAAGGGCGCCACACAAACTGACAATGCTACAACGCATGCTTGATGCGGCGGACATCGACGTGGCCCTCTTACAGGAAGTATGTGTCGCTAGTTTCCCTGACTTCTACGGATATACCGCCCACATCTCCCACGCCTCTTCTACCGATTGTGGTGTGGCTGTTCTGTTACGGGACGGTTTGGCGGCTACGGACGTACTGTACTTACCGAGTGCAAGAGCCATGGCAGTAACTGTCAACGGTGTACGACTCATCAACGTATATGCCCCTTCAGGATCAGGGAGACGGAGAGATCGGGCCCGCTTTTTTTCGGAAGATATTACGCGTCTATTTATGGGCCACATAGACGATATGGTGATCGGAGGAGATTTTAACTGTACATTATCTCCATCTGATCAGCAGCCACATCACGTCCCGTGTGCGGAATTGGAAATGCTAGTGCGTGACCTCCACCTGATTGACACGTGGCGCCACATCCATGGCCCAGCTCCTGGTTACACCCATTATACAAGCCATTCATCAAGTCGGCTGGACAGGATTTACGTCACAAGCACCCTTTCGACGGCGACGAGAGGAGCAGAGCTCTGGCCCACTGCATTCACCGACCACACAGCCTATATTTGCACCATTGCCCTCCAACCTGCACGTGTGTGGCGCAGTAGGCCCCCCTGGAAACTGAACGTCGCCCATCTGGACGAGCCGGCATGTAAAGGTGCTGTCGAAGAGTCGTGGACCGCGTCCTTACGGCGTCGTGGTCGGTACCGATCGACCCTCAGTTGGTGGATTGAATGTGCGAAGCCTGCTCTTAGACGCACCTTCATGGCTTACGGCCGGGAAGCAGCGGCATGGAGGAGGAGCACGGAAAACTTTTATTACACCGTCCTACGGGAATGTCTTGCTATGGAGCCCTCACCTGACAGGCAGATCGTAGTCAATCGCGCGAAAGCGCAGCTCGTCTCCTTAGCACGCCATCATTTACAAGTCGCTGTTATACGGTCGCGTGCTCCAGACATAATACAATCAGAAAGGCCATCTATGCACCACGTGCTCATAGAACGCAGGAGGCGCCGCAGGGCACTGGTAACAGACATGATAACCGACGACGGTCGACATGTGGTAGAACAAGCAGATATAGCAGAAGCCTTCTATGGGCATTACGCTCAACTTTATTCAGCAGTGCTCCCTGATATGGCGACGGTAGACACCGTTTCAGCACATGTCCACGGTACAGTTCCACCAGACATGGTACCGAATTTACTGGGAAAAGTGACAGAAGAGGAAGTGCTCGACGCCATTGGTAAAGGTGTTCCCCATAAATCACCAGGAATCGATGGGTTACCATTAGAGTTCTATCGAGCCTTTACACAACTGTTGATACCGTGTTTGATTGAAATTTGCCAGGAATTGATGTCCCCGGATATAACATTGCCTGCACCATTCTTGGAAGGTCTGATTGTCCCCATCCATAAGCCGAAGGGACGGAATCATGTCCGCGACTATCGTCCCTTAACGTTATTGAACAGCGACTTCAAGCTCTTTTCGAGGCTGCTATCAGAACGTATTCGCGGCACACTATTGCACGTCTTGTCCGGCGATCAGACGTCCTTGGGGGGACCCAACAACATCAGAACTGCGTTATGTCGTTACCGAGATCTCATCTCCCTTGCACGTGTGAGACGTTTGCCGGCAGCCCTCGCGTCTATCGACTTTAGCCAGGCTTTTGACCGTGTGGGCCACACTTTCCTCACGGCCGTTCTACGGCGCATGGAATACCCCGACCCCTTTATCACAGTGTTGACACGCCTACTACATGGTGCAACTTCTCGAGTTCTTGTCAATGGAAGACTGACGGCACCCATGCCGATCCGCCGATCAGTACGACAGGGATGTCCATTATCAACATTGTTATTTGCATTGGCCTTAGAACCCTTGTTGTGTGGTCTCCGAGACAGGCTCACTGGGATAGAGTTCGGCGGCTCCATCTATCGCTGCACCGCATATGCGGATGATTTGATGATCGTCATACGAGGAGCTGACGATATGGCCGCGGCTTTGGACTGGATTGCAACCTACGGTACAGCTTCTGGTAGCCAAATCAACGTTGACAAGTCCGTCGCCTTGAGCATCGGAATTGGGCTACCGCAGGAACACATTGCCCCCTTACGCTTCAGTGATACTGTACGCTGCTTGGGCTTAGATTTCATGAACGACATGCGACGCGCGACGACGCTCAATTATCGACGCCTTCTTAACCAAATTAGGGCCGGAATTGCAAATCAGCGCTTGCGATCCCTCAACATCGTTCATCGGGCGTATTATGCCAATGTATACCTTGCGTCCCGCATACCGCATGTCGCCCAAACGCTACCCATTCCGAAGCCCTTGGCTCGTAGCATTATGGCAGCGCTGGGATACTTCGTCACCACTGGTATGTTACTGAAGATCAGATACGTATCTCTTACCCTCCCCAAGGAAAAAGGTGGTCTCGGCCTAGTTAACGTCCATGATAGGGCCATTGCCCTCTATGTTAGCTCACATTTAAGTCTGCTGCGCCGTTGTCCTACGAGCCTCACGAGTCTGCTTCTGACGGCGCTACGTCCTGCTTCACTAAGAGCGCCGGTGCCACTACAGGACATCCCAGCGCCCCTCTTTTATATAGGACGTTTCTATTTAGAACAAAGTTATTGCAGTGTCGCGCTCACGACACCACAAATGGCCACAACTCGACGCCTATATCATGACATGCTGCAACGCCGCCCCCTAAATGTGGTCGAACTAAAATATCCTGACGTACGGTGGCGCGTGGTGTGGAAGACTGTACACGATGCCATGCTTGATTCCGATGTTGTTTCTCAATGGTAGGTCGTCGTGAATGGGAAGCTCGTGACGCAAGAACGTCTCTACAATATCCACATGACAGAATCTCCCAATTGTGTGGGTTGTAATACAGTAGATTCTGACGAGCACCGCCTCAGCTGTGGAGAGGCGGAACCGGTTTGGCACCTAGTGCGGCAGATGCTGGCTTATCTCTTGCGAGTTAGGCCGGAGCATATATCTGCACGCACGTTATTGTTTCCGGATGAGACATTTTACCCCAAGACTCGAACCAACTCTGTCACCTGGATACGTGGACATGCCGTCCATTACCTCTGTCGTGACGGACACAAGGATTTCCTTGACTTCTGGCTCTATTTGCAAGAAAGACATCATGCTATTTCCGGGCATACCAGATATCGACAGTGCTTCGCAAACTACCTATGGAGTGCCTTTCACAGCCCGCCGTGTAGCTGGAATGTTCCAGGCAGTGGCAGATGAGGTCAGAACGAACTGCAAACGACCATATATTGAACAATCGTATCAGTGGGCGCAGTCGCTGGGAAGCCTCACTACGACGTGGTAGCTTTCTTTTCATGCTATTTATGTCTCATATCTTCGATGGCGTCTTCATTCTGTTTTAGTTTTCCAGGTTTGGTTAACTGTGACTGTTCGCACATTTTTAAAAAAAAAAAAAAAAAAAAAACGTGGGCAGGAGACCTGCTTTCAAATCCAAATAAATACACAAGAACAAAATAAGAACAAAATGAACAACAAATAAAATTTAATAAAGTATTATACCCTTTCCTTTCTTCTTTTATTTTATTTTTTTATACAAAGTTCAGAGGCATGTTTAATTTTTGTTCGTTGGCGGAACCTGAAGTGGCGGCGAACGGCCGTCCTAGTTAGCTTCAGGATGAAAGTGGCGGTGGCACTAGCTTTGTTTTTGTTTTTAGGCTAGATAGGTTTTTGGGGGTAGTATGGGTGATAGGGGCCAACGCCTGAAGTGGAAGAAGTAATTTTCTAAAAAAAAAAAAAAAAAAAAAAAAAAAAAAAAAAAAAAAAACTGCCTAGCAGGAGGTCCCGGGTTCGAATCTCGGTCTGGCATACATTTTCACTCGTCGCCGCTAATCACGCATAAAGTCCCGCTAAAGCTAACACCAGTAGTTAAGGCCCTTTCTTTTCCTTTGCCACCCCCCGCCTCATTCAATTTACTGATATGTACCGCATCTGCGGATTCCGCGTGCTGTCTATCCGAAAGAAAGGACATCGCGCTTTCATTTAACCCATTGGCTTCCACAGCCGGCCGCAGTTTTAAGTCCGTTATTACATTGCCGACTGTGAGAAGGGCCGAGCAACTATAGCTTCTTCTTAGTGTTTTAGCTTCCTTGTTAATAGATGGCTAGACATTTTGTATACCATTGGACAGCTGAGAAAACGATCTGTTTAGTGGTGTGTAAAGCACTCGATTTCTTTCCATGTTTTGCGAATCGTAAGCAGCCGTTTTCAGGTTTTGCTAGGTTTGCGCCTCCCACCCCCAGCCCCCCTCGCGAATTCCATCAAGAAAACATCCTCCATAAACTAGCTAGTGTTGCAAAGCAAGGAAGTCGAAAAGTAATACACGCCATGACAGTGAGAAATATGTAGTGGTGTTGCACGTGGCTGTATTTTTTTGGGATATACCACGCCCACCAACAAAAACTTCTGAAACAGTATTATCTTCACTCCTTTTCAATACATAGTGAAGGAAGGTTTATAAAGAATTCCTATAAAAATTATATAATTTTGAGAAGAGTGTGGAAGACAATGTGTGCCGATTTTCGTAAATATAAATAGTAAATATAGGCTCGACTATGGGGAAAAGTATCATCGAGTCAGTACGTTAATCATAGACGCAATACTTATCCCTTTTTTTAGGTGAGGCAAATTTATTACACCCAATTCAATCTTACACTGGTGACGCGACCTTAGTCTCCTGTTAACGACAGTGCCGCTGGCGATATCCGCTGCCGGCTGTTGTCGGCGGCGTGAGTGACGCGCACGTCGACGGCAGAGGGGCGTCGCCGTGGCCGGCGCCGGCGCCGTTCGGTAGCCGCGCTACGCGGTGCACGCCCATTATTAATGCGGCGTATATTATGTCGGCGCGGCCGGCTCTAATTAGCATTCCGTGATTACCACCTTTGCGCGCTCTCCGTGTCTGCCGCCTCGGACCCGGTAATTGGATTTTTCCTTCTAAGGCAATTGACCACGTCGTATTACAGTTTTGATGAAAGTCGACAGTCGTTTAATATATGTAATTCTGTTTGTTATTCTTTGAGCCCTGCTTAATCGTAACTGTAATTCATTTAAAATTTATTTCATAGTATACGAGTTTATTTCCCTAGCCGTCCGTCCTTGTCTGAGAAGAGTGGGCGTCTTCTGGATATTCCGTCATAGTTCTTCATCAGGAGAAAGCGCCTATAAAACTAGACTGCCCTGGCAGCGAGTAATTTCGGCCACGTGATTTTTATCCTCCTGGAAACGGAAGCTTTTAAGAACCTACAGAGAATTTAAACCAGTCCCTGATTCTTTTCTACCAGTTTGTAAACACCACAGTTTTGAGTGTCTCGAGGTCCTGGGAGAGTTTCAAGCTTTGTAATACTTGCAGGTATATGGGAAAAATGAGTGTTAATGACAGCAATGTCTTTTTTAATACCGGAATCATTAAAAGTTTCCTTGTGCTGACAAGCTGCCAGAGCTTCTGCACTATCGAAGTCGTTTACTACCCCTCTAATGGCCTCGAAATTTTCATTGTAAAACAATACAGCTTCGACCCACACACCCCAAAGAGTTACCACTGGTTCTGGAGGTAAAGGCACATTTGATAGTTTTTCTTTGTAGGTCTTGATGCGAGCAGGAGCCGTTAGAAACACTTTCTTTGTGGAAGAAATAAGTTCGTTTACATTCACAAACGTGAAACGTACTTCAGCAAGGCGATGTATTCCACCAGCAAAGCACGCCACATGAAACAAATTGGGATAAAATACTCGGAGGGATTTCGTGCTTTGATCACATAAGGAGCAGCGTCTGAAATAAACACAAACACCCTCTCATCTGCAAAAGATTCTGGAAACATGTATCTAATATCCTCATTAACAAATCTGGCGATCGTAGAATGATTTACTTTTTCAAGTTGTTTACAGACCGCTAAATAGAAGAAGAGAAAGAAGAAGAAGAAAAAGGCTTCTCTTTTAAAGCACCAACAATTAAATTTGCAATGTAACGGCCACAAGTGTTGGTAATTTCAACTGAAATCCAGATAACGCTGTCCATAAGTTCATGGCGTATTTATTCCAGAACATTTACGTAAATTGTCGGTATGTAATTTTTACGCAATGTTGATTCATCTGGTCTATTTTGATCTAAGCAATATTTGCGCAGGAAGCCTTTGCGGATAGGGTTTGTAAGTTTGTGAAGAGTAATATTGCTTGCAACGAGTTCTTGTTGTCGTGGTCCTTTCTTTTGCATTCCTGCGATATGAAGACTTGTCTTGACATGCTGGTCTATTTGAAACTTTTTTTTTTTTGCACGAAACGTTTTTCTCGCAAACTTGGCTATATAAAACAATTCCGTCATATGTGAATGTTCCAACATACCTCAGCTATCCACGAAATGACGTTTCTTTCTTCTGGCGGCATGGCGCACAACACGCTACCCGCTACACGTAGTAAACACATACAGCTGTATACAAGTAAATAGAAAGCTCAACTGAAACAATGGACGCGCGACTAAAAGCATGCAGAGTTTAATGTAATTGTTGCGTACGCGTAAGGTATGACAGCGGAGGGGTTTAACCGGGGGCACGGACGCAGGAACATTGACTCTGGCTGTTCCTGTTCCTCTTCTGTAATGATTTTGCTAGGCAGTGGCCTCTCGGTTAGCGATTGCACGCAGTTGTAGGTCTCGGTCAATCTGTAACACATCAAAACTAGATCGAACTAGAGACCACCCGTTTTATAAAATATTGTAAACATGAGCGAAAATATGCATCGTCACTAGTTTTTAGTTAAAATATGCCATAACCCGTGACAAGGAGCCAAATACGCAATTGCATATGCAACATACTAATGCATATAATCCGGTATTTAGTGATTACTGACCCTTGTTTTATGCTCGATGTGCCATGCCAGTTTGTAAACTTTTTTTTAATTACCATATATACAGGGTGTTTCCGTAAAAGCGTGCAAACATGTAATAGGATATAAAGGGTGCTCCACTGAACAATTTTAGGTAGAGTACCTAGGGTCGAACAAGCCAGCGTAAGGAGACAGTAGGAATTAAATCGCATTGCTGTGTACTTTTTTATTTAAATTAATTACAGTTAACTGCAAATACCGTCATTGACACAATGAACGTACCATTTGTTCTGCATCTTACAAAATGTGCTGAAATTGACTGCCATCAGGCTCAGTGCAATCGGCGAACAAGGTTCTGACGCACCCTGACAAATATCCCTGGTGTGTTTCGAATCACGTGACAGGCAGTTACAATTCTAGCAACTAATTCCATCACCGTATCCACTGGTGTCTCATACACTTCAGATATCCCCATAAGAAATAATCAAGAGGATTCTGGTCAGGTGACCTCGCAGACCGTGGAAGAGGACCTCTTCTTCCAATCCAGACACCAGGAAATACAGCATTAAGATGGTTGCAGGCACGCACACTGAAGTGAGACGGTGCACAGTCATGTTGTATCCACATCCTCTCACGAACAGACAAAGGTACGTCCTCCACCAACTCAGGTAGGACTCTTTGCAAGAATGTCAAGTATAGGTGGCCATTCGGCCGGCCAGGTAGAAGGTGGCCCAATGTGATTGTCACCTACAGTGCCGACCCAGATATTCACAGCAGAAGGTTCAAAAAATGGCTCTGAGCACTATGGGACTTAACATCTGTGGTCATCAGTCCCCTAGAACTTAGAACTACTTAAACCTAACTAACCTAAAGACATCACACACATCCATGCCCGAGGCAGGATTCGAACCTGCGACCGTAGCAGTCGCGCGGTTCCGGACTGCGCGCCTAGATCCGCTAGACCACCGCGACCGGCACAGCAGAAGGTAGTTGATGTTATGTCTCAAGCATGGCGTAATGTTTTTCTGCTGCTCGAAATACCATCACGATCAGATGAGGCCTCCTCAGTAAACAGCACGATTTGGAGGAAACCTGGTCGATCAGTCCATTGTTACAGCAACCACTGACACAATGGGACCCTTGGTGCAAGGTCAGTCAAAAGCATTACATGGACTAGTTGTGGGTGATGTGGGTATGCCGGCCGAAGTGGCCGTGCGGTTCTAGGCGCTTCAGTCCGGAACCGCGTGACCGCTACGGTCGCAGGTTCGAATCCTGCCTCGGGCATGGGTGTGTGTGATGTTCTTAGGTTAGTTAGGTTTAAGTAGTTCTAAGTTCTAGGGGACTTATGACCTGAGCAGTTGAGTCCCATAGTGCTCAGAGCCATTTGAACCATTTTTTGATTTGGGTGTAATGGTTGTTTGTGGAGTACTTAACCACACGCTAGTACGTGTAGCGCCCATTTCATTTGCAGTCCGACGACTACTTAATAGTGCGATCCGCTGCAACACGTTTCAGAGCCTCCTTTTCAAAATCGGCTGTGCGAGCGGCCCTCGTGTAGCCAGATCCTTCATTTCGTCTTTCCAATGAACAAACCAGGAGGTAAAGAATGTAAATGGTTTCACTCACATTGCCCTGTTTGGGAAACTAGCAGAACATAATATTTTCGATTTATCTTCTGAGGACAGAACTCCGCTAAGGTTAATCATATGATACAACGATACTTTGTCACCATTCACAACAACAGCCATAGTGGTTAAAAAAAAAAAAAAAAAAAAAAAAAAAAAAAAAAAAAAAAAAAAAAGCCGTTTCGCTCGTTGACGTTATTCCACCAATGTCGATAAAGACCTTAGGCTGAAATGTATAATTAAAAAAAAAAAAGACATGCTCTAGACGATCACTTTGTGTTCCCTACGGCAGTTGCAAAAGGAAACATTTGATTGTCGTACGTAGACCACTCTCCAACACACTCTTACGTATGAAAGTTTTTTTGGGTGTCGTCAGTTTCATTTGGCCAATGAGACGAAATTAATTAGTCGCAGCTCTTACGCTCTTGAATCGAAACCTGCTGCTAACTGAGTGACCAAGCATGGTGACGCAGTGGTGCGACAGTGGACTCGCATGCGGGAGGTCGGGGGTCGGTGGTTCATATGCATATCCAGGGATAATTCTTTTGAACACTACACGACAGATTTCATTCCCTTGGCTTTCCCAAATCGGGCCCTTGCTCCGTCCTTGACGACCTTGTCGCCGACCAAATGTTAAAACCCGTATTTCTCTTCCTCACTCAAAAATACCGTAGACCCAACGTCCTGAAGGGAAACAGTCTCCAGTTTCCTCCCTACTGTGTTCGTATAAAGTCTGTGGAACATATCCTTAGATCTTTGTGACTGACGGAAAGTTTTGTTATTTCTTACGGTCTAATTTTCTGCGTTGACAGAGTGTTCTTTAAATCGATTGACTGTCTTCTGGACCACAGCAAATGTTTTAAAACCGTTGAATTCGGATTTAGGCTGTTACGCTTTCAGCCAGAAGCAGTTGCAGCCTTCAGCTGTAGTGGTTAGTTAATGACGAGTGTTAGAAATTTAAAGCTTGATCACAAAAATTGTAATAGCGAAGATGGTTCACTTGACGGCAGGAACTTTATATCGAAATAACAGAAGAATCACCAAGATTAATCAACTGTATATGATTTCTGTCTTTCGTGAGTTCAGTATTGTGTATACTCGTAGGCCCCACATGCTGCACCCTGACAGACGAAACATCGTGGCGGGGAATCTTTCTAATATTACTTGTACAAGACACAAAATTAATAATAAAAATAATTCTTATTTTTAATTTAAGCAGAATTTGACCGCAAATTTGGAGGAAAACAGATACGTTTCCAATGAAATAAGATCTCTAGTATGTAATCTTTGAATATCTATATATCATAAAATGTTGAGTGTTTTCAGACTTCACTTAATATTATACTCAATGGGGCTGAAACAATTATTGATATTCACCAAACGCGGTAAGCAAGGTTCCACAATGGTTCTGGGCTACCATGGTATGACAGAGTTCTGAGATGTAACCAGACCCCAGTCAACACGCATCTGTCATACTTGGAAGTTTCACGAGGTCGTAATGCTTCACCAGTGAAAACCCACGTACTCTTTCTTCATTGGTCGTAATGGCGGACACTGTACGACGCTCATATTTTACAGGACATTGTATTACAGAACATACAGTTCGACATAAAATATGGATAAACTTTAAAAAGAAAGGAATAACCCTTATAAACACTGCTAACACACATTTGCATATCGTAAAAATGGAGGAAACCTAAATTTGTAGCAAAAGTTACAAGAATGAAGGCAATGTCAAAAGTGAAAGTATGCGCAAAAATAATTTTGCACTGAAAACGTTTAATAAAATAAATTTATTTCAGTTTAACCTTTTGAAATGAATGAAAGTATGATTCAAAGTATCCGGGATTTAAATTAAGTGACGCAAGTAACGACAATGAGACATCGTAAAAGTAGCTCGAGTAATGTGTGTGTGTGTGTGTGTGTGTGTGTGTGTGTGTGTGTGTGTGTTAGCAGTGTTTATAAGTGTTATTCCTTTCTTTTCAACTTTATCCATATTTTATGTCGAATTGTATGTTCTGTAATCCAATGCCCTGTAAAATATGTACGTCGTACAGTGTCCGCCATTACGACCAATGAAGAAAGAGTACGTGGGTTTTCACTGGTGAAGCATTACGACCTCGTGAAACTTCAAGTATGGCAGATGCGTGTTGACTGGGGTCTGGTTACGTCGCATCATACCATGGTAGCCCAGAACCATTGTGGAACCTTGCTTACCGGTTTGTGTGTGTGTTTGTGTGTGTGTGTTTATTACACGAGTGTTTTTGGAAAAAAATTACGAGTTCTAACAGTCCTAATATCCGATGAAGAAACGCTTAGCTGTGGGAAATTGCGTCTCGTCATCCCACGTCGGCGCTCCTCATATCATATTAGTGTAATCCCTGTTAAGAATTGCCGTTATAATTGTCCCGTTAAAAATGGTTACTTGTATACAGCTGCAGTTGAAAGTCCGTTACTTAGCCTCCTCGTTGCTTGGAGTATGCTGGCGATGTAGACCGAACATGCTTGACCGAGAAGAATGTGAAGTGTTCACCACCGTCACTACAATTGTTAAACGTACCTAACTAGTCTTCGAATGTTGTAGGTTTTATACCTATTTCATAGATAAACACTTCACATTTATATTTCACAGCCCACACTGCACACCAGAAACTGTCCGCCCAGCTAGGGTTGCCACTCCTAGTTATGAGGGCGTCAGGCAGCGTTCTGATAAGGTGGTTTGTACAACAGTGTGATGTTAGCCGGAACCTTCATTTATTTATTTATTGAGAAATTAGATTGATTGGAAATGAATATATTTTAATATATCTTAGTTAAAATTCACAAAATGAAGGCTGGCGCGTAGATAATTTCGTTCGTCTTATAGTAAGAACCAGAGGCAAGCATCCTTAGGCGCTCATCTATACACACATATTTTCCATACTTATTTTATAGAGAACGATGAGAAGCCGTCCACACACACACACACACACACACACACACACACACACCGGTCAGACAAATGTTGTGCACAAGGCAGTGCTGGCCGCGGTGGCCGAGCGGTTCTAGGCGCTTCAGTGCGAAACCGCGCGGCTGCTACGGTCGCAGGTTCGAATCCTGCCTCGGGCATGGATGTGTGTAATGTCCTTAGGTTAGTTAGGTTTAAGTAGTTCTAAGTTCTAGGGGACTGATGACCTCAGATGTTAAGTCCCATAGTACTCAGAGCCATTTGAACCATTTTGCACAAGGCAGCCAGCTTTTTTCACTCTACACCAGCGGGCGAACTTAACCGTCTACAGACTGTGTGTGTCTGAGAAAATAATCTGAGTTGTCTCAGTGTCCAGGGCCTTCGAAGTCTTTCTCCGGGATTTGCAGTTTTAAGTGGTAGCAGGCCTACGCTCAGCAAACACGTTACTTCACAGTTGTCATATCCTAATTTTCAAGTTTACTTTGTGAGATGGTAGTCCACAACCGGAAACACCTTAATGTGTTTTTATTTTAACTTCACAGTCTGCGATAAGCGTTGAAAACAGTCAGCGTTATACACCGAAAACACGGCCTAAAGCTGATGCTGGTACAAACACATTTCGTCGCCCACGCATGACAATAGCCAGTCTCTGCCCTTTCTCCAGACTCCTTGGTTATCGTCTCACAGCAGCGACCTCTCGATACATTTCAAAGATCGTCTCTCTTGCAGAATATTAAATACATTACAGTGTTTTAAACTTGAAACCGAAATTACAATTTTATACACAGAAAATATTTTAAGAACGAGTTAATAAATGTATAAGCACACATCGCAAAAAGAATTGTAATTCCTGCGATGGCAGTAACAGAGCTTATATAGAAAAAACATAAAACCTGCACTCTTGAAATTGTTTTTGAGTTGAAAAGAAAATAAAAAAGGAAAGAAAACGAAGAAAATGATATGGGACCTTTTTCTGGTCGAAAGTGCAAGGTGGCACTCACCTTTTTTCGAAGAACTTCGTGTTTGACTGTGGTACTGAGAACTACTTTTAACCTCACCATGGCAATGATTATCCGTTGATGTTCGCGCCTGACAAGTGAAACACGTGACTGATTCGAGCTCTGCGCGACCTGGGGCTGTTTCATCTGAATATTAATTACAGCAGTCGCAGACAATAACTGCGTTTGCTGATTTTGGGAGAATGCTTGCAGAAACTTCGTCACATGTCTGCTACCATTACCCTGTTCAGTTACGGCATACGAAGTTCCTTAAGAAAAAGCTGTATCTCGAGCTCTAAAACCTTACTGGTTTCTATGTTTCTGTTCAGATTTCCCTCAGTACGTAGTAGTCTAGATCGCACAGCTACATTAGATGAAGGCTGAAGTGTGCCTGCCGACCGGGGTGGCCGAGCGGTTCTAGGCGCTACAGTCTGGAACCGCGCGACCGCTACGGTCGCAGGTTCGAATTCTGCCTCAGGCATGGATGTGTGTGGTGTCCTTAGGTTAGTTAGGTTTAAGTAGTTTTAAGTTCTAGGGGGCTGATGACCTTAGAAGTTAAGTCCCATAGTGCTCAGAGCCATTTTTTTGAAGTGTGCCTTGTCCGAAAAAGTTCGTTTGCTACTTAATAAGCCACCGTAGGCGTTGACGGGCCCATTACAATTGTTGTTACTATACAGTGTAAGCCGACGCAATGGCGTGCTTGACGCAAGTGGATTCGAGAGAAGGCAGCGTGAAACAGTTGACACATACAGGCTAGCATCCGTTTCTCTGCTCCAGTGTTGCCTGTTACATTCATGTGGAGAAAGTAATTACCACAGTATTTTCATGTGGCGCTTTGCCACCGTGCGGCCTCTTTGGTCCACTAATTCTAAAGACGCCTTATTGTCGTCGCAACATGCCCAGTAAATATATGAATACCGTATGCAGGGTCTATCCCAATTAACAGCGAAAACTGACACACGTGGAAATTAACGGTAACACGAGCAGAACCGTTGCAGTAAGCATGGATTTGCAAGTTAGCCTCTGAGTTCAGCATGAAATATCGTCTGTTATTCCAAATGTATTTGAAATTAACTTCAGATTTAGGTCCCTTCTGCATAAGTATGGCTGCTGGTCCATAGTGGGGAATATGGTATATGCATAATGGGGAACCGGCGCAGTTGGTTGATGAAGTAAGACATCTTACGCGCCAGTACGTTGCAAGATTAGATTGAGCAGGGCGTGTACCTTGGCCTCCTTGATGACCTAACGTCTATCCCCTAGCTTATTCTGAAGTGTACAGCGCTCCCATTGTACAGTCCTGTTTAGACTGACGAGATTATCCGGGGTGTTTGGAACAACTCGTAACTCACTGCAGAGATCACGTCCAAATGCTAGAACGACACATGGATCACATTCTTTAACAGGCGCGAATGTACAGTAAACAGTAGCATGTAACTTGCTGAAGTAGTGCTGTATTTCTTGTTAAGGTAGGCCGTGGTCGAGATTTAAACCCAATGAGTTGGGGGGCTTAAACGAAAAATTTACGTTTCAGTTACATTTGTACTAACTATAACAATATTTATTAATGAAGTTAATGGCGGTTCGCAACCACACTTTCGCTACTGTCAGTTATTTCGTAAACTGTACATTTTCGCACTCATTTTTCTAGAACTATATTCCTTCTACTCTCGTATATTTTTACTCGCGTCGGTTTTCGCTATTAATTATGTCATACCAAGAGTGTAAAATACACAAATGGGTATATAAAAATAAATATACTCCGTACTGTCCGAAATGTCACAGTATTGCACTCGCATTACCAGGAGTCCTGACTATCCTGCCCTGTTTAAATTCGTCCTGACATTAGAGAATTCGACGTCGAAGAAGTATACTGGCACTAGATTTAGCGTTATCACTTCGTTTGCAGTCTGTTCATTTAGTGAACACAGAACTTTTCGGTAACAAAACAGGAAGTGTTTCTGTAATCATTTATTGCCGATTTGTACCTTTGCACATCCTGCGACTTTGGTTTATTCGGGCCCTTCTTTAAGAATGTTGCCGTTTTCGCCAATTCTAGTGTATTTTGGAAGCATGAAGCACACTTTCGCAATTGGAACTCTATATAACTTTAAGAAATGGATTCACAAATTGCAAATATGTATTTACATCAGAAGCACATTTTATTTATTATACATGAAAATTTGTACGATACCGGGACTCAAAGCGAATTCAGCTGTCCGTACAAGCCTCGTAGATCAACCTAAATTTCGCACACGGACAATGTGTTGGTGCATAGGGTGATTCAGCTGCCCATGCCGATAGGTTTTTATGCAACCCACAACGCCTTCAGAAACGACGCGCGAGTTTTTCATATTTTATAGCTTGCTAGGCGCAAACTATTAATGGGATACATTTTCGTTGGAGACCACGTTTTTCTTAAATAATAAGAATAGTATGACCTCTAGCGGAAACGTATACCAGTACAAAATTGAACTACATTACATTTCTCACAAAAAGGTCATGTTCATTTTTTCTATAGGACTAAAAGTTCGCGCGTAGCGAGCGACAGAATACGAAAATTATACTAATGGTATTTGCTGGAGTCACGGGCTGCATAAAACCTGGCGGTAGAAGCAGCCTCGACGGCTAAAATGATGATAGTAAAAGTTTGTCTCTCCCTGAGTGGGAATAACAAATTGGGAGAATAGGGAATACGGACAACATGACATAGAACTTTGGACTGGTCGGGGAGGTGTGCTGCAGGATTAGCCGACGAGATTATGGCGGCCGCTCGTGATAAACGGAAAATCCGCGTTCGACTTCCATTCCAGCACAAAATTCCATGCATCATTAGTAAAATCCACAGCTGACGTCTATACATATAAGCAACATGCGAATCCATTTCTTAATATATACACAACAGCTGTTATCGTCAAAAAATAGTCTGTTCCTTCAGCCATACGTACGAGGGCAGTTCAATAAGTAATGCAACACATTTTTTTTCTCGGCCAATTTTGGTTGAAAAAACCGGAAATTTCTTGTGGAATATTTTCAAACATTCCCGCTTCGTCTCGTATAGTTTCATTGACTTCCGACAGGTGGCAGCGATGTACGGAGCTGTTAAAATGGCTTCTGTAACGGATGTGCGTTGCAAACAACGGGCAGTGATCGAGTTTCTTTTGGCGGAAAACCAGGGCATCTCAGATATTCATAGGCGCTTGCAGAATGTCTACGGTGATCTGGCAGTGGACAAAAGCACGGTGAGTTGTTGGGCAAAGCGTGTGTCATCATCGCCGCAAGGTCAAGAAAGACTGACTGATCTCCCGCGTGCGGGCCGGCCGTGCACAGCTGTGACTCCTGCAATGGCGGAGCGTGCGAACACACTCGTTCGAGATGATCGACGGATCACCATCAAACAACTCAGAGCTCAACTTGACATCTCTGTTGGTAGTGCTGTCACAATTGTTCACCAGTTGGGATATTCAAAGGTTTGTTCCCGCTGGGTCCCTCGTTGTCTAACCGAACACCATAAAGAGCAAAGGAGAACCATCTGTGCGGAATTGCTTGCTCGTCATGTGGCTGAGGGTGACAATTTCTTGTCAAAGATTGTTACAGGCGATGAAACATGGGTTCATCACTTCGAACCTGATACAAAACGGCAATCAATGGAGTGGCGCCACACCCACTCCCCTACCAAGAAAAAGTTTAAAGCCATACCCTCAGCCGGTAAAGTCATGATTACAGTCTTCTGGGACGCTGAAGGGGTTATTCTGTTCGATGTCCTTCCCCATGGTCAAACGATCAGCTCTGAAGTGTATTGTGCTACTCTTCAGAAATTGAAGAAACGACTTCAGCGTGTTCGTAGGCACAAAAATCTGAACGAACTTCTCCTTCTTCATGACAACGCAAGACCTCACACAAGTCTTCGCACCCGAGAGGAGCTCACAAAACTTCAGTGGACTGTTCTTCCTCATGCACCCTACAGCCCCGATCTCGCACCGTCGGATTTCCATATGTTTGGCCCAATGAAGGACGCAATCCGTGGGAGGCACTACGCGGATGAAGAAGTTATTGATGCAGTACGACGTTGGCTCCGACATCGACCAGTGGAATGGTACCGTGCAGGCATACAGGCCCTCATTTCAAGGTGGCGTAAGGCCGTAGCATTGAATGGAGATTACGTTGAAAAAAAGTGTTGTGTAGCTAAAAGATTGGGGAATAACCTGGTGTATTTCAATGCTGAATAAAACAACCCCTGTTTCAGAAAAAAAATGTGTTGCATTACTTATTGAACTGCCCTCGTGCATATCTGAAGGATACTTTAATGTAGCCTAATATACAGACACTCTATAAACAAAGGAATTCTGTAAATCATTGGTCTATGTAATGCAGTGTAGTAGTATGACTTTCGTTTTGCCCTTGGTATGGGTCAAAATAAAGACTGGGCGAGACGCGTCTAATGCGACTAGTTTCCGCGCCGACGCAGGCATTTCCTGGGACTGAGGGCAGCGCTTGTTTATGTGTCAGCGTTCGAGGACGCACGCGGCCACGCCATCGAGCGGCTGGAGTACCTGGAGGCGCTGTCTGTGGGCGCCGGGCTGCCGCCCGCCGCGGCCAGGTCGGCGCTGCTGCTGCCGCCCCCGCAGCCCGCCTCGGCGGCGCCGCCCCTCGTCTTCGCAGCCCCGCCGCCGACGGTGCTGCCGCCGCACGCCGCCGCCTGCAACGGCTACGCTCCCCGATTCAACGGCGCCCGACCCGCCCGCCCGTTGTTTGGGAGGGGGAGGGTAAGTTGATACAAGTACTGAGTGAAGCGAACCTGCTACCAGTTTAATTTTGATAAGTTCTAGCGGCCTTATTGTTTCTGCATCAGATATAAAAAGGTAAATCCAGGACGGAATAATGACAACATTATGAAAAGGACAGGTTGTAACTCACTATACAGCGGAGATGCAGAGTCGCAGACAGGCACAACAAAAAGACGGTCCAACAAGTAAGCTTTCAGCCAGAAAGGCCTTCATCCTAATTAGACAAAACACACACACTAGCACGCGAGCGAACACAGTCTCTGGCAGCCAGAGAGAGTCTCGTGTGTGTGTGTGTGTGTGTGTGTGTGTGTGTGTGTGTGTTAGTTATGTTTGCGCGCGCGCGCGCGCGCGCGTGTGTGTGTGTGTGTGTGTTTTGTCTAATTAGGATGCTGAAAGCTTACTTGTTGGACCGTCTTTTTGTTGTGCCTGTCTGCGACTCTGCATCTCCGCTGTATGGTGAGTTACAATCTATCCTTTTCATAATATGTCTTTAAATATGAAAAAGTCATATTAGTAAATATGAACGTGGATCTATACAAGATATTTTACAACTCATATTTCAGGGTTCTGTGAGGTATAGATGGGACTTCTTAACTAAAGTTTTGATGTTGAGGGACCTATGTCCGAAAATGTACCGTTTGAATATATTGGGCTAGTGTGTAAATTCGTTGCGTTTTTGCGTAAGATACACCCACTGTTTACAACAGTCTGCCAGTGCTGGCGTAGCTTTACGATTCTGCGACTGTAGAAATCACGTGATTTTGAGGAGAACAACTCGTCGAACCATGTTGGGAGCGCATTTTCGTCCGGAATGCAAGCTCCTTGAAGGCTGTTCGATAGAGAACGGAAAAGGTGAAACTGTGAAGACGCAAGATCAGGTGAATAAGGTGGGTGTGGAATGAGTTCCCAACCAACTCTTGTGTCGTGTCTTTTGTCGCTACAGCAGAACGCGGGCGGGCGTTGTCGCAGAGCAGCATCACTTCCACAGTCTTCCTGGTCGCTGCTCTTGGGTTGCAGCTGCAAGGCATCTCATTTGTCGAAAATAAATGCCGGCAATGACGGTTACACCTTGGGAAAGTAGTTCGTGGTACACCACACCTTTGGTGTTCATCAGATGCATAACCTCATCTTTTATGGATGCGCGCAGGTATTTGCACGAGGATTTGCTACTATGTTTGGATTCAACCATTCCTTTTTGGTAGCATTAAAGTCACCATTTCTCATTTTCGGTAACGATGTAGGACAGGAATGATCGGTGTTGTTCACGAGCCAAGTGATGACGGGCAAGCAGAATGCACATGTGGCCACCCACACATTTTTGTGATTTTGGCTTAGAGCATGCGGTACCCACAATCCAATTTTTGAACCTTCCTCATTGCGTGCAAATGTCGCACGATGTGGAATGTAAGGCCTTCAGATTTGCTTGTCCTAGAGTATACTAACGTTAAACGATCTTCATTAAATCCCGAAGGTCCTCCTTAATGCGGAGAGTCACCAAACGAACCTCCTTAAAAGGAGAAAACTATTTTGTTGCCGTGCTCTGTGCAGTGACATGACACCCTTACATGACTCAAATGTTTCTGGCTGTCTCCTCTGCTGTCACCCCTCTATTGAACTCGAAAGGAAGAATATGTGCCTTTGGCACTACATTTTCTAGCGTCATCAGCGCCGCTCACGATTTCCAAATGACAAGATGACAATGTGTAAACTCACATAGCAACAGTTAGCTACAAATAAAGAATCACAATCGATAACTAAGCCCATAGCAACGGGAATACCAACATGTAAAACAAAAACTATACGAACTTATGGACCAACTCAATAAAGTAAGTTTCAAGATCGGATCTCTTTCAAATGTCCAGCTCTACGGCATGCTCTGAGAGGTGAGCGCTGCCCTCTGACCGATGCAACGTTCTGCACACATTGTCAGACCGTCACTAAGCAGTAAGGACGATCAAGACGGTGCACGACGACGGAATACGCGTTTGAAGGGAACACAAAGACGCTGATATTTTACACAAAGACTTTAACGTTTCACGGCGAAACTGGTCATGATGGTCGAGCTGCAACGCAAGTATCGAGAACGTTTCCTGGAACCCGCGAATCCATCACACACACCATTTTCGTCCGACTGCAACAAAGGATGCGAGAACCTGTTAAGTTCGAAACTAGGAAGGTTGACTGGGGTACTTCTAAGACGCGCCGCGCTCTCGACTCCGAAGAGAAGGTCCTTCGTCTCGTAGAAGTAAACCCGACGAGGAGTACTCGAAACATTGCTCATGCCATGGGCGTGCCCCACAGGTGCGTCATGACCAGCAATATCACCCTTACCACTGACAGAACGTGCGTGCATTGATTCCGGCAGATTTTCCGCTACATTTCAGTTTCTGTACGTGACTTCTATATCACTATGTCAACATGCCCAAATTTCCACGCCTCGTTCTTGTTTCAGATGAAGCTGACTTCACTATTGAGGCTGTTTTCACCTTTCGAAACAGTCGCATTTGGGATAACGAAAATCGTCTTCCTACCACACATCCAAGTGGATTTGAGCAACTTTTCGGCAACTTTCTTCCCGACCGCGTAGCATGTCCCAGACACATGACATCCCTGCAGGAGGAGGAACTATTGGAGGAGGTGGAACTATTGGAAGATTTTTAACTGTCACTCTGTCAGCAAATGTGGTTCGAGCATGATGTGCCACCCGTGCATTTTGCACCTGGCAGCTGCGCACATATCAACCAAAAATACCGTGAGAGGTGGATAGATCTAAGCTGTGCAACCCTATCGGCACCACAGTCGCCAGATTTAACTCCTCTCGACTTTTTATTGTGGGCCTACATGACGAGTCTTGTAAGTGAGACTCCTTATAGTCGGAAGATGATCTCCTCATGCGAGTTCTGGCGGCAGAAGGGCACATACTCGTATCATGGTTTGTGGACCATGTGTATAAATGCATGTGTCAAAGACAGACCTTGTGCAACGAACACCAGGATCGCCAAGTGGAGCGGCTCCTGTAGAGCGTACAAGTCGACACTCGATCTCTGTACTGTGCCCGTACTGTGAAGCGGGATCTGATCTTGAAACTTATTTTACATCCAAACGGTACATTTCCGGATATGAATTCCTTATCAAAACTTTATCTCCTAGGCCTCTTCTGGAACCCTTTGAACTCTGTAACAGGAAGTGTGAAATACCCTGTATAATAGAATTGTCCACTGCAAAGACGTGTTGGAGCATATGTTCCATGATACGGAAGTAACACCGAATTACTATAGTTTTAGGACATTTGTCATTGCTGATACACTGTTGACGCCGTAATCGAAAATTATCTAGAAAATTCAGATACGCAGTGCGGGCGGTATTGTTGAAGCACAGTATAATAGGCAATTAGATAAAAGCGAGACAGATGGGAAAAATGGAGTACATTACTTATTAGTTCAGAAGTAATCCCCATAACTGTTAGTACATTTGCCCCACTGTGATACAAGATGGGCAATGCCTTCGTAGAAAAATTGCTTGCGGTCCAGGCGTGCACCTTTCGCCCGAAGCAAATAGACGGCCACACCTCTCAAGGATACACTGTCAGTTTTGACGTTAACCATCAAACGCTAAAAACACCTATTCAAACCAAACGGCGACACAAACTATTCTGGATATATGTTTACGAGCCACAAACTCCAAAGACTTGGGAATCATATTGGGAGAGATCAGGACTGTATGAAGGGTGTGTAAGGGCGGTCCAGCGAAACTTCTGCAGTGACTCGAAACAACCTTGGCAGCACGTGATGACAAAGGACAGTAGGGGCCCACATGTTACCAATGTTGTTTTGAGTACGTTGCAGAAATTTCAATGGGGAGGACCTTAAATATCCTCCATACAGTCCAGATCTCTCCCCGTACGATTGCCATTATTTCTAGAGCCCTGAAGAAAGACATTCATGGTTGTCAATTTGCTTCGTGCGAAGAGGTACACACTTGGCTGCAATCATGGTTCCGTAGGTAGCCGCTATATTAAACACGGCCAGATAGCCCGCCACTCCCGTGATTCGGAGAGCCGCGCCGGCCCCGGATGGAATCCACCTGGCGCATTAACAACGAGCGTAAGTGTGCCGGCCAGCCTGGATGTGGCGTTTAGGCGGTGTCCACATCTGAATGCTTCAAATGGTTAAAATGGCTCTGAGCACTATGGGACTTAACATCTGTGGTCATCAGTCCCCTAGAACTTAGAGTTACTTAAACCTAACTAACCTAAGGACAACACACACATCCATGCCCGAGGCAGGATTCGAACCTGCGACCGTAGCAGTGGCGCGGACATCCGAATGGGATATGGGTTGGTACCCACGTCTCAGATACACGATTCTCAGACATTTCGAAAACGATCTCACACTTTCACATAGTTCGGACATCCCGCCACCCTCTGCCAGTAACTTTGCCAAATCCTGATTACATGCCAACCCCGTGAAGAGACGGGATAAAGCTGGGAGGAAAAAAGATGCATATAACCTTGACAGATTCGCCTTCGTAACTGCGGGGTCAGTCTCTCTGAGTGCTACGCAGAGGGTGTAGTTTCGATTCCAAATAATGCCAAGAATGTTTCTGCGGTTGGAAGACGAACAGAATCCACTCAGCGTCGTATGGCGAACAGTGCAGTTGCTTCGTAAGTGTTATACTACTTTTTCTCGACCACTTGATCACTACCATTCTGATCCCCTTGCTTTATTGTGAGGACATTTGGTTGTTGACCTCAACTTTTCGACAAATGTGTTGAATTTCCTACCAATCCGCGACAGGCACTGTGTCGTACATGGAGTTTGTTGTCCGGCGTTATTATGCAGTAAATATATATCCAGAATAGTCTTTGTCGCCGTTTGGTTTCAGTGGGTGTTCTTAGAGGGATGATGTCAGAATTGTTAGTGTATCCTTAACGGGAAAACGTCGATGAGGTGTGGATTTCACTGTTTGCTAAAGTATTTGCCGTGACTATTCGGTATGAATAGTGATAATGACGCGAATCTGCGTCTTCATTCCATTGATTGACGCTCGGTCTCGGCGTGTGAAGTGTAATACTGAAGTTACTTTCCATGTAACAGCTAAATTAAAACATTTGTCTATGTCAGGTGCCTTTATTGTCCCGGTCAACGAATCAGCGAGTGATTGTGACATTAGAATTTCTTTTACTGGACATAGCCAGCTTTCTGCCTTAACCTTCATTTCAGTGCAAAAAAGTTATTGTGTGTCACTTATTGTCTTAATGAAGTGCTGAAGTCGTACTTTATAAACAAAAGCAGAGTTTAATATAATGTGTTCCAGCAAAAAGAAACTGAGGGTCGATATAAATTTGTGTCACTGAATAGAGACAAACACGAGACATATATTATTTTTATTTTTGTTTCGTATTTGTGTGCTATACGGTGATACAAATCATTATATTGACCCTCAGCGTGCTTTTTGCTGGAGCACCGTTGAAGCAGAATCAAATTTTCACTCTGCAGCAGAGTGTGCACTGATACGAAAATTCCAGGCAGACTGTCCCAAGCACGAGTGTCGGTGCGTCCTGACAGCTTTACTTCCGCCACTACCACTCCAGTTTTAATCTGCCTGGAAGTTTCATATCAGTGCACACTCCGCTGCAGAGTGAAGATTTCATTCTGGAAACGTCCCCCAGGCTGTAGCTAAGCCATGTCTCGGCAGTACCATTTCTTCCAGACCTTGTAAGTGTCGGAGGAGAGCTATTGTGAAGTTTGGAACGCAGGAGATGAGCTACTGGCGCATGTAAAGCTGTGAGGATCGGCGTGATTTGTGTTTGGGTAGCTCAGTGGATAGAGCACGCGGCCGCGAAATCAAAGGTCCCGAGTTTGAGCCTCTGAGTCTCGGTCGTGCACACAGTTTTAATCTGACAGGATGTACCGTTTAAGTTTCTTTGTTATTGTTTATAATGTATGTTATTGTTTATAGTGTATGACTTCAGTGCCGTATGATGACAAGTGAAACACAATAGCTAATTTGTCGCGATATAAAGGCTGAGACATAAAACTGGCACCGTAAAAAGAAAAAAAAAAACTGTAAAAACCACCCATCCAACGTGGACGACAGAAGGTTGCCTCATAATGTTATCAAGCTAATCGTCTCCTTGTTCATGCACTATGTAAACTTAAGACGTAAAATGGCATGGATATTTTTCAAGTATAGTGCATCATAGCTCTTGTGAATTGTGGCACGTCGTGCAGGCTAGTAGAAAGAATGAAACTGCCACCGCTCCTACGAAACAAAATAAGTTGTCTTTCCGGTTTTAATAAACTGTTATCGTTATTTTCCCCAAAGTATCCTTTGTTTGTGTGCACTGACGACGACAAACAGGGATTGCTCCTCGGCTAACGAGAGATCTTCGGTGCTTACGTTACAGGATTCATCGTACGGCGCGCCATTCGGCAGGAGGCCCAGCAGCTACCAGCAGTCGCCACTGGGCGACCTGTACGGAGAGGAGCCGGCTTGTGCGGGGCGCGGTTACGGCGGCCGCTGGAACTCCTCCTACGGCGTCGGCGGCGCCTGGCAACCGAGGGGCGACTACGTGAGGGACGAGCAGCGGCCCAGAGTCGAACGCGAGGACAGGGAGAGGGGGCGGGACCAGGACTGGGAGAGGCTTCGGGGTCGGGACCGGGATAGGGACCAGAAAAGGGACGGGGACAGGAACAGGGACCGAGACAGGGACAGGCGCAGGAGCGACTACGACGGCAGGCCCGCGAGGCGGCACGAGCGCAGCGACAGGCACCGGCAGCCCCGCGGCCCCGAGGAGGGCCGGTGACCTGCTGCCAGGCCGGGCCGCGGCGTTGCGCCGCGCCCCACCACCTGCCTCCTCTCTTGTAAATAGCAGCGTGAGAGTGTCTCCAACATGTTCGTAAATTAGTTTCTCGTTTGCAACTTCACTTTGGAGGTAATTTTTTATTTTTCGCATCAACTTCACCATATGCAGAGCGACATCACCTGAGGCTGGAGCAGAAAGAAAGTAAATCAATCGTACCTACTCACATTTCTTATGTTTTCCTTTGGGCCTGTTTCCCAATACATATATTTGCAGTTCGTTTGCTGCTTTGCGTACTCATCTAGTTTTATACTTCACCATCGGCACTTATAGACGAAGCTTGTATTATTTGTCAGCTTAAGTAGTAGAGCAATAGGGAATCTCAAGAGTGCATCACAGCAGTTTTCATTTGTTGCTGGTATTAAACATTCTTTCTTTGGATTTTGGTTAAGATTCTTTTAATACATAACTGTATGTGGAACTTACAGTGGAAGAGATTTGTATGGACTGCTGAATGAATAAATGGCCTAGCTTGCAACAGTTGACTAAATCTTATTTATGCATAATAAAAATTCTATACCAGAATCAATCTACATTTTTCATTAATTGTTAATAACATGAAAATACCTCTCTCTCTCTCTCTCTCTCTCTCTCTCTCTCTCTCTCTCTCTCTGTGCGCGCGTGCGCGTGCGCGTGCGTGTGCGCGTGTGTTTGATAATTGTCTCAATAACCCTATTGTTAATTCCCACTCTGTAACTTCCCTTGAACATGGGACTGCGGCAAACAGCACCAAGTGTGTCTTTTGGTGTTATAGGTTATGTCTGGGCACCGACAATGGGCACGTATCTCCCTGGACACCCTACCGTGTGTATCTCAACAATCAATTTGGAGTTGTGTGACACAGCGTCTTTACTGCTGGCGTGTTTGTTGTGATTCCATTTGCAAACAATATGTAGTCACCTTAATTACTGAAATAGGGCATGGTAGCTTTTGAGATCATACTGTTCCACCTGCAATTGTTTCAACTACGGGGAAGTCTTCCCAAGCTTGAAATCTAAGTGCAGAACAATGTTGTAACTTTGTCAGAAACTCTGGCCTGTGAGAAGATTTACCAGTGTCAACCCATGTGTTTGGCTTTGAGTGGCGATGAAAACCCAGGAAGGCAAATTTTATACAGCTGTTATCTCAGTGTCATTTAGCTGTGAGCATATAGTCCATCTAAGAGGATCTTAGTGTTGCTGAGTAAAATGCTTTCCTTGTAAGAAAGGCATAGAAAAAGTTCCCTGCACATATAACAATGGGAACAAAAATGACTAGTCACAAACTGCATAATGCTGGCCTATTGCACCGAGCTGGAAACAAAAGTGCTTATCAGTACAGGTATGCTGCAGCCATTTCACATATGTTCGTTTAAGCATCTGCCAGAGAGCTACTTTCAAGCATCAGGAAACAGGCATTACTGTGCATGCGCAACTATTGTGATGTGTGCACCCCGTGCTTAATGTTTGCTCCACTCAGATGCTTCTCATCTCATTTCTGTATGGAATTTCCTGCATAGTGAGGCATCATGTTACCATGTGCAGCACTGTGGCATGTTGTTCAGAGGGAACATGCAGAGTTGCTGTACTTGGGCCAATTGTTTTATCATATCATATCCAGATAAACAATACAAAATAAGGAAGCTGTTCCTCATTTAAAATTCTTCAGCTAATTATAAAACAGAGCCCTTCCATACAATTTACATGTTGCACTGTGTGTGGATTTGTTTCACAGAGACTAAATGTTCAGTTTTTTATTGAATGTGGTGTTCTTTGAACTAGACAGTACAGCAGCTTTGTGCTGGAACTTGTACAAGAATTTCCGAATACTACAAGAAGGTAAAACACAAAACAGTGTTAGTTGAGGATATGTTGTGTAATGTATCACTCAAAATTTAAATAATGAAGAGATTTTTTTTAATGTTAATTGTTTGAGAGGTGGGACACATCACATTGATGACACCAGCAGTATAATAATAATGACCTGGACACACAGCATTTTATATTAATGATAAAATTGCAGCTCCTTCTGTGTTCAATAAAATCAAGTTACATAAGATTTTAAAATACTTGTAAAAGTCAGGCACAAACGTTATTGTCAGAAAGTGGAATCATTTGGTGAATCAGGACTGTGACAATAGAAACTTTAATGTAACAAATAATTTGCATATTAATAGCAATAGTAATCAACCTTTGTAAAAAGAACATTAGACTACAGACTTGACTGGTGAAAATATGAATATACACTCCTGGAAATTGAAATAAGGACACCGTGAATTCATTGTCCCAGGAAGGGGAAACTTTATTGACACATTCCTGGGGTCAGATACATCACATGATCACACTGACAGAACCACAGGCGCATAGACACAGGCAACAGAGCATGCACAATGTCAGCACTAGTACAGTGTTTATCCACCTTTCGCAGCAATGCAGGCTGCTATTCTCCCATGGAGACGATCGTAGAGATGCTGGATGTCGTCCTGTGGAACGGCTTGCCATGCCATTTCCACCTGGCGCCTCAGTTGGACCAGCGTTCGTGCTGGACGTGCAGACCGCGTGAGACGACGCTTCATCCAGTCCCAAACATGCTCAATGGGGGACAGATCCGGCGATCTTGCTGGCCAGGGTACTTGACTTACACCTTCTAGAGCACGTTGGGTGGCACGGGATACATGCGGACGTGCATTGTCCTGTTGGAACAGCAAGTTTCCTTGCCGGTCTAGGAATGGTAGAATGATGGGTTCGATGACGGTTTGGATGTACCGTGCACTACTCAGTGTCCCCTCGACGACCACCAGTGGTGTATGGCCAGTGTAGGAGATCGCTCCCCACACCATGATGCCGGGTGTTGGCCCTGTGTGCCTCGGTCGTATGCAGTCCTGATTGTGGCGCTCACCTGCACGGCGCCAAACACGCATACGACCATCATTGGCACCAAGGCAGAAGCGACTCTCATCACTGAAGACTACACGTCTCCATTCGTCCCTCCATTCACGCCTGTCGCGACACCACTGGAGGCGGGCTGCAAGATGTTGGGGCGTGAGCGGAAGATGGCCTAACGGTGTGCGGGACTGTAGCCCAGCTTCATGGAGACGGTTGCGAATGGTCCTCGCCGATACCCCAGGAGCAACAGTGTCCCTAATTTGCTGGGAAGTGGCGGTGCGGTCCCCTACGGCACTGCGTAGGATCCTACGGTCTTGGCGTGCATCCGTGCGTCGCTGCGGTCCGGTCCCAGGTCGACGGGCACGTGCACCTTCCGCCGACCACTGGCGACAACATCGATGTACTGTGGAGACCTCACGCCCCACGTGTTGAGCAATTCGGCGGTACGTCCACCCGGCCTCCCGCATGCCCACTATACGCCCTCGCTCAAAGTCCGTCAACTGCACATACGGTTCACGTCCACGCTGTCGCGGCATGCTACCAGTGTTAAAGACTGCGATGGAGCTCCGTATGCCACGGCAAACTGGCTGACACTGACGGCGGCGGTGCACAAATGCTGTGCAGCTAGCGCCATTCGACGGCCAACACCGCGGTTCCTGGTGTGTCCGCTGTGCCGTGCGTGTGATCATTGCTTGTACAGCCCTCTCGCAGTGTCCGGAGCAAGTATGGTGGGTCTGACACACCGGTGTCAATGTGTTCTTTTTTCCATTTCCAGGAGTGTACATTGAACAGCATGCTGATGGTGCACGATCGTCATGTCGTCAAACTGACCACTTCCAATGGTTAATTAGCTAGAATCATATAAATGATTCACAGATAGTAATACAGGGTCATAATGATTACAGAAACAAATGAAATATATTGAATTTCTAATTATTAAGTATATTACAAAATTAATTACAGAACCTCCTTCTCTGCACTTCGAATTGAGACTGAACAAAGAGCAAAGAGAAGAATTGAAACAAGAGTAAGTCATATGTTTTGAACACAGTTGATTCACATATTTTACACCAACTTTATCATACGCACTTAGTGATTTGTTCTCTGGAGGTCATTTATGTCCTTAACCTTAAATAACGGATCATTATAGTTGCATTCATATTACGGCAGAAAACTTACTCTACTTGCATCATGCAAGACATACGAATTTTCTGTCAGCCTTTGCCTGTTGTGATACCCCAATGCTCTGAATGTTAATTAATTACTGATGTTTTCCAAATAATATGAATTTGTGTCAGTGTTGCATTAATTTCATGAAAATTTTCCAAGCTAATGATTTGTTACTTCCTGCAATGACACTTCATTCTCTTATTGCACTAAACCTATCAAAAAGGTCATATTGCAGATCCACAAATAATAGATTTCCAAGTAGAAATTATAGTTCCCTGTAATTATTCTCACACTTAAGATTCTCAGGAATAAATTCATCATACACTGAAGCACCAAAGAAACTGGTATAGGGATGCTTATTCATATATTCCTGAAGAGGGGCAGCAGACTTTCCAGTAGTTGCAGGGGCAACAATCTGGATGACTGAATGATCTGGCCTTGTACCATTAACCAGAGTGGCCTTGCTGTGTTAGTACTACGAATGGATGAAAGTGAGGGGAAACTACAGGCGTAATTTTTCCCGAGGACATGCGGCTCTACTGTATAGTTAAATGATGATGGCGTCCTCATGGGTAAAATATTCCAGAGGTAAAATAGTCCTCCATTCAGATCTGTGGGCAAGAACTACTCAGGAGGATGTAGTTATCAGGAGAAACAAAACTGGCATTCTACGGATCGGAGTGTGGAATGTCAGATCCCTTAATTGGGCAGGTTGGTTAGAAAATTTAAAAAGGGAAATGGATGGGTTAAAGTTAGATATAGTGGGAATTAGTGAAGTTTAGTGGCAGGAGGAACAAGACTTCTGATCAGGTGAATATAGGGTTAGAAATACAAAATCAAATAGGGGTAATGCAGGAGTAGGTTTAATAATGAGTTAAAAAAATATGAGCACAGGTAAGCTACTATGAACAGCATAGTGAATGCAGTATCGTAGCCAAGATAGACACGAAGCCAATGCCTACCACAGTAGTACAAGTTCATATGCCAACATGCTGTGAAGATGACAAAGAGATTGAAAAATGTATGGTGAGATAAAAGAAATTACTCAGATAGTGAAGGGAGCTCATGGGAGACTGGAATTCGATAGTAGGAAGAGGAAGAGAAGGAGTAGTAGTAGGTGAATATGGAATGGGGGGCAAGGAATGAAAGAGGAAGCCACCTGGTAGAATTTTGCACAGAGCATAAATTAATCATAGCTAACGCTTGGTTCAAGAATCATGAAAGAAGGTTGTATACATCGAAGAAGCCTGGAGATACTGACAGGTTTCAGAAAGATTATATAATGGTAAGACAGAGATTTAGGAACCAGGTTTTAAATTGTAAGTCATTTCCAGGGATAGATGTGGACTCTGACCACAATCTGTTTGTTATGAACTGTAGATTAAAACTGAAGAAACTGCAAAAAGGTGGGAATTTAAGGAGATTGGACCTGGATAAACTGAAAGAACCAGTGGTTGTAGAGAATTTCAGAGTGAGCATTAGGGAACAATTGACTAGAATGGGGGAAAGAAACGCAGCAGAAGAAGAATGGGCAGCTTTGTGAGATGAATTAGTGAGGGCAGCAGAGGATCAAGTAGGTAAAAAGACAAGGGCTAGTAGAAGTCCTTGGGTAACAGAAGAGATATTGAATTTAAATGACGAAAGGAGAAAATATAAAAATGCAGTAAATAAAGCAGGCAAAAAGAAATACAAGCGTCTCAAAAATGAGATTGACAGGAAATGCAAAATGGCTAAGAAGGGATGGCTAGAGGACAAATGTAAGGATGTAGAGGCGTATATCACTAGGGGTAAGATAGACATTGCCGGAGAAAAGAGGACCACTTGCATGAATATTAAGAGCTCAGATGGAAAACCAGTTCTAAGCAAAGAAGGGAAAGCTGAAATGTGGAAGGAGTACAAAGAGGATCAATACAAGGGCAGTGCACTTGAGGACAATATTATGGAAGAGGATGTAGATGAAGATAAAATTGGAGATATGATACTGCATGAACAATTTGACAGGGCGCTGAAAGACCTAAGTCGAAACGTGACCCCAGGAGTAGACAACATTCCATTAGAACCACTGATGGCCTTGGGAGAACCAGCCCCGACAAAACCCTACCATCTGGTGAGCAAGATGTATGAGACAGGCTAAATACCCTCAGACTTCAAGAAGAATTCCAATCCCAAAAAATGGCTCTGAGTACTATGGGACTTAACTTCTGAGGCCATCAGTCCCCTAGAACTTAGAACTACTTAAACCTAACTAACCTAAGGACATCAGACACACACATGCCCGAGGCAGGATTCGAACCTGCGACCGTAGCGGTCGTGCAGTTCCAGACTGTAGCGCCTAGAACCGCTCGGCCACCCCATCCAGCCCAACCTCAAAGAAAGAAGGTGTTGACAGGTGTGAAAATTACCGAACTATCAGTTTAATAAGTCACAGCTGCAAAATACCACAACGAATTATTTACAGACAAAAGGAAAAACTGTTAGAAGCTGACCTCAGGGAAAATCAGTTTGGATTCTGTAGAAATGTAGGCACACGTGAGGCAATACTGACCCTACAACTTATCTCAGAAAGTAGATTAAGCAAAGATAAACCTACATTTATAGCATTTGTAGACTTAGAGAAGGTTTTTGACAGTGTTGACTGGAATACTCTCTTTCAAATTCTGAAGGTGGCAGGGGTCCAATACAGGGAGGAAAGGCTATTACGATTTGTACACAAATCAGATGGCAGTTATAAGAGTCGAGGGACATGAAAGGGAAGCAGTGGTTGGGAAGGGAGTAAGACAGGGTTGTAGCCTCTCCCCGATGTTGTTCAATCTGTATACTGAGCAAGCAGTAAAGGAAACAAAAGAAAAATTCGGAGTAGGTATTAAAATTCATGGAGAAGAAATAAAAACTTTGAGGTTCGCCGATGACATTGTAATTCTGTCAGAGACAGCAAAGGACCTGGAAGAGCAGCTGAACGGAATGGACAGTGTCTTGAAAGGAGGATATAAGATGAACATCAACAAAAGCAAAACGAGGATAAGGGAATACAGTAGAATTAAATCATATGATGCTGAGGGAATTAGGGTAGGAAATGAGACACTTGAGTTTGTAGATGAGTTTTGCTATTTGGAGAGCAAAATAACTGATGATGATCGAAGTAGAGAAGATATAAAATGTAGACTGGGTATGGCAAGGAAAGCATTTCTGAAGAAGAAAAATTTGTTAACATCGAGTATAGATTTTAGCATCAGGTAGTCTTTCGTGATAGTATTTGTATGGAGTGTAGCCATGTATGTAAGTCAAACATGGACTGACGACAACTGGAGAGAATCATTCAGCGTCACAGAAGTACAACCCTTCTGCAAATTTCTGCAGATTTGAATGCTGGTCCATCATCAAGTGTCAGTGTGCGAACCATTCAATGAAACATCATCAATGTGGACTTTCAGAGCCAAAGGCTCACTCGTACCTATGTTCTCTGCACGACATGAAGCTTTACGCCTCACCTGGGCCCGTCAACACCGATATCAGACTGTTGATGTATGTAAACATGTTACCTGGTCGGACAAGTCTCGTATCAAATTATATCGAGCAGGTGGACATGTATGGGTATGGAGACAGCCTCGTGAATCCACTGACTATGCATGTCAGCAGGGGACTGTTCAAGCTGGTGGAGGCTCTTTACTGGTGAGGGGTGTGTTTAGTTGTAGTAATATGGGACCTGTGATACAGCTAGATATGACTCTGGAAGAAGCCACATATGTAAGCATCCTGTCTGATCACCTGCATCCATTCATGCCTGTTGTACATTCTGAAGGACTTGGGCAATTCCTGCAGGACAATACGACACCCCACACGTCCAGAATTGCTACCGAGTGGCTCCAAGGACATTATTCTGAGTTTAAACACTTCCGTTGGCCACTAAATTCGTCAGGCATGAACCTTATTGAGCATATCTGGGATGCCTTGCAACGTGCTGTTCAGTAGAGATCTCTACACTCTCGTGCTCTTACGGATTTATGGAGTGCTCTACAGGATTCGTGGTGTCAGTTCCCTCCAGCCCTACTTCAGACATTAGTCGAGTTCATGCCATGTCATGATGCAGCACTTCTGTGTGCTTGCGGGACCCTACATGATATTAGATTGGTGTAACAGTTTCTTTAGCTCTTCAGTGTATTATAGCATCTTGCAGAATGAAAATTATTAGAATACGGCCTACTAATTGTATTTAAATGGAGCACAGTAACCTTAAAAGTTGTAGGATAATCCTATTGTTGTGTCCTGAGAGGGAGTGCGAAGGACACATAGCTACAGTAGCAGGTCCTACCTCCACTTGATGAGTGGAAGACTGCGTGGGCTGCTTGTAGATCTCTGACAGCTGCTGTATACAAGCTACACTACTGGCCATTAACATTGCTACACCAAGAAGAAATGCAGATGATAAACGGATATTCATTGGACAAATATATTATACTAGAACTGACATGTGATTACATTTTCACGCAATTTGGATGCATAGATCTTGAGAAATCAGTACTCAGAACCACCACCTCTGGCCTGGGCATTGAGTCACACAGAGCTTGGATGGCATGTACAGGTACAGCTGCCCATGCAGCTTCAACACGATAGCACAGTTCATCAAGAGTAGTGACTGGCGTATTGTGACGAGCCAGTTGCTCGGCCACCATTGACCAGACGTTTTCAGTTGGTGAGAGATCTGGAGAATGTGCTGGCCAGGGCAGCAGTCGAACAATTTCTGTATCCAGAAAGGCCCGCACAGAACCTGCAACATGCGGTCGTGCATTATCCTGCTGAAATGTAGCGTTTCACAGGGATCGAATGAAGGGTAGAGCCACGGGTCGTAACACATCTGAAATGTAACGTCCACTGTGCAAATTGTCGTCAATGTGAACAAGAGGTGACCGAGACGTGTAATCAATAGCACCCCATTGGTCCGAGCACGGGGCTCACAACCCGAACCATACGCCACTGTTAAGCACTAATGAAGGACTGGGTCCCGTACCTCGATTGCACATAATTCATTAAGGCCAATCCAACACATTTATGTCAAATAAAATAAATGAAGTTACATTTGAATCTGTCTGACATTAAACAGGAATAAAAAAACAATTTCAATATCAGCTGATTTAATGCGTGAACCGCAAGTTAAGCCAATAACCAGATAAACTAAACAATTCTCTGTAATTCAAAAGAGAGAGAAAAACAAAATTGAATCAATACAACCCACTGACAAATAGCCAAAAAAAACCTTACAATACTACTGAAAAGAATACACTGAAGTGGGGAGCAGTCATTCACCCGACAGAAAACTTCAAAATGAGTTCAAAAACACAGCTGCGTGCCCCAGAAAACTGCAAGACATTAAATACACTTCATTTGACGAATAACAAATACTCATTAACATTACGCCACTCTTGTTTGAACTGAAGTGCCCCAAAGAAACAGGCGCTTATTCTGAAAGAACAAATTTTTTTTATATGTTTAAATTACAGCATTAAGGAATGCCAAAAGATGTCCTATCGAACCCCCCCCCCCCCCCCCTCTTTTCAGTTGAGGTACAGATCTTTCTCCTTTCTAGGCGGAGGCTGAGCCAGAAACACAGAATTGCACATAAACACAGTATTTCTGTGAAATCTTACAGGACAGCCGGAAGCAGTTACAAACAAGGGGTCGGCACCCGCAAATAACACAGGCTAAGAGTCATGCTACGAGAACTTGTTCACACTATGCTCACCACAAACTGTAGACATTCCGGTCGAATATCCGCTTGCAGTGGCTGCCAGAAAGACGAAGCAACCAATAGGCCCACGCCGTGCTTCTCACACAGGCACATAAATTTGTACAAACATCTAGGCCAACACCAACTCCGGACTCCCCTTTCACTGCGAGGCTTGGCACAGTTTATATGAAATGCCTTACAGGCAACCAGTAACCGCCGTAGGAGTTTCACGATTAGCTAACAGCCCCAGCGTAACAGACATCACACATGTGCTTACGCCCGAGCCACAACTCCGCCAATCTCACCGGCCGCCCCCAACCGACTGCCTCTCGCCGTCCCTGGCGCCCAGCCGAAAATGCAAAGATCCTCATGCCCGGGGACGCGCAAAAGATAACAAGCCGATTGCTGATGATCGACCAGCGATCTGGCTCACCCATACCATCACGCCGGGTGATACGCCAGTATGGCGATGACGAATACACGCTTCTAATGTGCGTTCACCGCGATGTCGCCAAACACGGATGCGATCATCGTGATCTGTAAACAGAACATGGATTCATCCGCAAAAATTACATTTTGCCATTCGTGCACCCAGATTCGTCGTTGAGTACATCATCGCAGGCGCTCCTGTCTGTGATGCAACGTCAAGGGTAACTGCAGCCATGGTCTCCGAGCTGATAGTCCATGTTGCTGCAAACGTCGTCGAACTGTTCGTGCAGATGGTTGTTGTCTTGCAAACGTCCCCATCTGTTGACTCAGGGATCGAGACGTGGCTGCACGATCCTTTCCAACCATGTGGAAAAGATGCCTGTCATCTCGACTGCTAGTGATACGAGGCCGTTGGGATCCAGCACGGTGTTCCGTATTACCCTCCTGAACCCACCGATTCCATATTCTGTTAACAGTCATTGGATCTCGACCAACGCGCGCAGCAATGTCGCGATACGATAAACCGCAATCGCGATAGGCTACAATCCGACCTTTATCAAAGTCAAAAACGTGATGGTACGCATTTCTCCTCCTTACACGAGGCATCACAACAACGTTTCACCAGGCAACGCCGGTCAACTGCTGTTTGTGTATGAGAAATCGGTTGGAAACTTTCCTCATGTCAGCACGTTGTAGGTGTCGCCACCGACGCCAACCTTGTGTGAATGCTCTGAAAAGCTGATCATTTGCGTATCACAGCATCTTCTTGCTGTCGGTTAAATTTCGCTTCTGTAGCACGTCATCTTCGTGGTGTAGCAATTTTTAATGACCAGTAGTGTATAAGTGGTGCAGTCTATAGAACTTGAAGAGGATGATTAAGCGGTCAGGATAGAAAATCAGAGGGCCCCTACTTGATAACATTTGACGGCTCCTTTGATGCTATCACCCAACCTAACTTCTCACCAGTAGCACATCTGCTGCTCTGAAAACCCATCTCTGCAGCAACACCTGGTTCCGAGTCTAGTCAAATAATCTACTTCCAATGTCTGGAGACGTGACATAGAGATGCAGTAGACTGAAGACTGCAATGTCCTATTCTTACTTGTGTGTCAATGTGCTCCTATTTATATGGTCCATATGCCTTCTTCCAGAACACTCTGAGCTGCTGCTCAGATACGTACTCATCTTCCATTACCGTATCATGTCTGGAGACAACCCTCAGAGATTATAATATTTCTGTTCCTGCTCCCCATGCCACTGGAACTGTCTTCTTTTTATTGCATCCAAGAATACAGGTTACATTGTTTACATGGTGAAAATGTACCTTGGAAAACGCTGTATAGTCCATTTCACATGATACACAGTTCACAAAATATGTGCAACATCTTTCTTGAATACATTTAGCACATTTTACGCAACAGCAATACTTTATGCTCATATAGTGAGTCTGTTCACGAATATCGGTTTTACTCATTTCCACTGTTGTCATTTTCATTCTGTAACTGAACATGTACAATTTATTAAACTTTTTGAGTTACTATTTTACACCTTTACTACATTGTGCTACTACTTACGAGTCCATTTTTCTCACAGTTTAGTTTTTTTCCTCTAAAAGTGAGATTTATCTTTTGTTTTTGCACAGTTTTGGGGATTCTACTATTGGCACGTCTGATCCAATCACTCTGGAGGGTAGTGGTGTCTGGCTTCACTCTCTCCACATTACTCTGTCTGGAAATCGTGAAAGTCTAACAGACATGTCTTCCTCCTTCCTGTCCTGCTGCTATAAAATCATCCTAATTCCAGATGACATGTTCAAGTGGCAGAATAACGGGTATCTCAGATGCTTTCCGCTTTTCCTCCTCTATTATAAAATGATCAACATCTATATTTATAGTAGGTACTATATGTTTCTTACTGCTATTAGTGTGAATTACACTATTGGACTGTAACATGATTTGTGCTCCATAACCTATACATTTACTCAAGAAACTCAATTTTCCCATCCCTCTCACAATTAGAGCAGTGGGCGGCAAATCAATGCACAATACTCTTAACCCTTCAACCTTCTTGATGACGAAGAACCACTCGTTATTCCTTATTCCACTTGTGGATATATGTCGACATGAGCAAAAACTATTGTTATCATATTTGATGTTTTGTACTGATACTTATAAAGGACAGTTTGTCACTAGACAGTTGTGCATGCTGCCTCTTTGCATTATCCATCACCAGAAATTCGTTTTCTGGAGCGATGTAAGTAAATAATTGAATAGTCATGTCAGACTATGTGGTTAGTGGCCATATTTTGTGTCGAGTATACCCATTACTGTCAACCAAGGACATATTTTTCATGTAACTTAAATTACTGCCAGCTAAGAATACACCTAAGTCTATTACACATAATAATTGACAATGTTGGTCCTCTGTAAGTTCAGTTGGAAACTGTGTACCTTTCAGTTCCTCTTTAATTAGTTCCAAACATTTCACAACATGTATCGAATTGATTTGATGTGGTTCCAACAGAGCCTTAGGTGTGTTTACAATGGTGGTAATTAATGAATCATACTCTCTCTCCTTGACTGATGAAACATTGCAGTCAACTGCACTAATTGTTCCACAATTGTAATTAATATTATCACATGCTACATTTTCTTACTTGTGCCATTTGTGAACTCTTCTATGTGTGCACTTAATTTCAGGATCCTACTTGCAAGAACTTCAGAATCCCATTTGCCAATATTTGCTCATTTTTTGCCACTGCATTTATCATCTCATTAGTCACCTGTTCCTTGGACAACTTCAAAAGTTCCCGCTGTTGTTCCTGTTGGCTTTAATGAATGAAGCATCTTTCTTATTGAGAGTACCAAACAATATCTTCCTAGCTTCTTCAATAATATTCAGAATACCTCTTTTCGAACGTGCTTGCTCGTGTCCAGTCAGTGGTCCTATCAACTCTTTATTCTCTGTTATCTTTCTCACATGCCATTTCATGTCCTGCTGTGTGTTCTCACAATCAGCTGTCCTTAATTTTACATGATTTAGCCTTGTCATACAATGTGATATCTCTTTTGTCGCAACTTGTTCCCTGTTCTCAAACTTACTATGTGCCAAGTGGTGTTGTATGAGCTGATACCCCTTGGTCATCGTAATAAATTCCTGGAACTGAGTGAAAGTGTTACACTTGTACATCCTTCGGTGGTGTTTTTGGCTCCGCTAGGCAGACCACTATCATGTTTCCTATAACTATTAATTTCCACAGTGCCTTCATTTCAGCCATCTACAATTATAACAAGTCATTTAGTTGGTTTGTGTGGACCTTCATACATTTTTATCACTTTATTCTAATTACTACATTAGGCCCCTTAATATCAATGTCAGAACAGTCCTTCCTTACACTTTCATCAAATAATAGTACTTTACCTTTCTTTTGGATAATCTTTGGATTCCGCATTTTATCATACTACGTCTTACTTTATTCTTTATACTCTTCAGTAGCTGCTGTTGTATCTTGACTCAGCACTGCATCCTCTGATGCACCTCCATCGCGTAGTCATTGTAATCATAGATCACATTAGTGAGTTGTTTCTGCAACATTTTAGCCAAAAGAGAGTTTCAGTGGCATGGGGTGTTGTACACAAATGTAACCAAAGTCTGATGCACGTATTTGAGGGCACTGTTTGTCTGCGGGTGGTAGCTAGTTGTTGGTATTTTAGTAATGTATACACACACTTCATTGCATCACCAATGAAATTACTGCACATGTCACTTAACAAAGATGCCAGAATTCGGAAGTTTAAGATAATGTTTCCACCAGTTTTCTTGCTGTTGTGCTCATATCTTGTTGTTAGATTGGTTTGGCAATAACAAATATTGTCAGCGAGTCCAGACATGTTAAAATGTATCAGTTTCCTGACTTTCACTGCATGAGGTGACTGACAAGTCAGAGTCACAGTGCTGAAATATGAATTCAGGTGTAGTCTTTAATTCGAGATGTTACTTCATTTTCGCTTGCATGATTTCACTCTTCTGGCAGCTCTCACATGGCCTTATAAAGCTCTGAATATCGGATTTCATTCTGGGTGAGGTACAATATTGGTTCACCCATTCGTATGTCCTTCTCATCCCCAAGTGCTAGCCTATCTGCAACACACGCATTTGGTTTAGGATGGCTAACTTGTCTTCTTTGCCGAAGTCAGAGTTTGGGTACTCCATCAGCAGTTCAACTTTCCCTTCTTGTGTTTGCTGTTCCACAGTGTCTGTGCTACAGCAGTCCCAGCTCACACCTCTGAGACTGCGGCCTCCCTACCGCTATCTGTGCTCTTCCCCATGCTAGGTGTCAGCGCTTCTGCCACTTCCCGCGTGTTCCTAGTATGGGAGAATGCATCCGCCACTTGATTACGCTTTCCTTCCTTATATAGAATTTGGTAGTCAAATTCTTCCAGTTTTAGCTGAAATTTAATTCAACGAGAGGGGAAAGATCATATATACTTCCCAGCCATGCAAGTAGTTTGATCAGTCATTATTTTTAAATACGGTCTGAAGTATTGTAGAGAAATTCTCGCTCCACTGTACCGTAATTATGCTCAGCTATATTAATAGTCCATGGTATAAAAGCTACAGGTAAATCCTTTCCCAATGTTCCCTGACTGAGACGCGCTCCAAATGCAAAGTTTGTAGCATCAGTCATTATAAACTACTTTTCAAAATATAGGTACACAAATATTAGTGAAGAGATCCATTTTTCGTTTGGTTGTTGGGCTGCCTCCTCTTGGCACAGTCCCCAGTTATAAGGGACTTCTTTCTTTAACAAATCGTGCAGTGTTTATGCCACCTTACTGGAGCTACTTAAGAATCGACGATAACACCCGACAAGGCCGAGGAATGCTTTCAGCTGTGTTATTGTCTTTGACTGAGGTATTTTTTCATGGTTTCTATTTTGGCAGTGTCAGGCTGCAATCCTCAAGCTGTTAATACATGCTCTAAGAAGGTGGCTTTTACCTCAGGAATTCACACTTATCTACTTACAACTTCAAATTGCCTTGCCTGAATTGCTCAAATACCTCTTTTAAACAGTCATTCTGTTCATCTAGTGATGCACCTACCACCTCTATGTCATCTAAGTAAATGAAGACTCGATTCCCTTGCGCCCTGGTCAGTATTGTATTCATCAATTGTCGAAATATCGAAGATGCAGCTATTAGTCCCATGGTCATCTTATTATACTTGTAATGTATGTGGGTGTACTAAAAGCGGTCTTTTCCTGGTCCTTCTTGTCTATTAAAATTTGGTAGTAGCGCTTTGCTAAATCTAACGTTAAAGAATATTTCGCTTTACACAGACTGTCCAGCATCTCATCGATCCTTGGGAGAGGATATACCATGTTGAGGGAAATGTGACTGAGTTTTCTATAACTGGCTACTACTCACCACTTCTGTTTACCACTGGTGTCTGACTTTTTAGGTACCATGAGGACAGGGAAAGTCCAGGGACTGATACTGTGGTAAATTATCCCATCAGCTAGTAACCCTCGACTTCTGCATGTAGAGTCTCTTGCTGAGCTTATGGTGTTCTGTATGGGCTTTGATTTATGGTCAAGCCTTTTGCCTTCCGTATCAGAGGTATACTTTGTTTCACCAGTGTGTGTGTGTTAACACATACCCTGGCAAGTGAAATATGTATTATATGCAGTGCACATCCACTCGAGAGCCTGTTTTTATTCGCTATTTAAGTGCTCGATTTGCATATTTTTCTTGAGCAGACTGATCTTCAGCTTTGTGATGATCATTTGTTTGGTTGCAACCTGTCGAATTTTGCAACCACTGGAGGGCGTAGGTGGGATTGGTTCTGCAAACAATTCGGGAGTATCTAATCAAATGTCTTCCTTCATCCTGAGTGTCAAGTACACTCGTGACACAAGTTCCTACTTGAACAGTCACTAGCGCTTCTGGAATGTATACACTGGGTCGAATTCCTTGCTTGGGAATCAGAACTTTCGTCCCTTGTGCTTACGCTATGCACACTTTCACAAAACATTCCTCTTGAGAACCAATTACAGTTTCTCCTCCGTTCTTAAGTACCAGTAAATTGCGTAGGCTGGACTCCGCATTTGTATTTCTCAGTTTGTCATCATTGACTGGAAATGCGTTCCCTCCTCAGTTTTCCTTCTGTTACTCACTGGTAGTGGCAGGTGATGACAGATGAGTGGACTGGCCGTGCAACAAAGCCATATTTGTCCTCTTACATAATCATTACTTCACGTTGTCTGCAGCGGCTTGCAGCTCCAAGATTATGCCCTGGGCTGTTTGATTTCTCTGCCTCACAATGCCTCTATAATTTTATTCACCGTCCCTTGTACATTCATGTTTGGTTACAAATGCATAACTGGCTCTCCCAATCTTTACAGCTGTATATATCGCCATGGTCAGTTTTCATATCTTTGCCTCCTCTGTGGCTTCCCCCAGCTCTATTCACTCCTTCTGTAATCTAGCTGTCTGGTGTGCATAGTGAAGCACAACTTTTATGCATTTCTAGGAAATCCCATCCTGGTAATCCATCAAAAGGTAAATCTACGTGTGTGCCTATAATCTAAAAATGCTGAGCATATTCATTACCTGTCTCAGTATGCAGCTTCAGCTATCCATTGGTTGAGATCTCTTCATTTGCTATGCTTCGAATTGTTATTGCTTTGCTTAGGCCCACATTCTTTCTTTTTAAGGCACTGGTTTTAATCAAGCTCACTTGGGCTCTGTTGTCAGTTAATACGGTCACGTGAGTACTGTTGGTGTTGACACTTTGTAATTGTTACGTAGTCATTCTTTCCTGTCAGTCTACTGTGCATATTATCACTGACACTGCATAATGTGACTGCTGCACCACACTAACTGTTCATTTCCTGACATGTTCTTTCCGGGTGTATTCACCCACTGGTTCTCACTGGAGTCTTTCGCATAATGCCCAGTTTGGTGACATGTAAAACAAGTAACTGGCTTCACTCATGTACACGGGGGAGTGTGTTCTGTCAAATTATACTGTTTGCATCTTACTGGAGGGAAGCACTCATATTGTGAGCCATTCCCTCAGACATCATTATCAGTAATAGGTAGCCTGATCTGTTCTGATCAATTAATAATTGACAGGGTACAGTTATTAAGAATGGTATAACATTGATTTTTATATTATCACTAGACTTTTTGTTTGCAATAATTAGTAATTTGCCATTTTTTACGAATTTATCTGCTACAAATATGGCTTTCATTACTGAGAAAGCCAATGTAGAAAGGCTTTCATAAACTCTGCTAAACGATTTGAATAGTTAGCAGAGCAGGTAAATAACAACTTTCTTGTCATAGAAGAACAGTTAAATGACAGATTTTAAGGAACTGACACCATACTTGCACGAGATTCAACCAAATAGATACAAATTTTACTAAATCAGAAGAGACGATATCCGACTTCAAATCGCAAGTAATTAATAGAACATATTGATTTGGAATACGTTTGGGAGCTGATTTCAAATACATAGAATAAGTAAGTGAGGTTCGAATTAGTGGAAAATAGACTAGAAAGCAAGTCAGATTACGTCCATTCCATTATGATAAAACAAAAGGAGTTAATAAATCATACAGAAATTTTAGAGAAGGAGTTACTGGAGACGAAAACAAGCTTACATAACATTACACAGAGAGATATAGATGTGATTTCCATTATGTTTAATAACCTTTAGACAAGGATCCGAAATTTAGAATGTTCTGATAGTATGATGTACAACACTTTCCGTAGAAATTTCTAACAAACATCAAAGACTGATTTGAATGAATCTCAAAATACGATGCCTTAGGTGATATCCTCCAGGTCAAATAGTGCAAACCCAGCAATGCTTCATGTTTGCTAAATATGGATGGAAACTGTATGTACTTCCTAATCTCCTTCTCCCTTCTTTCTTTGTCGATCTCCTCCTCCCTATCTCTTTGTCCTCCTCCTCCTGTAACCGTCCATCTTCTCCTACCCCCAATCTCCTACCCCCCCCCCCCCCCCTAGAGTTCTCTCCAGCTGCTGGCTCTTTGAGGATAGTATCCACAATGCCAGAGTTTCTCAAAATTTTGATATGTGAAGGGGTAGAACTGCAAAGTTTCAGATTTCATACTAGTATTTTAATTGCAAGTTGATATGTGATATGTGCAACATTCCTCTTTCCTCTTAAAATTGACTGTGATGAAGAAAACAAAACAGCACACCATTGTACATACGATTTTTGTGTAAAATTGTGTATAAGGAGAAAGAATATAGGTGGTTGAAATGATCTGTCTAATGGTTTAAATGCCCTATTATCTAAGTTTAAAAACAAAAACAAAATGGAATAGCGCATTTTCACAACAAAGCGTTTTCTTCTAGCAGTCGTATTTAACACAAATTTTGTAGACAGTTGTTTAAAAAAATATGTAGCCTGTATCTGTCTGAACGTTAGTGGAGTATCATGCAACAGTTTGAAGTAAAACTGTCAAGAACTTTTCGAGATATTTGTTAGCAACGTTTCTCCTTTCTAAATTATATATATATTTAAATATTAAATATATTTAAAAACATACAGCAAATGTTTGTCCAAATGATTTTCATAGCATCGTGTAAAAATTTGAAATAAATTGGTCAAGGGCATTTCGAGATGGCTAACAATGTTTGCTTTTTATGTATTACATATATGCCATATATATTTAAAAATGTGCAGCGTACATCAGTCTGAATTAGTGTTTATTAGAGTGTCATGAAAAAATAGGAAAAATCACTCAATAATCTTTGATATATTTATTAACAATGTTTGTTTCACCTATATGTATATACAGGGTGTCACAAAAAGGTACGGCCAAACTTTCAGGAAACATTCCTCACACACAAATAAAGAAAAAGATGTTATATGGACATGTGTCCGGAAATGCTTAATTTCTATGTTAGAGCTCATTTTAGTTTGTTCTTCCACCTACGCTCAATGGAGCACGTTATCATGATTTCACACGGGATACTCTACCTGTGCTGCTAGAACATGTGCCTTTACAAGTACGACACAACATGTGGTTCATGCACGATGGAGCTCCTGCACATTTCAGTCGAAGTGTTGGTACGCTTCTCAACAACAGATTAGGTGACCGATGGATTGGTAGAGGTGGACCAATTCCATGGCCTCCACGCCCTCCTGACCTCAACCCTCTTGACTTTCATTTATGGGGGCATTTGAAAGCTCTTGTGCTCGTATTGTGGACGGCTGTGATACAAAACGCCATTCTCCAGGGCTGCATCAGCGCATCAGGGATTCCATGCGACGGTGGGTGGATGCATGTATCCTCGCTAACGGAGGACATTTTAAACATTTCCTCTAACAAAGTGTTTGAAGTCACGCTGGTACGTTCTGTTGCTGTGTGTTTCCATTCCATGATTAATGTGGTTTGAAGAGAAGTAGTAAAATGAGCTCTAACATGGAAAGTAAGCGTTTCCGGACACATGTCCACATAACATATTTTCTTTCTTTGTGTGTGAGGAATGTTTCCTGAAAGTTTGGCCGTACCTTTTTGTAACACCCTGTATATATGAAAAAGGAGGAGGGGAGGAGTAACACCTCTTCAAAAAACCTTGGTTCACCTGGCCTAGGTGATAGTACCTTGTGAGGGTCCCTTGCCAGGGATACGGTGAAGACCTAAACGGCAGTGGAGGCAGAGATGAAGATCATCAGTACAGCAGAACTGGCGGAAGGGGCAGCCCAAATGCACTAGCGTCTGTTCTGTAATCCAGTGGGTAGTGGTCAGCATCTGTTCACCTAGTTGGGGCAGCTGCTCGATACTCTTCTTGGTCTCAACAATCATGTCATAAACATGTGACCTTCATAGAAGATCACCATAGAACAAGTTTCAACTTGAATAAGCATGATGGAACAAAAGGAAATAAATCCACTACCTCAGGCATCAGTCTCTAGACTGAATCTTCGTGGTCATCGGATTCTGGGGGACCAGGAACGTCATGTGCAGAAGAGTCAGAGTTTCTCAAAATCTCTAAGACCAAAAGAGAAAAACTTCATAGGAAGTCTCAACGCAAACACGCTCTCCAAAGTAGGTAAACTTAAACAACTCACAAATACTATGGAAAAATTCCACATAAAAATCCTTGCGATTCAAGAAACACGATTTACTCACGAAAATCATTTTCATTCAGGAAACTTCAGAATCTGCAAAGGAAAACCTGCAGCCCAGCTGAACAAGGGACCCAAACAATTTGGCACAGCTTTTGTTGTGCACAAATCAATTACAGACTCAATAATAAACTTCCAGTCAACATCAGAAAGAATCTCGACAATCTCGGTAAAATCTGGAAACAATGCATACACACTGATAAATGCACATGCCCGCACAAATGATTACAATAGAAAAGATCCACAGGCAACAGATGACTTCTGGGAACTACTGGAGGAAATCTCAAATAAAAGCCCTATTCATTACGTGAAAATTATGTTAAGGAGATTTCAATGGACAACTCGGCAAAGGAATACAACGGGAATTCATACAGCTCACAAGAGAACAAATAAAAACGGCGAGAGATTGATAAATTTTTGTGAAAATTTTGATCTCAAAACCATGTCTACACAATTCGTTAAACCTGTAAACAAACTTACAACATTGAAATCATCAAATTCAACTCTTGGTGAATTTCAGATAGACCATGTTGCCATATCTAATAAGAATACCAAAGAAATACTCAATGTACAAACAAGAAAGGGATTTTTTGAGTCATACCACCATCTGCTGCAAACAAAGATTAGATATCAACCTAACAGAAAGAAACCACCAATGAACAAAACAGTTAGAATTGATCCAGAATACCTTAAACTTAACAAGAGGGAAATTCTCCAGGAAATTGGGCAATGAAACTCAACGAACTGGAAGTACTGAAAAATCACTATGAAATTTGATAAACCTCCAAGAAAGAGAAAACACAGATGGTGGAACAGTACATGTGATCAAGCAATAGAAGGAAGATTACAAGCTTGGAAAAATTTCAGTAGCAACAAAACTACAAAAAAATGGCAGGAATTTTTGAGAATACAGAAGAGTTCATCTAAGGCAATACAAATAGAAAAACGTAGATATGATATAAGCCAGCTTAAAGAAATTGAACAAGAATTTATCAAGAGAACAGCAGAAATTGTTACAAAATTTTCAAAGAAAACCTAACAGGGTATTAACCACCTAATCTGTGCTTTTGCTGGCCCAATGGATCACTGGAAACCAACCCTAAAAAGAACTGTTAAATTTTAGCTGAATATTTTCACTTGCTTCTCAATTGCGAGCCTCCGACAGAACAACTAGATTTCGAGAAACCCACACCCACTCCCGATTCAAATCCGCCATCACTTAAAGTAGTAAAGGAAATAACCAATTCTTTGAAGAACAACAAGTCTCCAGGGGAAGACGGAATCATAGCAGAAGTATGGAAATTAAATGACAATAATCTCACACAAGCAATCGACAAAATTATTCAAATATTTGGGAAACTCAACAAATACCTGCAGAGCGGAAATATGCATTAATTCACCCTCTCCACAAAAAGGTGCAAAACTGATCCAAATAATTACAGGGGAATTTCACTGCTCCCTGTAATATACAAAATTCTTTCAAAGGCCCTGTTAAACAGACTAGAAGAACAAGCGGACCAGTTAATAGGGGAGCATCAGGCAGGGTTTTGCAAAGGTCGATCGAACAGATATGGAACTTAAAAACAATTTTGCAAATGAGAAGATGTAGAAATACTGTGGTAACTTTTGTCGATTTTAAAAAGGCTTACGACTCAATAAATAGACAAACATTATTTCGCCCTTTAGTGGAGTTAAGGATTGACAGGAAAACAAGGGCAATTGTTCAACAGGCATTAACAGATAGAACGTCCAAAGTTAAATTCATGGGAGAAACATCAGAAGCATTTCGTATCCATACTGGTGTTCGCCAAGGAGATGGAATGTCCCCCCTTCTGTTTAACATGGTTCTGGAAAAAATTGTGAGGACATGGGAAAAGGAAATAAAAGGAATTCACCTTGGGATAAAAAAGAGCATAGAATTAGGGAGAAGTGTCTGGCTTTCGGGGACGATCTTGCCATTCTAACGAACAATAGAGAGAAAGCCAAACTTGCATAGGAAAAACTACACGAAATCTCACAGAAAACTGGGCTGTAAATCTCCTACAAGAAAACACAGTATATGGAAAACAAACCTGTAGATAATCTCCCCAGTACTACTCAATACGGGAAAGTGGCACAAGTTGCCCACTTAAGATACCTGGGAGAGATAATCCAACCATCAGAACTGAACTCAATAGCCAATAAAGATAGAATCTCCACATTACAAAAAGCATATGAGCTCACATGGAATCACTATAATACACTCCTGGAAATTGAAATAAGAACACCATGAATTCATTGTCCCAGGAAGGGGAAACTTTATTGACACATTCCTGGGGTCAGATACATCACATGATCACACTGACAGAACCACAGGCACATAGACACAGGCAACAGAGCATGCACAATGTCGGCACTAGTACAGTGTATATCCACCTTTCGCAGCAATGCAGGCTGCTATTCTCCCATGGAGACGATCGTAGAGATGCTGGATGTAGTCCTGTGGAACGGCTTGCCATGCCATTTCCACCTGGCGCCTCAGTTGGACCAGCGTTCGTGCTGGACGTGCAGACCGCGTGAGACGACGCTTCATCCAGTCCCAAACATGCTCAATGGGGGACAGATCCGGAGATCTTGCTGGCCAGGGTAGTTGACTTACACCTTCTAGAGCACGTTGGGTGGCACGGGATACATGCGGACGTGCATTGTCCTGTTGGAACAGCAAGTTCCCTTGCCGGTCTAGGAATGGTAGAACGATGGGTTCGATGACGGTTTGGATGTACCGTGCACTATTCAGTGTCCCCTCGACGATCACCAGTGGTGTACGGCCAGTGTAGGAGATCGCTCCCCACACCATGATGCCGGGTGTTGGCCCTGTGTGCCTCGGTCGTATGCAGTCCTGATTGTGGCGCTCAGCTGCACGGCGCCAAACACGCATACGACCATCATTGGCACCAAGGCAGAAGCGACTCTCATCGCTGAAGACGACACGTCTCCATTCGTCCCTCCATTCACGCCTGTCGCGACACCACTGGAGGCGGGCTGCACGATGTTGGGGCGTGAGCGGAAGACGGCCTAACGGTGTGCGGGACCGTAGCCCAGCTTCATGGAGACGGTTGCGAATGGTCCTCGCCGATACCCCAGGAGCAACAGTGTCCCTAATTTTCTGGGAAGTGGCGGTGCGGTCCCCTACGGCACTGCGTAGGATCCTACGGTCTTGGCGTGCATCCGTGCGTCTCTGCGGTCCGGTCCCAGGTCGACGGGCACGTGCACCTTCCGCCGACCACTGGCGACAACATCGATGTACTGTGGAGACCTCACGCCCCACGTGTTGAGCAATTCGGCGGTATGTCCACCCGGCCTCCCGCATGCCCACTATACGCCCTCGCTCAAAGTCCGTCAACTGCACATACGGTTCACGTCCACGCTGTCGCGGCATGCTACCAGTGTTAAAGACTGCGATGGAGCTCCGTATGCCACGGCAAACTGGCTGACACTGACGGCGGCGGTGCACAAATGCTGCGCAGCTAGCGCCATTCGACGGCCAACACCGCGGTTCCTGGTGTGTCCGCTGTGCCGTGCGTGTGATCATTGCTTGTACAGCCCCCTCGCAGTGTCCGGAGCAAGTATGGTGGGTCTGACACGCCGGTGTCAATGTGTTCTTTTTTCCATTTCCAGGAGTGTATGATATCTATTTCTGTCAATGCAAAACTATGGCGTTACAACAGAGTAATCCTTTATGCTGCAGAAACTACAGTGATTCATGGCCATACGGAGATCAGAGAGAATGAAAAAGCAGGAAAGAAAAATTCTGAGGAAAATATATGGACCAGTGTTTTGGGAAGGAATTTGTATGAAGAGGCCAACTAGAGAGATTTACAAAGACATAGAAACAATAACAGACACCATTAGAAAGAGAAGGATGAAATTTTATGGACATATCAGGAGGATGAATAAAAGCAGGCTCACAAGGCAAATCTTTGAGTAGTAAACACGAGCAAAACCAAGACAAACTGCATCACTGGAGCAGAAGAAGACATTAAAGAACTGGGGATCACACAAGACAATATAAAGAATAGAGAACAGTTTGGAAACATCATACAGAAACACACACTTAAACAAGAACATATGGATAACAGAACAGGAAAAAGCTGCTCGGAAGAATGCAAGAGAGAACACAGTGAACGTGTGAAGAGAATTTGGAATGAACGAAGAAAGAAGAAGAAATCATGATTACTCAAGTTCAATTGCTCTCTCAAAGTGAATAATCGAAAATTATATATATATATATATTTGCCACCTAGAATAACTTCAAAAGTATGATAGTAGCTGAAAAGTTTGTGAGACATTGTTTTTTGTTCCTAGGTGGGGTCACATCGATCAGAGACATCAAGGCCGACTTTGTTTTTTTAAGTGGGATGCTATAGTTTGGTACTTATTTTCTGATAGCAGCTATCGAGACCAATCCAATGACATGTAACAGTAAGGTCTTTGAAGATCAACAAAGGTCAAGAGGGTGGCATAAACTTCGATTTACAGAAGGTGTTCGAAGTGATAACCATTGGTATCAATGCAGTGCTGCAATCTCCTTACTATGGATTGAATGGTATTCCTTATCCCTTCGGCACTTATTGAAGCACATGTTTTGACAATTCTCTCTCGTATATAGTGCAAATAGCAAATATTCGCCGAATACGGCGTATCCATCAAACGTGCCATAGACATGTAAACACCATTCGACAGTTTCGCAATACAACTCTAATAGGAACGGTAAGACTACGAGTAGTATCGTCGAATCAAGTGAATGTGAATGATGTATTCCTTCAAAGAACAAGTCGATATGCTTCTTATTTACGGAAAATGCCAATGAAATTCAGTGAGAGATAGAGACCTATACGCTGAAAGATGTCCTCAAGGTACTCACCCTACATGTCGTACAATTTAATATGTGTAATATAAATTGAGAACAACGGATCTGTAATGCATCGGAAACATATCCGAGAAATGAAAGTTACTAACGCGGAAACGGAAATTGGTAATCTCGCCACTGTGGTTCGAGATCCTTGTGTTAGTTCGCATCAAATCACAAGGGAATCTGGCATGAGCCAGAGTAGTATTATTTGTGTTCTGCATTGCCATAAATGGCCATAAATGTCATCCTTACCATATCAGTATCAACCAAGAATTAACTGGTTCGGAATGTATGCACCGCATTGAATTCTGCCGATGGGCTCAACTTCAGATTCAGAAGGATGACACGTTCTTAATTTGATTTTATTTACTGATGAGGCTACATTCACAAACCATGGAAATGTTAAATTGCATAACATGCGTTACTGGGCAACTGAAAATCCCAAAACCATGCTCAGTGAATGTATGGTGTGGGATTCTGGAGGACAGAATTATATGCCCCTATTTCATCGAAGGAAATCTTAATGGAATGAAGTACACCACATTCCTGCAAGAAACATTAGGTCTGTTATTGGAAGAAATACCTTAAGAAACAGAATGTGCTATCAGAACAATAGGTGTCCAGCACCATTTTTGCTGATGGCTAGAAGTGAGTTGCGGAGACAATTCCCATATCACTGGATTGGACATGGAGGAGATGTGTCATAGCTGGCTCATTTGCCAGACTTGATGCCTCTGGATTTTTGTCTTGTGTGGGATTTGTAAAGACATTGGTTATAAAGACATTCCAACTACACATGAAGATATGTGAGAGAGAATTGTCAGGGCATTTGATAAGTGCTGATGTGATAAGGAATACCACTCAATCCATGATAAGAAGATTTCAGCACTGCATTGATACCAACTGTCATCACTTCGAACACCTTCTTTAAATAGATATTCATGCCACCTTTATGACCTTCAAAGACCTTACTGTTACACTTCATTGGATTCGTCTCGATAGCCACTATCAGAAAGTAAGTACCAAACCATGGCATCCCATTTATATAAAAAAAAATCATATCTCTGAAGCAACCCCTCCCCCAGTAACAAAAAGCTAATGTCATATTATGACCCTTGTTATCCCATGCAACTTTTTTCCCACATACTTTCCAGCTCCTATCATACTTTCGGAGTTATTCTTGGTGGCAATAGTTAGTGACTCACCCCGTATGTAAAAATATGTAGCCTATGTGCTTATTAATGCTTATTAGAGTATTGTGTAAAAATTTGGAGTGAATTGGTGAATGATTGTTAGAGATTTTTGCTAATCAGTCTTTCCTCTTTATATATATATATATATATATATATATATATATATATATATATATATATATATATAAAGACAAGTCACTGATTAACTATATCACCAAAAATCTCTAAAGATACTTGACCAGTTTCTTTAAAAAAATTTACACAATGCTGTAATTAAAATTTGGACTCACACTGGCTGTATATTTTTTAAATTTAGGTAATTATATATATATATTACAGCATTGTGTAAATTTTTTTAAAGAAACTGGTCAAGTATCTTTAGAGATTTTTGGTGATATAGTTAATCAGTGACTTGTCTTTATGTAATAGTATAGATAGATTCTTGTGTATTACATATATTTAAAAATGTGTAGTCTGTGTTGATCCAGATGTTTATTAGAGTATCATGTAAAAATTAGAGGTGAATCAGTAAGGAACATTTTAGATTTTCTTGGTAATTATATTTTCCATTTATGTAGTATATATTTATATACTGTATATATTAAAAGTATGTTTACTGTGTCTGTCTGAACGTTTAGTAGAGTAACATATAAAAATTTGAAGTAAATCAGTCAATAAATTTTGGAGAACTTAACTAAGAATGTTTCTCTCTTATATAGTATACGCATTTATATACCATATATTTTTTAAATTGTAGCATATGTCCATCTGCAAATTTATTAGAGTATCATGTAAAAATTGGAAGTAATTTTGTCAAGAACTTTTTGAGTCTTTTGTTTATTACTTTTCCCATTTATATAGTGTATATGGAGTTATATACCATACATATTTAAAATTTGTAGTCTACGCTGTGTGAACGTTTGTTACAGTACTGTGTAAAAATTTAAACATATCAATCAAGGACTTTTCATGATTAAACTATAATTCATCCTTCTATAGATAGTATAGATAATAATATGCACAGTGCTTGTGGAAACAATCAGCGTGCTACATTTGGTGTGGACTATATGTCTGTAGAAAAAAAGAAATAATGTGATTTCATTATGAAGTTATGATTTTGCATCAATGTTGAGTAATGGTCTAGGTTATAAGTTTCCAAAGTTTATACCATCCTGTGATGCACGTTCCGTATTGTTTTTAAAAGCATTTTGGGGTATGTTACCAATTATATGGACAGCCACAGTAAAATCAGGTCCACAGTGAGTTGTCTTACAGGAACCACTCCACAGTTTAGTATGTTAAAATAGAACAAGGATATTAAAAGTGCAATAAGGTATTACATCACATTCATTGTGACTTTCAAGGACACCAATTTCACTAACACTTCCACACTAATCAATGACAAGGCAACCAGCCCCCACCATGGTAAAAAGAGTCATCTTTACTAATAAGAAAAATTCAGTACCTCAGTGACTAAATCACAAGGGCCAACAACAGTAGTGAAGGATCCAGTTCCTTTCAGCTTAACTTTATTTTTGGTAACTGTGGTCCTGTTGCAATGTTTACAGTATCAATAGCTTTATATACAGTAGTGCGTGAGCACTGGCTCCACCTGTAATGATTTGTGAGGAACATTTGTTGGAAGTTACTCTAAGTGTCCTACCATGGAGGATGCATGATAAGTTGACAGGTAAAGACTGGGGTAAAGTACATCATCTTAGACCATCTAGAACAAACAGATGCTCTGGAAAGTCATTCCATCATGAGCATTATGAATACTAATATGAATTCTGGGACAAAAAATAGGTTACACTAATGACCATCAGGGGAACAGGTCGAGACAAAGATGGAGAAACAAGCGTAATCCCAAAAATAGAAAACAATGCAATAGAACTGTTAATAGCCAGAATTTTAGTGAAAGGGAAGTGAAAAACTTAAGGCTTCAGGGGTGAGGTTCAGTCCCCAGAAGTCAACAACAATGAGTCATAAAATTTTACTTCCTTTATATTAAGATACAACACTGGTGCCACTATAGGAGGTGAATTACTGGAGGAAAAAGAACAGTCTATCAAGAAATACATCCAGCCTAAACTACAAGGATCGGTAGGGAACATACCAGTGTCTATTATTTTTAGTTCAGGAAGAGAATTGTATCTCATTGATCGAAACATTTTAGAAAACATGACATGTTTAATGCATTTTCCAGTTTACAAGTCCAATCAGAATTACTAGTAACATTTAAGCTAAACGAATATATATTTCACTATCCCATGGACATGATGGTATGACTCAGTGAACATGCAATATTAGGCACTGATTGGTTGGCAAACCATAAAGTTACCTTAGATCTCCACCATAGCAGTATAACATTTCTGTATGACATAGGAGAAGATACTGAGAAATTTCGATGAAGTTACCTGAGTTAATTTTGATATGACACATATTGCTGAAGCTCAGCTGATTGAAGGTTTTGATAACATGGAACAGAATTCTGCTGAAAAAGCAAATGTAGGGGACATTGAAACTAATATAAGTAAATCTTCAGGATTATCATCACAGGGAATGAAAGATTCAGTAGCATTTCCAAGCAAGCATATAATTACTTTTCACTGAGACAAGAAGTTATTGAAGATGTTGTTTGTACATTTTTATAAAACCATACCAAATACGAGTTGTAGCAAACAGCTCAGTACATCATAAGATTAACAGAATGTTAACATGGAACATTACTGAACCATCTGATAGTTGTTACAACAGCACTTTAGTTGTAGTTACAAAATCAGACGGCTCAATATTGTTGGTACTTGACATAAGAACATTGAACAGAATAACTAAAACTGAATGAGAACCCATTCATTGAGGAATTATTAACTAGATTTATAGAAATTAAATACATAATGTCAGGTTCCTTGCTAATACCATGAATACTCACTGATTTTTATTTTGAATGGAGATTTTACCAATTCAAAATTTTACATTTTGGACTCAGTGTTTTAATCTCAGGTTTTACTAGAGTATTCGTTAATGCTATAGGAGGGTGAGGATGATATGCCGATGCTTGGAGAAATTATTAGAGAAGTATTAATTAGAGAAGGAGAGAATAGAAGAAAGTGATGGGAAAAGGGAGTTACAATACCATATAAGTTTAGCAAAATTGTCTTGGTTAAGAATCACATGAGTGGTGTCAAAGTGATCATTCTATACTTACGTGAAGAATCTGAAAACGGCAGTATTAGCTGACCTGGGCAATGGAAAGGAGGAAGGCAAGTATAGTATACAAGACTTACGGCCTTTCATCAGATGTCAATTCTAATCATAAGTGAACATTATCAAAATTTAAAGTAAAGGAATGTTAAAAACGACATCTGAACTGGTCCTGGGAACAAGAGGGGTATGGGTATTAAATGGCCGAATGAATGCTGTAAATGTGAGAGTAATAGACGAATTTTAAAATAATTATGGGAATACCAACTTGGTGTGACCTGTTCAGTGAGTTCTGCGATGGGTATGATTGTTAATTAAGCGAGGAGGACAATGTTTTCCCGTTATGACGGATGTCTCCTCTTCCTGTTCGGCATTGGAAGGTAAAAAGGGTATTCTTGTGGACAATCTGGGACTTGTGGTTTGGAAGGACCATAAGATTAACAGTATTGCATCAACCGTCCACTACGAAAGCCATGTTTGTTGTCACATTACCAAGTTCCTGAGGATACTCCTACATTCTGGTGTGAAATGATATGGAAAATGATGAAAGTCCGAAGCACTAAAATTATTATGATTATGGGGTATTATGGTTATGGGATAAGGTATTTCTAATCTTTTGAAGAAGTTAAAAATGTATGGGGTGGGTTTCCCTAGTTTTACAGGGGGTGGCAGCTGTAAGTAGAATAAGTATGTTAACATCATCAGATGCCCAGAAAGTGGGAGCTGATGTTATCCAGGTATATTAAATGGGTTAATGCTTAAAACAACTGCAGGACTGCTGATAATGGATGGAGCATTTTCAAATTTGTGAAGTACATAGACCTAGAGGACTGTTATTCAGTAATGAGACCCACTGGACTTTATGTATCCGTAGTTATTTAAACCGATGCAACTGTACATTGTGCTTGTGTGTGTTGTGAACTGTATGAGACAGGGTAACTAACAATTTCAAGAGTATGTAGTAGCATCAACCGAGTAGCTTCTGTACTCGGAATAGTGTTGCAGGGGAATTGTTAGTTATAGTGTTGAGCAGTATTCAAATCGCAAAGAAAGAAAAAATTAAAATAAAGTCATCTGCATGGCATTTATTATTTACAGACAGTCCTTGACCGTATAAGTTCCAATAAGACAAGGAAATTCTAACAAAAATGAGAATAAAATTCAGAGGGAAACGATTAGTTTGAAATATACACACATCAAAAAAGTCTTACATCACCCTAGTTCCCAGAACTCCTGAAGATAGACTGACTGTGGATATTGTATCACATACACAGTCCCTTTGACTGCTCAGAGATGTCACTTAACCCGCCCAAAGATGTAAACAATCATGCATGAGCATCGCCTATTAGACGGAGGGGGTCCGACAGCCCATCAGTTCCAGACATTCCACCAGGAAGGAGGTACACGGCTCATGTTGTCTACAGTTCGGCCATGCCTAGACGGTCAATACCGCGGTTCGATCATGTCCACATTGTTACTTTGTGCAGGAAGGGCTCTCAACAAGGGAAGTGTCCAGGCGTCTTGAAGTAAACCAAAGCAAAGTTGTCCGGACATGGAGAAGATACAGAGAGACAGGAACTGTCGATGACATACCTCGCTCAGGCCGCCTAAGGGCTACTACTGCAGTGGATGACCGCTACCTTGAGAGCACCCCCATGCCTTGCTCATACTGTGGCATCAAGTAGTCAGGCCTGCAAGATGAGTGGTCTGCCAAGCGAGTGGATTCATTCTTATTTATCAAGTAACCTGAGCTCTAGTATTCACAATTAAGTTACAAATCATTCTCCAGTTTGAATATTACGCAACGGAAACGGAAACGCACATCTGACTATTAGTAATTTACACAACTCTGACTGTTCATTACGCACTGGCAATACCACATTTTCTTTCTTATTTAATGGCTTTGATCAGCACGTGGCCATCGCACTGAATATGAATGGCGCACACATTATAAATTCTGGATATCATGACAACATACTATTCGAAGGAAAAGGCCACCAATCTTTTTCTTTTCACTACCTTTTTTATTCCGATAAATTCTATAACCTAGACGCACAAATTCTATAACCTACAACAATAACACATGAGAAATTCCGCCCAGTGGGCATGGCTTTACATGGGTGATTCTCTATCTTATGGTCTCGTAATTATTTAACGCTACAGTGCACTTTCTGGATAGGATGGTGGATCTTTTGCTACATCTCACACTTCGACCCTCACACCCATCATCACGAAAATTTACTCCAGACCGAGCGGTACAAAAAGGAACATGCACAACCCACTGCTTCTGAACCTATCTTGCTGCTCTCCCATGCAAACCACACATACTTAAATTGGCCGGCTGGAGTTGTCGTGCGGTTCTAGGCGCTACAGTCTGGAACCGAGCGACCGCTACGGTCGCAGATTCGAATCCTGCATCGGGCATGGATGTGTGTGATGTCCTTAGATTAGTTAGGTTTAATTAGTTCTAAGTTCTAGGCGACTGATGACCTCAGAAGTTAAGTCGCATAGTGCTCAGAGCCATTTGAACCATACTTAAACTACGTGAAATGCATCACACTGGCAACATAGAATACATCACAAAGAATAGTCACAACGTTAGAATCACTTCAATATCAGCTTTCCCACTTCAATTAGTATTCATCCCAGTTTCAAATGACACTGCCACACTTCGTAACTTTTCTTTCCTACTATGAATTCTGGAGGATATATGCACGTCCTCCTGAGCATTGCAAGCCAAGTGGCATTGCTGGGTAGACGGCTGACTCACCTTGCTTCACTCTCAGAGTATTATAGTTTGAATCAAGCGTCACACGGAAACATAACACGCAAAGTAATATTAAGAACATATTCGTCACACACGCGAGTCCTCAACTGATACCATGGACGAGTACTTCTCTTTATCCTTTGTCTCAAACAGATTGAGACTCACACAGTACTCACCACGTGGAAGTACTCGTCTCTAATTTCAAGTCCTGCACACGCCATTTCTTAAATATTTCCGACTTATAGTACACATGTTAGTAATTCAGCTTAACTTAAGCACTCGGAAGTATTTCAACTTATTGCTACACGTGGTTTCATTGTGACCGTTGGTTACTTCCGAAGATTACTACGATCCCCTTAATATTTATTACCTGCCTGACATTTAATTCTCCCCACAGAAGTTCCTGAAATAGAAAAATCATTATTCCAAACTACTCTTAAGTATTTCACATGCATACCATGTCTACACTCTTTTGTCTTTACGGACCACACCTAAGACACGTCTTACCAACACTAGATCCAGCGGCAGATTGCTGAAACATGGCCGTTCTTCAGGTCATCTCGCACCTCTGTCGAGGTGGGGGAAGACCATGCTACCGTATTGGTCAGCCACATTTCAGGCGCTCAAAGCTCCGGTAAGTTTCATCTCTTTGGTTCCACCAAAGGTGACCAAAGGATCGTCTCACAGATGGTCATATATTCACATTCACTATCTGCGGCTAGCAAACGACCATACATTTATTCATTTCACAGATCTCACCAAACTGGATGTAGGGATTTATTTTGTGGGAGTGCACATGTGATCAATTAAATAAATAAATTGTCCTTCTTTCCCACACTGGTATCCGGCTTCGCTGTATTAATTGAAATTGAGTTATTATTAGAAAAAATTGAGTTATTATTAGAAAAAATATGTTGTACTGACAAGAATAACGAAGAATGTTGTACCTATTTTCAATGTCGGGCGGTACTGTACCCTTTCAACCTATGGATTATTGCTCGGAGGTACCCTGACAGCAACGCCACCATCTTGAATAATGCTTTTCGTGCTGCCACAGGACGTCGTGTTATCGCTCAAACTGTGCACAATAGTATGCGTGGTGCGCAGTTTCACTCCCGACGTCCATGGTGAGGTCCATCTTTGCAACCACGACATCATGCCGCGCGACACAGATGGGCCCAACAACATGCCGAATGGGCCGTTCAGGATTGGCATGACGTTCTTTTCACCGATGAGTGTCGCATATGCCTTCAACCAGACTATCGTCAGAGACGTGTTTGGAGGCAACCCGGTCAGGCTGAACGCCGTAGACACACTGTACAGCGTGTGCAGTAAGATGGAGGTTCCCTGTTGTTTTGAGGTGGTATTACGTGGAGCCGACGTACGGCGCTGGTGGTCATGGAAGGCGCCGTAACGGCTGTACGATATGTGAATGTCATCCTCCGACCGATAGTGCAGCCATATCGGCAGCATATTGGCGAGGCATTCGTCTTCATAGACGACAATTCGCGCCCTCTCGCTCCCCCCCCCCCCCCCCCCCCCCCCCATAGTGCACATCTTGGGAATGACTTCCTTCAGGATAAAGACAGAGCCAGCATGTTCTACAGACATGAACCCTATCTAACATGTCTGGGATCTCTTCAATCTCGCTACGACAACCCTGTGTATCTGTTTGATGCTTGTTATTAGCGTAGGATTATTTGTTGCTAAGAGGTTAACCTGGGATAGACTGAAAAGGGCTATTTATGGTCGACGTGACCCACCAACCACTCTGAGGGATCTACGCCGAACCGCCGTTGAGGAGTGGAACAATGTGGACCAACAGTGCCTTGATGAACTTGTGGATGGTGTGCCACGACGAATACAGGCATGCATCAATGCAAGAGGACGTGTTACTGTGTATGAGAGGTATCGGTGTGTACAGCAATCTGGACCACCACCTCTGAAGGTCTTGCTGTATGGTGGTACAACATGTAATGTGTGGTTTTTATAAGCAATAAAAAGGGAGAAAATGATGTTTATGTTGATCTCTATTCCAATTTTATGTATAGGTTCCGGAACTCTCGGAACTGAGGTGATGCAAAACTTTTTTTGATGTCTGTAGTATTAGTCATTTGCAGAGCGATGATGTAGAGGAGCTGGTAATCGGATTGCTGACATATGTGGGATGCCTACCCTCATTTGATGTGGATAAATTCGATGTTGAACACAAGATATTTATGAATATACATGAGTATTGTGTAACAACCACAGCATGGCACTGCTCAAACGAGATTGCAGAACTATGCAAAGCGGAGAATATTCAAGTCACATCTGGTCTACACTGGCACTGTTAATTTGGAATGAGTGGAGATTGACTCCCAGGAACGTGTCAAATGAATTTTTATCTGCTTTACTGGATACGTGTATTTTTCGTTTATTTTTGGAGGATTTTGGGGTTACAATATTCAGTCTCACTACGGCAACCCTGTGTTCACTAACCCCCGTATCTGTTTGATGCTCGTTATTAGCGTAGGATTATTTGTTGCTAAGAGGTCAAGTGTGTTTTCACAACCGTTTACTATTCGCTTGGGCTCATGAACTAACTGCTCGAAATAATTTTCAGAGAATGTGTTTAGCATGATTTCGGATGATGTTTTATGTGTACCTCCGGATTTAAACATGTATTTTCGCCAACATGTCGAGGGTACATTAAAGTAACCCCCATCTACAATTGTATGCGTCGGACACGTGTTTGAAATTAAACTCAAGTTTTCTGTGAATCTTTTGCAGCTTATCATCTGAGTTGAGAGGTTGGTAAAAGAATCCTATTATTATTTTATTCCTGTTGCCAAGAATGACCTCTGCAACTACTAACTCACAGGAACTGACTGCTTCAATTTCGCTACAAGATAACAGCAACAAACACACCACCGCTAACTCTGTGTAGGCTATCCTTCGGGACACTGAATAATTGTACTCAGTGACATGTAGAATTCGTTAAACGGACGTATTTCGCATTTGGTTTGTGCGTTCTGTTATTCTAGAGATGCTCCAGGGACGTCGTGCGGTGATGCGAGAGTACCACGTACCTTGGGAAATTCTGTGGAACTGGGCTTCCCAACAAAAGCTTCTCTGAAATGTTGAGACACAGAAGAAGCGAGTGATGCGTTGTTAGTTAGAATTTGAGTAACAAGCATGTTATTGGACTATTGAAAAGGCTATGTTGAATCTTGCTACCCAAGTAATAAGTACATTGCTTGTGAGAAATGTATTCTTTCGTACTTATTCTATGTGTAATTGATTAGTACGAGGGTAAGATTGACTTAAGAGCGAGGTTCCAGTCGACGTATTTCAACCCCCTGGTCACGAAAGGCGACGGGTACTCTCGCAGCACACTCTTCCACCCACACATGTAACAATACAGTGAAAGCGAGCTATTCAGAAAATCCTTCATATTTCATAAGAAGTTCAAAATACCGAAACGAGTTTTTAGCAAATGATAGCACAAAAAAGGGGTTATTTTGGTATTAGGTTGACATGCGAACTAAAAAATATGCCACAGTACAAGGAACTACAGGGTGTCTTTCCTAAGAGCCGTCAGATGCATTTTCTCCGGTATTTCAGCAGATATTTGCAATGTCGGTTTTGTCTTGTGTTGCTGGAGTCAATCCAAACAAATAATGCTGTTAGAGTTTTTCACGGGATGCCCAGTGTCAACGGAAAGCGTGGGTTTGTTTCCAGCTACAAACAAAATGATTTGAAAATCAGAATTTTACGTGCCCATTCTACAGAGTGATCCCATGTGGTCTCATGTGATATTTTTAGTAAAAGAAGCGAAATTTAACATGACATGAGAAATGAGGTGTTACTCAGGACCTGGCATTAACGACGTTGCACTTGGTGCTGCCCCCCTCGACGTCACAAGCTGAAGATGAAGAGACAGAGAAAGTATATGAAGATACTGAAAGGGTAATACAATATGTAAAAGAAGAGAAAAATCTAATAGTCAGGGGGACCGGAATGCAGTTGTGGGGGAAGGAGTAGAGAAAAGGCTTACAGGAGAATATGGGCTTGGGAAAAGGAATGAGAGAGGAGAAAGACTACAGCTAGTAAGAGCGAATACTCTGTTCAAGAATCACAAGAGAAGGAAGTATACTTGGAAAAGGTCGTGAGATACTGGAAGAATTCAGTTAAATTACATGATGATGGCCAGACAGAGATAACAAAATCAGATACTGGATTGTAAGGCGTACCCAGGCGACGATTTAGACTCAGATCACTATTTAGTAGTGATGAAGAGTAGGCTAAAGTTTAAGAAATTAGTCAGGAAGAATCAATATGCAAATAAGTGGGATATGGAAGTTGTACGGGATGACAAGATGCTCAAAATGGTTCAAATGGCTCTAAACACTATTGGACTTAACATCTGAGGTCATCAGTCCCCTAGACTTAGAACTACTCAAACCTAATTAACCTAAGAACATCACACACATCCATGCCTGAGGCAGGATTCGAACCTGCGACCGTAGCAGCAGCGCGGTTCCGGAATGAAGCGCCTAGAGCTGCTCGGCCACAGCGGCTGGCGACAAGATGAGCTTGAAGCTCTCTAAGGCCATAGTAACAGCAATAAGGAATAGCTCAATAGGCAGTACAGTTGAAGAGGAATGGACATCTCTGCAAAGGGCAATTGCAGAAGGTGGAAAGAAAAACATAGGTACAAAGAAGGTAACTGCGAAGAAACCATGGGTAATACAAGAAATACCTCAGTTGATAGGTGAAAGGAAGAAGTACAAAAATGTTCATGGAAATTCAGGAATACATAAATACAGGGTCGCTGAGGAATGAAATAAATAGGAAGTGAAGGGAAGCTAAGACAAAATGGCTGCATGAAAAATGTGAAGAAATCGCAAAAGAAATGATTGTGGGAAGGACTGACTCAGCGTGTAGGAAAGTCAAAATAACCTTGAGTGAAACTAAAAGCAAGGATGGTAACATTAAGAGTGCAATGCGAATTCCACTGTTAAATGCAGAGGAGAGAGCCTGTAGGTGGAAAGAGTACATTGAAGGCCTCTATAAGGGGGGAAGATTTGTCTGATGTGATAGAAGAAGAAACAGGGGTCGATTTATAAGAGATAGGGGATCCAGTATTAGAATCATAATTTAAGAGAGCTTTGAAGGACTTGAGATCAAATAAGGCACAAGGAACAGGTAATTCTAAATCATTGGGAGAAGTGGCAACAAAACGACTATTCACGTTGGTGTGTAGAATGTATGAGTCTGGCGATATACCATCTGACTTTCGGAAAAATATCATCCACACAATTTCGAAGACTGCAAGAGCTGACAAGTGTGAGAATTATCGCACAATCAGCTTAACATCTCAGGCATCCGTTGCTGACAAGAGAAATATACAGAAGAATGGAAAAGAAAATTGAGGATGTGTTAGATGACGATCAGTTTGGCTTTAGAAAAGGTAAAAGCACCAGAGGGGCAATTCTGAAGTTGCGGTTGATAATGAAAGCAAGACTAAAGTAAGATCAAGACACATTCATAAGATCTGTCGACATGGAAAAAGCGTTCGACAATGTAAAATGGTACGTGATGTTCGAAATTCTGAGAAAAATAGGATTAAGATATGGAGAGAGACGGGTAATATACATTATGTGCAAGAGACAAGAGGGAATAATAAGAATGGACGACCAAGAACGATGTGCTCGGATTAAAAAAGGGTGTAGGACAGGGATGTAATCTTTCGCCCCTACTGTTCAATCTGTACATCGAACAGGCAATGATGGAAATAAAAGAAAGCTTCAGGAGTGGAATTAAGATTCAAGGTGAAAGGATATCACTGATACGATTCGCTGATGATATTGCTATCCTGAGTGAAAGTGAAGCTCTGTTCAACTACATGATCTGCTGAGTGGAATGAACAATCTAATGAATACAGAACACAGACTGAGAGTAAATCGAAGAAAGATGAGAGTAATGAGAAGCAGCAGAAATGAGATGGTGATGATGATGTTCGGTCTCAACTGCTCGGTCATCAGCGGCCGTACAATATCCCAATGTTTTCACAGTCCAGTTATTTATGCAGTACAGTCTAGTCACTGTCACGAATGATTCTGAGGAGGAGGAGGATGAAATGATGAGGACAACACAAATAACCAGTCCTCGGGCAGAGAAAATCCCCAACCTGGCTAGGAATCGAACCCAGGACCCCATGATCCAGAGGCAGCAACACTAGCCACTAGACCACGAGCTGCGGACAGTGGTACGGCACTGGACTCGTATTTGTGAGGACAGAGGTTCCAGTTCCATCTGGCCATCCTGATTTATTTTTTCCGTTGTGTCTGTAAGTTGCTTAAGGCAACTGCCTTGGTGGTTTCTTTGAAAGGGCGGGGCCGATTTCCATCTCCTTGTGTTCTGTCTTTGATGACCTCGCCATCGACAGTACGCTAAACTCTAATATTTCCTCATTCCAGATGGTGCCATGAGACCGACATGTAATATGTTGGGAACATGTAACTCTTCAGGCTTTCCCGGCGAGATCTTGACATCTGTAATAATCGGGTCTCCTGCCGGATGTTTGTGTCGCTCTGGCACAATATTTCGGCCACGTAACTCGTTGCCTTCTTCAGGTGCTACCTGAGACTGCCGTATTGGAGTTTTTTTTTTTTTTTTTTTTTTTTTTTTTTAGCACATTTCATTCCCTTCCCTTAGGGGGGAGGGCGGGCTATTCTAGTGCTTGCATTGCACTTTTTAGCCTTAGGCGAGGTTTACAATTTTATTTTCTTTTTTAATATAATTTAAAGTGCTTGCAGAAAGGTGCTTTACAAATTTTTTGCACTTTGATGTGGTCATTAACAATCAATTAACATTTAGTATTATAATATATGATTAACAATTTTATATAATTAACAAGGTTATAGTAAATTTAACAAGGTTATATTTTGGTTTAACAAAGAATATAGTGGTAGAATTTAACAACAAGATATGATTTGCATGGTTATATTTTAGTTTCTCAATGTATATAGTACTAGAATTAACAATGTTTATAATAATAGAATATGGAAGGGGAGAGGTTAAGGGAAAGATTTGGGGGTGTGACAGTAAGAGATAAAGATTTAAGCATTGGCATTTGGTGAGGTTTGTAGGTGTAAACATTGACATATGGTGATATATAATTGTGGTTATTTACATTGGAGTGTGTAGTGTGTCTGTGTGTGATTTGTGTGTAATATTTCCTAAATTACGTTTGTGTTCGGTTGTGGAGCAGAGGGGAGGAGAGCATATGAGAAGAGGTTTTTGAAGTTAGTCTGTGAGTAGCATATAATGATGTTAGTATTGTTACTTGCTTTGTTGTACAATTATAGCTATTTTCTACTTTCGTATTTTTCAGTGGCAGAACAGGATTGAGTAGGTGAAGAGTGTGCCGGCTTGTTTAAGTGTGCGAGTGTTGTCGTTTTGATGTTTGTGTGTGTGTGTGTGTGTGTGTGTGTGTGTGTTTGTGTGTGTGAGAGAGAGAGAGAGAGAGGGAGAGAGTGTCGTGGGAGCTTCGACACTCTTCCTTGCAACAACAACAACAACAGCCGTATTGGAGGATCTTGTCCAGTATTTATGCCCAGAAGGCGCTGGGTGCTCTCTTTACCGTCCGCGCCCGCCTGGCGCCGCTTGTAGGGTGTTATCTCTTCCTCGGTGCTCCCTCGGACGTCCGCGCCCGACTTGGTCCCCCATCTGTGGCCGTCCTTTGTCGGGCGCTCCGTTCGCGGTCCGCGCCCGCCATTTTGAGACAGACATGCATGCTGGCAGCAATGAATGGACGATGTTAATAGAGTAAATTTAAAATTAAACAGGAAAATCATCACGTAATGTAACACTAAATTAGGTTATATTCTAAACAGAGTAAGGAAAATAGTGGAAATCAACTTTGGAATCGACTGTGACTGGATGGACAGCAAAAGAAATCAACAAAAGAATAGAAAGAGCTTGGAGTACTTTTGATAGACTAAACATGGTCTTGAAAACGAGGCTTTCCATGTGTCTGAAACTGAAATTTTACAATGAAGCAATTGGCAGTGAGATATGTACTTTTAATGCGAAAATCACTCAAAAATAGAGGACTGGTCAGTGAACAATGGAGATTTTACTGATGGGAATTGATAGGAGAGACAGGAAAAGGAACAAATCGATTACAGGTCGCACTGAAGTGGAGGACATAAATATGACTGCAATCAAATTAAACATAGGTGGGCAGGAGATCTAGCGTGGTGAATAGATGTTGGCTGGAACAAAGAAGTTCTTTGCTGGATTCTAGAGATACAGCCAAATGGAAGGTGGAGAGATGGCATTGGAAAACATACAGGAGCAACAGTGATGCATGGAGTTGAAAACCGAATTCTATAGATGTCTCGAGAAGTATGTTGCAGTGGATGTGAAATTTTTGTTGTTGTTGATGATGGTGATGATGATGATGATAACAATGATGACGACGACGTCAGCTATGAAGACGATCTGAATGCCCATTCCTTTTATTATATCAGATAAATTAACTCGTAACTTGTGAATCAAGAACTTACCTCCGAACTAGTTAGTGACGTACATCCCATTTGCTACAGTCAGTGATATGCACATTCACCCTAGAATACAGAAACCATCTCTGATTCATTTACTTGCGAAGTTTCTTTGGTGAAACAAATTATTATCTGCCCTAAAGATATGGAAGCTATAGCAGAAGTTTCTGAACATGGATCTTTCTGCTGAATATTAAACATACCATCATTCACTTGATGAAGGAAAAGGTAGAAGATAGTCTCCAGGTATTGTTACATAATACTCATGTAACACGACACTGAACTTTAAAACATTGTGTAAACAGTTACTACGTAGTCTGCAATGTGGAACATACACGAGTACACTAATTCTTTGTATTGAAGTAAGAACTATAGGGGCGTGCAGTGACTTACGATACACAGAGATGGAAATTAATTTCTGTAAATGTTGTGTTGTGACAGACGACAAGGAACCAACGAAAAGTATAAATCTGACGATTTTATCATATAGAAGCTCATATCTGAAATACAACACTACCAAGGTGGAAAAGGGGTTGCCAACGAAATGTTTCGTATTGTTTCGTTGACCTTTCGTCCAACACGGAACGAATGGGAATTGAAATGTAACTAAATATGTGTGCCTCAGTCAAGCAACGCAAGAACGCTTAAGAGCTTTGTTAGAAAAGAAGTATTAAAAAGGACGCAGACTGTTGCATCGAAAAAACGAAAACCATTGAGTAGATAAGTGTTTAACCACAGGAAGCTGATTATAATTGCGAGAAACATTGTACATAACGTAAATACAATCACTAAAAGTTATGGAATGAAATAGGCTGTTGCTGCTGGTTGATCACGTGTTGCGTAGAAACCGTATTAGCCATCCATTTCACTGGTGGAGTTTGAAATAATGGGCTCTTACTTCGTTTGTCATCGTTGTGATTTATTTTCGCCCTACATTCACCATTCCGCTACAGACTAACACATTTTCCTTGAATACAAAGAATGATTCGTCAGCGGTTACTGGACTTGTGGCATTGATCTTGGAGGGCAAAAAAGGTAACATTTCATTAGTTTATCAAATTTCCTCAGATTATACGCAACATGGAGCACATATTTTACAGAAAGCAATATAGCGTTCTATAAAAAGTGTCAGTTGTTCTAACAGGTATGAAAGATAAGTGCATATCACATCCAGTAAGAACTTGCCCAGAAAGCACTGTGATATTCAAACAATCCGAGTTGAGGACAGATTTACTTGGAAAAAGTACAATAATTTCATGTCATTGTATAAATATACCTTTGCTGAATGTTGAAGACAGAAGTTTAACACAGTGGCCACTTGCTGTCACTCAAATGTTACCAGTTGTGCTGACACAATGAATCACCGTCTGCCACAAAAGGCATCTCTACAATACGTAAGGATGCGATTTTCGTTGCTATTGCACGTTGTTTGAAATATTTTGTTTCTTCTCGTTAGGCAACAACATATCGCTGTATGACTAACCTAAGAGATACGATGTGCAAAAACGCCACTGTCAGAAACAAATTGCTGCCTTTCCTACATTTAATTTAATATAACTGTTACTATTAGCGCTTGAAAGTGACAGAGTGTTCTCGAAACGCGTCACGCTTGGCGTAATTGATGATAAATAAGTGATCGAGGGAAAAGTACTGATTTATGAAAAAATTGCATGCTTTTCTCATTAGGTTGTTACTTAGTTTAATTTTGCATGAATCATTTGCATTAATTAATCGTAATGATGTGGAGCGAGTAATTTTACGTTCACATCACAAATTAATTTGTAGATGGCGACGTGCTAAACATTTATAATCCTTTACTTTTATTAAAAAATATGCAGATTTGAATTAGTAATTCCTACTTATCATCTTTTACACATTACTGTAATAGAAATTTTTCTACGGGATAGAAGGAGTTATCAAGGAGAAACTTTTTCTATTGCTTTCAGACCTTACTTTACTCTCTGTCAGACGTTATATATTATTGGGTAAGGGAACAAAAATTTTAGTTGCAGCGTTGTGAACCCCTTTTGGTGCTAAAAATAACCATAAAGTGAAGTACTGAATCTCATTTTTCCACCTGGTGTTGTAATTGTGTACATTATTGTTCCTTTTGAACTGCAATGAATTATTTACAACAAACTTCGTGGGGGAATAAATATACTGTGAAGTGGCAGTCAAAATGCTCAACTCCTTAAACAGCCGTCTCCAAGATGATCGCGGCTAGAGCGCTGTTTTGAACAATGAAGACTTACTTTCTTAAAGATAAGTTACCCCAGAGCATTATTGAAAATGATGTTGCTTGAATGAAAATATGCAAAATAGGTCAACTTACTGATTTGTCTCTCCTCAAGGTTCGCACCTAAAAATTTCTGAAATTTCCGTCCAGTTTAATATTTCCTCACTATGTGATGCACTTGTCATTGGTGCAGTAGCTCTATATGTGCAGAACTGAATATGTTGTGCCTTTTAAAAATTGAGAGTGAGACCATTCGCAGAAAACCAGTCAATGACACTTTTAGGTACATTGTTTACCTTTTTCCCCTGCTGCATGTACACTTGCATTAATTACAATACGTTCGTCATCTAGAAAAAGAAGTAATTCTGTTTATTGTATAGGCGAGACGTACTGACATTATACAAGAGGAAATACAAGAATGGACATTTTTTACGAACACAGTGTAGTAGGCTAGGATGGTACAATTTCGATGTAAGTTCAATTCCGATCGACATAAGGTTTCGCGCCACTTTTCAGTTTCGTAGTGTTGGTAGCACTTGCCTTTGTGTGGCGTTGCGGTGTTGAAGTTTTCTGCAGCTCCTCCTGTCTTTTCCATGAATACTCCAGTTTGTGCTACAGATATATACATTTTTTCTTGATGAGAGGTAAGTGAAGTTGCTTAGATTTATACGCTGTTATAAAATGACTTTTTTCCAAGTGCTTGTAAATTCTATATTCGGGAGGTTAGGGACTTGTTTTCCATTCCAGCGTGTTCTGAAGATTCTATAGAGAACGACTGTGGCATGTGCTGCCATCTTTAGGTACAGTTCAGTACTATTTACTCGTGATTTCTCTCTCGCCAATAGTACAGTATAATTAGAAAAAAATACAGTTTCGATACCCTGGTACAATTTCGATCAATGCAGTTCTTTGATTTAGTCCATCAACACTGGTTACTGTAGACATATTACACACACAATTAGTACAAATAAGCCGGCCGGGGTGGTCGAGCGGTTCTAGGCGCTACAGTCTGGAACTACGCGAGCGCTACGGTCGCAGGCTCGAATCCTGCCTCGGGCATGGATGTGTGTGATGTCCTTAGGTTAGTTAGGTTTAAGTAATTCCAAGTCTAGGGGACTGATGACCTCAGACGTTAAGTCCCATAGTGCTTACAGCCATTTGAACTATTTGAACTACAAATAAGTTCTGTATATTTAAACATATTTTCTCTCGCGGCTTTTTTTAAAGCAAACCCTTTTTTTCTCTTAGATGCCCTGAAAACGACAAGAAAAGAAAGTCTACGATAAATGGAGTACAACTGCATTTCATGAGGCAATACAGAGCGCAATGGTTGGACATTTGAGCCTTCGAGCTGCATCATAATTATAAGACATTCCTTTTAGCACTCTGTATAGTACAGTACAAATTAAGAAGAGAATGCAGGCTGGATGACCTCCAACTATAGAAAACAGAACTGATCATCCAACAATACTCAATTCTGAAATCGAGGATGCTTTAGCCCAGTGAGCTTTGTTTCTAGAAGAGAGAGGACTGGGTCTGTCGCCACTCCAGTTAAGAAGAGTTGCATTTCGGTTGGCTCAGAAAAATATTTTGGAACATCCGTGGAACTTAGGAAGCAATGTTGCTGGGAACGATTAGGTCAGAGCATTTATTAAGAAACATGCTAATCTTAGACTGTGAAAACCTGAGGGTCTTTCACGAGCCAGAGCTGAAGCGTTAAATAAAGATGAAATAAGTAAATGTTTCCAGAATTTGAAATAAATCTTAAAGGAATATGATTTGTTTGGTAAACCAGAGTATATTTATAATATGGATGTGTCCGGCTTTCCTCTTGACAACAGTTCGTTATTCGTAAAGGTAAGGGAGAAAGTGTTTCAATAAAAAAACGTGGAACGAGAACGAAATTTGACTGTTGCCGCTTGCTTGAATGGATCTGGTACGTATTCATCACCAATGGTAATTGTCAAAGGAGTGAGGAAACGCTCTGAGTTTCAAGACGGCTTATCTCCTGGTTTCATTACGGAGATGAGTGAGTTGAGGGACATTAATGAAAAACTGTTTATGATCTGGCTTCGCACTTTAAGAAATACAAGACAGTGGATAGTATTACAGTTCTTTTTATTAACAACCATGGCAGCCATACCAGCTTGGATGCTGCAGGGTATTGCCGGGAAAACGAGATAGAACATTTGGGATTGCCTCCACACAGTACACGTGTACTACAGCCATTAGAAAGAACTTTCTCCAAGTGTCTAAAGGCTCAATATCACAGAAATGCAACTAAGTGGATTCATCATAACCGCAATGAACGCATTACCAAACAAGGATTCTGTACTATTTTCTGTGATACCCGGAGGAAACTCCGCCTGTTGGGTGAGCAGTCAAAGCATTCCAGTGCACAGGAATAATGCTCTTGTAGGAAGACATTGTTCCCGAGGAGAAATTTGCACCTTCAGCATTATTCGAGGGTCCTGCTTCTTCAACACCCACCAATCAAGCTATTGCCAGTATAGTGGCCGAAGAGCGCAAATCTTTGAAAGATGTAACCGAAGAGCACGCCACACCTGTAACACCCGCATCCAGTGCCATTTCTCAGCACGATGCTGTGAAGGACATTTTGTCAACTCCAAAGAAAAAGGTATCGCCTCGGAAAGTGGAAACAAGACATCAGTTCGACTCACTTCAGATGGAAATCTAGAAAATTTCCGCAGCAAGAGAAACGTTTTTCAACATGGAACAAAGAAAACATAAAAAATGCAACAAGAAAAAAAACCGGAAATGTAGGTCTATTAGTAATGATGGACGAAGTATTAAAAGATTGGACATCGCCAGCAAACAACGAGAATAATTGAGGATTTTGTTTCTGGAATTATTAAAGTGCAGAATCATAGGCAAAGGGTGACTGGATTCGCTGTCAAAAGTGTAGTATTTGGTACCACGAAGTTTGCGCTGGTGCCCGTGGAAAAAAGTGTAATGGTATAATATTTGTGTTAAATATTCATTAAAAATCAAAGAACAAGCGCCATAATTTAAATAATTTCCTTCCTCACTGTGTTTCCAGTTACAACAGCATTTGTTCGAAGTGTTCGAAACTGTACCAACTTACTCTGTATATTCGCATGTTCTTCTGCGTCCTTGGAACTCGGTGGACAAAAATCGAAATAAATGGCTATTTAGACTTGCCAAACGAGACAACACTAAATGATTTATTTTTCCTTGTACATTCACGTTTTCATGGCGTCTTACATTTATAAAAATAAACAGAGATCTTGAGACCAGGTCGCCTCGGCGGACAAACTGTAACGCAGAAGTGAGTTTCCAATACCGTCGTTACGTATCGTTGCGGCATTGTGTTGTGCCGCCGTCATTAAAATGCAGCGAAAAGTCATGTGGCCAGTGTCCTCTTTTTTTACGGCGACGGAAACTTTGTGACATTCCTTCTTTTCGTTTTTGTCGCTTCTATCTTTCTCAATGAAAACTTCCAGGGCAAATTTGGAAAGGCGCAAAGTTTGAGGACAGCAGGGACGGGAGTCGTAACGGTGGGCATTGAGGTGTTTTCCTGCAGCGAGTGGGCGCCAGCCGGCAGAATTTAGTGCACTACTTCACTCACGACTTTGCTTTCTTGTCTTGGCAAGTTTGAGAAGTTTCCAGTCGCCGCGCCGCGCCGCGCTGGTTTATAAGAAACAGTCTGCGCGACTTGCGAGATGAGCCAGTGCCGCCCCCGCCGCCCACGCCCATTCACAGCGAGTACACAGCAGCCGGGCAGTGCCTCGCCGGTTCCGAAAACACTCGCCGCTCTCCTCTCCTGCCCTAACCTTGAATGACGTCTCCAGAGGACAGCGCCTTGTTTATAGACCCGCTTTTGTTTACTCTCGTCCCTAAACGACCTGCCTAGTTTCTACGTTGAAAACGAGGATATGTATCCAATATTTAGAGGTGAGAGGAAAATGACGTCCAACATTGCAATTTTTACTCGTCTAAGGCGATATAACACTCTATGAAGTACTGCAACCGGCAACAAATCTTTTTGAAATTATTTTGTTGTACCATTACTTATTGGGCCCAAGGCCATCGCCAGATGGTAGAGAGGACATCTTTGGAAGTTTTACATTTGTGTCTTCATGAAAAGCATCCGTTACATATTATAAGACAGAGATTTGATTTTCTTTTACAATCCATACTGATCAATGAACTGAGCTAAATACATCTTGTATCTGATCTATGAACTGAACTAAATACAGTCCTGGAAATTGAAATAAGAACACCGTGAATTCATTGTCCCAGGAAGGGGAAACTTTATTGACACATTCCTGGGGTCAGATACATCACATGATCACACTGACAGAACCACAGGCACATAGACACAGGCAACAGAGCATGCACAATGTCGGCACTAGTACAGTGTATATCCACCTTTCGCAGCAATGCAGGCTGCTATTCTCCCATGGAGACGATCGTAGAGATGCTGGATGTAGTCCTGTGGAACGGCTTGCCATGCCATTTCCACCTGGCGCCTCAGTTGGACCAGCGTTCGTGCTGGACGTGCAGACCGCGTGAGACGACGCTTCATCCAGTCCCAAACATGCTCAGTGGGGGACAGATCCGGAGATCTTGCTGGCCAGGATAGTTGACTTACACCTTCTAGAGCACGTTGGGTGGCACGGGATACATGCGGACGTGCATTGTCCTGTTGGAACAGCAAGTTCCCTTGCCGGTCTAGGAATGGTAGAACGATAGGTTCGATGACGGTTTGGATGTACCGTGCACTATTCAGTGTCCCCTCGACGATCACCAGTGGTGTACGGCCAGTGTAGGAGATCGCTCCCCACACCATGATGCCGGGTGTTGGCTCTGTGTGCCTCGGTCGTATGCAGTCCTGATTGTGGCGCTCACCTGCACGGCGCCAAACACGCATACGACCATCATTGGCACCAAGGCAGAAGCGACTCTCATCGCTGAAGACGACACGTCTCCATTCGTCCCTCCATTCACGCCTGTCGCGACACCACTGGAGGCGGGCTGCACGATGTTGGGGCGTGAGCGGAAGACGGCCTAACGGTGTGCGGGACCGTAGCCCAGCTTCATGGAGACGGTTGCGAATGGTCCTCGCCGATACCCCAGGAGCAACAGTGTCCCTAATTTGCTGGGAAGTGGCGGTGCGGTCCCCTACGGCACTGCGTAGGATCCTACGGTCTTGGCGTGCATCCGTGCGTCGCTGCGGTCCGGTCCCAGGTCGACGGGCACGTGCACCTTCCGCCGACCACTGGCGACAACATCGATGTACTGTGGAGACCTCACGCCCCACGTGTTGAGCAATTCGGCGGTACGTCCACCCGGCCTCCCGCATGCCCACTATACGCCCTCGCTCAAAGTCCGTCAACTGCACATACGGTTCACGTCCACGCTGTCGCGGCATGCTACCAGTGTTAAAGACTGCGATGGAGCTCCGTATGCCACGGCAAACTGGCTGACACTGACGGCGGCGGTGCACAAATGCTGCGCAGCTAGCGCCATTCGACGGCCAACACCGCGGTTCCTGGTGTGTCCGCTGTGCCGTGCGTGTGATCATTGCTTGTACAGCCCTCTCGCAGTGTCCGGAGCAAGTATGGTGGGTCTGACACACCGGTGTCAATGTGTTTTTATTTCCATTTCCTGGAGTGTACATTTTTACCTCGTTCATTTCATTGATCAGTATGCATTGTAAAAGAAATCAAAAATCTCTCTTACAATATGTAAAGGAGGGATTTTCATGAAGACAGAAATGTAAAACTTCCAAAGAAGTTATCACTACCATCTGATGATGGGCTCAAGCCCGAAACTAGTAATGGTACAATCAAATCATTTGAAAAAACCTTACGGCTGGCTGCAGTATTTCTTAAAATGTAATTTAGGAAAACAGCCGCGGTGTTGTCTAACCAAAACAGATTAAATAAGGCAGTTGTGACTAATATTGTAACATGCGTCTCGCTAAATTTTCAAAATCCCTTCGTTCAGCGCATTTCCGTGTGCTAGTCTAATGATCTGAGCAAGTGTAATAAAATTTTATGTCTCTATGTTATTAATGGATTAAGACTGAAGACAGGTCAAAATATAGAATGCTTGTAGCTCTGTACCAAACCCTTACACTGTGGGAAATGGAGTCACGAAAGAAATACACAGCGTCGTACACGACCCCTTCTAAATCTAGAATGTGCAGCAGTTTTCTTTTGATGCCGGCTCAACACGTGCACAGAGATTTATGCCATTTAGTTTTTTGTTCACAGGTTTCTAGAATACTCGTACTTAGGCAAAGACTCGGGTGGTTCAACAGTTCATTGGTTGCTGTCGGACGAAGATCGTCGTCAGGCCATTGTTCGAAAGTCGTAAAACTGAAACTGCCTATATGGGTCGCTCAGATGTGCTAGAATATCTCATCGCTTTTAGATTACTCATGCCGCCATTGATGGAGACCATTGCCAGTGAACTTGTGCAAGAGTATTATCAAAATCAATACATCCCTCAAGAAACGTTTCACAAATGTAGGGAACAATTACTAATTTGCACAATGCCACGTTGACACAACATAATAGTCAAAAGCTAAGCGAAACCGGGGGTTCTTACAGAATTTATGGCGGATGTTACTAGTTCTCATAAAGTGGATTTGATATCTACGTTGTTGGAGTTGTCAGCATAGCATTCCACGGCATCGTTTACTGAAATCGACTATCTAATATTTTAAGTACGACACTTATTACGCAGATTACAGAATAGTCAAAAGTTAAGCGCAAAACGAGGGATAGGAAAAGGCAAAGAGAGCACTATTTACTTACTTTTGTTGATACTTTGTCGTAAACGCAAAATTATTTGGTTCTTACAGAATTTATGGCGGATGTTACTAGTTCTCATAAAGTGGATTTGATATCTACGTTGCTGGAATTGTTGGCATGGCATTCCACGGCATCGTTTACTGAAATTGACTATCTAATATTTTAAGTGCGACACTTATTACGCAGATTTCCTACAATAGACGCACCTTTTACAAATATACCATTTACGATACTATAAAGCCATCTGTTTCTTCTTTCTGGTATTGCCATTTTTCCTTCTTCAATATTCGCTATATAATTTTTGTTTTGCTATCTAATATGACTCTCCACTCCTCATAGAACATGTGCATAAGTATCTGCAGTATTTTTTTCAGTATTCGCCAGTACTTCCCTTAGTACGCTTCAATATCTGCATTTGGGGTATGAATAACTGAAAGATACAGTTCCCCTTTTCCTACAAGATATCTTTATTTGTAGTGCCTGTAGCCTAACCGTCGAATGAGATAGGACACATGTGTCCCACGAACATGCCTTCGATTCAAGTTTTGCTTTGAAGTTCGGTTCTTCGAAGTTTTATGAGGATGGATAACGTGGAAAAAGTATATAAAATCAGTACCACAAGTATTACTTTCGTTGCAGTGCAAAACGTGAAATATCGCCTACAAAATTTCAAATCTGAAGGTGACATCGATATAACAGTTTTTTTTAACGTAATGTGCAGTTTACTGGGGTACGTACACTGACGGGCGAAAACATTGCGGACCCTGCCCACCGCGAGATCGCATGCAGCGTGGAGGCGCTGTGAGCACGTTACGCGATAAGGAAAGGGTAAAAGCGGAGCACAGACGTATAGGGAAAATTTCCACCTCCGTCATGACTGTGATCATTTACATGCATCACGAGATTCACCATTATACCATAGAAGTACTACTGACATTAGTAACTGTATTCTAACTGTAATATAAAATCAACCAAAAAGTTTTAAAAATCAGAAAAAGAATTTTCCACAAAATTGTATTTTAAAAAGTCATTTAATTTCATCTGCTTTTCTAGTAAATAGTAAAGCCTTAGGCCGAATGGCGGTTCCGCTGCCAGCCCTCCCTTCATGGGGAACTGAAATGACTATACAGAAGAAACCAGACAAGTACGAAAAGGACTGGCTCTCTATGGATTCCGCACAAATTTGTTATGCATGTACATAGATCATAATAATAGTAATACTTTCGTGTATCTCAATGGCCTGATGCAAGTCTTTCAATTGTATGCCACTTTGGCGACTTACGTGTTCCTAACCTACTCAGTTATCCACCTGGTAAAGGGGACCTGGAGTTTCATCTACATCTACATGCATACTCCGCAGGTCACCGTACGGTGCATGGCGGAGGGTAACATGGACCACAACTAGTCGTTGCCTTTCCTGTTCCTCGCACAGATAGGTCGAGGGAAAAGCGACTGTCTATATGCCTCCATATGAGCCCTGATTTCTCGTATCTTATCTTCATTGTGCGTACGCGAAATGTACCAGGTGATCAAAAAGTCAGTATAAATTTGAAAACTTAATAAATCACGGAATAATGTAGATAGAGAGATAAAAATTGACACAGATGCTTGGAATGACTTGGGGTTTTATTAGAAAAAAAATAAATAAATCACAAAATGACGCGTGCAAAATCTCTTGCGCGCGTCGTTTGGTGATGATCGTCTGCTCAGCCACCACTTTAGTCATGCTTGGCCTCCTAGGTCCCCAGACCACAGTCCGTGCGATTATTGGCTTTGGGGTTACCTGAAGTCGCAAGTGTATCGTGATCGACCGACATCTCTAGGGATGCTGAAAGACAACTTCCGACGCCAAAGCCTCACCATAACTCCGGACATGCTTTACACTGCTGTTCACTACATTACTCCTCGACTACAGCTATTGTTGAGTAATGATGCAGGACATATTGAGCATTTCCTGTAAAGAACATCATCTTTGCTTTGTCTTACTTTGTTACGCTAATTATTGCTATTCTGATCAGATGAAGCGCCATCTGTCGGACTTTTTTTAACTTTTGTATTTTTTTGGTTCTAATAAAACCCCGTGTCATTCCAAGCATGTGTGTCAATTTGTACCTCTCTATCCACATTATTCCGTGATTTATTCAGTTTTCAAATTTATACTGACTTCGCTACGGTCGCAGGTTCGAATCCTGCCTCGGGCTTGGATGTGTGTGATGTCATTAGGTTAGTAAGATTTAAGTAGTTCTAGGTTCTAGGGGACTGATGATCTCAGATGTTAAGTCCCATAGTGCTCAGAGCCATTTGAAACATATACTGACTTTTTGATCGCCCGGTATATTGGCGGCACAACGATCGTTCGGCAGTCAGCTTCAAATGCTGGGTCTCTAAACTTTCTCAGTAGTGTTCTTCGAAAATAATGCCTTCTTGCCTACAGGGATTCACACTTGAGCTCCCGACGCATTTCTGTCGCACTTGTGTGCTGATCGAACCTACCGATAACGAATCGAGCACCTCGCCTCTGAATTGCTTCGGTGTCTTCTTCCAATCCGACCTCTCGAGCAGTACTCAAGAGTAGGTCGCAGTAGCTCCCTATGCGCGGTCTCCTTTACAGATGCACCATACTTTCCTAAAATACTCCCATTAAACCGAAGTCGACCATCCGCCTTCCCTACCACAATCTTCACATACTCCTTCCACCTCATATCGCTTTACAACGTTACGCCCAGATATTTAAACGACGTGACTGTGTCAAGCAGGACACTAGTAATACTGTATCCGAACATCACGGGTTTGCTTTTCCTACTCATCCGCATTAACTTAACAGTTTTCAACACTAAGAGCCAGCTACTATTAGTCACTCCAGTTTAACGTGGAATTCGAACCACGTGTCGTTTCTGGCGAGTTCCTACATCGTTGAGGGGTTAAAACTAAGAATGAAAAACACATGGTTCGTCGTCCAACCGAGATCCAACCCCGCGCCACCTCGATTTGCAGGCACGCGCCTTACCGCTAGTCTATATAGATACTTCCTCTATGCGTTTTGGTGAGTGAGTTTGCGAGTATAAAACGGCCGTATCTTTTGACTGTATTGTCTTAGAGGCTTAAACGTTTTACACTGCCAAGGTATCGCAGGCGGTAGTACTTAAAATACATTTCAACTTGACACCTCTACCCGCTCCTTAGAAAAAGGAATCTTGACGGAGAGTCAAACGAACAACAGAGTAATTGTATAAGGCTTATATTATTACCTATTGAGGTAAGGAAGCGTAAAAGAAGAAAACAGGTACTCATTCTGGCGACTATACGGGCCCTAAGTGGGGAAATCCATTGACATAAGCGACTCTTGCGTAGGATAGACTGTTATGGGCCGGCGCCTGGGAACCAGTTTCGGAAACGACGAAGCTGGACGGGTTTTCGCGTGCTACTGTCGTGAGCACCTGTGGAAAGTGGTTGAAGGCCGGTGAAACCCGGACTAGGTGCCAAGGTGCTGGACGTCCACACGTCATCACAGAACCGAGAGGTCGGCGGCTTGCCCACTCTGTAAAGCAGGATAGGTGGCGATTTGTGGCAAATCTGAGGACAGAGTACGACAGTGCCGTAGACACACGTGTTTTGGAGCTCACCGTTCAGCGCACGTTGTCAAACATGTTGATCCGTAGCAAACGACCTGTACCTGGTCTCTTTCTGACCCAACGATATAGTGAGTTACATTAGCAGCGGCCACACAGCCTCTGGGATTGGATCGTGGATCAACGGAAATACGTCTCCTGGTCGGAAAAATCACGTTTGTTGTTACACAAGGCCAATCGTCGCGTCACGATACAAGTGAGTCGCTGCTCGAAACAGGCTACGTGCCACGGAAACAAGTAGCGTAGGGCAACATTAAACTGTCAGTCCAAAAAATGTCGAGACTGGATTAGTAAACAGTAGAGAAAGTTAATATGTAGCGTTTTAATGCTTCATAACTTCTACATATTTTACCCCTACGTAAGTACAATGTACAGAACGTTTACACAACTATGCGAAACTGTCAGAAAATTCCTTCTTTGGGATGCTGTTCAACTCACACGTCACATTCGCAACTTCTTCGATCTTGTTGTTGTTGTGTGTGAAGTCTTATGGGACTTAACTGCTAAGGTCATCAGTCCCTAATCTTACACACTACTTAACCTAAATTATCGTAAGGACTCTTCGATCTTGGCCAACCATCTGAGACCCATACACACTCTGCTGTTTTGTGCAAACATGTTACTGATAACAGACAGTATCGTCACCAGCGATAAATTTTTCCAGAAAAGAAATGTCCACGTTTTTTATTTCAGCCAAGTAGTGGCAGCCGTCCACGCGTCGTTGTTATTTTGTGGACTGGCAAGGTGTGTGGGGCAACAAAGAATCACTTCTCTCTTCTTCAGAACTTTCTAGTGAATGTCTTCAGTACCTGACTTAGTGACGTTCAGTTCATTGCTCCATTGATATTTGTCACACAACAACACTGGCGTACTGAGGCCGCGCGTTCTCTATTTAACGGTCACTGCTGACAAATGACTGGTTGAATGCACATATGTTGTTTACAGTTTTTAGTTCAAGCTGCCACTGTAATTACTGCGTTGACTTTACTGATACGCCAATCTCGCAACTTTTTGGATGTACGGTGTCTGCTGTGGAGGACATCTCCTGAACATCCATGGGAGCTGCGGCAGTAATCAAAGGCACCGTGAAAGCTTAAAACTATGTGAGCACTGTGTTCCGGGCGATCAACATCCCTTCATGGTTGATGTCTTCCCGATGGCGATGATATCTTCCAGCAGCATATGTTACAAGGGCAGAATGGTGCTACAGTGGTTTCATGTGCACGATAGTGAACTCTCGGTGATGTGTTGGCCACAAAATTCGCCTGATCTGAACACGGTGGAAAACATCTGGGACTCCAGCTCAGCACACACAAGCCGCTGGCACAAAACGTACGCCTGCCACGGTGGCCGAGCGGTTCTAGGCGCTTCAGTCGGGGACCGCGCGACTTCTACGGTCGCAGGTTCGAATCCTGCCTCGGGCATGGATGTGTGTGATGTCCTTAGGTTAGTTAGGTTTAAGTAGTTCTAAGTTCTAGGGGAGTGATGACCTCAGATGTTAAGTCCCATAGTGCTCAGAGCCATTTGAGCCAAAACGTACTGCGGGGATTACGTGATCTGTGCGTAAAGATTTAGGTGTCACATACCGCTGGAAACCTCCAAGGCCTTATCGAATCCATGCCACGCAGAATCGCTGCTGTTTTTCATCTCAACACGTTATTAAGTGTGTGGTCAAAATGTTTTGTGTCATCATTGTATGTGGCATTGTGGTTCGCAGTTTTGTCCACACTCGAGATGAAGCAAAATTTGAAGTTACGTTATAGTGCGATGTTTTTTAAGATACAGAATCTGGCTCAGTTACACACTGCAAATAGAGCGCACAGAAAATTATTCGAAATAACTGAGCAGACTACATTGTCAGCATCACTGAAGAACGCGATTGGCAGTATTCTGTAATTTAAGACTGGAACAGTTTTCTTCTCCGGTGGAAGCAATGTGTGAAAATCTCTGTTATACAAGGTGTCCCACAAAGGGTTTGACATTGTTAGAACATTAATAACCGAGGAGTGCTATACATTTCGTTATTATTGTACTATATAACCCGATACAATTGTGATTATGTGGTACTCTCATTTGTTTTCCTGTTGTTTATTTTCAGTTGCCAGTAGCTACACGTAAATAACAAAGTGCCTGGAAACTTGTATTTGGAGCAAAGATAGCAGATTTTGAACTGTTACTGGAAACGTGAAAACATCAAAGAAGTGCAAAAAAGATGGCGGGCAAGCTGCGCATGAATCACGTGTAAGAAAATGTAGTGTTCACCACATTTTAAAGCAAGGAAAGTGGAAGCCCCACATTCTCAGGTTCTTTCACACGATCAATAAGGACGATCCGGGCAGGCGCCTCGAATTTTGTGAATGGATTTGGGACCGTGATCAGCTGACTGATGTCATTGTTTAGTCTGATGAGGTGTCGTTAAAACTGAATGAAACCATCAATCGCAGTAACTGTGGGTACAGGCAAGAGATAATCCCCTTGTTATGGAATAACGAGCAGTTAATCTTTCTGGGTTACCAATTTGGTATGTCAGAAGACTCGATGGGCCATTCTTTTTTGAAGGAACAGTGGCAGGTGTAAAGTTCCTTACAATATTGCGGGAACGAATTCTACCAGCTGTTCATCAACTGTGTCGATATGAAGATTTTTTTTCCCTACAACAAGACGGTGCAGCGTCACATTACCGATGTGACGTGCAGAAATTCCTGGATGAAGAATTTGTTGAGAGGTGGATGGGCTGAGGAGGAAGCGTCGAGTTTAAAACTAGATCTTCAGATCTAACATCTTTAGACTTCTTTCTATGGGCAGCCCTGAAGGATACCGTGTACGTCACAAAGCCACGCACGTTGGACGACATGAGAGGGGCGATTATGACTGCTCGAATCCATTCCAATGGCAACCATAACACAAGTGCGTCAATCGTTTCCGCAGAGCTGCAGACTCTGTATTGATGCCAATGGAGGAGATTTTGAACATCTTCAACGGTAAAACATGATTATAATATCGTGATCATTTATGTGACTTAAAACTTCATAGTTTCTGTTCTTTTTTTTCGAGTTAGTGAAGTTCAAGAAGTGTACACCCCATTGTGGAACACCCTGTATAGTCTACATACGAAGGCTGATGGACAAGACTGAGCCTGACTTTTTCACTCCATTACTCCATTTCAGTGTTTACGTGGTATTATTCAAAGTACTTCCCTCCTATCTGAATGCTCTTTTTATAGCGTCTCTGCCACTCCTCCAATAGATGGTGCAGGCCATTCTTTGTCAGGTCCTTGAGAATCGGCTAACTTTTCTTGAGCACTACTTCTGAGTTCTCAAATCGAATGCGCTGAAGCTTTGCCTGTAGTAATAGGAATAAAAAAATCATAGAGTTCAAGATCGGGGCTATAACGCGGACGTGGTACACAGGACATGTTGAACTGAGCCAGAATCTGCATGACTTGATTTACGACGTGAGCCGGCGCTCTGTCATGATGAAGTCGTCACCCAGTCTGAGAAAGTTCCGGTTGTTTCCTTACAATGTGCTTCCTCAGTTTTGGATACTTACGCGCAGCAATTTGACGGGGAACTGCATGCGGCTGAATCATTCCATGACTGCCCAAAAATGTCATCACCACTACTTTCGTTTGCAATGGAACAGCTTTCGCCTTCTTTCGTGTTGGGGAACCTGGCGATTTCCACACAGTGCTGGCTCCTTTTCAAGTGGTTCAAATGGCTCTGAGCACTATGGGACTTAACTTCTGAGGTCATCAGTCCCCTAGAACTTAAAACTACTTAAACCTAACTAACCTAAGGAAATCGCACACATCCATGCCCGAGGCAGGATTCGAACCTGCGATCATAGCGGATCATAATGATGCAGCCATGCCTCATCACCGGTGATAACCGGTTCAAAAAACGCATCCCCTCCATCAGCAAAGAAAATTAGCGAATCCTTTGCTTCGGGAGTCAACAGACGTGGCACCCAACGGCACAAACGCTGGTGATGTGATCATGCATAGTCATGATCATACATAATCGTAATGCCACTCCCATATCAAATTCTCACCACTTCACTGAGGTCAAGTAACGTTATTCGCAGATCCTCAAGGACAGTCACAGCAGCTGTGTTGATGCTGACTTCAGTCACAACGGAAGCCGAAAGAGCAGGCCCACCTTTCTTAACACAGACTAGTCTTTGAAGTCATTGAACCCCCTAGACACTGTTACATGAGGTAGTGCATCCTCACCGTACCCTTGTTGCAGCTTTTCGTACATTTCAGTGACTACATGGTTTAAACGAACACAGAATTGAGTTGCGCCTTACTGCTCTTCTCGGTCACTTGCGACATGCAAAGAGCATCTACAAAATGGAGCATTACTGCGAACGTACTGATGCGACAGTGCAGCAGCCAATAGATATTATACATAAAATTCCGCTCTTTTGAAACATTAATGACACAGGCAGTAAACTATCACAGAAGCTACAGGAAAAAAAATCGATCTTTGTTGATCGACCCTCGTATTTCATTCCACGTTTCAGCCTTTCTTTATTTCTTTGCACAGTCAGGTGCCACACTGCTGGCTGACTTCGCACTTCCCCGACGGAACTCTGCGTCGAATGTAGCCACTGTTCTCTCTATCGTCAGACATATTCAGGAAAATGTTTCCTGTACGGGTAACTAATGATAAACAGCGGACAGAAACAATGGTAAAGCTGACCTGACAACGTGTATCGAAACTGTGCGCGAAGTGAGACGCACCGGTGGCAGAAAGCGCCCATCTGCCTTCCGTCCGCCTGGAGGCTCCGATTTCCCCATCTACACAAGCTAGTCAAGCTAGTGAAGCCTCCCCTTGGTAAAATTTATGAATTACTGTGCTGATAAACCTCTACGTTATTTGGTTTTCAAACAGCTGAGCAAAACCGACTGTACTCAAACATTTCTCTCTTTACTTATTCTGATCATCACTAAACTGACACAGAATATTTTTAACGCAACACAATCTGACTTTCAATAATCCCTACAAAAGAATGGCCCTGACTAACAATAACCTATACCTGTCATGACTCACTTACCTCACAAAAATCTTCGTTTCTCGAACTACTGCAATACAGCGAGCGCCAATACTGCCAGCTAAATAAAAGATTCTAACTACTGGAGGCAGTAACTACTGATAGGCATAGTTAGCAAATGAAAGATTTTGATAGAGAACAAACAATGTATTTACCTTAATAGCGTTCAAAAGTCATAATATATATATATCAGTTCATGACATCCAGTCTTAAAAATTTACTGTCTCTGATGGACACACGTCCAGATCGTCCGTTCTCAAAACTCTGCCATCTCTCTCCCCACATCCACTACTGCTGGCGGCTCACCTCCAACTGCGCAACGCTACGCGCTGTTCACATCCAACTGTCCAACACTACAATAGCGAATATTACAACAATGCCAACCAGCCACAGACTGCACACAGCACAGCCAGTGATTTTCATACAGAGCGCTACGTGGCGTTACCAATATAAAAACCTAAACAGCCTACTTACACTTGTAGCGGCAATTCCCCAGAGAACCCACACGAGAACTACAGTGCCCCGAAGACGAAGCTCTGCGTCTCTCGTGTGAAAGGACGCGTAAGACTCTTATGTCGAGCGAATCGCTTCGGCTCTCTGCACCTGGATGCACGACCTCGCTCAGACGAACCGCCCAGCCTACGCGCCGCCCAAACCAAGGCGTAGTTCCGAGTTCAAGGCGACTAGTGTGGGCGATCGTGTCCCTATGCAAGGAGGGATGATACAACTAATGAAACTTGGCGGCGGAAGAAGGCAGGATCTATTGGTTAATCAACGGAAAATGGTTGTTTTATACGTAGGACGATTAGGCGTGAGTTTCTAAGTTACTGGCGTACGTTCGCTCGTGTATCGCGCCGTGGCGCAGATTTGAATGTTCGCTGCCGAGGTCACAGATTAAAAGCGCTAAGTCACAGAGAGATGGCGCCGAGGCGTATAAAAATCGCCGCGGGACCCCACGAGTGGGCGTCGTGAACTCTAGCCGGAGTAAATCACGGCGGGACTCAATTAATTCGCGGCTCATCTACGCCACGGAGAACCTGCATCTGCATACACGCAAGTGTGGGCGTACTGGCCGGACAGCTCCTAATACTCACTGTAAATTCGTTTCCGTCGCCGGAAAGTCTTTGAGCATAGTGGTACACCTCGTCCAGAAATAACGAAGGGGCGCCAAAAGAAGTAAACCGTAGTTTCAAATCAGCGCAAGAAAGTGAAATATCCGTTCAGATCCGTTCCCGATCTCTGCTGAAAACACTAATTTCGCTTTGTCTTTGATGTCGGCTGAACGGTCCGCCTGACCGAGGTCGTGCACCCAGATGCAAAGAACAGAAGCGATTCGTTTGACACCGAACCTTATATGGAATTTCACACGACAGGCGCAGTAAAAATGCTTGAAGTCAGGGTACCACCAAAATAATACGGGCTCGCTCTAACGCTCGAACAAGTAAAGGCACTGGTTACTAGCAACTCGTACCCATAATCACAAAAAATTGGACTAGATTTCAAAGTCAACATGCCAAACGTCACGCAAAAACATTAGACTCAGATTTTGCGAGGAAACTCATGAAATTGACTGGTACCAATTAGTCCTAGCCAAGTGCGTCAGTTTTATGCAATAGAAACTCCAGCTCTTTAACGGGTGCAAGCTCCGCTATAGGCCCCTTCTTAGCGAATAAGATCATGCCCATTAATGCAAAACAACACTTGCCGAGAAGAAACAGGAAACTGCCTAAGCAGAATTCGACGCACACGCCCAGGAACGCAGTTTAGATTTCTTTGTAGACATTTTCCGTGTCGGAATCGTAACATCGTTTATCACGAAGGATCACTTCCGAAGAGATAACTACTTTAAAACACCAACTTCGCCACAGAGGGCCACCACCTCAACCCGACGAGGACTCTCAGCAGCTTCCTCTTATTTCTTGAGATTCAAACCGTTCTACGAAATTACTTAACTTCTAATATTTCCAGCCAATTAGAACCGGGAGGCAGAATATAGACATTTCCAGTGGCCCTTTCCTGCTCTTCCTTCTAGCACTCCTGAAAGGTGCTACCTTCAGCCAGGAGTTCAGTAGTTTCTCTGCAAAGTCGAAAAATGCAAACCGTCGCGGGGAAATCACTTGACTTGTAGCCGGCATCGTATGCTCGTACCACATCCCGTTTAGGAGGATTAGGGATCTCCAGGCTGAAGAAATCATCCTCTTCGCAGAAACCAAGCTTGTAGTAGGCGCATGAAGAGCGCACAGGTGCGTCTGGAAAAGAGATGTTACAATAGGTACCATACAAGTCTTCAAATAAACTGCTTCAAAATGTTTTGATCCACATGCATATCTGTGAACGGGTGTACGCTTGTATTGGAGGCGAGGAGAAAATTAAGTCTCATGAATTACAGTGAAAAACATTAATATGAAATAAGAACAAGACACTGAGCAACGAATAGGCAAATACTGGCTTTCTTGACGAATTTCACTGCAGAATTCTTCACTGAATATCAGCCTAGCAAAATGGTCGATGTGTGGCAGCGTTTCAGCAAGTTTCATACTTGGCAGCATTTGGGGAAGTTCACATATATCTCGAGAAGAATTCATCAGGCAAAATAAGGAAAGTTTATTCAAAAGTATACATCTTTCCTTATACGTGAAATCAAAATCTTCTGCTGGGTAATACTGAATATCGTGCTGCTCCACTCCACGCATTGCAACATACGTGCATCAGCCATGGCATGCTGTCCACAAAGCCATCAAGGCGTTGCTGCTCAAGCCCGTCTCTCTCCCAGGGGTCACTCACTGAATGAGGAATGCTTCTGTGCTGACGGCCTGCAACTTTCAGGTAGTCCTAAGTACACTCAGTCGGGCTCATGTAAGCAGACCCCGCTGACCTTTCCTTTTGTCTGATTCCCGTCTCGCGCTGAAGTGTGAAGTGGGTGCTATGTACTCATATACAGAGGGGTCCAAAAAAATGTTCCACTGTTTAAAAGTTCGTAACTTGCAAACTAATTGACGGAGTTGTCTCATTTTTGGTGAAAGTGTAGCTTAAAGTCCAACTTAAAGATATCACTGTAGGTGTTCGAAATGGTCACCATTAACATCCACACACAAACGATGCTGCCGAACTGCAGCACGAACTACTGACTGCAACGTGTTCAGTTGGATATTTGTACATGAATGTACAGTGGATTCTCGAAGTTCATCCAATGTGCGTGGCGTTTGTCGATAAACGATGTCCTTTAGTGTTCCCCACAGGTAAAAGTCCAGAGGAGTTAGGTGTGAGTGAATACTCCACAGCACCTCTACGGCCTATCCGTCTTCCTGGTAGGTTTTCGTCGAGATACGCCCTAACAGGCTGGGGCACCATCTTGTTGAAAGTAAACTCTTCAGTCTCCATCCAAGTCCCGGATGGAAGGTAAAATGGATGTCTGAAGCTTCTGAAGGTACACCTTACCGGTAACTGTGCCGTCAAAGAAGAATGGCCCAATCAAGCCCCGGTAAGACAACCCACACCACACGTTTTCTCCTGGAAAATTCACGGCTTTGTCTACATGGACGTTCGGATTTTCAGCGACCCGGTAGCTGCAATTGTGGCGATTTACTGTACCACTGAGTTTGAACTGTGCCTCATCAGACCACACAATGATCTCTGCAAACTCTTCATCGTTGCGCACCATGTTAGTAAACCACTCGCAGTACTGCATTCTACGATCTGGGTCGTCCTCGTTCATTGCGTGTAGCAATCGTGGGATGTAACACTTCCACTTTGCTGTCTTCAAAATTCGCCGAACACTTGAGCGACTCACTCCAGTTTCACGGGCACACTGTCTCACAGACTTCTGTGGTGAGCGAGTGAATTGTTGTAACACATGACGGAAGTTAGCTGGACTTGTTGCTGTTACAGGTCATCCAGATCGTTGCTTGTGTACATCTTTAACACAGCCTTCGGATTCAAATTTGTCTCGAATGCGACGAATCGTTAAACGTGTCGGTGGCTCTGATTGATACTCATTTCGCCATTGGCGTTGAACCTCATTAATGTTTTCGTACTTAAAATAGCACTTCAAAACTGACTTCCTTTCATCGAATGTAAGCCTTGCGCCAGCCATGTTTACTGGGGTAACTTGCTGCAACTAAGAACAAAACACTGACTATCTGGCGACTCTCATCTGACGGAACAAAACAAAGGAATACAACGCTTCAGTGGCGATTGCCGGAACTACAAACTATTACACTACCAAAGATGAGACAACTCCGTCAATTAGTTTGCCAGTTATGGACTTTTAAATAGTAGATACATTTTTTGGAGCCCTCTGTATTATCGTTTTAAAAGACGGACCTGTCACTGGAGCTCTGACTGCAGGTCTGGGCAGTAGGTTGGAGGATCCTGTGGCGATACTGCACAGCCCAAATCTCCCTCGATTACAAAGAGAAGGAGTCAACATTTGAACATGATACAACTGTGCTACCTCCCTACTCAAGCCATGCGACCGCGAACTTACGTCGTGTATTCGTACCGGGCCGCCATCGTGCTCTTCTGTAACGATCCTCAGACTTCAAACAAGTCGTGCGCTCTTCAGTGAAGAATACCACGGATTCCGAGTCAATTCCAGATGTTCCCTCGACCAGCTCTTTGTGTAGCACAGTGATGGTGGAGTACTGTTGTTCGTAATGGACACCTAGAGGCCGCATTGATCGTGTGAAGACAGCTGCGTACTGTTTTGGGCTGAGGCAGCCATCCTGGTTGCGTCCAGAAAGGCAGTTAACAGTTGCACTCCCTTCGGAGGCTCTGCGAGCCATATCTGCAAGTAGCGGACACCAGCTGGTGTTATCCAGCGCGGGCGACCACCACGTTCAAAGTTTTATGCATCACAACTGCGGGTGAAGGTTCGAGGTACTTCAATGAAGTGTACGCCATCTGGACGGACAATGCCCCGTTCTGATAACCGTTTGTGTGCTTAAGTGACAATTTGTCGCCGATCTAAGCTTGAAAACGAACTTTCGAGGTATATTGGTTGTACATCAGCCGCATTGCCCTAGTCTCGAATGAGACATAGCTCGCCCTACTCAACTATAAAGGAAATGTAGATTTCCTTTTACCTACTTTACACAAGAGAGAGTACATAGTGATTTCTGTCGTCAAAAGAGTATTGAGAAAGAGATTTTCGATAAAATAATCAAAACCATCTGGTATACAAGCTACGTGGTTGTTTGGGCTCGGTATTTAGACCCATGAAAACATACAGTGTATGCTCAAACGTCTTTATGGGGAAGATCTACATCTACATCTACATGATTACTCTGCAATTCACAATTAAGTGCTTGGCAGAGGGTTCATCGAACCACAATCATACTATCTCTCTTCCATTCCAGTCCCGAACAGCGCGCGGGAAAAATGAACACCTAAACCTTTCTTTTCGAGCCCTGATTTCTCTTATTTTATTTTGATGATCATTCCTACTTATGTAGGTTGGGCTCAACAAAATATTTTCGCATTCGGAAGAGAAAGTTGGTGACTGAAATTTCGTAAATAGATCTCGCCGCGACGAAAAACGTCATTAAGACTTCCATCCCAACTCGCGTATCATATCTGCCACACTCTCTCCCCTATTACGTGATAATACAAAACGAGCTGCCTTTTTTGCACCCTTTCGATGTCTTCCGTCAATACCACCTGGTAAGGATCCCACACCGCTCAGCAATATTCTAACAGAGGACGAACGAGTGTGGTGTAAGCTGTCTCTTTAGTGGACTTGTTGCATCTTCTAAGTGTCCTGCCAATGAAACGCAGCCTTTGGCTTGCCTTCCCCACAACATTATCTATGTGGTTTAAATGGCTCTGAGCACTATGGGACTCAACTTCTGAGGTTATTAGTCCCCTAGAACTTAGAACTAGTTAAACCTTACTAACCTAAGGACATCACCCACACCCATGCCCGAGGCAGGATTCGAACCTGCGACCGTAGCGGTCTCGCGGTTCCTGACTGCAGCGCCTAGAACCGCACGACCACTTCGGCCGGCATCGATGTGGTCTTTCCAACTGAAGTTGTTCGTAATTTTAACACCCAGGTACTTAGTTGAATTGATAGCGTTGAGAATTGTACTGTTTATCGAGTAACCGAATTCCAACGGATTTCTTTTGGAATTCATGTCGATCACCTCACACTTTTCGTTATTTAGCGTCAACTGCCACCTGCCACACCATACAGCAAACTTTTCTAAATCGCTTTGCAAGTGATACTGGTCTTCGGATGACCTTACTAGACGGCAAATTACAGCATCATCTGCGAACAACCTAACAGAACTGCTCAGATTGTCACCCAGGTCATTTAAATAGATCAGGAACAGCAGAGGTCCCAGGACGCTTCCCTGGGGAACATCTGATATCACTTCAGTTTTACTCGATGATTTGCCGTCTATTACTACGAACTGCGACCTTCCTGACATGAAATCACGAATCCAGTCGCACAACTAAGACGATACCCCGCAGGCCCGCAGCTTGATTTGAAGTCGCTTGTGAGGAACTGTGTCAAAAGCTTTCCGGAAATCTAGAAATACGGAATCAACTTGAGATTCCCTGTCGATAGGAGCCATTACTTCGTGCTAATAAAGAGCTAGCTGCGTTGCACAAGAACGATGTTACTGAAACCATGCTGATTACGTATCAATAGACTGTTCCCTTCGAGGTGATTCATAATGTTTGAATACAGTATATGCTCCAAAACCCTACTGCAAACCGACGTCGATGATATAGATCTGTAGTTCGATGGATTACTCCTACTACCCTTCTTAAACACTGGTGCGACCTGCGCAATTTTCCAATCTGTAGGTACAGATCTATCGGTGAGTGAGCGGTTTTATATGATTGCTAACAAGGGAACCTCCCCATCGCACCCCCCTCAGATTTAGTTATAAGTTGGCACAGTGGATAGGCCTTGATAAACTGAACACAGATCAATTGAGAAAACAGGAAGAAGTTGTGTGGAACTGTGAAAAAATAAGCAAAATATACAAACTGAGTAGTCCATGGGCCACATAAGCAACATAATGGAGAATGTAAGCTTAGGAACGCCGTGGTCCCGTGGTAGCGTGAGCAGCTGCAGAACGAGAGGTCCTTGGTTTAAGTCTCCCCTCGACTGAAAACTTTACTTTCTTTATTTTTGCATAGTTATTATCTGTCCCTTCATTGACATCTCTGTTCACTGTAATAAGTTTAGTGTCTGTGTTTCGCGACCGCATCGCAAAACCGTGCGATTAGTAGACGAAAGGACGTGCCTCTCCAATGGGAACAGAAAACATTTGACACTGGTGACGGCATGTGCGTCACATGACAGGAATATGTTGTCGACCCACCTAACTTGTACACTTGGCGAATGGGTGAAAAGATTCTTCTACCCTGCCCGATTTAGGTTTTCTTGTGGATGTGATAATCACTCCCAAAAAAGTGATGAAAACATAAGAGTTTGTCACATAAACTGAAAATAAAAAAAAAAATTAAACTTTTCACTCGATGGAAGATTTGAACCAAGGACCTTTCGTTCCGCAGCTGCTCACGTTACCACGAGACCACGGCGCTCCTGCGTTCCCATCGTCCTTAATGCTGCCTATCTTCCCTTGAACTACTCAGTTTGTATATTTTGCTTATTTTTTCACAGTTCCACACAACTTCTTCCTGTTTTCGCAGTTGATCTGTGTTCAGTTTTTCAAGGCCTATCCACTGTGCCAACTTATAACTAAATCTGAGGGGGGTGCGATGGGGAGGTTCCCTTGTAAGTAGGGAGCTATTGTATCAGCGTAATCTGAAAGGAACCTAATCGGTATACAATCTGGACCTGAAGACTTGCCCGTATCAAGCGATTTGAGTTGCTTCGCAACCCGTAAGAGATCTACTTCTAAGAAACTCTTGATAGCAGCTGTTCGTGTTTCAAATTCTGGAATATTCCATTCGTCTTCCCTGCTGAAGGAATTTCGGAAAACTGCGTTCAATAACTCCGCTTTAGCGGCACAGTCGTCGGTAACAGTACCATCGGCACTGCGCAGTGAAAGTATTGACTGCGTCTTGCCGCTTGTGTACTTTACATACGACCAGAATTTCTTCGGATGTTCTACCAAATTTCGAGACAATGTTTCGTTGTGGAACCTATTAAAAGGCATCTCGCATTGAAGATCTGTCGAGACAAGTTAGCCTCTGAAGATGTCTGCCCCAGTCGGAGACGAAAGGCTGGCCCAGAAAACTGTCTTTGACGACGACCAAATGCCTGTAAATGACGTGTTTTCTTTTCTTTTCGAGCAGTTTACAAACTGGCAGATTGTATCGTACTCCAGTTTATGCTGACTGCCTGTTGTGCGCGGGCGGAGATGTAGTGTGGAGATAAGTGGCGCGGCAGTGCGGCGGCTGGCCGGTGGCCGGTGGCCGGGGCAGTGTGGCGCGGCCCGTGCGGCGCCCGGCGTGCGTGTAGCGGGCGCTGCGCTGGCCGGAGCCGCGCGGCGCGGCGCGGCGCGGCGGGCCGTGGGAACCCGGGCCCCGCCCTGCCCGTCACAATTTCACGGCGCGAGGCGAGGCGAGGCGAGGCTGGGGCCGGCCGGCCGCCCAGGAGGCGGCGCGGCGACACGGCGCAGAGGCCGACGCTATCTGCCGCCAGAGGTAGCCGCCTCTATCCACTTACACGACGCAGCTCTTTTTTTTTTTTTTTTTTTTTTTTAAAAAAAAAAGAGCACATCTCACTTTCGTAACTCTCTTCAAACGTTCCTTACGTCTGTCACTCAGACCTCATGTGGCGTAGTGCGAAGACATACTAACGGCTGCTGCCAGAATCCACGCACTCTTAAGCCGTCGTCACACGGACCGTGCTGTCGAACTGTTGTGTACATAGTTCCGCGTAGTCAGCACGTACACAACTTTTTCACTAGAGCGCGCCCCGCTAAGCACAACAGCGCAGGCGCAGCGCTCGTCCGTCTCCGCACTACGAGATGGCGCTGTCTTAGAGACGGACCAAATTCTGCTTCCGCCGATCCGCGTATTAATATGCAACGCAGCCAATGAGATTGCTGCTAACGTAGAACCTTTTCTCCTCGCGGATCACACTCGCGCAGTGATACCTGAACGCGCGAGGTATTATAACGAGTGTACAGACCTCCGATTAGTCAGTCTGCATTAGTCTGTAGTCAAGTTTCAGTCTGCGCCTAATAACATTATCATATTCCTGTACATAGCCATGAAGAGAAATGTATAGACACTTTGTCAAGTATCAGAGATATGTGAGAATAAGATTAACGTACCAAGACCAAAGGAACTTCAGATTGTCAATTGTAAATAGCATCCAGAACCAAGATAAGTAATTTCTATGCTTTTTATTATTTTAATAAATGTGTGTGAAAATTAATCAAGCTCTGTTTAAAGTTGGTCACCGTCAATCTGCTACTCTAAGCGTGCAAGTGGCATTTCCATCATCTGACCTAACGGCAGAAGATAAACACGCCACGATAAGATCACGAGACATATTGCTGACACTCGCGTACTTCGTTAGAGCGACAAGTGAAATAATCTGATGGTGTGTGTACCGAAGGTCTTACAGTACGCACACCACACGAACGTTAACGTTGAGCGTGCCAAGTTCAACGTGCTGCTGAACGCTCAGGAACGATGCGACTTGTGCATACGGTACGTGGGCCCCAACGTGGTATACGCGATCGCAACGCACTCCAGCGGCAGTTGAGGGATGTTTCTAGTTCGTAAATCACACTGTTTACTCAACGAACGCGCGTAAGATTTCCAACATTAGCTCTTTTAAAACGCACATTTCCTCCATCGTCCACGAAAAGGAAAGTACCACGTCCAATCAATAAGGACACAGGCTTATAAAAGTTCCATTACAAACAGTGCGGTACAAATTTGGAATACTTCTCCGCATAAGATAGACATTATTTCATCATACCCACATTTTAGTAAAACCGCAAGGTCAGTCTTACTTGATCACTGTTCCTACCCAGTAGCAGAATCTTTGCAACATGTGAATTACGAGGCGTAAAAGAAAAATGAGCAAAATATCTTTATCCAAGTAGTGCCAGCTGTCCTGTAGCTTAAGCCAATTGAACAAAGTCACCCCTCAAAAAAAGGTGAACTTATATTTACATAACATCAAATATTATAGCATATACTTATATTAAACTAATAGTAAAGTAACAGAACCTAATAAAAACGCAAATGCTAGGAAAAAAAATGGAAGTGTTAAGACGCGAACCACCGCCCCAACTAAAAGTCATTTTAGGACAGAGATGCTACTTTTTTTTTAATCTCATTTTGTTCGTTATAGTTATTTGTAATTGTTCGTGGCGGCCGTCCCGTGACGCCCGTTGAAGTTCATTATTGATGCAGTCACTCAGTTTTTTTATTACAGAGGGCAGCTAACCCTCTGACCGAACACGCTGAGCTACCGTGCCGGCTGAGTAATCACATTGCCTTACCCTTTGCTAAAAACCTTAATCGTAGATAATTATGTTACTAATTGAAATTCAATTAGAACAAATTGTACCAAGAACAATGCGTTTTTGGTGGATCTTCAGTGTATCGCTGCCTTCAAATAGCCTACTCTCATAATACACAAGTTACAATAATTCTTTTGCCACGAATATGATGTTTCTCATTATTTTATTGGCACGAATCACACAACTAACAACCGGTTTTCCAGTAATTCTCAATTTTCTGGTGCTCAGAAACGGCATATATACATATAGGACTGAAATGAACGCCAATATGGCGCCTCACAACTCTGTACTGAAGGGAGACGGCGTGCGTGTGACGTAGGTGGCGTTGTGCCATCTCACTGGTCAACGCTCAGAATATCTGACATCCCAGATATTGCTTTGCACGTTCGGAAAGACTCCCGAACGTGCTGTTCCACGCTATGACGCGAAACTCGGCACGCTCAACGCCCAACGTTCGGATGCACGGTCCGTGTGCCGACAGCTTTACGTCTGTCACTCCGAGCTTATGTGGCGTAGTGCGAAGACATACCAGTGGCTGCTGCCAGAATCCACGCATTGTTAGCGGGACTGCGGTGTGCGAGGCAATTTACGCAAACTATCGCTCCTAAGATTTAATAGAAACCGTTCATTGGCGATCCAGGATTATGTCTGTGCTATGGTCCGCTATTAAGCCAAACTAAACACGAAAGTCATCAGCCTTGCCTGCCCTGCGAAACGTAGCTGAACTTCTCGTTCTCCAGAATCCGTTTTTTTTTAATGCCCTGTAGCTATCTGGCCGCATTCAACAAGGCTGCGTAACCAAACAACTGGACTCGAAGTCTTGCACTGCCAACGGTTCGTACATCTCCTTCAGCCGAGTCAATGCACATCTGTTGATAATCTTCACTGAAAAAAAGAGAATAACAGGTCAAAGTCAGTTGATCAAAAGATACACAAAAGCCCCACGCTTCAAGTTTCCAGGGAAATAAATGAACTTAATTGGTTTCAGTTAAGGCTCACCAAGTCCACTTCATGCATCAGACGCCAAGTCCAGCTAGCTACGAGCTCCATGATCTGATACGAGGCCTCTTCCTGTAAGGTGTCAGGCAAATCCAACACCTTCCATGAAAACCCTGACATGATAAGCAAATCCAGTAGTATGTCACATAGCTCCGATTAAATCGTGACATTAAATTAACCAAAGTATTACGAGTATCGAGTGAGTAAATGGAATACCACAGACTAACACAAGAATGCCTAAATGCATGTCATACCTTCCCACCGTGAGACAGACGCAGTTCTGAGGGGAGAAACGAGAACAGAAGCCGAGAGCAGAACCGTGTTAAGCTAGAAGGCCCTACGATAAGGGACGGACACACACGTCGCCAGCTAACCGCTAGGACCACCCCACAGCCCATGATAAAAGCTAGAGCCTTCCAGAAGAACAGTATAGATCTTACGATAACACTAAAAGGGCCACACCAGCTGCAAGTTTTAGCGTGAGACTTTTTCGCGTCTCTGTTGCGTTGCAAACTTTGAAAACGTTGCCCCACAACGAAAAGTATAACGTTTCTCATTGGATAGACAGAATTTTTGTAGGCGGAGCTTAAGGTTAACATTGAGACCCTGATTGGTCAGATGAAAACACAGCCAGATAGTTTTTTTTAAACCAACTTCGGTAAATTGTAGTAAGGGGAAGTTAGGAGAGAGTTGCTTCCGAGACAGCGAGGTGAGCGGAGCTGTGCTGCCCACTGCCCCCTGACGAACACCGACAAGGTAATGAACGCACGCGATACCGCATAACAGCGCATAAAGCTTCACTCAGAACTGCAGAAGTCTCATCTGTTACACCCCCTTTTTGCGTAATACTAGTGTCGATCGTCAATTAAAGCTCATGGTGTTCACCTTTGCCACTTGAAGTAAAAATCTGAAACGTGATGATTTTTCTGTTATATAGTTATTGAGAAGCCACATCAGCCACTGTAATTTACGACAAGTTAGATAAGTAATTAAAGATAATTGAGGGTCATTGTAGACCATTTTGATAGTTTTCTCTTTTGTGAAACTTAATTTAAACCTAGATTATAGATGTGATATGGCATAGGTCATCCTTCGATCCATTGTAGAACTTGGAAACCCATCCAGGGAATATTCGTTCACATTGTTGTTGAACACAGTTGGTTTTTACCATCCTGTTTAAAACATTTCCTTTTATCAATAGTGCAATTTATAAACAATGTTTTGTGAGTAGAATAAAATTTCCAATGGTAAACTTAACTGTTTTTTCGACGTTATTTTACCAGCTAATTAAAAATAGGAAAGCCTTGAACCCCTTCCACTAAATTTAGTTAGTATTAAGATTCTTTTACAGGGAATGCAGTGGAGCTGACGCTGAAATCATTAAGTATTTGGTTATATCATCGCTAGTCTCGCTGAATTCTTCTGAACTCTACATGTCATGTGTGGTCTGACGACTCCTTACCAGCAACAGGTCCCAGGTTCAAACTAGTCAATTCCCTAAAAAACACGCTCAGAGCGTCGTTGCACGAAAGTGGTAGGGAGACACGATGTAGAACAACAGACACCACGCAGAATGTTAGAAAATGGCGACCCTGCCAGGATGGTAAAATACCATGATTGAAGGTCGACCACATGCCTAACTAGGTCAGAAAAATATCCTGTTAAAAATATTTCGTCATAAAAAAAATTTGAAAGGCATAAATTGTTGAAAACAGTAGCTGCAGCGATAGATAGTGAGACATTCTAGCAGAGACAGTAGCATAATTAAGTTATGAATTTTAAAAATTGTTAGAATTAAGTTTTTCTCCTCAATGGAAGCGCACAGGTGGCGGATACATCGTTGACAAGTTGGTTCTGACCCAACAAGTAAGTGAATGGATTGTCAGTCTTGGGTATAATAAGTGTCAAGTCGTGAGTACAACAGACGACGCAGTATCGCGAGAAATAGGACCTATAACGCACCATAACGAGGATAATGTACGTCAAGGCATAGAAAACGTAAGTCAGCATACGACAGAGGAGCAGGAAAGGAGAGAGACAGTCGATGAGGATTCTAACTTGCGTCTTCAATACGTAGAACCCATAGTACAAGTAATCAGAGCTCCCTCACTACAGAGTACAAGGAATGCGAGCAGAAACGTGTCACAGCACAGTTCAATGCAATCGGTTGCGAAACAACACTTAGGCGAAAACACAGAGCGTAGGACGTCGGAAGAAAACGCAGTAGGACCCACCAATCTGGCAGAATTATTACAACAAATTACGGAAACCATGACAGGGCAAAATAAAGACATAGCGAACCAAATTCAAATTCAGAATGCAGAAACCACGAGACAAATGCGTGCGATTAAAGAACAAAACAAAAAAATTCAGTTACACCTAAGTAATATTGAAGACGAGGCAAAAGAATCTCGAGAAGTGATACGAAACAGGTCACAATCAATTGAGAACAGACATTGACAAGGTGCAAGCGGACGTACAAACATTGCGTAATGACATTCAGGACGAGGTCAAAACATTACGTAACAACACCCAGGGAGAAGTCAAGAAACTAGAGAAACAGATAAACGAAATTACTAGACAAGCAGCAGGTACAGCGCGTGAAGTTGTTGAAAACAGAGTGTTACACAAACGTATCACAAAAGCAGCGTTGAAAAGATATGATAACCGCATGGTCAAAATAGAAGCGCAAACGAAGCGACAATTTCAGAAATTGCGAACAGAGTTGTTGCAAACCATTGAAGAGCGTAGTGAACAGGATCGAACAAGCACAGAGTCTGCAACCACATCCGTATCTGTAACAGCACCGGAAAAACAAGCAATTAACGAAGATATTACGCATTTGCGATTCAAATCACAGGCGGAAAGTAACATACGTGAAATCAGGCAGCCTGCACAGCAACAAACACGTTTCGAAATTCTTGATGAACAAACGGCATCACAAACACATGCGGAACCACAAATGTATGTTTCAAGACAGTCTGGATCGTGCAATGAAGCGGCAAGGTTAGCCAGACAAAATACCGAACCAATACCTGACAATGGAAAGCCAGGTCGCGAAGAGTACAGTGCAATGCATTCAGCTGCACGTTCACAACAGATGGAAGAAAATTATTGCGTACCACTCCAACGATACTACGCAAGGGTAGGCGAAAGTTACAGTGGACGATATCCAATGGATCTACCACAACCGGAAAGAACGACGGGAGAAATGATCAGAAACAAAAGTGGCGAAGATTCGCGATTTTCATATGGAACTATGACGAAGTACGACAACCATCATTTCCTCACAGTCAGAAAATTTCAACACTTTCGAGAAGGAAACTCATTACATCCACGAACTTTTATTGATCAATTCCGAGTATGATTACCAGAACACTGGACGCTAGCACACAAATTAGACTTTATATGTGCACACATGTCAGGAACAGTCGCAGAAACCATGCAAAATGTTGCAGCGACATGCCGATCGTACGAAGATTTCAGAGAGAAGTTTCTCTCACGATATTGGTCCAGCGAAGCACAGAACAGAGTGAAGTACAAATTATTACAGTACCCATATTTTGAAAATTCAGGAGAGAAGAGTCCCGTGAAATTTTTCGAATTAATGGCAAAGAAAAATCAATGCTTAGATGTACCATACAGTGACGGAGAGTTGATTAAATTGTGCGCGATGAAGTTACCATTGAAATACCAGCAATCATTAGTAGGTCGCGGAGGCAATGACGTCGAAGCATTTAAAGGTATTCTAAGGGAACTAGAGTTCATATTTTCGGAAGATGACGCATGAAAAAGACGAAGCGCACGTGAAAACGAAAGCAAAAAGCAGTGGAATCTACAAGACACAGTACGATGAAACAATAATTACGAACCACGTGATAACTTCGCACCAAGAAACGACAATAGATTTCAACAAAGAACCGGTTATGGATTTAGAAGAGAATATGGCAATAACTATAATTCACCCAGGAACGGCAACAACTATTACAGAGGGAATAACGACAACCGGAACGGGTACTGGAGAAACAATAGACCGACAAATTATCAACAAAGAAACCAATATCAACAAGCTGAACAAGAAAAGAGAATGCAGATAGAAGAGGTGGAGGTAAGACCACCAAACCTCCATAAACGTCCGAATTGACAGCTAAGCGCCCATGCCAAAGAGAATGACGCACCGACCCAGGACAATTGCAGCACCTTGAACAGAGAAGTAAAAATCTTATCACGAGAAGAGAAGAAGGAAGAAAAAAATCCGCAGGGACCGAATGAAAACGAAGACAAGAAAATAACAATATCGTGTTGGAACGAAATTAATTGGGAGAATACTGACGACGAAGATGAATTACCAGAGGCATGCACAACGAATGTAGGAGGAAAGGACGAAGTAATGAGTATTGCAGAGCTATTTGAGATGGAAACCAGGGGAAGCGAATTCAATGAGGATAATGCGCAGTCGACAGAAGTTGAAAATAAGTTACGAGTGGGCACACAACCCAACGTATATAATGAAGGAAGTTATGAAGCGATGATTAGAGCATTTAGACGCGATTATGTGGAAGCAGTGACGGAGAAGATTGACGAGGATGAGGAAAAAGTAGAGGATGTTGAAGAAAGCGTAAATGAAGGAAGAAATAGAGAAGAGGAAATAAAAGAGAGAGAAATAGCAGTCGAAGCTTGTCCTACGGAAAGTCCGAATTCACAAGGGAAATTCCTAAAAAGACATGTATGATTCAGTGGAGGATTCGTTGATGCAAGAAGAAGAAGAACAGAACCAACCCTTTCAAATTCAACCAATTGTGAAGGCCATGGTAAAGCATATCCCAATCAATATTGTAATTGATAGCGGAAGTGAACTGACTGCGATCTCAGAAAATTTATTCATCCAGTGTAATGCCAATGAGGAATTGCCAGTTCTGAAAACACGTAAGATTAACGTAAGAGGTCCTATTAGAAACGATGCTGCGGAAGTTACGAGACAAACAAGGTTAACTCTTTCGTGTCAAGGTCAAAAGATCGAAGCCAACTTCGTAATTATACCTAAACTAACTGAAGATTTGATTATAGGTGCAGATTTTTTAAATGAGAGACGAGCGATAATAGATATGGGGAAAGGTAGCGTAACGTTCGGGAATGTCACATTTCTTTTTGAGGAAAAGCTAAAATTAGAAGAAATACCACTTATAAACAAACAATTATGAATGACGCGAGATAAAGAGGATGAAGAATTAGAATGGTATGCACAAAAGGGGGAATCTCCTCAACTCATGTTAGAAGTCCATAAAGAAATCGACGAAAAATTGCAAGAAGTTCAAGGTATTTCGGAACACAGTAAAAGAGAATTAGAGGGTATTTTACGAGATAAAGCAGAGGTATTTTTACCTAAGACTGGCAGTATGAAACACTTTGAGTACAAGTTTGAAGTAATACAGCACAAACCATTTAGAGTGCCACCCTATACAATCCCATTAAGCTACAGGAATAAAGTATTCCAGGAGATATCTAAAATGTTAGATGACGATATTATTGAACCAGCTACCTCCACATATAACAGCCCGCCCCATATTGTACAAAAACGAGGTGGGAAAATCAGGTTAGTGCTTGATTCCAGACATAGCAACACAATCATAATCACTGAGACAGATCGTCCAGAAAAATTAGTGTAATTGATTCAAAACTTCCACAGTGCTAAGATATTTTCATCAATTGATTTATGGAGTAGTTTCTGGCAAACAGAATTGGCCCCAGAATGTAGAAAATTTACAGCATTTATCGCATTCGGTAGATGTTACCAGTTTAAACGATTGCCATTTGGTTTAAACATATCATCAGCAGCGTTTATTAGGGGATTTAATACTATACTCAGTCCTGAAATTTTACAAAAAATTACTTGTTATGTTGATGATGTGATTATAGCAGAACCCTCTTGGGAACATCACAACGACACATTAAATCAGTTTTTACAGATCATGAAAGAGCATGGGGTCACAATAAATATAACAAAATCCAAATTTGGAAGGCGAGAGGTCAAATTTCTAGGACACATAATTTCCGAGAAGGTGTAATGCCCGACCCAGAAAAACTAACGGCAATCAAAGAATTCTGTACTCCATATAATAAGAAAACTCTCAGAGGATTTCTAGGTTTCACTGGATTCTATAAAAAAATTATTTGGATCGACTCTCTCGCAACACCACGCCTATGTGCATTGACTGGAAAAAACACGCCATGGGTATGGGATCAACAAGCCAATGAAGAATTTTTAAAAGTGAAAAACGCACTAACAACAGCACCGAAAATGGTTCAAATGGCTCTGAGCACTAGGGGACTCAACATCTTAGGTCATAAGTCCCCTAGAACTTAGAACTACTGAAACCTAATTAAACTAAGGATATCACACACACCCATGCCCGAGGCAGGAGTCGAACCTGCGACCGTAGCAGTCCCGCGGTTCCGGACTGCAGCGCCAGAACCGCACGGCCACCCCGGCCGGCAACAGCACCGATTTTAGCACATCCTGAGCTAACACAAAATTTTTGTATGGCCACTGATAGCGCGAAAACAGGTTTAGGAGTTGTTTTATTCCAAGAATACGAACAGGCAGGGCTAAGATCATATAGAACAATTGCATTTGCCAGTCGGGTACTCACAAAAAGCGAGAAAAACTATTCAGTCACGGAGCTGGAAGCATTGGCCATTGTATGGGGCTTCCAACGTTTTCGATACTTCCTATTCGGAAGAAAAACAAAAGTATACACTGACCACAAAGCATTAGAATTTCTGTTATCCGCCAAACTAACTCATGGGAGGTTAGCCAGATGGATGTTAATACTACAAGAATTTGACTTCACTGTTACACACATACCAGGACCAGCGAATGTATTAGCAGATGCTTTATCACGATGTCCACAGGGTGCATCCAATAACATAGGTTTGGAAGCAGCAGAAGACCAGTTTACAATGTGCTACATGAAACAAGTACCTTTCGAAAACTACATTAAGACAGCATTGAAAAACATAGGCAAAGAACAGGACAAGGATCCCGAAATAATAGGAATCAAACACAAGTGGAGAAGTAAGGATTTTCCAGACATTCGACAGCACTATCTCGTAAAAAACAATGTTTTATTTTTTAGACGAAATGTTGCAACGAATGAATGGTTAATTTATATCCCAGATGAACTAATAATAAGTACATATGGTATACACATTTAAGTAATGGCCACTTTGGACCAAAGAAATGCTTTTTAAAAATAAAACAAACAAGCCATTTTCCTAATATGGAAAGACGAATTAGAACAGTATTAGTGAAATGCAAAAAATGTATGAGGGCTAAACACGTCACTTTCCAAACCAAACCACCTATGTTTCCAATAATCCCTAAAAGATTAAAACAAATAGCTGTAACAGATTTGATGGGGCCCCTCCCATGCACAAAAAATGGATATATTTTCATATTTGTCGTTTTGGAACTTACTTCCAAATATGTTACCTTGACACCATTAAAACGGGCAACATGTCTTACTATAAGTAAAGCATTTAGACAAGAGTTTCTCAGACAAGTTGGTCGAGTGGAACGAATAATCTCGGATAATGGCCCACAATACAAATCAGTGCAATGGCAGAACACGTTAAAACAACACAAAAAACCCATCTACATATCTAAGTACAAACCTAGCGTAAATACAGCAGAACGATCTATGAAGGACATAGGCACTTTATGCCGATTATATGCAGGCAAAAGACACAACACTTGGGATATATACCTTAAAGATTTTTAAGAAGTAATAAATGAAATGCCACATAGCACTACACTACTACCTCCAGTTACTGTACTTAAAAATATTGAACCCCAAAACATAACCAGAGAAAATGTTAGATTTCCTACTGTACCACGTAGACAGCACAAACAAGTCATAGCAACAGCACTCTCCAACATCAGAAAGGCAGCCATTAAAAGAAAAGAATGAGGAGATAGAACAGCAATTAAAAGAACATTCTCAGTAGGCCATAAAGTATTTGTAAAAACACACCATGAAACGCGTATGTATTCAGTACCAGCGATGGCGAGGCATGACAGAATCTCTGACCAGAGAGTTGTTTATCGTTGCTAGTCTGCGCTTGACTGCGCGAGAGTTCAGTTGCGAGTTGTACTCAGTCGGAAGTAGTGTGTGAGGAGTCGGCGGGCGTCGACATGGGTCTCTGGTCACGGTTCGGGACGAGGTACATTGGTAAATAAGGTAATGAAGCAGTATTGCGGTCAGCCAAAAATATCTGTTAATTGTAATTAATTTGTTCAAGAAATGCCCCAATAATAATTTTGTTTTCAAAGCAATCATTTTTAAGAAAAGAATCATTCCAATTGAAACAATATTTCCTATGCTTTTCCTCCCAGAATCAATTTATCAGATTAATTATTGCACAGGGCCTAAGGTCAGCGCTGCTGCCCTATTATTGTGGGTTTAATGATTAATCTTGATTTCTTAATTTTTGTGTCGAGTTTACATTGCGACATTGTTTTTCAATATTTTTGTAGCGAAGGTACAGTTGCTTTTATTTCAATTTAACGATGTTTTGTGGGAGCTCAACAACATTTGGCTGTATTTCGATTAAGATTTAATTATTGTCATTAACATTTATTGTGGGGAGGTTACGCTTGGCGACATCCGGACCAGGATCGTATTTCTTTGAGAATCTTCTGAGAAGTGGTCAGATATCTGCTCTTATATACTTGAATATAATTAGGATTTGGCGCAACGCTTTTACTAATTTTGTCAATTTCTTTCACAGGTCATCGGCAATTCGTTGCTCTTTGTTGTACTTGTATTTGTTGAATTTTGCATTGTCTTTGTTTCATTTGTGAATAAGTGTGATTTGTGTAAAAATGCCGCGAAAAACTATTAATAGTACATCGCGAGGTGTAATGAATGAAATGACCGACTTAAACAACTTCACCGATAGTACTCGTGACACGCAGTGTAATGATGACAATCCTGCGTTCACTGGCTATCAGTGCGTTCCAACCACTAATGATGATTATTATCTTAATTATGAACAAATGAACTCAAATGTGTCCTCTGTTAGTTCGACGACAATTGATGACGCGGGGCGTTCTGTTGCAATGAGCGCTGCCCAGGTTAACACAACCGGTTTGCAAAATTCACGTAACGAACAGACGAATTTGTCTAATGAAAATGAACAGTGTAATCAGAATATGACAGATTTATTTAATTCCGAGATAGTGATTAACAGTACTCATCCGATTGGTAAACATTTTCAGAATTTACAGAATGACCAAATGGTCACACAGAACGTGACAATTGCAGGTACCCCGTCAAACAGCACAGAGAGTAGAGTAGGTGATGCAACTGAGGATCAAATTATAGCAGTATTGCTACAAATAATTAAAAAACAAGACGAGTTACACAAACAACTTAGCGAAACAATTAATGAAAGTTTCAAACAGACGAATGAAACATACGACAAACTTAATGAAAGTTTCGACAACCATTTCAAACAACTTAGCGAAACAATTAATGAAAGTTTCAGACTGACGAACGAAAAACACGACAACCTTAATGAACAGAACAAACAAGTTAGTGAACAGATTACAGCTGTTACCGTGCAATGTTAGGACATTAAAGAACAATTATGTGTGGATACTAAGACTTGTGCTAGTAACAGTAATGAAGAAGTTGGCACTGTTGCACAAGAATTAAGTAGTACACGTGTAGGCACAACAGAATCAGTTAAAGAAGAAATTAATGCAGTCACTGAACAATGTACAGCAAACGCAACACAGATTCACGAAATTAATGCAGTCACTGAACAATGTTCAGCAAACTCAACACAGATACGCGACGAGTTTAATTTAGAGTCACTGGAAGTTTCACACACTCTGAATACGGAAGTCAATAATAAAAGTGAACGACATAACAACCAAATTGACGAAAGTATTAAAGCAACAGAATTGAAAACTATTTCAGTTGATGATACGTCACAGAATCCGCCACGTTGCGAGCATTTGTCACACTCACGTAGTCAGTGTAACTTAAGTAATTTACACAGACTACGCAACTTAAAATCCGAAAAGCTACGCGACTTAAAATCTGAAAAGCTACGCAACTTGAAATCCGAAATGACACAGACAAACAGATTCTCACACAAACCTGAACGTGTTCTCAAATTCAGTGACGAGAACGTAGATTACGAGCAATTTTTATCCGTAAGAAAATCTAAGGAATTTAATAATGACAGAGCACAGATACACGATTTGAACTGTATACGACAATTTATTTTTGTACTTTCAATAGCATTGCCTGTAATGAAGAAACAACAATTAGCATGGATACAGCAATTTATTTCTGAATTTTTACCGCCATTGCCTGTAACGCAAAAGCTGAAATTTATTTGCAGTACGTAATAGACCTCAGGGGATTCATTACGCTTTAATGAATATGTGCCGTAGCGTGCATACGGCCCCGAGCTGTAGCAGTGCTGTTTCATCTCTAGTTTTCTGCACTGCTACCTTCTCTTCTCCTATCCTTTATATCTACCAAAACAGCTCTTTTACTATTGCCCTATCTAGGATTAAGAATATGTAATAAAAACCCGATAAGACAAATTTTTACCGAAAGTGACAATTTTCATTAGGCACTCCAGAACCACGAGAACTTTAATAACAGATAAAATTTTAATCATCAGTATGTGTAAAATTAGCAGTAACAGCGAATGCATTTTGGTAACAATAGATGTTTTCCACCGCAATAGCATGGAAGTCAGCCGCTTAGCATACCTAACCGACAATGCAGTCTACAAGGTCAACGAAACTTTAATGTTTCGCCGCGTGCACGTATAGTCTCAACTACAACAAATAGTAACGCACAGCAGCAAAGAAATAACTACGTATAGAAACACACTATTTCAATTCCTATCGCAAATGCGCCGTATAGAAGTGACTATCATGACAGATGTAAAAAAATAATGAGCACAGTTTTCAGCGTACATTTAATAACAGTCTATCTTTTCAGCTGCAAGAACATCAGCAACAACATGTTATCATGAATGAACCAGACAATAGGTGTCATCAATAGCGTAATACGTCAGGAAGAAATAACAGAGCAGTTCAAATAGTGGATATGCCACAGCATCCTCCCGTAAATAACAGCACGTACGACAGAATTTGACCAGATACAGTACAGGTTGCATATTCCAGTAACGTAAGCAATAATTTTGACACGCAGAATCTTGTTCACGAAAATGTTATTAATTTTGACGCCATCCGACACACGTTTGCATGAAAGACATTATCACGACGTACGTAGACGACATTCTTATTGCAAAAGCTAACTGGACTGAACACAATATGATTCTTGAACGACTGTTACAAACTTTTCATGCACAAGGACTTACAGTTAATCTCAGTAAATCGCACTTTGGCAAAAGTTCTATAAAATTTCTTGGACACGTAATTTCAGCCGAAGGCATTGCGCCTGACCCGGAAAAACTACAAGCTTTACGTGACATTACTGTTCCTACAACAAAAAAACAACTACGCAGTTTTTTGGGTTTAATTAACTTTTTTCGTAAATTTACTCATTACTCTGCTTTAGACACACCTAGATTATGCCAATTGACAGGAAAAAACACTATTTGGTCCTGGGATAAGCAAGCACATTCTGAATTTATGAACCTGAAACATGCTTTGTTGAATGCACCACTTTTATCGCACCCTGATCTTACCAGAAATTTTTCCATTGCCACCGACAGTTCTAACACAGCTTTAGGTGTACATATTTTCCAGGAAATTGAAGAAGATGGTTCTACAGTAATTAAAAACATCGCATTTGCAAGTCGCATTCTGTCACCTGCTGAAAGAAATTATTCTGTTACAGAACTGGAAACATTATGTGTTGTATGGGCTTTTACGAGATTTCGGCACTTTCTTTATGGAAGACACACCACCGTTTACACAGACCATAGAGCTATACAATTTTTACTTTCAGCTAAATTTACTCACGACAGATTAAGCAGATGGAAGCTTTATTTACAGGAATTTAATTTCACAATTGTTCACATTCACGGCACACAAAATGTTGTAGCAGACGCACTATCTCGTTCTCTCAGCAACAATCAGCAAGACATCGCAACCAACTTCTGTAAAGCAAATTTCAGCGTGATATACATTCAACAAGTTGCATTCGAAAATTTTATTTCGTCGTCATTACAGGACATAGCAAAAGAGCAAAATAAAGAAATTAAACACCTCTGGCAAGATAGGAATAATGTTACGATTAGAAACCATTACACTGTACGCAATGACATTCTATTTCGCCGCTCTGATCCTGACAGCAACAATTGGTTATTATGCATTCCTGACGAGCTTGTTAACAAATTAATCTGGTATACTCATTTAAGTTACGCACATTACGGAGCCAGAAAATGTTTTCTTATACTGAGACAGAACTGTTATTTTACCAACATGGAGAAACGTATACGACGAGTTTTAGCGTCATGTAAAATCTGCCACAAAAGCTAAGTCAGACACAACTTCACATATTCCTCCATTATATCCCATTGTACCTGTTAAATTAAGACATATGGCCGCTATAGACATTTTTGGTCCGATTCCCAGAACAAATAGAGGTTTTTGCTACATCTTTGTCGCTGTTGAACTCACTTCAGAATTTGTTACTTTCACTCCGTTACGCAAAGCTAATGTTAAAACTGTTTCGAAAGCATTTGTAAAGCATTTGAAAGTAATTTCCGACAATGGATCACAATTTCGTTCTGCTATATGGACATGCATGTTACGAGCTAGAAACATTTCTCCGATCTATATATCCAAGTACCATGCTTCTTCGAACCCTTGTGAACGATTAATGAAAGAAATTGGTAAACGGTGTAGAATATACTGCCACAAAAGACATATTGATTGGGACACACAGATATTCTCATTCCAAGATGTAATTAATTCCATACCAAATGAATCCACTATGCTATCTCTGTCTGTTATACTGAAAAATGTTGAACCACCTAACAAAATTAAAGAATTAGTAACATTTCCTACATCTCGTCGACTACGACACCATGAAATAATTGACATTGCGCTGAACAACATCAAACGTGCCGCAGAGCGCCGGAGCAGACAGCAAAAACAGGTTTGTACACGCCGTGACTTTCACATTGGACAGAAGATATTAGTACGTACACACTATTTATCCAACAAAAGAAAAGGTAGGTGCAGTAAATTTGAACTTCTATACGCAGGACCATATCGGATTCGCAACATTCCTCACCACAATGTTGTACACATCGAAACTTTCCCCCCAGGGGGTCCACAACTCTTTTGTGGACACGTGCGTAGCGAGCACGGGACCCCGAGCTAATGTGGCCCTCCTTCCTTTCCGGGCTGCATACCTTCCCTTCCCTTTCCGCATCCCTCCCCGTCCCCCATCTTCGCCCCCCCCCCCCCCACCTCTGTCTCTTTCCTTCCCTTTCTCCCCCTCTGGGAGTATGGTTTGTGCCTACGTCCGGAGACGGACGCTCGAAACTGTTCCAAATTCCTTGCTTTTACACTTGCAAGTCCTCGTCCTTCCTCTGTCCTTCTCTTTTCCCTCCCTCTTTTCCTTCCCTCGTCTCCTTGCCCTTTTCTCTGCTGCGGCGTTTGAGACCCCCTTTTCTTTCCTTTCCCTTTCTCTTTTTTCCTCCCTGTGCGTGTCTGAAGGCCGACCCACGCACTTCCATGCGTAGCCGGTGACGGGGTAACGCGTAATTCCCCGCCCCGGGTAGACAGGTAGGACACGTACGTACCCCCTGGTAACGGCCAGGCCCAGGGAGGGGTGATTACCCGAGCTGATACCTTCCGAAAGTGCCTATTGGTCCCTCCGTCCGTTTGTCGGGAGGTGTGACCTGAGGTGTGAACAACCACCTAAGGCGGGTGTGCCCTCGGTGAGGGCCCCCACAAGGGAGGAGCGCGCCATCGGAGACGCCGGTAATCATGGGGGATTCTTCCGCAATGGTTTCCTCACCTTCCACTATGTCTGCTCACAAACGTAAGTTCACTGAGTCTCAGCCACAGACGGTTCTTCCATCGTTGCCACAGTTCCTTGTTGTTTCTCAGTCTGACGAAGGTCACGACTTTTCCACGGTCAACCCTTTCATTATTCAGAAAGGTGTCGACGCAATTGCGGGTCCTGTAAAGTCTTGTTCCAGATTACGGAATGGTACCCTGTTGTTAGAAACACACAGTGCCCTCCAGGCTCAAAAATTGCTGCATACTTCTCTGCTCCACACCTTCCCTGTCCGGGTGGAACCGCACCGTACCTTAAATTCCTCGCGTGGAGTCGTTTATACACGCTCCCTCGATGGATTGTCTGACGAAGAAATTCAGCACTACCTGTCTGACCAGGGCGTCACCACTGTTCATCGGGTTATGAAAAGGGTTGACTCGAACATCATTCCAACCCGCACTGTTTCTTGACATTTGACAAAGTTCAATTCCCATCAAAAATCAAAGCAGGCTATGAGATAATTTCCGTTCGCCCTTATGTCCCAAACCCTACGCGTTGCTATCGATGTCAGCGGTTCAATCACACCAGCCAGTCCTGTTCCAATCCGGCGAAATGTGTTACGTGTGGCAAGGATGCCCATGAGGGTGCTTGTCCACCTCCATCCCCTCACTGCATCAACTGTATGGGTGACCACGCTGCTTCCTCTCGAGATTGCCCCGTTTTTAAGGATGAAAAGCTCATCCAGGAAATAAGAGTGAAGGAAAAGGTGTCGACCTTTGCTGCTCGAAAGTTACTCGCCAGTCGACAGCCCACTGTGCCTCAGAAAGGAAAATACAGCACTGTCCTTGCTTCTCCTTGGCCAACAAAGGAGGCGGCCACGCAGACTTGCGACCTCACATTTAGTACCACGGTCGTCAGATCGGCCAGCGCAAAGATCGCCCGTTCAACCTCACCACTTTCGCCTGCCCACTCTATGGCTCACCCTTCGTCGGGTTCTGCTAAATCTCGAGCCCAAAAGTCAGACGCTAAGTCTTCGAAAAAAGAGCATTCTCGTGAAGAGTTTTTACGTACTGCAACTTCACAACCATCGGTTCCTCCTTCATCTAAACATCATACCTCCAAGAAGGCTACGAAGAAACACAGTTCCTCTCCTTCTCCGCCAAGGCGTGTCCCAACTACAGCACCACCTGGCGGAAATCGCCCTCGGCCATCTTCTGTGTCACCGAGGCGCACTGCTGGTGGCCGGTCAACTGGCCGATCGTTGGTGGCAGGAGCTGCTCCTGACCAACCTGTGGATCAGGATCTTCTGCCTTCGACTGAATGCCATTCCATGCTGTCGGTCGCAAGCTCTGAGCAGTCGTTGAGTTGACAGCACCCTTGGTCACGTTTCTCCATTTTCTGTTCACCCTATGTCCATTATCCACTGGAATATCCGCGGCATTCGCGCCAATCGGGATGAATTGTCGATCCTCTTACGATCCTACTCGCCGGTCATCTTCTGTCTTCAGGAAACAAAGCTGCGTCCCCATGACCGCTTTGTTCTCCCTCATTTTCAGTCCGTCCGATATGACCTCCCCTCTGTTGAAGGCACTCCAGCCCATGGAGGACTCATGATTCTGCTCCATGATACTCTCCATTATCACCCAATCCCCTTAAACAGTTCCTTCCAAGCTGTCGCTGTCCGTCTTTCCCTTTCTGGATACACGTTCTCTCTATGTACGGTATACATTCCATCGTCTACACCACTGGCACGAGCTGATCTCCTTCATCTTCTTGATCAGCTTCCACCCCCCTATTTGCTGGTTGGGGACTTCAATGCCCACCACCCGCTTTGGGGATCTCCACATCCTTGTCCACGTGGCTCACTATTGCTAGACGTCTTCCACCAAGCGGATCTAGTCTGCCTCAACACTGGGGTCCCCACATTTTTGTCTGCCTCCACGGCAAATTTATCTCATTTGGACCTTGCGGTCGGTACTGTTCCGCTAGCTCGGCGCTTCGAATGGTTCGCCCTTGATGATACACACTCGAGTGACCACTTTCCATGTGTTCTTCGACTGCAGCCTCAACTGCCATATATGCGCTCGCGACGCTGGAAGTTTGCCCAAGCCGATTGGACACTTTTTTCGTCTCTAGCGACATTCGATGACCGTCGCTTTCCCAGCGTCGACGATGAGGTCACACATTTTACCGACGTTATTCTCACAGCTGCGGAACGTTCAATACCACGCACCTCCGAATTGCCCCGGCGCCCCCCAGTTCCTTGGTGGAACGAGGCATGCCGTGACGCAATACGTGAGCGGCGACGTGCTCTTCGCATTTTCCGTCACCATCCAACTTTGGCCAACTGTATCCGATATAAGCAGCTCCGTGCGCGATGCCGTCGCGTCATCCGCGATAGCAAGAAGGCAAGCTGGCAATTCTTTATTAGCTCATTTAACACCTTCACTCCCTCCTCGGAAGTTTGGAGTCGGCTTCGACGGTTCTCAGGCGTGCCTAGTTTCTCCCCGGTCTCTGGGCTCACTGTCGCGCATGATACCTTAGTGGACCCCGTCGCAATTTCTAACTCATTGGGTCAGCACTTTGCTGAGATTTCGAGCTCTTCAAATTACCCGCCAGCGTTTCTCCCGAAGAAACGTGCAGCGGAAGTGCGACCACTTGCTTTCTCCTCTCAAAATCGCGAAAGCTACAATACTGTTTTCTCCATGCGCGAACTCCAACATGCACTCTCTTCTTCTCGCTCCTCCGCCCCAGGACCGGATGGTATCCATGTCCAAATGTTGCTGCATTTATCAATCCATAGCCTGCGTTACCTCCTTCGCCTTTATAATCGAATTTGGACCGACAGTACCTTTCCCAGGCGATGGCGGGAAGCTATTGTCGTTCCCGTTCCGAAACCTGGAAAGGACAAACATCTCCCCTCTAGCTATCGCCCCATTTCTCTCACGAGTAGTGTCTGTAAGGTTTTGGAGCGTATGGTGAATTACCGTTTAGCTTGGTGGCTGGAATCCCGCAGTCTTTTAACACCAGCCCAATGCGGATTCCGACAGCATCGTTCTGCCGTTGACCATCTTGTTGCTCTCTCCACTTATATCATGAACAATTTCCTCCGGAAACGCCAAACGGTAGCAATATTTTTTGATCTGGAGAGAGCATACGATACCTGTTGGAGGACAGGCATCCTCCGCACACTGTTCTCTTGGGGCTTTCGAGGCCGGCTGCCCCTTTTTCTTCGCGAATTTATGGCAGAGCGCACATTTAGGGTGCGGGTGAACACTACTCTCTCCCGTACTTTCTCCCAAGAAAACGGGGTACCCCAGGGCTCCGTGCTGAGTGTTGTACTGTTTGCCATCGCCATTAATCCAATTATGGATTGTCTCCTTCCTGATGTCTCGGGCTCCCTCTTTGTGGACGATTTTGCGATCTACTACAGCTCTCAACGGACCAGCCTTCTTGAAAGACGTCTTCAAGGATGTCTCGATCGCCTCCACTCGTGGAGCATCGAAACCGGCTTCCGTTTCTCACCCAGTAAGACCGTTTGTGTTAATTTTTGGCGACGTAAGGAGTTTCTTCCGCCCTCCTTACATCTAGGTCCTGTCAACCTTCCGTTTTCCGACGTCGCTAAATTCTTGGGTCTTATGTTTGACAGAAAACTGTGCTGGTCCTCCCACGTTTCCTATCTTTCGGCTCGCTGTCTGCGTTCCCTTAACACCCTCCGTGTCCTGAATGGCACCTCTTGGGGAGCGGACCGAGTGGTCCTTCTCCGCCTCTATCGCGCCTTAGTGCGCTCGAAATTGGATTATGGAAGCATAGTCTACTCCTCTGCTCGGCCGTCTATTCTTCGGCGTCTCGACTCTATCTACCACCGTGGATTACGTTTAGTGTCTGGAGCTTTTTACACCAGCCCTGTGGAAAGCCTTTATGCTGAGACTGCTGAACCTCCGCTATCCAATCGGCGGGCAGTCCTTCTGAGTCGTTATGCTAGCCATCTGTCTTCCATGCCTGCTAATCCAGCCCATGACCTTTTTTTCGACGCCTCCTTTGATGTCGGGTATGCAGGCCGCTCCTCCTCCCTACTACCCCCGGGAGTCCGCTTCCGTCAACTGCTCCATTCTCTTTCCTTCCGCTTTCCTAAAACCTTCTTGACAACTTGGGGTACAGCACCGCCTTGGCTCCGTCCCCGGATCGACTTGCTCAGAGACCTATGTCAATTTCCCAAGAGTGGTACCCCTACACTTGTTTACCGTCGGGCATTTGCTGCTCTATGTGCAAAAATGACGAAAGCCACATTTATTTACACCGATGGCTCGAAAACATCGTTAGGTGTAGGGAGTGCCTATATTGTTGGCGACACCCCAAATCACTTTCGGCTTCCCGACCAGTGTTCGGTTTATACTGCGGAGCTTTACGCTATTCTCCAGGCTGTCCACTACATCCGCCGCCATCAGCGGATACAGTACGTAATCTGCTCAGATTCTCTCAGCTCTCTCCTAAGTCTCCAAGCTCTTTACCCTGTGCACCCTCTGGTCCACCGGATTCAGGACTGTCTGCGCTTGCTCCACCTGGGGGGCGTCTCAGTGGCGTTCCTCTGGCTCCCGGGACACGCTGGTATCTGTGGAAATGAGGCGGCCGATATAGCGGCCAAGGCTGCAGTATCTCTTCCTCTGCCAGCTATTCAGTCTCTTCCGTTTACCGATCTACGGAGCGGTTTATGTCGCCAAGTTGCTCATTTATGGCATGCGCATTGGTCAACACTTCCCCATAATAAATTGCGGGAAGTGAAAGCCCTTCCTTGCGCATGGACCTCTTCCTCCCGAACGCGTCGTCGGGAGGAGGTAATTTTAGCTAGACTCCGGATAGGGCACTGTCTTTTTAGTCATCGACATCTTTTAAGCGGTGATCCTCCCCCACTCTGTCCCCACTGCTCTCAGCCGTGGACGGTCAGACACCTTTTAATTGAATGCCCCTATTTTAATCCGTTACGCTCCCGTCTACAGCTATCGCCTGATCTATCGTCGATTTTAGCAGATGACACGCGCTCAGCAGACCGCGTTCTACAGTTTATTAGTGACAGTGAAATGACGTCAGTCATTTGAAGCTTTTTTTTTTGGGGGGACAACCACCCCCTTTCTATAGCGGATTTTTAAGCATTCCTTCTGCCTTTAGTTTCTCAAATTTTATGACTTTGTTCCCATTGCTGCTGATTTTAAATTTCGTTTTTTTCCTGTTTTCTACGTCACGGGCTGGGCGCTAATGACCATAGAAGTTTTGCGCCCTAAAACCACAAACAAAAAAAAAAAAAAAAAAAAAAAACGTCGAAACTTTGAGAACCAGAAAATCGAAAGGAAACCACCATTGGTCAAACGACAAACCTTTTATTGAATGAAGATACTTTATGATTTAACATGCTATAATGCCATTTGCTAATTTTATGATCACTTATGCAATTATATTCACATGACTACTTACTGATGACTATCGTATTTTTTCTTGATAAGTGCCCTGCAAGGTAAGGTTAGCAGGTCGCTTTTCTTGTCGTTACACATCAGACCGTGCATATTTTTCCAGATGAATTTACACATTTTATGACGACTTATGCAATTATATTCACGTGACTACTTACTGATGACTGTCGTATTTTTTCTTGATAAGTGCCCTGCAAGGTAAGGTTAGCAGGTCGCTTTTCTTGTCGTTACACATCAGACCGTGCATATTTTTCCAGATGAATTTACACATTTTATGACGAATTATGCAATTATATTCACATGACTACTTACTGATGATTATCGTATTTTTTCTTGGCAAGTGCCCGGCAAGGTAAGGTTAGCAGGTCGCTTTTCTTGTCGTTACACATCAGACCGTGCATATTTTTCCAGATGAATTTACACATTTTATGACGACTTATGCAATTATATTCACGTGACTACTTATTGATGACTGTCGTATTTTTTCTTGGCAAGTGCCCGGCAAGGTAAGGTTAGCAGGTCGCTTTTCTTGTCGTTACACATCAGACCGTGCATATTTTTCCAGATGAATTTACACATTTTATGACGACTTATGCAATTATATTCACGTTACTACTTACTGATGACTGTCGTATTTTTTCTTGGCAAGTGCCCGGCAAGGTAAGGTTAGCAGGTTGCTTTTCTTGTAGTTACGCATCAGACCGTGCATATTTTTCCAGATGAATTTACACATTTTATGACCACTTATGCAATTATATTTATGTGATTACTTACTGATGACTGTCGTATTTTTTCTTGGCAAGTGCTCAGCAAGGTAAGGTTAGCAGGTCGCTTTTCTTGTCGTTACACATTAGACAGTGCACATTTTCCAGATAAAATTACGTATGATACGAATAATTATGCAAGTCTATCTAGTGATATATTAATTTTATCAAATTTTTTCTCTATTAAAGTCTTCAATTCTCGCCTCTATTAACTACACAACATACAAGCTGAACACAATGAAGGTCACATTTCTTGTCATCATTTTTTTTGTGTTTGTACGATTGTTTTCATATTTTGTTTGTATGCACTATGAAATAGTTAAAATATAGCAAACACCAGTTGACTTTGACATTTTGCCTTATGATATCTCAACATCGTGACTACTTTACTGCTACATTGTGATACACTGGGTACATTTTTGCCTCTGAACACTATCTATGTTTTTTCACATATTACGTTGTTTGTCATGTTATGCTGTATGCTTAATTATGTTACCATAAACCAGTCATTATTTAGTGAGTATATGATGTAAATGCAAGATATTAATCTTTGTTCATCAATTTCAGAAAGAAATGATGTGTGAAAGAAATAAATTAAACAAAATGGGAATTTCACCTTCGGAATGAACGAAAGAGAATGCAATACTTCGTGATGAAGAGTAAATGGATCAGAATTAACAAGCATTAACAAGAATATACTATACACATCGTAGAATAGCAGTCTTAACTAATTTTTTCTTTCAGAATACGAGGCGATTGATGGAGGCTGTCAGACAGAACTACACATCTTAGTTTTAGTGATGAAATATGATGGAAATAAGGAATAGTTGTATAATGAGTAATGAAAATATTTTTTGCAGATGATAATGAATGCTGATGAATAATGATGAAGAATATGCTACTATGGATAATGAAGTTTTTCTTTACAGGTGATGATAATAATGCTGTTATGATAATATAGATAATGAAGTGATGGATAATGAAGTTTTTTCTTTACAGATGAGGATAATGTGGAAGTTATGTATTCATGCTATGTAGTTATTTAAGTATTTGTTGCAGTTCGCTTTGACAGCAGGTGTTATATTGCATAGTATAATGACTGAAGGTTTTGGAAAGGACAGCTATGGAACACATTTTTATGCACATTTCACTACCTGTTAATTCGAAGTTCACTACTTTTCAGCATAAAATGCGTTTCTCCTTTCAGCTTAATAATTCAATTTTTTTGCAGGAGAAATTATTTATGAAATTAATGTGCTATAAGCAGTTGATCATTAAATCTATGTCATTTATGAATGTGATTACATATACTCTACTTGTTTCATAACCTTGCTACAGCTGACTCATGACGAATGACGTTACACATTTTCATTTACAGGAACAACCCAGAAGCAAATTTTTTCTTTTTCTCTTCTTGCTTTCCCCTATAAATTCCCAAAGCAATGCATTGCTACCAAAAAAATGTATTACCAGTCCCAAATAATGATACCAGTTTAAGAGAGTTCTGAGTAATTCTGATTAGCTCTGAATAGTGTGTCACTTGAGTAATGAATGCATAAATACTATGCACATAATTTCATTACTCTATTGAGATGACCAATGATTAATTAATAATGCTTTGTAACTGGGAAATGAATGCTACTGATTACTGTTTTGAGATGACCAATGATTAATTAATAACGCTTTGTAACTGGGAAATGAATGCTACTGATTACTGTATTGGGATGACCAATGATTAATTAATAATGCTTTGTAACTGGGAAATGAATGCTACTGGTTACTGTATTGAGATGACCAATGATTAATTAATAATACTTTGTAACCGGAAATGAATGCTATTGATTACTGTATTGGAATGACCAATGATTAATTATCAACATTATTCTGTAATACTATGTCATTGACTTTCTCCTGTTTTAAGTAATGACTTCTGATGATTTGTAATTAGGCAACGAATTTCAGTGTTCTCTGTAAAACTAATGACTTCTGATGATTTGTAATTAGGCAACGAATTTCAATGTTCTCTGTAAAACTAATGACTTCTGATGATTTGTAATTAGGCAACGAATTTCAATGTTCTCTGTAAAACGAATGACTACTGATGATTTGTAATTAGGCAATGAATGCCAATGTTCTCTGTAAAACAATTAATGAACATTTTTCTTTAATACTACATACATGGTACAGAAAAGTTCAATAACTGGGCTATGACTGCCGCAAACTACTAATGTAATTCCGAACGAAGACTAGTATGTGACTTAATGTCATTCACCTTCTGACCTAACTACCCTGAATTACTGCAATATCCATTTGTCCTGTATGTCCTCTTGATCATGGAGCATTATATTTGGTTTTTGCACTAATTCTACGTTGGTGTGCCTTGTAAGAGCGTGGTGTTGACACGACATGCTGTCCACCACCGTGAGCGATGGAGACGTTATTATGGTCCCACTGTTTGGTGTACCTGGTGTACTGCCAAAATGATAACATGGAATATTACTACGACATTTCAGTATCTTCGCAACGCTGATAAACACTTCTGGGAAAAGAACTTCAGATTGTCTTACTTGGTGTTGTACTTCTGTGGAAAGATATGGACTTTCAGTGCAGCTGCGTGCAACCTAAAGTGCTACAACCATGATGCAATCATTCCCTTTCCTATCCTAATTCTAGTAACATAATGAAAATCATTTTTTTTTTGCTAACATCATTTGTATTCATGGCCTATACATTTTTTTCGATTTGCTGATATATTCTGAATTTCAGTGTGTGTGCACTTTTGTCATTTTTCTAACATGATTTCTACCCATTGTATATACATTTTGTGATTTGCTAATATATTCTGAACTACAGTGCGTGTACACTTTTGTCATTTTTCTAACGTGATTTCTACTTATTGTATATACATTTTGTGATTTGCTGATATGTTCTGAACTATAGTAGATGTGCACTTATGTCACTTGTCAACATGATTTTTTTGCCATTACGTTTATTTGTTGTGAAAATGCTAAAGAGTTTTTCAGTGCGTGTGGACTTTTGTCATTTTTCTAACATGATTTCTACTCATTGTATGTGCATTTTGATTTGCTGATATGTTCTGAACTATAGTAGATGTGCACTTATGTCACTTGTCAACATGATTTTTTTGCCATTACGTTTATTTGTTGTGAAAATGCTAAAGAGTTTTTCAGTGCGTGTGGACTTTTGTCATTTTTCTAACATGATTTCTACTCATTGTATGTGCATTTTGATTTGCTGATATGTTCTGAACTACAGTACATGTGCACTTATGTCATTTGTCAATGAGATTTGTACTCATTATGTTTATTTGTTGTGAAAACGTTGAAGAATTTTTCAGTGCATGTGCACTTATGTAATTTGTTAATATGTTTTGTACTCACATTTTATCATTGTCTAATATGTTTTGTACTTGGTGCATGTGCACCATATTTACTTCATGTTCTATATCTGTATATATGCTGTAATTGTAAAGTTAATTAATTATGAAAAAATTTGTTGCTCGTGGAAAGTCCAAAAGACTCACCATCACTGCCAAATTTTTGCCCCCCCCCCAGTGGAGGGTTGTGAAACGCGTATGTATTCAGTACCAGCGATGGCGAGGCATGACAGAATCTCTGACCAGAGAGTTGTTTATCGTTGCTAGTCTGCACTTGACCGTGCGAGAGTTCAGTTGCGAGTTGTACTCAGTCGGAAGTAGTGTGTGAGGTGTCGGCGGGCGTCGACATGGGTTTCTGGTCACGGTTCGGGACGAGGTATATTGGTAAATAAGGTAATGAAGCAGTATTGCGGTCAGCCAAAAATATCTGTTAATTGTAATTAATTTGTTCAAGAAATGCCCCAATAATAATTTTGTTTTCAAAGCAATCATTTTTAAGAAAAGAACCATTCCAATTGAAATAATATTTCCTATGCTTTTCCTCCCAGAATCAATTTATCAGATTAATTATTGCACAGGGCCTAAGGTCAGCGCAGCTGCCCTTATAAAATTTATCAGGTTCACCATAACGTTAATTTTGTGGGGACTTAACATTTTTGCACATTTTTATTATCATTGAGTTTTATTACTGTGGGAAGCTAACATTTGGCACTATTTGCAATTCTATTCAATTCATTTCATTTTCATATTTTCATGGGGAGGTTACACTTAGCTCCATTTATATTTAATTATTATCTTTCATTTTTGCGGGGAAGTTACAACCATCTCTCCTGCAAACAGAAACGCAAAATACATAAATTTTATGTTGCATACAAAGGACCTGTCATAATTAGCCGAATTGCTCATGATAATGCTGTGGAACTAATGAACCTAAAAAGAGGCAAAACCTTACGACTTCACCATGTGAGCCATATCAAAAACTGCCAAGGTCAAAAGATCGAAGCCAACTTCGTGATTATACCTAAACTAACTGTAGATTTGATTATAGGTGCAGATTTTTCAAATGAGAGGGGAGCGATAATAGATATGGGTGTAACATTGTGCTTTAATTTGCTATGAAAGCGGTGCTGATAGACAATAAAAGCGGTTTAAAAGCTGTGAGCTGTCTGGGGAAGTGAACCTTGCATTACTGAGCAACTGTTTCACCAGGTATCCAGTCTAGCTTACCAAATTCCCAACCATACTAACATTAATTATAATCTTTTAATAGTCATACGACAACTGGTGATATATATATAAAAGAGAATTTAAATAAAAAGAAATAAATCAGTTTATATTTGGAAATTTATTTTAACATTGATCATTGAAATTTCAGCATATTAAACTTGAGTCATAACTAAGCTGGTGCCTTATTTAGGATTGTGTAAATGTGAGTTTGTAATCGTATGGAACACATCAAATAGGGAGCCAAGATTGGGAGACTACATACAACACTGCATTCATAAAATAACACACGAAGAACATTGAAACATATACACGAGGAAATTAACCACAACCAACCGATTCAATTTTCACCCAAAGAAGTTACGTTCGTAGCGCAATCCTGTCTGTCATGTAATTACCACACACTAGTATGCTAAATACATACTAACTCTCTGTGAAATCTTCCCAAAAAGAATAGCTGAGGGCTACTTTGATGATTACACCACATGCTTCACGTGGTCAACTTGGTTTACACAAAGAGTGTAACTCCACAATAATTTTGATAGTTAAAATAAATTAGATCGAAAAGCAATTTACAAAAGAAAAACCTCGAACTGGTTGCTAACGTCTTACTATTAACCTGATGGGCCAAACAATTGTATAAACACGTGGTACTGGTCTCACAAAGTACACCCCACATGGGTTGAACATAAAGAAAAGTTGCTATATTGAAAAATATTGTCAACACGAGACGTTATAATCTCACGCACATTCGCATTTAAGATTGATGATCTTAGTTAGAGTTACTGATCAACACGTGGTTCCACTTTACTCACAAAGTAGTGACAAAGTAACTACTGGAAGATATTCTGAACTTCACACTCGAAATACACTGCGTTGCAATTTAAGGTAACATTAGATATTTTAGAGCTAAACCTGAAATAAAGGTGATTAAATTTTCAGTTAGGCTGAACTTAAGAAATCCATTGTCCTACAGACTTAGCAGACACGCGCTTAGCCGGAGATCTTACCACTTCAGACGCTCGCCGCGGACAGACTGCTCTGGTCCCTGCCTGAGGGTGGCTCACAAATACACTCCTGGAAATGGAAAAAAGAACACATTGACACCGGCGTGTCAGACCCACCATACTTGCTCCGGACACTGCGAGAGGGCTGTACAAGCAATGATCACACGCACGGCACAGCGGACACACCAGGAACCGCGGTGTTGGCCGTTGAATGGCGCTAGCTGCGCAGCATTTGTGCACCGCCGCCGTCAGTGTCAGCCAGTTTGCCGTGGCATACGGAGCTCCATCGCAGTCTTTAACACTGGTAGCATGCCGCGACAGCGTGGACGTGAACCGTATGTGCAGTTGACGGACTTTGAGCGAGGGCGTATAGTGGGCATGCGGGAGGCCGGGTGGACGTACCGCCGAATTGCTCAACACGTGGGGCGTGAGGTCTCCACAGTACATCTATGTTGTCGCCAGTGGTCGGCGGAAGGTGCACGTGCCCGTCAATCTGGGACTGGACTGCAGCGACGCACGGATGCACGCCAAGACCGTAGGATCCTACGCAGTGCCGTAGGGGACCGCACCGCCACTTCCCAGCAAATTAGGGACACTGTTGCTCCTGGGGTATCGGCGAGGACCATTCGCAACCGTCTCCATGAAGCTGGGCTACGGTCCCGCACACCGTTAGGCCGTCTTCCGCTCACGCCCCAACATCGTGCAGCCCGCCTCCAGTGGTGTCGCGACAGGCGTGAATGGAGGGACGAATGGAGACGTGTCGTCTTCAGCGATGAGAGTCGCTTCTGCCTTGGTGCCAATGATGGTCGTATGCGTGTTTGGCGCCGTGCAGGTGAGCGCCACAATCAGGACTGCATACGACCGAGGCACACAGGGCCAACACCCGGCATCATGGTGTGGGGAGCGATCTCCTACACTGGCCGTACACCACTGGTGATCGTCGAGGGGACACTGAATAGTGCATGGTACATCCAAACCGTCATCGAACCCATCGTTCTACCATTCCTAGACCGGCAAGGGAACTTGCTGTTCGAACAGGACAATGCACGTCCGCATGTATCCCGTGCCACCCAACGTGCTCTAGAAGGTGTAAGTCAACTACCCTGGCCAGCAAGATCTCCGGATCTGTCCCCCATTGAGCATGTTTGGGACTGGATGAAGCGTCGTCTCACGCGGTCTGTACGTCCAGCACGAACGCTGGTCCAACTGAGGGGCCAGGTGGAAATGGCATGGCAAGCCGTTCCACAGGACTACATCCAGCATCTCTACGATCGTCTCCATGGGAGAATAGCAGCCTGCATTGCTGCGAAAGGTGGATATACACTGTACTAGTGCCGACATTGTGCATGCTCTGTTGCCTATGTCTATGTGCCTGTGGTTCTGTCAGTGTGATCATGTGATGTATCTGACCCCAGGAATGTGTCAATAAAGTTTCCCCTTCCTGGGACAATGAATTCACGGTGTTATTATTTCAATTTCCAGGAGTGTACAAACGGAAGTGGCCAGAGGGGCAGCTTCCTATACCAACATGACAAGGGACGGACAGGACCATACTAAGGATAGATACCTCTTTGCTTTTAGAAAGCGTAGCTACCTGTTCCGACGTTGGTCCTACTGTTCTCTAGCAGACAGGCTTGTCTGCTACCCTCAAGCATGCAACTAGAAATACATTTGCTCATTCATCCTCTCACACAGGAGGGGGGATGACAGTATCTTATCATATACAGTATATAAAAAAAAGCGGATGTAGGTTCCGTATGAGACTGTGTGACATGAATTACATATAAACTGTGCTTTAAAGTGTGGTAGTGTGACTGATCGTTCTTGTTTATGTGTAAAAGTAACACGTTCCACTACTCAGTCTCCTCCCAGATAGTCAGAAACGCCACAGTAAATTTAGAAGAGGAATTTATGCCGTAAATGACAACAGATTTTAAAAATTAACATGAAAGGAATCCAACAGAGACCTTTCATGGGGAAAGGTAGCGCAACATTTGGGAATGTCACAATTCTCTTTGAGCAAATGCTAAAATTAGAAGAAATACCAGTCACAAACAAACAATTAAGAATGTGAGATAAAGAGGATGAAGAATTAGAATGGTAAGCACAGAAAGGGGAATCGCCTCAGCTCACGTTAGAAGTCCATAAAGAAGTCAACGAAAAATTGCAAGAAGTTCAAGGTATTTCAGAACACAGTAAAAGAGAATTAGAGGGTATTTTATGAGATAAAGCAAGGTATTTTTACCGAAGACTGGCAGTATTAAACACTTTCAGTACAAGTTTGAAGATTAATTTTATTACTGGTAAATAATCAGCGCAATATTTCAAGATTATGTTGCAGATAAGATCGTCAGGAGAAAGAAGAATTAAGAGAGAGGAAGGTGGGAAAAAGAAAGTAATTTCAATAAAAACAAAAACAAAAATAACACCAATAGTACCATAGATTAAGGTGAAGGGATAAAGCGTAGATAGTCTAACAGCATGAAATACTAAAATGCTATACACCATGACACTACACAACAATAAAAAACGAATTTGAGGATTCTTGTAAACATTAAGACTCAAAATATCTTAGAATTGCAACATGGAAAGGGCGCCGAAATTTGTAAAGCTTTTAAGAAGGCGTAAAACAATGTAGGTACTAGATATATCTTAGATGATTATAAGTAAAACTTTTTGTAAGAACCATTGTAAAAACTCAAGCAAGGACAAGATACAATGACCCACAAGTTGCAACGTGAGAAGTATCAAGAAAGGAATGGATGTAATTAGCAAGACACGATTCCTACAAGGCAGAAGTGTCGAGAGAAGGGAAAGGACACCAAGACCAACAGAAGGCCCTTGTAGCCAAAGTGGGCAGTAAATAAATCTGCTGCCAAGCTGAACCACAGGGTGGCGGAACCCTGCTGGGACAGAACACGGAACCACACAGTGGCGGAACCCTGCAGAGACACGACAGGACACAGAACACCAGAAGGGTCTCCGAACGCCCCGACTCAGCGGAGTGAGCAAAAACCAGCCCGACGAGAAGACCGCTTGGGCAAGCCACCACTGGCAAAAAAATATGTGTGAAAGTCACACTACTGCTATTAAACAGCATGCTGATGCACAAAACTGAAGAAAACTTCCACAAAGTAAAAATGACACGCCCAAACAATTTATCAAACTGTTACTAAGAGGAGAACTTCAAAGCGACTAGTTATCAATAAATATATCCATATCCTGCCCAGAGAAGAACTAAGAAGCAAGTAAGAAGCAGAGAAAAAGCAGGAAGAACAGAAGTTAAAGATTCGCAAGATTGAGACCAAGAAAGAAGATATGTGAAGAATAGATGGCATACATTCCCAAATCCCTATCCTATTGTAAACTAGTCGTCTGTGAAGTATTACAACGAAAAACGACCACTTTCAGTGGCACATAACGAGGACTATCACGCATACAAAGCCAGTAAACCACGAGATTCTGCACTCACAGCTCCATTCCATTATGGGACCTCCACAACAGCAACACACACTTGCAAAGCCAACAAGGAACGACGAACGAAGCTGTACATCAAATACTTGCCCACATCCATCTCGCTCAAGCCCTTCATGCAAAAACATTCGCCAACCTCATGCTTAAACATTCATAGGATTGTGTGAATGTGTGAAATCAAATTATGTGATGTAGGAATTGTGCAAAAGAAACGTGTGAATAACTAAATAAGTTAAGCCCACCAGACAGCTAATAAACTACAAAATAACAGTCATTGACTATGGACTTAAGTAAAAAATAGACTACCAATAAAAATATGCCATTAGTTCGGAAATGGACAGTATATAAAGAACAAAAGTAAGGCATAATAAACACTAAAACTATATGCCATTTATTTTCTCCTCATAAAAGTAAAACAATAACTATATTTTACTTACTTTCTCCTTATAAAAACAAAGAATAAAAAAATTATCTTGTTGGATGTTTTCCCTTTTTTTTTAACAAAATGATTCAAATGGCTCTGAGCACTATGGGACTTAACATCTGTGGTCATCAGTCCCCTAGAACTTAGAACTACTTAAACCTAACTAACCTAAGGACATCACACACATCCATGCCCGAGGCAGGATTTGAACCTGCGACCATAGCAGTCGCGCGGTTCCGGACTGAGCTTTTTTTTTTAACATTTGTACCATTTATTAGGATAATATCTCAATACTTGTGTATGTATATTTCCTTGTCAAAGCAATTCTTGGAAATAATTCTTATTTGTTAGTGTAACAATGTTGAAATGAGTGTCTGGAAACAAAAACATTTTACTTGTACATGATATTTAGAAAATGTGTTAGGAATAGATTTTACTTAATTGCTACATTTATAAAAACAATATTTCTAAGAAAATCGATGTGAAAGACTCCTCAATTTCGATAACAATTTTCTTAAAAAAACTTCACAATTAAATAAAGAAAGAAAATAATTAAAAATAATAATTATAATAGAATAAAAATATCCTTCCCTTGTCAACATAAACATATTTTTGATAATAATGTGGAAGAATATAAAAATATAAACTAGTAATACAAACTAGCATAGAACAGAATAACGTGGCTGAACAGTAGGCAACAAAATTTAGATAACGGAATAATTTTTGACTGGCTTAGACAACGATTAAATCATTGCCTAACTTCAGTGCAAAAATTAAGTTCGAAGGGTGGTGATATGTAAGGTGTCAGGCAAATCCAACACCTTCCATGAAAACCCTGACATGATAAGCAAATCCAGTAGTATGTCACATAGCTCCGAATAAATCGTGACATTAAATTAACCAAAGTAATACGAGTAACGAGTGAGCAAATGGAATACCACAGACTAACACAAGAATGCCTAAATGCATGTCATACCTTCCCACCGTGAGACAGACGCAGTTCCGAGGGGAGAAACGAGAACAGAAGCCGAGAGCAGAACTCTGTTAAGCTAGAAGGCCCTACGATAAGGGACGGACACCCACGTCGCCAGCTAACCGCTAGGACCACCCCACAGCCCATGATAAAAGCTAGAGCCCTCCAGAAGAACAGTATAGATCTTACGATAACACTAAAAGGGCCACACCAGCCGCAAGTTTTAGCGTGAGACTTTTTCGCGTCTCTGTTACGTCAGGACCACCCCCCAGCCCATGTTAAAAGATAGAGCCCTCCAGAAGAACAGTATAGATCTTACGATAACACTAAAAGGACCACACCAGCTGCAAGTTTTAGCGTGAGACTTTTTCGCGTCTCTGTTACGTTGCAAACTTTAAAAACATTGTCCCACCACGAGAAGTATAACGTTTCCCATTGGATAGACAGAATATTTGTAGGCAGAGCTTAAGGTTAACATTGAGACCCTGATTGGTCAGATGAAAACACAGCCAGATAGTTTTTTTTTAAACCAACTTCGGTAAATTGTAGTAAGGAGAAGTTAACAAAGAGTTGCTTCCGAGACGGCGAGATGCATGGAGCTGCATCGGCCGCCACCCCCTGACGAACACCGACAAGGTAATGAACGCACGCGATGCCTCATTTTTGAACGCACAAGGCTTCTCTCAGAACTGCAGAAATCTCATCTGTTACATCCCCTTTTTACGTAACTGTCGATCGTCAATTGAAGCTCATGGTATTCACATTTGCTACGTAAGTTAAAATCTGAAACGTGATGATTTTTCTGTTATATAATTATTGAGAAGCCACATCAGCCACTGTAATTTACGACAAGATAGATAAGTAATTAAAGATAATTGAGGGTCGTTGTAGACCATTTTGATAGTTTTCTCTTTTGTGAAACTTAATTTAAACCTAGATTATAGATGTGATATGGCATAGGTCATCCTTCGATCCATTGTAGAACTTGGAAACCCATTCAGGGAATATTCGTTCACATTTTTGTTGAACGCAGTTGGTTTTTACCATCCTGTATTAAAACATTTCCTTTTATCAATAGTGCAATTTATAAACAATGTTTTGTGAGTAGAATAAAATTTCCAATGGTAAACTTAACTGCTTTATCGACTTTATTTTACCAGCTAACTAAAAATAGGAAAGCCTTGAACCCCTTCCACTAAATTTAGTTAGTATTAAGATTCTTTTACAGGGAGTGAAGTGGAGCTCACGCTGAAATCATTAAGTATTTGGTTATATCATCGCTAGTCTCGCTGAACTCTTCTGAACTCTACATGTCATGTGTGGTCTGACGTCTCCTTACCAGCAACAGGTCCCAGGTTCAAACTAGTCAATTCCCTAAAAAACACGCTCTGAGCGTCGTTGCGCGAAAGTGGCAGGGAGACACGATATAGAACATTAGACACCACGCAGAATGTTAGATTCCTACTCAGCGTGTGCACGCTAACCAGACAGCAACACTCGCCTTGGTAAACAGTGTACATTTTTCTATTGTCTATTCTCAAACCACAATTTATGAAAGATGTTTATATTTTATTAATAGGATTAAGTAGAAAAAATTAATATTTCTCATGTTGGAAACAACTGTGGTAGCAGGGAATGTCTGCACCAAAGTATTGTTGGCAGGAGAGACCGCACATTGATATAATTTTAAAAGGTCGGGAAAGACCACGTATGGATACATTTTAAGAAAAGTGAGGGAAAGGTAGCAGGGATTGTCTGCACCAGAAAGCATTGTTGGCGAGAGAGACCCCACTTTAGCGTTCGTAGGAAGTGAATAGTAAGCGAGAAGTGAAGCGAGTCGGTAGCAGGTCTGAAGCGAGAGGTTGAGAGGAGCGGTGTGCCTGCCAGCCACCAGCTATGATTTACAAGAGATTATAACCGGATGTACAGAGACATCAGCTAACTATTATCATAAGAGGAACTAATATTATTGAATTATTTTTTTGAGAAACTCAAGACCACTGAAAGTATGTTTGCGCAATGCTAGTTGTAAGATTATTGTAAAAAGTAAGTCCCATTTGAACGTCTGTAAAATCATTTCATTCAGAATATAATTAATTTTTGCCAGCAATATTGCATTACTGATTATAATCCATCCCAAAAACCATCAACGTAAAACTTTGCAAAATTTTATTGTTGTCAAGAAAAAGTTTAACTATAAATTACGTAACTTCAATCAAATTAATTAAAGAATAACGTCATCTTTGGTAATAAATACAGCCACTTATCATGACAGCCCACCAGCAGCTAATAGAGTATAGTAAAACAGAGTAAGTATGTTCATGTCGCAGTTCGATGTAGCAGTCAGATGGCGATCCAGTAACAGTAAAAAAGGTAAGGAACAGTTTTGGGTTATTGCAGGTAACGACTGAGGGCCACGACTACGACACATTCTATGTTCGTCGAAATAATCAGAAAATCACTTTTAATAAGCAGCATTTAAATTTGTATGCGAAAATTGAGAAAGAGAATTAATTTCAAAGGGAAGATTTTATTTGTTATTATTAAGCAAGAGTTAGAAATCCTAAGGCAAGGTTTCGTAGATTATTGTAGAAGGGAAGGTTGCGTAACAAAAGAGATATAGAGAAGACGAGAAGGTTTCAACAGCTACTGATTGCTTAGAATACTATGACCTCGCACGGGTTTACAATAGCGATCTCCTTTAAGGATTATGTATTCGAAAAGTGAATTTGCTGATCACGATACACTCAGAAGACGTCCTCCCCCATCAGGCCCACAACTCGCCTCCTTCACCCAGAAGAGCTGCTTGCTGACCCCTCAATTCCGCGAGCTCCAAAACGCTACACGAATTCGTTCCAGCGTTGAGGCTTTTCATCCAGTCAGTTTTAGGACCAGAATGGAAGCACTTTTGTTGACCGTTCCATGATCCCATTAATAACAACCCTTAACATATTGCGGCCTTCTGTCTGGATCATTCAGAAATTTTTTCCAACAGTTTCAGAAAAACATCCACCTTACGGCAACCTAGTAGATTCCAGCCCCAAATCACTTTAGATGGGTGGCTAGAAAAAGGCCTATTGATCATCTACAGTCTGCACAGAGCACCCCCTCCCCCTTTCGCCCCACCCGTTTCGGCATACCGGGAACCAGTAGTAGCACCCACAATAGCCAAGAAGATGAATCCACGGGTGCAGTCAAGAATGATTTGTTACAACGCGCATAATATAAGTCGCTGCCCCACTACTGCATAGGAATTTCGCAAAATAATATGAGCCCGATTGTGTGCACGGGGGAATAAGCGAAATAAGTCCCCACATGATGGCAAAAGCAAATAAGATATCAGAAGTAAGATGGCACAAGCGAAGAAAGCTTTCTGATGTGAAAGATCTCTCCATTTTACTGGTCGGCGTTACCGTCTTTGTAGAACCCTGGCTTCCTCTGTCATCTGCCTCCATCTTTCTCTGTCCATCACTTTCCTTTTCCAATTCGTGACTCCCACTTCTTTGATATTCTTCTCCATATCTTCACGCCACTTTTTCCTAGGTCTTCCTCTTCTCTTTCGGCACTTTCATACTTCGAGTTTGGTTCAAATGGCTCTGAGCACTATGGGACTTAACATCTGAGGTCATCAGTCCCCTAGACTTAGAACTACTTAAACCTAACTAACTAAGTACATCACACACATCCATTCCCGAGGCAAGATTCGAATCTGCGACTGTAGCAGCAGCGCGGTTCCGGAATGAAGTGCCTAGAACCGCTCGGCCACAACGGCCGGCTACTTCGAGTTTCTGGCAGCCTTGAAAAAATCCATCCCATCTTATTCTTCCTTGCTTGATTTTTCACTACGATAGTGATATTCAACTGTTTGTCGGCAGTTCTGCACTTGTTCTTATTATCCAGCTTCCTTCCTCTTTTACCGCCCCAAATACGTTTCTGAAAACCTTGCTTCCTCGTCTCAACAACCAGCCTTCCTCCTTTGTGGTCATCACCCAGACTTCCGATCCAGCCATTACTATAGGTCTTAATATAGTCAAATATATTTGGACTTTTGTATTCCTACTAACATTTCTGGAATTGAAAACAGTCTACAAGGAATAATAACATCGGTTTCCACTTGCTATCCTTTCCTGAATTTGTGCTGCCGTCCTGTTATCTTCTGTTATTATCACGCCTAAGTATTTAAATTTTTCCACTCTTTGGTACTCTTACCAGTTTGTTTTTATTGAAGCCTCTCTTCTATCTCCGCCAGTATCTCCCTTCATCATACTCGTACTTCGTTTTACCTACATTAATTTCCAGTCCAAACTTCAGCACTGCTCCTTCCAATGCAGCATCATTATCGTTCAAGGGTCAGAAACTTGCTGCAATTAATGCTACATCATCAGCGTGTGCCACGAGCTGCACCTGCCGTTTAAATATTGTTGCTCGTGGGTTTGTAGGCATTTGCCGATACCTTCTCTAGTGATATCATGAAAGCCACTTGGAATCTGAAGACATTTGAGAAACCTGAAAGGCCTCTACTGACATCATATACTGATATGGAATTGAGGAAGAAGTTTCTGAAGGTGTACATCTGGAGCACTCTTATGAAACGACCCTTCAGAAAATTAAGAATCACTGTGCTGGAAAAACTCTTACGTTATTTGATTTTCAAACAGCTGAGCAAAACTGAACGTACTCAGACATTTCTCTCTTTACTCATTCTGATCATCACTAAACTGACACACAACATTTTAGCGCAACGCAATCTGACTTTCAATAACCCCTACAAAAGAATGGCCCTGACTTACAATAAACTATACCTTTCATGAATCACTTACCTCACAAAAATCTTCGTTACTCAAACTACTGCAATACAGCGAGCGCCAATACTGCCAGCTAAGTAAAAGATTCTAACTACTGAAGGCACTAACTACTGATAGGCATAGTTAGCAAATGAAAGATTTTGATACAGAACAAACAATGTATTTACCTTAATAGCGTTCAAAAGTCATTATATATACACACACACACACACACATATATATATATATATATATATATATATATATATATATATATATATGTCCTTAGGTTAGTTAGGTTTAAGTAGTTCTAAGTTCTAGGGGACTGATGACCTCAGCAGTGCTCAGAGCCATTTGAACCATTTTTTCGACCATCGGAAATCCAGAGTATAGGAAACCGAATATATATATATATATATGTATATATGTATATATGTATATATAATCAATCAGTTCATGACATCCAGTCTTACAAATTTCCTTTTTCTGACGGACACACGTCCAGATCGTCGGCTCTCAAAACTCTGGCATCTCTCTCCCCACATCCACCACTGCTGGCGGGCTCACCTCCAACTGCCCAACGCTACGCGCTGTTCACATCCGACTGACCAACAATACACAAGCGAATATTCCAACAATGAGTCCAACCAGCCACAGACTGCACACAGCGCAGTCAGCGATTTTCATACACAGCACTACATGGCATTACCAACATAAAAACCTAAACAGCCTACTTACACTGTACTGTACTGAAGTGAAACTTCGACCATCGGGCCGGCCGTGGTGGCCGAGCGGTTCTAGGCGCTTCAGTCCGGAACCGCGCGGCTGCTACCGTCGCAGGTTCGAATCCTTCGGGCATGGATGTGTGTGATGTCCTTAAGTTAGTTAGGTTTAAGTAGTTCTAAGTTCTAGGGGACTGATGACCTCAGCAGTGCTCAGAGCCATTTGAACCATTTTTTTCGACCATCGGAAATCCAGAGTATAGGAAACTGAAATAATTTGAAATACAGTGGCTTAGAAGACGTTAATAATTTCGTGGGAAGATACAGCACGAAATGAAGAAGAAAGAAATTTATGCGAGACCTTTACCAGAAGAAGTGGCAAGTTATTGGGACATCTGCTATGGCATCCGGTAATACTTAAGTGGGCGTTGGAAGGCGCCCTAGAGCCAGAAATGCTGTTGGCAGACAAAGATTAAAATGTGCAGAGCAAATCACACTGCCTGATCAGAAGTATCTGGACACCCCTATGTAATGTGGAATGGACTACTAGACGCCACGGGAGGCCGACCAGCCAGTATAAAGGGAGGTGGGGATTGCTGTGTTGTCAGTAGAGAGGCAGTAACAGTGGAATGCATCGTAAGGAGAGCTCACTTTGACTTCGAACGTGGACTGGTCATTTGATGTTATTTGAGTAACAGATCCGCCGGGGCATTCCAACTCTTCTAAAGGTGTCCATTACGATTGTTGGTGATGTGATTGTAAAGCGCAAACTCGAAGAAACAGCCACATCTAAGCTGAGGTTATGCATATCTTGTGTACTGACGGACGGGGACCGTCGACCACTGCGGAAGGTGGTTGCAAAGAGCTGTATGAAATCAGCAGAAGGAATCACCTGCGAGTTCCAAAGTGCTACCAACACTGCTGATGACACAATGACTTTGAACGCTGAGTTACAATGGATGACGCGCAGTGTTCGAGCAGCTCTTCATAAGCGACGCCTGTCTGCAGTCAGAACCAAGCGATGCGACGCCACTGCACTGCGGAGGACTGGGAGCGAATGAATCCCGCCATTCGGCCGAATCCGTGAGTGATGCTTACGTTTAGAAATCACACTATACCCTGTGGCAGTCTGATGGACGGGTTTCGGTTTCACGAATGCCTGGAGAGCGTCATTTTTAGCACCAATAGTGAAGTATGGAGTAGGAGATGCTAGGGAAGGGGAGGTGCTTTCCGTCCTTAGGCTGTGTTCCCATTATTGTGCTTCAGAAAACGTTAAATGCAGTAGGATATGAACACATTTTACGGCATTGTGTACTGCGTACGGCTGAGGAACGGGTTGGTCGCCGACTGTTTGTATCAGTATCACAATGCACCTTGTTACAAAGCAGTATGTATGAGGCAATGGTTTGTCGACAATAACGATCCTGAAATGGTCTGGGCTGCCCAGAGTTCCGGCCTGAAATCAATCTAACACATTAGGGATAAGTTAGAAGGTCGAATTCACTTCAGATTCCAGCGTCCAAAGTCACTTAACTCCCCCGCTTTCGACTCTTGAGGAAGAACGGTTTGTCGTTCCTCCATAGACAATCAGACACATCACTGAAAGTGTCGCCAGCAGAGTTCAAGTTGTTATAAAGACGTAGGGTGGAGTGTGGACACAGCTCATTCCGGTATCCACTAATTCGTATCTGGATACTTTCTGTCAGAGAGTGTATAAAGGATGTTCATTTCTTGATCCCATTTTCTAACTTACTGTAACCTGTTAGTGGTGCCTTTAGGTTCCAGTTTCTACTATAAGGTGTCAACGACCTGTATCGTATGGTTTCAGAGCCTTGCGGAAATGTGCTTTAGTCGTACCGAACCATCCAGATTTTAATTCCATCAGGTGATGGAATGGGGTGGCTGCAGGAGTAGTTGTGTATTTCATATGGTGGAAGCTGGTCTGTGTGACCTGGTTCATGCAAAAACATATCCTTTGTCGTTTAGCTTAAACTGGCTGTGCTGGAAGGATTTTATCGAGTCATACTAGTTGAGGCATCTTCACTTGGCAGCGTTAGTGGCAGAGAGTTGATTTTCCTATCGCGAAGCGCCCTCAAATTTCCGCGCATGTTGAGTGGCTTTACAAGTGTTTCCTACGATGGTCAACGCAAAGGATTTCCCATGACCTCATTAAATAGTTTTCTATAAATACTATTTCCATAATTGCCGCAAGATGAATTTCCAGACGGCATTATCAAATAGAGATGTGTAATTAGCAGAAGGAGAGTCAGTGCCATTAGGTACGGCTGTGATGCAGGCAAGAAAGTTAATCATTAACTGAAAATAGTGCTGACAGGGTGGAAGATCAAATGTTAGACCATACTGCACACAACAAACAGTAAAGTTTCGAGTCGGTTATGGCGGACAGACGATAGAATATTTGGAGTCCTTAAGCGTGCTGAGTATTACAATTTTCCAGCAGTTCTGAGACGTCAATGGTTTCACTCCATTACGAGCAGGAACAGAAAATTGCAATTTTTGATTACCTTCACGAGAGCCTACAGTGGAAGTGGGTACTGGAGCTTTCTGATGTTGCCTATGTGCTTGTTTCTCTTTGTTGGCAGCCCTGTTTTAGGCCCGTCGGTGTGGCCGAGCGGTTCTAGGCGCTTCAGTCTGGAACCGCGCTGCTGCTACGGTCGCAGGTTCGAATCCTGCCTTGGGCATGGATGTGTGTGATGTCCTTAGGTTAGTTAGGTTTAAGTAGCTCTAAGTTCTAGGGGACTGATGGACTCATATGTTAAGTCCCATAGTGCTCAGAGCCATTTGAACACTGTTTTAGTAGGTGTTTGGACTAACAGAAAGTACTGAAGGATTCTGTGGAAGGAACAGAGTTGGCTGAGTTTCATTCTAACTGTAGTTAGCTGCGTTTTCTCTGCGAAAACCAGCGTGTTTGTATACGTGCGACTGTGGGCGTCACTTCACCTCACTCTCGCGTGGTCTACTGCCGTCGACATCGTCCAACGCTCTGCCTCATCAACTAGTGTGGAGCTTCACTCCATTACTTATAGGTGGCCTCCTCAGATACGTTTCTGGAACGATATTTCAATACAAGCTGAGTTCGGCGATCACGTTGCATTTCATGTGTGGAATCCAGGCTTAAGAGCAAGTTGACAAACTCGGCAGTAGCTTCGAGAACAACATCACTGACAAAACAAGATCACTGACGGATCACCAGCTATTAAAATAGCGACTGAGGACATAAAAGTAGGACGTGTGCCTAGCACCACATTTACCCAGATGTACTAATGCAAAATGATCGCTTCTAAATACGTTACGAAGGAACGCCGTATTTCCGCGGAGCACTGTTAAAGGATATTGAAGGCTCTTATTCAGTGGACCACGTTGTGGATGGAGCAGACACCACATACTGTAACGTCTGTATGGAAATTGCTGGAAGAGTGGCTCAGTGTTTCGAGGGGCGTCATACTAGGTTAGTTTGTATTGTAAACATGACAGAGCGATGACGACGAGAGCAGTCCCAACATGATGGATGCGAGGAGTATATGTCTATCAGTGTTAACGGTCGAAGGACAGTTCACACTACATCAACAATTAGGCATTACTGAATGGAAAGCGACCGCCACAATGCTGCGCTCATCGTGTTAGATAAGACTTGTTGGAAGCTGGCCTAGGAGCAAAAGTGCCACTACCTAAATTTCCTGTCACTCATCATCACTGTGCATCTCTCCACCTTTGATTGTGAGAAGAGCGGCAGCTAGTGTCGTGTATGAGATGGCGATTCTGGACTGATGCCGGTCATCGTGGTTTGTCAAGCAATAACCTGCAGTGTTACTACAGCTCAGTTGTAGAGGAACACTAAACAGTGAGGGAAGCACCCAGGACATCACCTAGTCACTGTTATTGTCAGGAAGATATGATCTTCCAGCAGGGTACTGCCCGTGCGTATGTAACTCTCTCGTTACTCTACGCACTCTCCAAGATGTTCATCAGCCCCTTGAGCAACATCGATCACTAGACTTGTCCTACATTAACCACGTGTAGAACTCGAAGGGACAACGTGTGACGACGTCTCCGTTACCACCAACATCCAGTGATCATTTGTGACAATGATTGGAGATAATGAGGCAGAATATCTCCCAAAATGATATTCGCCTCATCTACAGGGATGGCGGGCCGGACGGAGGATAGGTTAAGGGGACGGACTGAGAGGTGCAAATCACGTATAATATTGGCAATACTGATTAGTAACACTAATGTGAACTAACGTCATTTGGTCTGTCAAAACCGTAACTGCCACATTTACGTCAGTTCATTGTTGTCTTCCTAAGAATGTGTGTTAAAGTCTGTGCTATAAGTCCCGGAGATGATCATATTTTTAAAGAAAAATAAAGCACATACTGTAGAACTTCACTATCAGTTGTGTGAAACATATTTCCTGACATAATGTGTGAAGTAAAAGTGACGAAAGGCTTAGTGTCCATACTGGCGATTTCGTGAGGGCAGTAGTCCTTTTACGATAAACAATCCTAGAGACTTTTCCGAAATCGCAAAGACTAGTCTGCTTCTAAAAATTTTGAAGAAAGTGAGAAATAGGAAGATCTGTGCGCAAAAGTGACTAAAATTCCAGACAAAAATTTGGGGTATATGGTTTGAAGAAGCTTGTTTTTCGATTTTAAAAGAGCGTTGGAAAGAAATCCTAATTATGTAGGAGAAAAATAGAATGTTAATTTTTAAGGCCATTAATATATTTGTAATATTTTCAATTGTTTCAATTTAATTACTATTCGGTCTAAAATTTGAATTGTAATACGTGTAATGGTCCTTATTTACGAATAGAGGACTACAGTGTAGCTAGAGAATCTCATATAGTATAATGGAACTACACTTGATGTAGCTACGGGGTAGCGCATCTTCAGTGGATTTACAGTGGATGTAAATGGTGAGAGACTTGTTCAAGGGATTTATCGGCAGCCTATTATAAGTTAATTAACGAGTGGCAAACACTATGATGTAATGAATTTCTCATCATTAGTGATACCAGGACACTCTCAAGAATAGAAGACAATACTTCACTCTCCAAGGCAGGAAAAGTCATAGAATGAATAAAATCTACGGCCTAGCGCAGGAAGAGTCCTTTCGCTCTACATACAATATCTAAGTCAATGATAAGTTAAGCCCAAGGAAGGAGATTAATATATGAAATCAACAACACCATGGCTAAGGAAGGAGCCTTGAAGAATTAAAGAAGACGTTTTCTGAAGCTTTTTAGAGACACACTACCTTTGTTAGCATAGCAGAAAAAGATACGTTACTACTACTACTACTACTACTATTATTATTATTGTTATTGTTTTCATCATATTATTATTTACAACAATAAACTTGTTCTACATATTTAACCAAAAATACGTATTTACAACTATTTATACTACAGGATGTTTCAAAATTAACATCCGTGTTTTAAGGCTTTGTAATGTTTATTATAAAGTACTTGCAGTTGTAACTAATTCATCAAACGAAAGAGCAACTTAAACAGTTTTTCTTACGAGTGCTCGATTTGACCACCATTCTCACACGGCAGACATCGAGTCGATACATGCCAACTTTGCAAACGAAATGTTGCTGCATGACGAGGAAGATCTGGACCCTGTCATCTTCAGTGACGAATCGATATTTCACCAGAGTAGAAATGTGAACACACATAGTGTGCTCTTCTAGTGGTCAGCAAATCCCGACAGTGTGGTACAGTTGCAACGAAACTCTCCTAAATCGGATTTTTTGTGCCATATCGTGGTTTAGTTTAAGTTTATGGACCTTTCTTTTTCAGTGAAGCATTTGTTGTCTTGACGTGGTATAACTATAGCTTTTTTCTCAAAAAGGTAGAAGTTCATCAACAGATCTCTATTTGGCAGCAAGATGGCGTCGCGCCGCACCAGCATGACTCAGCACGTGGTTGGTTAGCTGACGTTGCACCCGATCGCCGGCCGCTGTGGCCGAGTGGTTCTATGCGCTTCAGTCCGGAACCACGCGGCTACTATGGTCGCAGGTTCGAATCCTGTCTCAGGCATGGATGTGTGTGATGTCCTCAGGTTAGTTAGGTTTAAGTAGTTTAGGCGACTGATGACCTCAGATGTTAAGTCCCGTAGTGCTTAGAGCCATTTGAACCCTTTTTTTTTTGTTTTTGCATCCGATCCGACCGATTGATTGTCCGCAAGGCTCGGACGACAGAGCTTGTTTTGCATGGCCTCCACATCAACCCGAGCTGACGTCATGCCGTCTTACCTATTGGGATTCACAAATGATAATGTGTATGCACCTCTGCTACCAACTGATGTACCCGACTTACGGAAGAGAACTGAAACAGTTGTTGCAACACTTACTCCAGACACACTGAGCAAGATTTGGGAAGAAGTCGCTTATCGACTCGATGTGTGTCGTGTGATGATTGGTGCTCACACTGAAAACTGAAAAAAAAAATTGTTTGAATTGCTCTTCCATTTGATCTATTTTCACAATTGTAAGTAGACTGTAATAAGTGCTACAAATCCCGAAAATTCGGATATTCATTTTTAAACACCCTGTATATAAATATGCAATGGCCCAGACTACCCACGAATGTCACAAGACTTAATCTAGTGGTGCATCTCAGTGGATGCTTAATGTAGATGCTTGATACCAACAGGGAAACTGTAAGTAGGCTGTTTAGGTTTTTTATTGGTAACGCCACCTCTGTATGAAAATCACTGGCTGTGCTGTGTGCAGTCTGTGGCTGTTTTGCATTGTTGTAATACTCGCCATTGTAGTGTTAGGCAGCTGGCTGTGAACAGCGCGTAGCGTTGCGCAGTTGGAGGTGAGCCGCCAGCAGTGGTGGATGTGGGGAGAGAGATGGCGGAGTTTTGTAATTTGTCATGAACTGCTATATATATTGTGACTTTTGATGATACTAAGGTAAATACATTGTTTGTTCTCTATTAATATCTTTCATTTGCTAACTATCCCTATCAGCAGTTAGTGCCTTCCATAGTTTGAATCTTTTATTTAGCTGGCAGTAGTGGCGCTCGCTGTATTGCAGTAGCTTGAGTAGCGAAGATTTTTGTGAGGTAAGTGATTTGTGAAAGGTATAGTTTAATGTTAGTCAGGGCCATTCTTTTGTAGGGAATTTTGAAAGTCAGATTGCGTTGCGCTAAAAGTATTGCGTGTCACTTTAGTGAATGTTTGAGTACGTTCAGTTTTGCTCAGCTGTTTGAAAAGCAAATAATGTAAGTGGTTTATCAGTACAGTAATTCAGAAATTTTTCTAAGGGAAGTTTCATATGTCAACCCTTAGCCGAGGATACCTCACAGGAATCTTCTGATTTTTTTCTTGTAGTTTGTGTAATTAGTGTAGCTATTGTTTATTGCTAGCGCGTAATTGTAGAGGGAATGTCCTCTGTAGTTGTAGTCTTTCATTGTTGTACAGTAAAACAGTTGTGGCATGCATGTAGATTTGCACCAAGTATTTCGCAGCTGCGCTTGCAATTAACTACATATTATTTTCAGTGCTATGTTAATGTGTTCTCTTATTTTTGCTCTTCAAATTGTGCTTTTCTGTGTTATTGTGTGAAATATTGCAACAATAATGGCGTGTGAAAAACGTAACACTAGGCTACAAAGTAAACTGAGAAATAATAGTGATGACGAGCGTAGCTTGCCAGCACCACTGTGTAATGAATTAACAGACGTTCAAAGTAGTAATTTAGTAACTGTGCATAGGGAAATGGAGCGGGCTGCAAACAATGGCGTAGACAGTGAAACAGGTAGTGAACAGGGAAGCATTATCGATCGATCGGTCGGCAACAGCTCGCCTCAGGAATCGGGAATGACAGAACACAATATAGACTCAGGTTTTGGGTTCTCAGTTTTCTCAAATAAGTCAAGACACATTTTCTGCTTGTCAAAATGTGAATGTTGCCGGTGCAAATGCACTGCCGAAAAGCGTAGAGAAACAGATTCCAGACACTAATACATTATTATTGCAATTAATGCAACAAATGGAACAAAATCAGAGACAAATGGGACAAAATCTTAAAAAGTTACACACAGTGGAACAAAATCTTAAAAAGTTAGACTCATTGGAACAAACACTTGAACAAACACGTGAAGATTTAACTACCGAGTTACACAACATTGAATCGAAATGTCAGAAAGTCTGTAATGACGTAAAAACACAAATTTGTGAGCATTTTCAACCTATTTTTTCGCGGCATGAAAATGCATTACAGAATCACGTAGCAGCCATAAAAGAACTGCAAACCATTGTTCATGAAAATCATGAGACCTTGTGGGCTAAAATTGACTCAGTTGCATCTACCGATTCGGTTACGCAACTTGCAAAAACTCAGGAAAACTTAAAGGACACAGTAGATTCGATTTCAACACAAATGGACACTCTGAAACTTGGTTCAGAAAAACACACTGAGGAAATGTGTTCACTATCGGAGAAAGTAGCCGAACTTTCGGATCAGGTCACTAACTTATCTACAAAGGTAGATGATGATCTGAATGACACAAGACCTGTAGCCTTTTGCATCGAATCACAAATTAGAAAATTCAAACAGAATCAAAATCAAATCAATACACAGTACAAAAGAGAAATCCGGGAAGTACAAGATCAGCTGACACAGGTAATACAAGAATTACGTATTTCAGAGGATACTCGCGCCCCAATACGGGAAGAGGGACACAGAAATACGGAACAGCCGCAAAATAATAACACAGGGCATTTCGGAAGTTATGAAAGAAATTGGCAATGTGCACCGAATTTTGAGATGGAACGGCCGACACGACCTAACAATGACCGATATGCGACTCGCCGACATGATGATTTTGACTATAAGCTGTTCATTACTACACGTAAATTCAAAACATTTAAGAATTCTGGCAACGACATTCATCCACAAGCATGGCTCCATCAATTCTCTCATTGTTTTCCTCCCAACTGGTAGTTAGAACACAGATTAGAATTTATGTGTGGCTACTTAGAGAATGAACCAGCTGTAAGAATGCGATCGGTCATTCACGATTGTCACAGTGAAGGAGCATTTTACCATGCCTTCCTCTCAGCATATTGGTCTCAAGCTACACAAGACCGAGTAAAACATAAGCATCATGATGATGAAACACTTTGAACAATCTGAATTTTCCAGTCCTGTCAAATATTTTGAAGACATGTTGCATAAGAATCAGTATCTTTCAAACCCATACAGCCCCTCAGAACTCATCTGCATTTGCTTACTCAAATTGCCTGAACATTTACGACATATTATTTTAGCAGGACGTTGCAAAGACGACATTGAAGCTTTTCAGGGACTGTTACAAGAACTGGAAATTCACACTGACAATCGCGGAACGCGAAAACAGGAACACAACAATTACAGGTCACATCTGTCACAATTCCGCGATGAAAGAAATAATAACTGGATACGACAAGGCTATTCTCACAACACATATCGTGACCAAAACAGACACCATCCGTATGACAACCGTTGGCAGAGTAGTAATAATTACAGGGAAAGATCACCTCTCTGCGGTAGTGACTATCACAGAGACAATCAGAGAAACAGACAATATGGGAACCAAAATAATTATTATTACGGGAGACAGAATAACTTTAGACGCAACGGTCCAGTGCGCAGTTACGATTCAGGGAGAAATTCTCCACCACTTAACCGACAAGAAAGAAACTACAGGAACTACCGACATGACGACAGACGATGTGATCATAACGACAGACGTAAATTTCATCAGAACTGGCGGGATTCTAGCACGGCTGGGCCCTCTCGGCAAGGCGAATTTGTAGAAGTTAGGTCTCCTAATCCCAATAACGATGCGCGCCAACAAAGAGACAGACAATGACTCGCACAGCAGGCAGCCGCGTGCGCCAGGTGGCTCAGAGAAAAATAACATAGACGCTAACCTTGAGAAAAATTCCAGTATTCTTTACCGACGTATACCGCCTGACAATTGCATTCAAGTTCAAACTCTGAGTACTATGAAGAGTAAAGGATTGCACCACACTTCACATATAAAACCGCTTATTGAGAGATAATCTGCTTTTTAACTTTGTCTTTGCCATATAACTTTTCACTTTACATTACTAGTATGCTGTGTCAGACTTAAGAAACTGTTAACATACAACAATCTTTGAAGTTAAATATCCTGTCTAGAACCTAGGGAACGTTTTTAAACAGAAATTACGAATGCATTGTTATAGTGAACAGACGTCACAGTGTTATTGTGTGTGTACATTTTTGCTTGTTAGTTGCACGATTACATAACGACTATAAGGCTCACATACTTAGAACATTTACCAGTAGTGCTAATGAGATTTTAATGCAACATTTTGGTTTACTTGAAAATACATTCTGGGTTTAAAGTACTTTCTGTGAGATACCAGACGACAGAGTGATTAGTTTATGTGACAGATACACGATTTTATCACGACGCTACTAATGAGTGACAATTTACAATGTTGCTTTTGCGCTATATCTGTTTTATATCTGCACAGTTTTTCTGAATTATTCTGGAAAGTAAACCAGGTTTTAGTAGTAACTTTTGTGGTATAGCTACAATGAGACTGCCTTTTCCGTAGCACAACAATACGTTACAGCACAGTACTTTCCTCATCACGGCAATAAGCGTAATAACTAAGACATTTATACGCAAAGCATTTCACTTTTGTGTATTATGAGGTAAGTACATTGACTTCTGCAGAACTTAGCTTTCGGAGGACGATAACTACGACACTTCCACACAGATTATGTTGCAACAAGACGCACATTTAGCGCTACAGTACACGTATTTGAGTGATTAATTTTGTACTTAAAACATTTATTTTTAAAGATTTTTGAATTACAAAGAAAGTTTTCCGTGATACAATTCATTCCATTGCTGTAATCTGTAACACCTGAGGGTAGAATTACATTGATCCTCAGGGGGGTACACGCTTACTTTGTGTACCATGTGTGTGGCAACCACAAGGAACCCTAGCTAATATGGTATTTGCTTATACAACTTTACACATTGGTACCATATTTCTCCAACACAGAATTACACAGCCACCTGATCATTTAACTGAGAGATAAACTTTTTTACTATGTCAGTGATAGATGTTTACGTAATTAAACAGTTGCATAACTTCACACTTACTAAATTGTATTTTGTCTGTACTTTGAGAAATGCTCATATTTTTCGGAACTATTGTGATACTACGAGAGCTTTGAATGATGTATTTGGTATGAGATCATGATTTTTAAAGTACGTTTGAGGTAGATGACACTATTTAAATGAGCAGAGAATTCTTTTTAGGTTTTGAAATTATTGGAGGAAGCTACGACGATTTTTAGATTTGACTGAGGTGTTATGATGTTATTATTACGACGACGATGTGTATTATGCTGCTGAGGTACGTTTATGAATAATAGGCTGATGCTATATGAGTTATTTGATTAAGTCACGTAGCTGTTATGATGAAATATTGAAGAAGTGTCGACGAATAAGGTAAGGAATAATGAGTAGTGTTTAGGGACTCTGGTTTGTGAAAAAGGTTGTTGGAAACCAAGATTCGTACTTTAAGAGTTATGAAATGTGTGTAAATGCGTGAATATATCACAATGCCGGTGAAAATTTTTGGACACTGTTATATTTATAGGGTTTTGTTTCTACACATTTGCAACGCAAATTCTCGACCCATGAAATTTTGTGTATGAGACTGTCACAGTAGCGGAAACTGCTGTCGTAAATATTTCCATAAGAAAGTTAAGTGACCACCTGCACGTAATGCGTCGTGGGCACGCAGCTGTGTCAGACGCCGGGAGAACAAGTCATTAGCGAGTGCCTCATCAGAAGCACAGGTAGAATAAAAGAAAGGGGAGGCCATTGTCCTCGCTATTGACATTTCCTTGTTGAAAGCATACTGTGGAGCTCGTAATTTATAATATTTACTAAAATGCCTAATGAAATGATTAGAAACATTTTTCATCTATTGTCTTTGTAGTTAAGAAATTGCTCATTTTGGTTAATATCTGGTTTCCAGCTGTGTTGCAGCATTGGTTTTATAAAATAAACTTAAATGCATCTGCTAATGTGAACACTTTCTGTCAACAGATTTATTAAATAATTATTTTCTGATCCACATTCTTCGAAAAAGGAGCTCTTGGAATGGAGAGAACAATAAGAAGGGACTAATAACAGTAACTGCATCTATAATTTTCTATTCAAGTACTTGGTAATTTCTTTGGTAGAATAACTTCTTGTGGTGCACCACTTTAATTACATAGATATTAAGATGTGGTTATACATTTCCCTTATCTGCATTGTTATCTTTAGTGTACTATTTTTTCTGCTTGAGCTATGTCATGTTTAGATATAAGCTGCTGTTTGCCAGGCATAGTGCTACTGAATTTTAATTTGTGTTACTCTGCTAAGCCAGATTTATTTTTCTTGTTTGCTGCGCATTGCCTCATATTAGTTGTAATGTTGCATTGCTTGGTAATTTAGATTTACTGTAGCTTGCTTTGCAATTTTCCATTTTTTTGGTCATTGCTGTTTGTGTTACTTATTTTGTGCTGCTGCATTGCCTCGTCCCTTAGTTTAGCATCTGAGCTCAGTAGATTTAAGTTATTTTAAGAGGGGGTAGCCTCTAAGAGAATGAGTTGCGATGAATTGGAAGAAATGCATTGAGAAGTTATACGAAAAAAAGTACAGAAAACAGGTTTAGGTAGGACTTTCTTGGAAATAAATGTTGAGGTAAGAAATGTGTGAACATATAAATACAGAAAGCATGCTTAGATAGAATTTTTTTGGTGGAAACGAAGGATGAAATAAGAGGAAAGATATATGAAGTTTTGGGTTGGACTGCAGTACCACATGTTACACTGAAAACAAAACCTGTCCTTTCCTATTGGTGTTATCCCACTATGTGTTTGTGCACCCTTGTGTATTTGTTTTCTTCCTGTCGCTGTGTAGTTTCATAGAATTTTTTCTTCTTTTAATATTAAGCTACATTCACTATGATGAGGAATACTGTTATCCTCGAATATAATTGGCATTAATAATATGTTATTTACTTTGTAAAGATGTTAGACATTATTAATTCTGTTCTGTTTAATGCTCATGTGTGAAGTTGATGTTTCAAAAGTTATTGTGATCTTTTATGTATGTACTTATGTCACTATTTTTGTAACACTGATGTATATGTTTATTTCTATTCTTTTGTAAGGCCCCTATTACTACAAATGTTATCTGTATTGTTACGTATGTACCTTTGTTATTGTATTCTCATGTTATAAAATTGTAATTGACACCAGTTTATCAAACTAAGTAACTTGTAAGCATACATTTCACTGCACACATTTCTGTTGGTCATAGTACATGGACAATTTGCGAGAAGTAGGGACTGTTAGTGTTTGCACGTGTGTTAATCATTCAGCAAGGGACTGGATAACAGCATTGCTGGTTCTAAGGACAATTAGAAACTAACTTTGTGAGTGCACTAGTGGTGGTTTATTGGTTTTTTATTGGTAACGCCACCTCTGTATGAAAATCACTGGCTGTGCTGGGTGCAGTCTGTGGCTGCTTTGCATTGTTGTAATACTCGCCATTGTAGTGTTAGGCAGCTGGCTGTGAACAGCGCGTAGCGTTGCGCAGTTGGAGGTGAGCCGCCAGCAGTGGTGGATGTGGGGAGAGAGATAGCGGAGTTTTGTAATTTGTCATGAACTGCTATATATATTATGACTTTTGATGATACTAAGGTAAATACATTGTTTGTTCTCTATTAATATCTTTCATTTGCTAACTATCCCTATCAGTAGTTAGTGCCTTCCATAGTTTGAATCTTTTATTTAGCTGGCAGTAGTGGCGCTCGCTGTATTGCAGTAGCTTGAGCAGCGAAGATTTTTGTGAGGTAAGTGATTTGTGAAAGGTATAGTTTAATGTTAGTCAGGGCCATTCTTTTGTAGGGAATTTTGAAAGTCAGATTGCGTTGCGCTAACAAAATATTGTGTGTCAGTTTAAGCACAGTCATGTATAATTGTTCAAAGGGGACGTTTCAAAACGTCTATTAGGGCACTCATTTACAGTGTGGCTCATTGTCTAAATATCACCACACCCACACATACTATCAATGCAAAGACCCCGCTTGTACAGTCGTGCTCAAAAGTATCCGAACGACCTGAATTGCATTTCGGCTGATTCGCAAGCAACCCACATAACGCAGCTGTCTAGCAGGTCCTCTAATCGCTCCTTCTTACAGTCGTTTGACTATTGAAAATGGCTCCTACAAGTCACCCCTAGAAAACTCGGCTCTGTAACGCAATAACTCAAAATGTACAAAAGGTACAGAAAGCTGGTTGAAGCCAGAGATAAATTCTGCCGAAATTTTTACGAAGGTACAGACGGTGTTTAGAAAGGATAGATTGCATGTAACCGGTGGTGGAGTGTTCGTCGCTGTTAGTAATTGTTTATCCTGTAGTGAAATAGAAGTGGATAGTTCCTGTGAATTATTATGGGTGGAGGTTACACTCAACAACCGAACTAGGTTAATAATTGGCTCCTTTTACCGACCTCCCGACTCAGCAGCATTAGTGGCAGAACAACTGAGAGAAAATTTGGAATACATTTCACATAAATTTTCTCAGCATGTTATAGTCTTAGGTGGAGATTTCAATTTACCAGATATAGACTGGGACACTCAGATGTTTAGGACGGGTGGTAGGGACAGAGCATCGAGTGACATTATACTGAGTGCACTATCCGAAAATTACCTCGAGCAATTAAACAGAGAACCGACTCGTGGGCCTACTGATAACAAACAGACCTGAACTTTTCGACTCTGTATGTGCAGAACAGGGAATCAGTGATCATAAGGCCGTTGCAGCATCCCTGAATGTGGAAGTTAATAGGAATATAAAAAAAGGGAGGAAGGTTTATCTGTTTAGCAAGAGTAATAGAAGGAAGATTTCAGACTACCTAACAGATCAAAACGAAAATTTCTGTTCCGACACTGACAATGTTGAGTGTTTATGGAAAAATTCAAGGCAATCGTGAAATGCGTTTTAGACAGGTACGTGCCGAGTAAAACTGTGAGGGACGGGAAAAACCCACCGTGGTACAACAACAAAGGTAGGAAACTACTGCGAAAGTAAAGAGAGCTTCATTCCAAGTTTAAACGCAGCCAAAACCTCTCAGACAAACAGAAGCCAAACGATGTCAAAGTTAGCATAAGGAGGGCTATGCGTGAAGTGTTTAGTGAATTCGAAAGTAAAATTCTATGTACCGACTTGACAGAAAATCCTAGGAAGTTCTGATCTTACGTTAAATCAGTAAGTGGCTCGAAACAGCATATCCAGACACTCCGGGACGATGATGGCATTGAAACAGAGGATAACACGCGTAAAGCTGAAATACTAAACACCTTTTTCCAAAGCTGTTTCACAGAGGAAGACCGCACTGCAGTTCCTTCTCTAAATCCTCGCACAAACGAAAAAATGGCTGACATCGAAATAAGTGTCCAAGGAATAGAAAAGGAACTGGAATCACTCAACAGAGGAAAGTCCACTGAACCTGACGGGATACCAATTTGATTCTACACAGAGTACGCGAAAGTACTTGCCCCCCTTCTAACAGCCGTGTACCGCAAGTCTCTAGAGGAACGGAAGGTTCCAAATGATTGGAAAAGAGCACAGGTAGTCCCAGTCTTCAAGAAGGGTCGTCGAGCAGATGCGCAAAACTATAGACCTATATCTCTGACGTCGATCTGTTGTAGAATTTTAGAACATGTTTTTTGCTCGAGTATCATGTCGTTTTTGGAAACCCAGAATCTAGTATGTAGGAATCAACATGGATTCCGGTAACAGCAATCGTGTGAGACCCAACTCGCTTTATTTGTTCATGAGACCCAGTAAATATTAGATACAGGCTCCCAGGTAGATGCTATTTTTCTTGACTTCCGGAAGGCGTTCGATACAGTTCCGCACTGTCGCCTGATAAACAAAGTAAGAGCCTTCGGAATATCAGACCAGCTGTGTGTCTGGATTGAAGAGTTTTTAGCAAACAGAACACAGCATGTTGTTATCAATGGAGAGACGTCTACAGACGTTAGAGTAACCTCTGGCGTTCCACAGCGGAGTGTTATGGGACCATTGCTTTTCACAATATATATAAATGACCTAGTAGATAGTGTCGGAAGTCCCATGCGGCTTTTCGCGGATGATGCTGTAGTATACAGAGAAGTTGCAGCCTTAGAAAATTGTAGCGAAATGCAGGAAGATCTGCAGCGGATAGGCACTTGGTGCAGGGATGGCAACTGACCCTTAACATAGACAAATGTAATGTATTGCGAATACATAGAAAGAAGGATCCTTTATTGTATGATTATATGATTGCGGAACAAACACTGGTAGCAGTTACTTCTGTAAAATATCTGGGAGTATTCGTGCGGAACGATTTGGAGTGGAATGATCATATAAAATTAATTGTTGGTAAGGCGGGTACCAGGTTGAGATTCATTGGGAGAGTCCTTAGAAAATGTAGTCCGTCAACAAAGGAGGAGGCTTACAAAACACTCGTTCGACCTATACTTGAGTATTGCTCATCAGTGTGGGATCCGTACCAGATCGGGTTGTCGGAGGAGATAGAGAAGATCCAAAGAAGAGCGGCGCGTTTCGTCACAGGGTTATTTGGTAACCGTGATAGCATTACGGAGATGTTTAACAAACTCAAGTGGCAGACTCTGCAAGAGAGGCGCTCTGCATCGCGGTGTAGCTTGCTTGCCAGGTTTCGAGAGGGTGCTTTCTGGATGAGGTATCGAATATATTGCTTCCCCCTACTTATACCTCCCGAGGAGATCACGAATGTAAAATTAGAGAGATTAGAGCGCGCACGGAGGCTTTCAGATAGTCGTTCTTCCCGCGAACCATACGCGACTGGAACAGGAAAGGGAGGTAATGACAGTGGCACGTTAAGTGCCCTCCGCCACACACCGTTGGGTGGCTTGCGGAGTATATAATGTAGATGTAGATGTAGATGTAGAAATGATCAAAAACAAAAGTGGCGAAGAATCGCGAATTTCATATGGAACTATGACGAAGTACGACAACGATCATTTCCTCACAGTCAGAAAATTTCAACACTTTCTAGAAGGAAACTCATTACATCCACGAACTTTTATTGATCAATTCCGAGTAGGATTACCAGAACACTGGATGCTAGCACACAAATTAGACTTTGTATGTGCACACATGTCAGGAACAGTCGCAGAAACCATGCAAAATGTTGCAGCGACATGCCGATCGTAAGAAGATTTCAAAGAGAAGTTTCTCTCACGATATTGGTCCAGCGAAGCACAGAACAGAGTGAAGTACGAATTATTACAGTACCCATATTTTGAAAATCCAGGAGAGAAGAGTCCCGTGAAATTTTTCGAATTAATGGCAAACAAAAACCAATGCTTAGATGTACCATACAGTGACGGAGTGTTGATTAAATTATGCGCGATGAAGTTACCATTGAAATACCAGCAATCATTAATAAGTCGCGGAAGCAATGACGTCGAAGCATTTAAAGATATTCTAAGGGAACTAGAGTTCATATTTTCGGAAGATGACGCAAGAAAAAGACGAAGCGCACGTGAAAACGAAAGCAAAAAGCAGTGGAATCCACAAGACACAGTACGATGAAACAATAATTACGAACCACGTGATAACTTCGCACCAAGAAACGACAATAGATTTCAACAAAGAACCTGTTATGGATTTAGGAGAGAATATGGCAATAACTATAATTCACCCAGGAACGGCAACAACTGTTACAGAGGGAATAACGACAACCGAAACGGTACTAGAGAACCAATAGACCGACAAATTATCAACAAAGAAACCAATATCAACAAGCTGGATAAGAAAAGAGAATACAGATAGAAGAGGTGGAGGTAAGACCACCAAACCCCGATAAACGATCGAATTGACAGCTAAGCGCCCATGCCAATGAGAATGACGCACCGACCCAGGATAGTTGCAGCACCTTGAACAGAGAAGTAAAAATCTTATCACGAGAAGAGAAGAAGAAAAAAAAAAAAATCCGCAGGGATCAGATGAAAACGAAGACAAGAAAATAACAATATCGTGTTGGGACGAAATTAATTGGGAGAATACTGACGACGAAGATGAATTACCAGAGGCATGCACAACGAATGTAGAAGGAAAAGACGAAGTAATGAGTATTGCAGAGCTATTTGAGATGGAAACCAGGGAAAGCGAATTCAATGAGGATAATGCGCAGTCGATAGAACTTCAAAATACGTTACTAGTGGGCACACAACCCAACATATATAATGAAGGAAGTTATGAAGCGATAATTAGAGCATTTAGATGCGATTGTTTGAAAGTAGCGACGAAGAAGGAGAAGATAGACGACGATGAGGAAAAAGTAGAGGATGTTGAAGAAAGCGTAAATGAAGGAAGAAATAAAGAAGAGGAAATAAAAGAGAGAGAAGTAGCAGTCGAAGCTTATCCTACGGAAAGTTCGAATTCACAAGGGAAGTTCTTGAAAAGACTCATGTATGATTCAGTGGAGGATTCGTTGATGCAAGAAGAAGAAGAAGAGCAGAAAAAACCCTTTCAAATACAACCAACTGTGAAGGCCATGGTAATGCATATCCCAGTCAATATTGTAATTGACAGCGGAAGTGAAGTGACTGCGATCTCAGAAAATTTATTCATGCAGTGTAATGCCAATGAGGAATTGCCAGTTCTGAAAACACGTAAGATTAAAGTAAGAGGTCCTATTAGAAGCAACGCTGGGGAAGTTACGAGACAAGCAAGGTTAACTCTTTCGTGCCAAGGTCAAAAGATCGAAGCCAACTTCGTGATTATACCTAAACTAACTGTAGATTTGTTTATAGGTGCAGATTTTTTAAATGAGAGACGGGCGATAATAGATATGGGGAAAGGTAGCGTAACATTCGGGAATGTCACACTTCTCTTTGAGCAAAAGCTAAAATTAGAAAAAATACCAGTCATAAACAAACAATTAAGAATGATGCGAGATAAAGAGGATGAAGAATTAGAATGGTATGCACAAAAGGGGGAATCGCCTCAACTCATGTTAGAAGTCCATAAAGAAATCGACGAAAAATTGCAAGAAGTTCAAGGTATTTCGGAACACAGTCAAAGAGAATTAGAGGGTATTTTACGAGATAAAGCAGAGGTATTTTTACCTAAGACTGGCAGTATTAAACACTTTCAGTACAAGTTTGAAGATTAATTTTATTGCTGGTAAATAATCAGCATAATATTTCAAGATTGTGTTGCAGATAAGATCGTCGGGAGAAAGAAGAATGAAGAGAGAGGAAGGTGGGAAAAAGAAAGTAGTTTCAATAAAAACAAAAACAAAAATAACAACAATAGTACCATAGATTAAGGTGAAGGGATAAAGCGTAGATAGTCTAACAGCATGAAATACTAAAATGCTATACACCACGACACTACACAAAAAATAAAAAAAACGGATTTGAGGATTTTTGTAGAAGTTACGAAGATACGTTATGCCACTCCTGCTCGACCTTTTCACCTAGTTCAATCAGCGTTGTTGGGTGACGAGTCACAAGAGTCACTCAACGTCCCATCATATCAGTCACGTGCTCGATTGGAGACAAGTCTGGAGATAGTGCTCTCCAGGGAAGTTGCCGCACGTCTTGCAGAGCACGATGAGTATGATGGGCAGTGTGTGGGCGAGCATCATTCTGCTGGAAGAATACATCACCTTCCTGTTGCAACAACGGCAAAAAGTACGTGTCTAACAACATTCTGCACATAGCGACCTCTGGTTAGGGTCCGCACCCAGACACACCAAAGGTCAACAGGAGTTACAACTTATCGCACCCGAGACCGTAAGGCTTGGGGTAGGGCCAGTATGTCTTGAACAAATGCCCTCTACGAGAGAGCGTTCACCAGGTCTATGTCGTATGTGCAAACGACCATACCTGTGTGCAGGCAGAATCTGCTTTCATTGGTGAAGACTACGGCGTGCAGTTCCCTGTTCCAAGCGATCCTCTGACGACACCAGTCGAGCCGTGCACGTCGATGGTGTGGCGTGGCTGGCAGACGGGCTGGAGTTGTACGTGCCTGTAATCCCGCTGCTAATAACCAATTCGCAACAGTTTGTGTTGACACGCCCGTCTGGATTCATGAGCGCTCTTACATGTGCTGTGGTAGCTGTACGAGTGCCACTGCTGCCCATACAATACGACGATCTTGGGGGGCATTTGTGCTGCGTGGACGTCCAGAGCCTCGGCTGCAAGTCCGAGGATGTTCACGTGACCACAGACACTGGCATCGTTGCACAACTGAGGCAGCACTTCCAACTTGTCACTCGGAAAGCGACAGTGTGACCCCTTTCAAACTCGCTCAGTCGGCTGTAGGAAGCGTGAGTGCGTCTCTGTGGCATGGTTGCCTGCTTGCTTCCTTCATGTGCACCACACTGAGCCTTCCGGCTTTGAGCATTCCCTCTTAATAGGCAGACATAGATGGTACTCTGGTAGCTATACCACTAAGCTATCCGTTGGCGAATGAGGTTCAAACCATTATCGGTACATCTACTGTCCACCCGGTGCCATACGCCGTCATCGGAGCAAAATCTACGTCGTCTTTCCAAGTGTACTACTTTTTATCCGGCAGTGGATAAAAAGATTACTTAAGAACAATTGGCCAATATAAGTCACATGTCATTCATGTAGAAATACAAAATCACATTAACAGTCAAGCTTATGAATAATAGCAAAGTAGACAATGATTTTCCCACATCAGCAGTTATCGCCATATACACTACAACTAACTGAACATATACAGTCAAGACTGTCCGCCCCGATAGTTGAGAGGTGAGTGTGACGGATTGCCGTCCTATGGGCCCAGGTTCGATTCCCGGCTGGGTCGGGGATTTTCTCCGCTCAGGGACTGAGTGTTGTGTTGTCTTTATCATCATTTCATCCCCATCCGGCCCGCAGGTCGCCTAATGTGGCGTCGAATGTAATAAGACCTGCACCAAGGCGGTCGGACCTGCCCCGAAAGGGGGCCAATGTCGCAAAATGCTCTTTTCCATTTCCACAGTCAAGACTTGACCTGAGTATCGAAGCACTCGTAACCTCAAAGATAAAAACACAAAGATGCCTAGTCGATTTGAGCAGTGGCACTCAAAGATAATTTTAAGGCAAAGAAACCATAATAACTATCATTACAGTAAAGTCGTAAGTAACATTTCCACCAAAGCTCAATAATATGGCAACCACTTAATCACAGTTATCATATCTATACAATCTAAATAGCTCGTAAGGTCGCTGGAGGAAAGATTGTGCCAATCAGGCCCTAGCGCTCGCAATGCAAGCATCCCGCGAAAAATGGTGTCATAAAACTTGTTCTTCATTTGGTATCCTAAAACCGAACAAGAGAGAGATAAAAAATTGGACATGCGCTGGCAGTAAAGATCGAACCAGAGCCAAAGACTGAGAAGTCTTCATCTACGCTATGTAAGCAACTGAAATAATTGAATCCGACGGGCCGCATGAAATTGCTCGCACAATGTCCTGATTGACTAACTCCAATGCTAATTAACATAGAAGTGGCCTAACATGTCCTTTTCTTAATAACTATTTCTCTAAGCGCAACCTACCCTGTAACACACTTACAAGTTTCTCAGACTGTTACTGACCACAAAAGTGACCCACAGAGCAGAGTTTCAGGGTAAAAAAGAACACAACAGAGGAAAAAAAATACAGTACTAACCTGACCTTAGCGGATGTTGAAAGTGACCGCCATTCTTCTCTTGGCACTTTTGGGCCGTGGTCAGCAAGTTGCTGAAGAAGGATCGAATCAGGATTGCTCTAACTGCTGCCATCTCATCCGAAATGTTCTGCTGCAGTTCCTGAAGACTATGGGGGCTGTTGTAATATACCTTAGACCTGAGGACTCCCTACACAAAGTAATCGCACGCTGTCAAACCAGGTGACTTGAGTGCCCAGTTAGAGCTGCGACCAGACTGGCCTCTGCTATCAATTCTGTCAGGCGAGAAGACAGCGTAAATGTGCTACAAGGTTCCACCATGTTGGAAGTAACTGTTGGTATTTTCCTCCTCCGTTGATGCTGCCATTTTTATTCGCCGCACTCTGTGTATAGTCAACATGAATTATAGGGTAATGAGAAATGCATTTCCTAAAACGGATCAGTACAAAACATCAGAATGCGTCACACTTAAAGGCCAATATAGAACATCAGATCAACAACCAGCTTATTAAAGTCATTCAAAGATAAGCGAGAATCTGGGTAATCTGGATTTGACAACTGAACACTTTAGTAAATGGAGTTGCATACAACTAATAAACGGAGAAACAAAGAAGTAGATTCAGGAAAGTAACTATAGATGAAGCAAATAAAGAATAATTATCAACCATTAAAAACATAAATAATCTTAAGTAAAATATCTATTGCACTAGTTTTGTGTAGTATTTATGCGGAATATCATCGGAGCAGAAATATAAATATACTCAACTCTGACTAGCCATACAACCACGCGAACTGTAAGGCTATTAAAAATTATAATGCAAAACATCATTTTTTACAGGGGACACCAGAACGGGTAATGTGCCTTATCAATAAAAAAACCCACGTATAATGGTACCAGTACCAGTATAATATATAGCTGTACAATACAGGTAATACACTGATGGAAAAAAATAGGAACACCGAGGAGCTGAGCGGCTTAAACGAAAGTTCGTAGGCGTGTTCCTACATCTGAAAGATGGTACCTCTTCAGATTTCGCGCCAGCTGCGTAAGAGTGGCTCCAGTAGTGCCACTATGAGGATGCAACGTAAGTTTGCTTCAAATACTCGCTGTAGCTGTCGTGAGCGTTAGTTACCTTTGAGATTGTTGAGGTTGGACGTGGTGAGTTGATGTTAGTTAAAAATGCCTTTAAGGCGCCAAAGACGCTGTTATTAACACCTCACTGAGATTGAAACAGTTCGTGTAATAGGGCTACGAGAAGCTGGATGTTCCTTCTACGATATTGCAGAAAGACATGACCAGAATTTAGACACTGTTCGTGATTGCTGGTAGCGGTGGTCACGAGAATGTATGATCGCAATATGACCGGGCTCCGGACGGCCACGTGGCATTAACTAAATGAAAATCCATCGAGTTCGGCGTATCGCTCTTGCACAGTACTACATCTGCAGCAGTAATTTGGGCCGTAGTTGGCACCACAGTGACGAAATGAACAGTTACAAATCGGTTACTTCATGGACAACTCCGAAACAAGCAACCAGTAGCGTGCATTCCACTGACCCCAAAACACGGCCGTTTGCGACCTCCGTGGTATCAAGCGAGAGCCCATTGGGGGACAGGGTGAAGGTCGGTTGTGTTTTCTGATGAATGCTGGTCTTCCCTCGATACCAGTAATGACCCTGTGTTGGTTAGAAGGAGACAAGTTGAGGCCCTGCAAGCAACCTACCTGCATACTATACACACTGGACCTAAACATCCAGTTATGGTCGTGCGGTTTCACAGGACAGCAGAAGCACTCCCGTGATTACCTCACGCACCCTGACCGCAGATCTGTATGTCAGTCTGTGATTCGACCTGCTGTGCTGCTATTCATGAACAGTATTTCAGGTGGTGCTTTCCAAGAGGATAACGCTCATCACATAGCCGCTGTTGTTAACCAGTTTGCTCTAGACAGTATTGCATATTACGTTGGCCTCGTCGATCACCAGATCCGTCTCCAATCGAGCACCTATGGGATATCATCGGACGACATCATCTGTGTCAGCCACAACGAGCTAATCAAGTGCAACAGGCATGCAAGTCCATCCCACAAACTGACGTCCGGCACCTGTACAACACAATGCATGTACGTTTGCATGCTTGCATTCAGTATTCTGCCCTTCACACCGGTTATTAACGTACCAGCAGTTCACATTTGCAGTGGCTTATCGCACGCTTACATTAAACTGTGATATTGCAGTATTAATCACTTTAATATGTTACCTAGATAAACGTATTCAGATATTTCATTACTCTACGTTAACTATTCTTTGGTGTTGCAATTTTTTCTGTCAGTGTATGTAAATGATAGTATTCTTGTTTAATATGAAAAAGGGAATAGGGACCGTTGTCAATTATTACCAAAAATAGATAATCATTTACTGGTTTTGTAATCTGAAGACTTAGGCGATAATTATTTACACCCCTCCATTCCCCCCCCCCTCCCCCCCCTCCCCTCCCCCCCCCGATAATATGGTTTATTACGGCTGAGCTATAATATTTTAATATACTTCTAAATTTAGATACAACATCATAAGGTTAAAGATTAATTTTGAACTTGTTAGTTGGAACTTTGTCTTTATATGATACACTTTTTTACCCCTTTTGTTATGTATATTTTGACCTTATATTAGTATGGTAGATCACTACTCTGCATTGTAAGTTGTTAGAGAAGCTTGACAGTTATGGTGGACGTCTTCAGATTACAAAATCAATAGATGTTGACAAAATAGAGTATTTATTTTTGATTTTTGGCCGGCCGAAGTGGCCGTGCGGTTAAAGGCGCTGCAGTCTGGAACCGCAAGACCGCTACGGTCGCAGGTTCGAATCCTGCCTCGGGCATGGATGTTTGTGATATCCTTAGGTTAGTTAGGTTTAACTAGTTCTAAGTTCTAGGGCACTAATGACCTACCCAGTTGAGTCCCATAGTGCTCAGAGCCATTTGAACCATTTTTTTTTGATTTTTGATGTGTGGATTAGCGTCTGCATTTCCAGGTAGATAGTATCAGCATTTTACTTGGTGTCTTCCCTCATGGTGCAACGATCAGCTCGGAAGTGTATTGTGCTACCCTCAGGAAATTAAGAAAACCGAACTCAGTATGTTCGCCGCACAGAAATGCAAACGAACTTCTCTGCCACGACAACGGTTTTCGACTTCCATCTGTTTGGCCTAATGAAGGATGCACTCTGGGGAAAACAGTACTTGGATGATGGGAGGCTATTGAAGCAGCAAGACGCTGGCTCCTACGTCAGCTAGTAGAGTCGTACCGAGCAGGCGTACAGTAAGGTAGCATAAGGCCGTCGCATTGAACGGTGATTTTGTTGGAATATAGAGTTTTGTGGCCATAAGAGCGAGGAATAATATGGTGTATTGGAATCCTGAACAAAACCGAGCTGCTTTCGGAAAAAAACTGTGTAGTTATACTTATTGAAATAGACTTACATATTAAACATAGATACTATCCTTTATGTATTTTCTACTAATTTTATTGCTTTATATTGCACTCGTACCAACACAGATGGATTTTTATTGAGAAGTCACGTCACCCTTTGTAGCATATGCTGTAAAATATGAGATTTTGAATTACAGTATTTAATAGGATTATGCCTTGTGATGGTTGTATAGCTAGTTAGAGTTGAGTATATTTATGTTTTTATTGTGATAATGTTCCCCCATTTTTTATGAGTTGTAACAGTTTACTTCATTTATAGTTACTTTCCTAATTTTATTTCTTTGTTTTTTCATTTATTAGTTGTATACTTCATCTCCATTCATTACAGTGGCTAATTTTTCTAGCACTAGTTTACTCTAATTCTCCCTTGTTTCTGAATGACTATTAACTCACTGGTAGTTGATCTCAGTTTCCATATTGACCTTTAAGTCTGATATATTTTGATGTTCTTTTACTGATCCCTTTTGGGAAACGTATTTCCCTATAATTCCTGTTGACTAAAAGTTTGCATACTATATGCTAGATTATTTTAAGTTCCACAATAAATGTGAAATACTTGTATTTACAGCATTTCTGTGTACTATCGTTATGGTTCCCTTCAGTAGGGCACTGAGTTTTTTTACACTGTGTACCTCCAATTGTTAAGACTGTTTTATTTTTCTTGTAACTATGATCCTGAATCTCAATTGTAGTCATTTACTTAGATATTCCTTGTTCCTTGGTCCTTATCTGTTGGAACATGTGTTACATTGAATTTTATGTTCTATTGTATTCAGAAATGGTATAGAATAATACTGTTGGCACCTTTGATTTGATTATATTTCAGAGTCATCAGAGTCTCTCCTCACAGTTTACCTTATTGACATTTAGTGCATTATTAGACACATAATACATTATAATATTATGTAGTATGATTTTTTATCTGTTATATAGCCCATAAACCAGAGTGTATACGTGTATGTCCAGGATCTCCTCTCAAACACCTGGGTCGATTTCAACCAAATTTGGCACAAAACAGCAGTTCTCATGAGTATCAGCAGTGTGGGCCTTATAACCTACTACACTCATTAGGAGCAGGCAAAAACGTGATTTCTATTCACTGCATTTACGCTGCCCTGCACGACAGATATGTTGTGGGAACAGTATCACTCTGCCAATCAACCTGCTTTGCAGGGCAGTCTATGTGTAAGGGGCAAGAAATAGTTTTCCAGGTCCCGACATGCAGGCTGATCTGTATGACAGGCATGTTGTTTTGGAGTGTTATTGGCCTATTTTATCGACCTACTTTGAATGGCTGCCTGTATATCAGGGGCAAATAAACGTTGTTCATTACCCATATTTGTAGCTTGCCACACACAACAGGTGTGTTGTTATATTATTATCAGTCTGCTTTATTGATCTGTACTGCAGGGGTCACACATGCCAAAGAGCATGGCTAGGGACCAATTGAGGTGGGTCGGGGAGCAGATGGACAGAGTGAGGGGGATGAGTGGGGAGGAGGTGGAGATGCATAAGGCAGGTGGAAGGTGTAGAGGGGTGATGAGCAGGTGGAAAAGAAAGAGGATGGAGGCAGTGATGGAAAGAGGGAAAGGGAAGGCATATGGTCAGGGGGAGGGGGAGGAAGATACTGTCAGAGAGGGCATGGAGGAAATGGGCAAAGAGAGGGAGAGGAGAGGTAAAGAGACAGAGACAGTGGGTAGTAGATAATAGATGGGTAGAGGTGGGAGAATGAGTTGGACAGACAGAGGGAATTGGAGGTGGACACACAGATGGGAAGGAGGAGAGTGTTCAAGACGTGTGTTGAACACATATGTGGGTAGACTCATGAGGGAAAGTTTCGGATGAGATTATGTCGAAAACTATACATCAGGTAAAAACAGTGGGTAAGACAAGTTCGTAAGCTCAAAGGGGGCAATCAAATGATACTACACATGACCCCCAGCCCACGCCCCCTTGGGTGAGGGTGGGGGGGGGGCAACTTTTAAATCTGAAATGGAACCCCCCATTTTCATTGCAGTTTCGGACTCTCCATAAAAAAGTAATCAAATTTTGTCTGAAATATTTTTTAACCCATTGACAGATGGCGTTGAAATCGAGAAAAATTAAAATTGCGGAAGAACTCCGATTTATTTAGAATGAAATCACGCAACAAATCGATTCAAAATGTGCACCAATTCTTTCATTACACCAAATAAAGCCTCTTTTTTTTTTTTTTTTTTTTTTTTTTTTTTTTACACTATGAATCCTACCCGCCACAGTTTTTGATGGAGGGAGGCGGAATGGTACTAAAATCTCGTTGTGAACTCTTCGCAACTGCATTACTCACCCTACTGTAGCGCTACCGTGGTCAAACTGCGAACTGTGGCTCAGTATAAAGGTCGATGCAATGCGACCAGACGTCACTTCACTTTTAGATTGTGAACTGTAAACATCAACCGACGAAAGTAAATTATTCCTTAGCGAAACATGGCTCACTATCCTCCTACGGAGATTGTTGATATGATGTTAATTTTAGGTGAATGCCATAACAATAACGCTGCAGCGGCGCAATCGTATGCGGATCGTTCCCCAAACAGACGACATCCAAGCGAAAACATTATTCGAAATTGCACTCAACGAGCTCGAAATGGATACATGCACCGTCCACCTCGTCATCGCGAATACAATGAAAATGACGCTCGTACCCTTACCGTTCTCGCTTGTTCAACTGGATCCCGCAATTAGTAGTCATTCGATTCAGAGACAAACTGAAATACCGAAATCAACTGTTTTGAGGGTTTTGAAGGCACATAAATATCATGCGTATCATATCACACTGACACAGGGATTAACGCCGAAAGATATGCAAATACGCGTGCATTTCTGCCAATGGGCCTTGCAAATGATAAGAGGTGACAATGATTTTTTACATACGTTATGTTCACCAATTAAGCCACATTCAAAAGCAATGGCGAATTAAATGGTCATGATTGTCATTATTGGACTCCTCTCAATCGACACTGACGCAGTCCCGTCGACAATCAACACAAATGGTCGTTAATGGTCTGGTGTGGAATTTTAAACGGTTACTTGATAGGACCGTATTTTTTTGACCGAAATGTTACTGGGGAATCTTATTTACAACTATTCCGCGATAATTTGTTGGAGCTAATGGAAGATGTTGATTTAGAAACTAGGCAAGGAATGTGGTTCCAACAGGACGGAGCAGCTCCCCATTATGCTAAAAATGTGCGGAACGGTACACTGGACGGTGAATAGGACGCGGCGGACCAATTCAGGGGTCTCCACGTTCACCAGACCTAACATCTCCTGATTTTTTCTTGTGGGATTATTTAATAAATATTGTTTATGAAAGACAGCCCACAACCAGAAACGATATGGAGTAACGCATTCGAAGAGCGTGTGCAGCCATACCACGGGATGTGCGGCTAAAAACTGGGGACAACTTTCGCAGACGATTGACTTTATGCATTGAAGCAAATGGGGACAATTTTGAACAATTTCTTCGTGGCTAATTTCATTAATTAAGCACCCCAAATTGTGAGAGACAAGGGGACTCACACTAATGAAGCACCCCAACATGTGAGAGGCAAGAGAAATCACACTAACAAAGCACCCTATGGGAACATCATTCTACTACGTCCATGTCGTTGTTCCTGGGTAACGTTCAAAGCAGGATACATTACATTTTATACAAAAATGGTGCACTTTTTTCGGTTTGGTACCTCTTTCTCGGATAATTCTAAAAAAAATCTCAGAGTTCTTCCCCAATTTTATTTTTTTCTCAATTTCAGCGCCAACTGTCAATGGTTTAAAAAAATGTTTCAGACAAAACTTGATTACTTTTTTTTTATGGAGAATCCGAATCTGCAATAAAAAAATGGGTGTTTCAATTTAAGATTTAAAGTTTCCCCCTGCCCCACCCAAGGGGGCGGGAGCTGGAGGTCACGTGTAGTATCATTTGATGTCCCCCTTTGAGCTTACGAACTTGTCTTACCCACTATTTTTACCCGATGTATAGTTTTAGAGATAATCTCATCTGAAACTTCAGATGGACCACCCGATATATATATATATTATATATATTATATATTATATATATTATATATATATATATGTGTGTGTGTGTGTGTGTGTGTGTGTGTGTGATAACTGTGATTAAGTGTATATCTTGTAATTCCGCATTCGTAAAAATGTAACTTATGACCTTATCTCAATGATTACTATTATTATTTTATTATTGCTTTATCTTAAAATTACCCTTGTGTGCTCTGCTCACATCAGTTAGACATCTTTGTGGTTCTAGGTTATGAGTGCTTTGGTTACTCATGTTTTACCCTGACTATGTTCAGTCACTTGTTTGTGTATATGATAATAACCACTGATGTGGGAAAATCATTTTCAACCTTGAGATTGATAGTTAATGTGATTTTTTATTTCTATATGAGCGGCATTTGACGTGTACTGGCCAATTGTTCGTTATCAACGCTTTTATGTTATCGTTTTTTATATGACGTTCTAGATTTCAAGATCCTGTATTCACTTTCGTCCTCAGAACGTTGATACAGGGTGATACAGGGTGATGGCTCTAGATCGAAACTGAGATAAATAAATTGTTCTAAGGCAGCTTTGTATTATGAGTTTCCTGAAATGTTCGTTAGCTAGATGTTCCATAGATGATTTAAAAAATTCTTTTAATGAAATGACGTGGAACGAGTCAGGTTACGGAATTGTTAACATTGCTGAACTCATTATTTTTTGTTCCTACTCATAAAAATGTGTAAGTGTCTCTGTCTTTCTCTCTTTTTCCAGGCTATCAGTTTTTACCTTCTTGGAATTCTGTTGCAAATCTGTTTATCATATGTCAGCGATCTGTCTAATATGACACCAAGGTCTTTTGGATCATTGTCGTATTTGACTATGTCAAGAGGACCGAACTATGGGTTGATTTTTACTGAAGCTATGCGATTAAAGAGATGGGAAATGACATAATCTGTTTTATAAACATTTGTTCTAAGCCACCAAGTCTTAAAATATTCACAAAGTTTAGTGAGGCTGTTTCTTAGGTGTTCTTCACGTTCAGAAAGATTACGCTATAATACGAAATTGCAAGGTCCTCTGCACACTGGAAGATGCAAAAAGCCTGTCTGGAAAACATGTGTTCACAGAAATCAAACTCGTGTGGCTCTAAATGAATCTAATACCCCAATCTGAAAACTTCACCATTTATTATGGCATAGCGCTACAAAAATTAGATGCCAAGTAGCATGTTAATGTAGAGGAAGGAGCTGATTTGAAGCATCTAACGTATAGCCAAATAAGCAGTGACTGTCTGAGGCTTACGATGCGTGAAGAGCTTGGGATCGCACTATGGAGTTAGTCGAGGAGGAGCAGCCATGAGTTCAAAGAGCACCTGGCTGTAGGCCAAAAGCTACCATACATCTCTGAGTAAGGTAAAAATGGTACTAGACAAATGCAGAAGCATGGAAAGAAAAATATTCTGAATCCAAGGTCGCAAAATGCACTGACGAAAAAAATGGCAACACCAAGAAAAAGTTGTGCAATATAAATGAAATTCGGTAGACATGTTTCTACATCTGAAAAGCGATGTTAATTCAAATTTCGCGAGATTCGCGCAAGAGTTGTGCTATTAGTGCCGCTATGAGAATGGAAATCAGGTTTGCTTTAAATACACGCTGTAACGGTCATGAGCATTAGTTACCTTTGAGATTGAGTTGACGTTTCTCAAGAATGCCTTTAAGGCGACGAAGACGCCATATCAACACCTCACTGAGTTTGACGAGGCCACGTAATAGGGCTACGAGAAGCTGGATGTTCCTACTGAGATGCTGCAGAAAGACGTGATTGCTGGCAGCGGTGGTCACGAGAATATGCAGTCGCAAGAAGACCGGACTCCGGACGGTCTTGTGGAGCTCTAGCGACAGGGAAGACTATCATGTTCGGCGTGCCGCTTTGGCACATCATACTACAACTGGCACATCATACTACACCTGCAGCAGCAATTTGAGCAGCAGTTGGCACCACAGTCACACAATGGACTGTTACCAACCAGTTACTTCACGAACCAGACGACCAGTCGCGTACATTCCACTGACCCCAAACCACCGCCAATTGCAGCTTGACTGATGTCAAAGCGAAAGCTCATTGAAGCGCAGGATGGAGGTCTGTCGTGTTTCCTGATGAAAGCTGGTTCCGCCTAGTTGCCAGTGATGGCCGTGTGTTGGTTACAAGGAGTCTGGTGAGGGCCTGAAACCAACCTACCTTCGTACTAGACACACTGGAGCTACATCTGGAGTTATGGTCTGGGGTGCGACTTCGTATGACACCAGGAGCACTCTCTTGATTATCCTACACACCCTGACTGCAAATTTGTACGTCAATCTGGTGATTCGACCTGTTGTGACGCCATTCACGAACAGCACTTCTGGAGGTGTTCTCCAAGAGGATAACGTTCGCACACATAGCGCTGTTGCAATCGAACATACTCTACAGAGTGTCGACATGTTGCCTTGGCCAGATCAATCACCAGATTCTTCTCCAATAGAGCACATATGGGACATCATTGGACGACAACTCCAGCGTCATCCACGAACAGCATTAACCATCCCTGTTTTAACCGACCAAGTATAACAGACATGGAACTCTATTCCACAAACTGACTTCCGGCGTCCGTAAAACACACTGCATGCACGTTCGCAGCTTTGAATACAGTGTTCTGGCGATTACACCGGTTACTAGTGTACCAGAATTTGACATTTGAAATTATTTATCTTGCACATATATTAACCTGTGGTCTTGAAATGTTAATCACTTAAACATGTTACTTAGACAAATGTATTCCCGAAGTTTTATTACTGTAAATTAATTAGTTTTTGGTGTTCCGACTGTTTTCCCGTGATCTCTTACCTATTTCACGATTTCCGGTTTCGACCGAGGCTTGCTGTCATCATCTTATCTACAAATGTAACAAAGGATAAAAGACCTCAAGAATTTTGTAATGCTGTAAAAGAACAGTTTTCCAGGAGTAGGGTAATATGTACTAAACAAATTACTAGGGAAAGTCAATTATTATCCGCAATATTTTTTTTTTTATTTCGGTAGTACTGTCGTTTTACGTTAAGTTGACGACGCATGCTTTGTCTATTTATTGTTATATCTTTGCAATTTTCAAGCTGCTAGGTTAGTTTCGTTATCGCTGCGGTGCTGTTAATCATGGCTGTTCCGCTGTCTATTTGCACCAAGGAAGAGCAACGCTCAGTGATCCGTTTTTTGTGGTCGGAAGGCGTATCAGGGACCGAAATTCATCCAAGACTTTCGGAACAGTACGAGAACAGCGTTTTGCCTCATCGGAGTGTCTACGAATGAATTGAAAAATTCCTAAGTGGTTGCACAAGTGTTATGCACGATGAAGGAGCCGGACGACCGTTTAAGAGTTCACGTGAAATGGTTGGCTTAGACAGACGATTAACTGTTGACAAAGTGGCACATCGTCTGCAAATTAGTCGCGGTTCTGCCTACGAAATCATCCAGAACAGACTTGGGTTTCATAAAGCTTGTGCAAGATGGGTCTCAAAACAACTCACACAATTGCATAAACAAAGGCAATTGGACATCTGAAAAAAGCATTTGGGTCGCTGTGGTAACGAAGGGGACAACTTCTTGGACAGGAAAGTTACTGGTGACGAAACATGCATCCACCATTACGAACCGGAGAGTAAACGGCAGAGTATAGAATGGAAAATCCAAATTCACCGTGCAACAAAAAGTTCAAGAGCCAAACGTCCGCAGGAAAACTGATGCTTACGGTTTTTTGGGACGCACAAGGTCCAGTACTGGAGCATTATGGAGAAAGGGGAACAACAATAACAGTGTACGTTACAGTGAGATGCTTACTGCCAGGCTAAAGCCTGTAATTCGAAGCAAACGCCGAGGATTGCTGTCAAAAGATGTGTTGTTGCACGACAATGCCCGTCCGCATACTGCTTCCCACACTGCTGAAACGCTCCAAAAACTCAGATTTGAAGTACTGGATCATCCTCCATATAGTCCCGATCTTGCCCCTTCTGCCTATCACTTGTTTCGTCCACTCAAACAGGCATTAAGGAGCCGTCGATTTGCCTCGGACGAAGCAGTGAAAGAAGCGGTGCTTTCCTGGCTCGCAGCTCAACCGAGAACCTTCTTTTATGAGGACATGAGGAAGCTTGCACAACGATGGACCAAGTGCGTTGAAACGCAAAGAGGCTATGTCGAAAAAGATGTTCTCGCAAGTTTCCTATTTGATTACAATAAAATTTTATAGCTACTTTGCGGATAATAATTGACTTAGCCTCGTACATACCTTCGGAAACTTAAAGTGCATACATATCAGTTTCATAATGGGAACACATTGCACTCACCTCGATATGTATGCAGTTTAAGTCTCCGAAGGTATGTAATCCGTTTGGTATACATGATCTAGCTTCTGGAAAACTGTTCTCTTACAGCATTATAAAATTCTCCTTTTAACATCATTTATCCTTTGTTACGTTTATGGATCAGATGATGACAGCAAGCTTCTGTCGAAACCGGTCGTCGCGAAATAGATAATATTTGGCTTCAGAAGAAATTTATTTCAATTAAATCGACAGATCGCTGCGATCACATAAAGACGTGTAACCTGCGTAAATGTGGAAGCAAGCTAGTACAGTCGATCCGCGAGGCTGACAGTAGACTTAAAACGAATCATTCATTCAATCGGCAGCGAAATGTGGCCTGCATTGAAACTTCCTAGGAGATCGTAACGCGAACCAAGTAGAGACACGAAAACTGTATCTTGCCTTTCAAGGGCAATGCTGCTACTTACGGAGCAACCCAGGAACGAAACGGCCTACAGTGCTTCACTTCTGCCACTACCACTCTCCTACACGCCAAACTTGGTAACAGTTGCTACAGTTGGTAAAAGGACAGACATTGAAAATCTTATTGCCTGCCCAGAGATTAACGTAATGTGCACCCAGAATGGAACGTTTCCAGTTGCCGCATACTAGAGAACTGCCACCTAATTTGGTGTATGTACGAGACATAGGCCTGCAATTTTAATTATCACCTCGGAAAAAATCAAGTTGCGGCCATGAAACTTTGTCATGGTGTTAGTAGTCCTTCTCATCATATTCACCCATCTATTCGATGAATTTTCTCAATGATGGATAACTTAGGAGATATTTTGGTTGTAGAAGTCTGCAGCCTGACTGTTCATCTTGTCGTCATTCTGGAAATGTTTCCTACGAAATGGTTTCTTCACTCGAGAAAAAAAAAGAAGTCACTGGGTGTCATCTGGGGAGACCAGTCAGACAGAGAGGGGGCAGACAAAATTTGGTAGGTTAAAAAAGCGGACCTTGTGAATTTGTCCTATGTAAAATGAGATAGGGCGTTGTAGTGGAATGAAAACGCAGCCTTGAATAGAGCCCGCGACGCTTCATCTTGACAGCCTCCCGTGATCTCGTGAAAAGATTTTGGTCGTATGCTCCTGTGACGGTTTGTCCCTTACGGGTATAATTTGTTAGCACCACATCATGGTAGTCTCAAAAAGAACTCAGCATCTCCCCTCCCGACAATGGTTTTTAGTGTTCGCCATGTTCCACTGCTTGGTAGCCCTGCACAAGGTCGCACGTACGGAGACAGAGCTCTCGTGAAAGATAAGTTATTTAGGTTGTAATTAATTGTAGTTGAACACTTTTAACTAATTACATACGTTCTTTAGTGTACTCTTCAAGCTCACCATTAAAAGTTTTTCTCTTATTTGCGTAGTGTTTTAGTAATCGCGAAAAGTTCGTTTGTTTACTTACTGCTGCTTAGGCCTAATTTTTCTAGTGTGCATATTTAGCGTTATACCGCAATTGGAAGTGCACTTGCTGTACTTTAACTGCTTAAATACGTTCATTAGGGTGCCTTTCATGCTCACCATTAAAGGTTTTTCTTTTATTTGCGTATTGTTCCAGTAATCGCGAAAAGTTCGTTTTGTTTATATTTCGTGGCTTTGCCTTACTTTCCGAGTCTGCATACTTAGCGTTATACCGCAATCTTAAGTGCATTTGGTATAGATTAACTAATCAAATACATTCATTAGTGTGCTCTTCAAGCTTGCCATTAAAGGTTTTTCTTTTATTTACGTATTCTTCCACTTATCGCAAAAAGTTCGTTTTGGTTACATTCGGCTGTTTAGGCCTAATTTCTGATCGTGCAATTTAGTGTTATACCACAAATTTAAGTGCATTTGGTATTAGTTTACTTACATATTAGTTTCCAAAACATATTTAGTGTCCTTCTGCATCTGTATTTAATATATTATCGTTATCACTTAGTAAATCTCTTTAACTAATTTCCAAACTACCATGGATACTAAGTGTGTGAGCTGCAGTAGGAAAGTTAGTTCAGGGGTTTTGTGCAGCTGTTGTGACAGGTGGTTTCATTCGGGAAATTTTAGCGGCGTGGGAATTGGGGAAACAAACGAGACTCTTCCATTCTCTTGCAGGGTTTGCTCAAGAGATAGGATTATAGCTGAACAGGAGGAGAAAATTAGAGCCCTTCAGGCTGATTTGGACAGAGCGAGGGAGGAACTGAAGAGGTTAAGGGGGGAGGAGGGCAAACAGCGGTGGGAAGTGGTAGCTGGGAACAGGGGCCACAGAAAGAGGACAGTGTTTGACAGTTTCCCAATTGGCACAACCAATAGCTTTGCCTTGCTGCCACAGTTAAGTAAGGAAGAGTCTACAGAAGAAGTAGATGTAGTTGAGATGCAACAGAATTTCACTAGGAAACCAACTGTTTCAAAAAAAGTGGAAAGTAAGGAGAAAGTTCTGTTGCTAGGTAGCAGCCAGGGAAGAGATGTGGGCCGGATTTTGCAGGAAAAATTAGGTGACAGGTACCAGGTCACAAACGTTTTCAAGCCAAGTGCAAGTCTTAGCCAGGTGGTAGAGGATATAGGTTCCTTGTGCAAGGGATTCACAAAGCAGGATCATGTGATGGTAGTGGGTGGAGTGGGAAACAGTATTGATAGGGATCAGGGCTACAGCATTGAGTGTGACCTGGTGAAAATAGCCTCAGCAAAGACCCATACCAATGTTGGGCTGGTACCTGCTTTCGTGCGGCATGATCAGCCCCAGTTGAACCGCTCTGTCAGGAGCGTAAATATGGAGTTGGATCAGTTGCGTAGGGCGGCCACTCTGTCAGACATTGGACTGGTTCCTGTCGAGGCTATTGATAGGCGGGATTTCACAAGGCATGTCCTACATCTCAGTAGGAAAGGGAAGGGTAAACTGGCTGGGTTGTTAGCAAAATCTATAAGGGGGGACACTATTATTCATGGATGTACCCCTTTTTTAGACTAATATCAGTGTCCAATGAGAAGTTCAGGCAGGCAAGTGCTAAAAAGGTCCAAAACTCACAAAATTCTCACAACAGGGAAGTAAATAATAATTTTACCATTTTAACCAAAATATTGGTGGATTTAAGAAAAAAGTAGATTCTCAGAAAAGTAAAGTAAAAAATAATGTTAACGTTTTTCACCAAAATATTCCGGGATTGAAGAATAAAGTAGATGACCTCATGGTAGGTTTAGATGACATTGAATCTAATAATGTGTAGGCTGTTTATGTTTTCTTATTGGCAACGTTACGTAGCCCTCTGTATGAAAATCACTGGCTGTGCTGTGTGCAGTCTGTGGCTAGTTTGCATTGTTGTCTGCCATTGTAGAGTTGGAGGTGAGCCGCCAGCAGTGGTGGATGTGGGGAGAGAAATGGCGGAGTTTTGAAATTTGTAAGACTGGATGTCATGAACTGCTATGTATATTATGATTTTTCAACACTATTAAGGTAAATACATTGTTTGTTCTCTATTAAAATCTTTCATTTGCTAACTATGCCTATCAGTAGTCAGTGCCTTCAGTAGTATGAATCTTTTATTTAGCTGGCAGTAGTGGCGCTCCCTTTATTGCAGTAGTTCGAGTAACGAAGATTTTTGGTGAGGTAAGTGATTTGTGAGAGGTATAGGTTAATGTTAGTCAGGGCCATTCTTTTGTAGGGATTTTTGAAAGTCAGATTGCGTTGCGCTAAAAAATATTGTGTGTCAGTTTAAGCACAGTCATGTACAATTTTTCTAAGGGGACGTTTCATATGTCGACCCTTAGCCGAGGATACCTCAGTGGAATCTTCTGATTTTTTTCTTGTAGTTTGTGTAATTAGTGTAGCTTTTGTTTATTGCTAGTGCGTAATTGTAGAGAGAATTTCCTTTGTAGTTGTAGTTTTTCATTCTTGTACAGTAAAACAGTTGTGGGATGCATGTAGATTAGCACCAAGTATTTCGCAGCTGCGCTTGCAATTAACGAGATATCATTTTCAATGCTACGTTAATGTGTTTTCTTATTTTGCTCATCAAATTGTGCTTTTCTGTGATGTCGTGTGAAATATTGTGATAATAATGGCGTCTGAAAAACGTAATACTAGGCTCCAAAGTAAACTGAGAAATGACAGTGAAGACGAAAGCAGTGTGTTAGCGCCACCGTGTAATGCATTAACTAATGTTCAGAGTAGTAATTTGGTAATTGTGCATTGGGAAGTGGAGCGGGCGGCAAACAATGGTGTAGACAGTGAAACAATTAGTGAACAGGGAAGCATTATCGATCAATCGGTCGGCAACAGTCCGCCTCAGGAATCGGGAATGACAGGACACAATTTTGCAAATACTGCAGATTCAGGTTTTGGGTCCTCACCGTTTTCTCAAATAAATCAAGACACATTTTCTGCTTGTCAAAATGTGAATGTTGCCGGTGCAACTTCACTGCCGAAAAGCACTGAGGAACATGTTTCAGACACCAGTGCATTGTTATTACAATTAATGCAATAAATGGGACATAGGCTACAAAAGTTAGACACAATGGAACATAATCTTCAAAAGTTAGACACAACGCTTGAACAAAATCAGAAACAAATGGGACAAAATCTTCAAAAGTTAGACACAATGGAACAAAATCTTAAAAAGTTAGACACAATGGAACAAAATCTTCAAAAGTTAGACACAATGGAACAAAATCTTCAAAAGTTAGACACCACACTTGAACAAACACGTGAAGATTTAACTACTGACTTACATAAAATCGAATCGAAATGTCAAAAAGTCTGTAATGACGTAAAAACACAAATTTGCGAGCATTTCCAACCTATTTTTTCGCGTCATGAAAATGCATTACAGAATCACGAAGCAGCCATAAAGGAACTGCAAACTATAGTTCATGAAAATCACGAGACCTTGCGGGCTAAAATTGACTCAGTTGCATCTACCGATTCGGTTATGCAACTTGCAAAAACTCAGGAAAACTTAAAGGACACAGTAGATACTCTGAAAATTGGTTCAGAAAGACACATGGAGGAAATTAGTTCATTATCAGAAAAATTTGTTGAACTTTCGGACCAGCTAAATAATTTATCTACGAAGGTAGATGATAATCTGAATGACACAAAACCGGTAGTCTTTAATGACACAGAAGAGTGCGAACAAATTAGGAAATTCAAACAAACTCAGAATCAAATTAATACGCAACACCAAGAGAAATCCGGGAAGTACAAGATGAGTTGACACAGGTAATACAGGAATTACATATTTTAGAGGCCACTCGTGCTCCAATACGGGAAGAGGGATATAGAAATATGGAACAGCCACAAAATAATAACTCAGGGCACTTCGGAAATTATGAAAGAAATTGGCAAGGTGCACCGAATTTTGAAATGGAACCGCCGAAACGACGTAACAATGACCGATATGCGACTCGCCGACACGATTATTTTGACTATAAGCTGTTCATTACTACACGCAAATTCAAAACATTTAAGAACTCTGGAAACATTTAAGAACTCTGGCAACGACATTCATCCACAACCGTGGCTCCATCAATCCTCTCATTGTTTTCCTCCTAACTGGTCATTGCAGCACAGATTAGAATTTATGTGTGGTTACTTAGAGAATGAATCAGCTGTAAGAATGCGATCGGTCATTCACGATTGTCACAGTGAAGGAGAATTTTATCATGCCTTCCTCTCAGCATATTGGTCTCAAGCTACACAAGACCGAGTGAAGCATAGCATCATAATGATGAAACATTTCGAACAATCTGAATTTTCCAGTCTTGTGAAATATTTTGAAGACATGTTGCACAAGAATCAGTACCTGTCAAACATTTACAGCCCCTCAGAACTCATCCGCATTTGCTTAATCAAATTACCTGAATATTTACGACATATTATTTTGGCAGGATGTTGCAAAGACGACATTGAAGCTTTTCAGGGACACTTTCAAGAATTAGAAATTGACACAGACAGTCGCGGGATGCGAAAACAGGAAAACAATCACTACAGGTCACATCCGTCACAATTCCGTGACGACAGAAACAATAACTGGACACGACAAGTCTATTCTTACAACGCAAATCGTGACCAAAACAGACACCACTCATATGACAACCACTGGCAGAGTAATAATAGTTACAGAGAAAGATCGCATTTCCGTAGTAATGAATATGACAGAGATTACCATAGAAACAGACACTATGGGAACTAAAACAATTATTATCAAGGGAGACAGAATAACTTCAGATGCAACAGTTCAGCGCGCGGTTAGGATTCCGGGAGAAATTCTCCACCACATGACCGACAAACAAGAAACTATGTAAACTACCGACAAAACGACAGACCTGAATTCCATCAGAACTGGCGGGATTCAAACAGAGCGGGGCACTCTCAACAAGGTGAATTTCTAGAAGTTAGATCTCCTAATACCAATAACGACTCACGCCAACAAAGAGACAAACAATGACTCGCACCGCAGGCAGCCACGTGCGCCGGCTGGCTCAGGGAAAAATTACATAGACGCTAACCATGAGAAAAATTTTAGCATTCTTTACCGATGTACCATATACCACATGATAATTCCACTGAAGCTGAAACTCTGCGTACTAGGAAGAGTAAAGGCTTACACCACATTTCACATGTAAAACCGTTTATTGAGAGATAATCTGCTTTTTAACTTAGTCTTTGCCATAAAACTTTTCACTTTACATTACCAGTATGCTTTGTCAGACTTAGAATCTATTAACATGCAACAATGTTTGAAGTTAAATATCCAGTCAAGAACCAATAGAACTTATTTAAACAGAAATTACGAATGCATTGTTGTAGTGAACAGACGACACAGTGTTGTTACTTGTACATTCTTGCTTGTTAGTTGCACGATCACGTAACGACTATAAGGCTCACATACATAGAACATATACTGGCACTGCTAATGAGATTTTCATGCAACATTTTGGTTTACTTGAAAAGACATTCTTTATTTGAAGTACTTTCTGTGGGATTAAAGATGAATTAGCATTTGGTTTCTTTGACAGCTACACAGTTATATCACGACGCTACTAATGTGTGACACAATTTACATTGTTGCTTTTGTGCTGTATCTGCTTTATATCTGCACAGTTTTTCTGAATTCTTCTGGAAAGTAAAACACGTTTAATAGTAACTTTGTGGTATAACTACAATAAGACAGCCTTTTTTTTTGTAGCACAACAATACGTTACAGTGTAGTACTTTTTTGACCATGGTACTGTACGTAATAACTACGATATCTACACGCAAAGCATTTCACTTTTGTTTATCATGACATAAGTACATTGGCTTCTGCAGAACTTAGCTTTCGGAGGACAATAACTACGACACTTCCACAGAGATTATCTTACAGCAAGACGCACATTTAGCGCTACAGGACACGTATTTGAGTGATTAATTTTGAACTTAAATCATTTATTTTTAAAGATATATGAAGTACAATGATACAAAGGTTTTCCGTGATACATTTCATTCCATTGCTGTAATCTGTAACACTTGAGGATATAATTACATTTATCCTCAGGGGGGTACACGCTTACTTTGTGTACCAAGTGTTTGGCAAGCACAAGGAGCCCTAGCTAATATGGTATTTGCTTATACAACTTTACACATCGGTACCACATTTCTCCAACACAGAATTACACAGCTATCTGATTATTTAACAGAGAAGCAAAATTTTTTTTATGTCAGTGACACATGTTTACGCAATTACACAGTTGTATAATTTCACACTTATGAAATTGTCTTTTGTCTGTACTTTGTGAACTGCTCATATTTTTTCGGAACCATTGTGATACTATGAGAGCTTTGAATGATGTATTTGGTATGGGATCATGATTTTTAAAGTATGTTGGAGGTAGATGACACTATTGAAATGAGCAGAGAATTTTTTTTAGGTTTTGACATTATTGCAGAAAGCTACGACGTTTTTGAGATTTGACCAAGGTGTTACGATGTTTTTACGACGACGATGTGTATTATGCTGTTGAGGTATGTTTATGATCAATAAGCTGATGCTACGTGAGGAATTTGATTATGCTACATATTTATAACGATGAAATATTGAAGAATGTCTACAAATATGTATATGTGTAATAAGGTAAGGAATAATGAGTAGTGGTTAGGGACGCTGATTTGTGGTGGGGGTGGTGGTGGTGGTTAGTGTTTAACGTCCCACGACAACGAGGTCATTAGAGATGGAGCGCAAGCTCGGGTTAGGGAAGGATTGGGAAGGAAATCGGCCATGCCCTTTCAAAGGAACCATCCCGGCATTTGCCTGAAACGATTTAGGGAAATCACGGAAAACCTAAATCAGGATGGCCGGAGACGGGATTGAACTGTCGTCCTCCTGAATGCGAGTCCAGTGTGCTAACCACTGCGCCACCTCGCTCGGTGCTGATTTGTGCAAAAGCATGTTGGAGACCAAGAATCGTACTTTAAGAGTTATGAAATGTGTGTAAATGCCTGAATGTATTACAATGCCGACGAAAATTTTTTGGACACTGTTGTATTTATAGGATTTTGTTTCTACACATTTGTAACGCAAATTCTCGACTTGTGAAATTTTTTATATGAGACTGTCACTGTAGTGCAAAGTGCTGTCGTAAATATTTCGGTAAGAAAGCTAAGTGACCTTGATGTAATGCGTTATGGGCAACCAGCTGTGCGAGTCGCCTGGAGAAAAAGCCATTAGGTAAAAAAAAAAGAGGGACCATTAACCTCGCTATTGACATTCCATTGTAGAAAGCATCGCAAATACGACACGCTCATTACTTGGAAACATATCGTACTTTGTGCTACTTACTGAAATGCTTATGAATTGGGGGGAAATATTCTTACATCTGCAAACCTGATAGTGACAATTGTCTTTCTACGAGAGTTGAGAGCTACTGACTTACGAAACGCCACATAGCTATTAAATGATGTTTTTATGCTTTGGTTTGCGTAATTGCTTATTTAATTTGATATCTGTTTTCCAGCTGTGTTGCAGCATTGGTTTTATAAAATAAACTTAAATGCATTTGCTAATGTGAAAACTTTCTGTCAACAGATCTATTAAATAATTATTTTATGATCCACATTCTTCGAAAAAAGGAGCTCTTGGAATGGAAAGAACAATAAGAAGGGCCTAATAACAGTAACTGCATATGTAATTTTCTTTTCAAGTACTTGGTAATTTTTTGTAGAATTAGTTTTTGTGGTGCACCACTTTAATTACACAGACATTAAGATGTGAATAGACGTTTCCCTTATATGCATTGTTGTCTTTGGTGTACTATTTTTTCTGCATGAGCTTTGTCATGTTTAGGTATAAGCTATAGCATTTGCTGCTGCTGTTTGCCAGGCAAAGTGTTATTGAATTTCACTTTGTATTACTCTGTTAACCCAGTTTTACTACTGATTTATTTTTCTTGTTTGCTGCACTGTGCTTTATATTAGTTGTAATATTGCAATTTCTTTGTTAATTTAGATTTACTGCTGCTAGCTTTGCCAATTTGCATTTTTTTCATTGCTGTTTGTATTAATTGTTTTGTACTGCTGCATTGCCTCGTCCCTTAGTATATATATCTGAGCTCAGTAGATTTAAGTTAGCTTAAGAGGGGGTAAACTATATAAGAAACTAACTATGGACAATAGGGAAAGAATGCATTGAGAAGTAATATGAAAACGATTTGGGCCAAAATGAGTATTGTACACTGAGAAATAATTATTTTGAAAGAAATATGAATAAAATACAGAAAGGAGGTATAGATAAGACTTTTTGGGAATAATGTTGAATGAAGGGAGATCTCCAAGAAGTAAAAAAAGTTTTTTTTGCAAAATACTGCAGTAAAACAAACCCTGTCCTTTCCTTGTATTATTCCGCTATGTGTTTGTGTACCCTTGTATATTTGTGTTTTTCCTGTCTTTATGTGTTTAGCTGATAAGAGTTATGTTGTAGAATTTTTCGAATAATATGTTATTATCTTTGTAAAGATATTGAGACATTATTTATTCTGTTCTGTTTTAATGCTCATGTGTGAAGTTGATGTTTCAAAAGTTATTCTGATCTTTTATGTGTTTACTTATGTCATAATTCCTGTAACACTGACGAATATGTTAGTTCAACTCTTTTGTAAAGCCCATATTACCACAAATGTTATCTGTATTGTTCTGTTCTTTAATGATATATTTTGTACCTTAGTTATTGTATTCTCATGTTATAATATTGTAATTGACACCAGTTCAGCAAATTAAGTAACTTGTAAGCATTCATTTCACTGCACACATTTCTGTTGGTCATAGTATATGCACAATATGTGAGAAGTAGGGACTGATAGTGTTTGGACGTGTGTTAATCATTCAGCAAGGGTCTGGATAACAGCATTGCTGGTTCTAAGGACAATTCCAAAAACTTTGTGAGTGCACAAGTGGTGGTTTATGGACTTGCTATACTCTCCACAAGACTCTTCAATGGTGATTGTGCACCTGCACAGTCACAACAGATGGCTGCTGGCCATCTCTACAGGGACTACAGTGGGTCTGCATCTTTGATGGCCCACCAATACCATTATTTCTACAAGGACTACAGTGGGTCTGCATCTTTGATGGCCCACCAATACCATTATTTCTACAAGGACTACAGTGGGTCTGCACCTCTTATGGCCCACCGATACCGTTATCTCTACCAGGACTACAGTGGGTCTGCTCTGTGACGACCTACCTACCAATATTCTTCAAAACTTCGACTGACTCTGTGGTGGGTTTGCTCTGTTGTGGACCATTACCTGTCTGCATGTCGAGAGTCAGCACTGTCTTTCCGTTGGAAGGACAACACTACTTCTTCAAGACTGCATGGAAATCCACTACTTCCGTGTGCATTTTCTTTTACTGCTCAGCCTTTGAGAAAAACACAGCAATTTTACTGTGATAAATGATCAGGACTGTATTTATGGACTGTGAGAAAATTTTAGCTGTTGACCAACATTGTATCAATAAGTGTGTGCATTTGATATCTTTGTTATTGTAATTATGAAAAATTTTATCAAATCATTATTGGCCACTGCCCAAAACAATTTGTAAAATTTTTTGTGGGGAGCATGGAGGTTATGTAAGTAGGCTGTTTACGTTTTCTTATTGGCAACGTTACGTAGCGCTCTGTATGAAAATCACTGGCTGTGCTGTGTGCAGTCTGTGGCTAGTTTGCATTGTTATCTGCCATTGTAGAGTTGGGCAGCTGGATGTTAACAGCGTGTAGCGTTGCGCAGTTGGAGGTAAGCCGCCAGCAGTGGTGGATGTGGAGAGAGAAATGGCGGAGTTTTGAAATTTGTAAGACTGGATGTCATGAACTGCTATGTATATTATGATTTTTCAACACTATTAAGGTAAATACATTGTTTGTTCTCTATTAAAATCTTTCATTTGCTAACTATGCCTATCAGTAGTCAGTGCCTTCAGTAGTTTGAATCTTTTATTTAGCTGGCAGTAGTGGCGCTCCCTTTATTGCAGTAGTTCGAGTAACGAAGATTTTTGGTGAGGTAAGTGATTTGTGAGAGGTATAGGTTAATGTTAGTCAGGGCCATTCTTTTGTAGGGATTTTTGAGTCAGATTGCGTTGCGCTAAAAAATATTGTGTATCAGTTTAAGCACAGTCATGTACAATTTTTCTAAGGGGACGTTTCAAATGTAATAGATATACTATGCCTGTCTGAGCATCACTTTGTGTCTGATATAGAAAAGGTAAATATCAGTGGTTATAAACTAGCTGCACATATGAGTAGAGAGAATAAGGTGGGAGGAGGAGTGGCCACATATGTCAAAAGTTATCACTGTGTAGAAAGCTTAGATACAAAAAAGTTTTGTCTAGAGCAACATATAGAAGCATGTGCCTGTCAACTTAAACTGAAGGAGGGGTCTTTTATAACTGTTACAGTATATAGGTCCCCTTCAGGAAACTTTCATTTATTCCTGGAAAACTTGGATGCCTTGCTGTGCTATCTGTCAGATAGGGGAAAGCAAATTATTATTTGTGGGGACTTCAATGTTGATTAATTGAAAGAGTGTAATAGGAAGAATGACCTGGAAGTCTTGCTCGGTTCTTTCAATTTGACATCCGTCATAAATTTTCCTACTCGGGTAGTGAATGACAGCAGCACATTGATAGATAACACTTTTCTAGACCAAGATAGGTTTAAAAACATAATTTCTTGTCCTGTTGAGAATGGGCTTTCTGATCATGATGCTCAGCTAGTTACAGTATATGACATAGCTCCATTCAGTCATTCAAAACTACCCTCCAAAGTTGTGCATTCAATTAATGACTCAACAATTAGAAATTTCAGAGAAAATCTTCAGCAGTTAGACTGGGATGAGGTGTACAAGGAACCTGATGTTAATTTAAAATATAACTCATTTCATGGTACACTTGTAAGAGAATTTGAAAACTGTTTCCCCAAGAAAGTAGTAAAATCTAATTATAAGAAACTATGCAAAAACCTTGGCTTACTAAAGGAATAAAAATATCTTGTAACCACAAAAGGGAACTGTATCTAACAACAAGAAAGAGTATTGACCCAGAAACAACCAAATATTATAAAAAACTATGTGCTACATTAAGAAAGGTTATAAAAAAGTCCAGAAGCATGTGCATCATGTCTGAGATTAATAGATCTGATAACAAAATCAAAACAATTTGGAATATTATTACAAGGGAGACAAGACAACCAAGAGTACAGGATGACAGCATCACCATCAAAGCGAATGGAAACTTGATAAACAACAAGCCCGAAGTCGAAAACATTTTGAATAATCGTTTTAAATGTTGTAGAGAAAATAGGATCTAAATGTTCATTAGAAGAAGCAAGGCAGTTAATGGAAGAGGCCTTACCCACACCATTTGATACAATTGAAATTCCACCCACCTCTCCATCTGAAATTAGGAAGATAATAAACTCTCTCAAGAATAAAAGCTCACATGGGATTGATGGCATTTCCAGCAAGATAATAAAAGCTTGTTCCCAAGAAATAAGTGGGATTCTTAGCCACATATGTAATAGCTCTCTGAAGCAGGGTATTTTCCCAGATAAACTGAAGTATGCCATTGTTATACCACTGCATAAAAAAGGGGATACGTCTGATGTCAACACCTACCGCCCAATCTCTCTTCTGACTGCCTTATCCAAAATTCTTGAAAAAGTAATGTATTGTAGAGTAGCTTCTCACCTTTGTAAAAATAAACTTTTAACAAAATGTCAGTTTGGTTTCCAGAAGGGTTTTTCAATGGGAAATGCTACATATACTTTCACTAATGAAATATTAAATGCTCTGAGTAACTGGAAATCACCCGTAGCGATATTTTGTGATCTATCAAAGGCTTTTGACTGTGTAAATCATCGAATACTTCTAGATAAGCTGAAGTACTGTGGTATGAATGGGACAGTGCTCAAATGGTTTAAATCACACCTAACTGGAAGAGAGCAGAAAGTTGAAATAAACAGTTCACATATTATGCAAAAAACTGGTGATTTCTCAACCTGGGGAACAATCAAGAATGGGGTGCCGCAAGGTTCGGTCTTGGATCCTCTGCTGTTCTTAATGTATATTAATGACTTGCCATTCTATATTCACGAAGATGCAAAGCTGGTACTTTTTGCTGATGTTACAAGTTTAGCTATCACACCTGACAGACAGGAATTAACTGGTGAAATTGTAAACGATGTTTTTCAGAAAATCATTAAGTGGTTCTCTCAAATGGGCTCTCATTAAACTTTGACAAAACACAGTATATGCAGTTCCACACAGTAAATGGAATGACCCCATTAATAAATATAGACTTCGATCAGAAATCGGTAGCAAAGGTAGAATATTCAAAATTTCTAGATGTATGCACTGATGAGGGGTTGAACTGGAAAAAAAACACTGAGGATCTGCTGAAACGTTTGAGTTCAGCTACTTATGCTATTAGGGTCTATGCAAATTTTGGCGATATACATCTAAGTAAATTAGCTTACCACGCCTATTTTCATTCTCTGCTTTCGTATGGCATCATATTCTGGAGTAACTCGTCATTGAGTAGAAGAGCGTTCATTGCACAAAAGCGTGTAATCAGAATAATTGGTGGAGCTCATCCAAGATCATCCTACAGACACTTATTTAAAGAGCTAGAAATCTTCACTGTAGCCTCACAATATATATATTCACTTATGAAATTTTTTATTAACAATCCGAACGAATTCAAAAGTAATAGCAGCGTACATGGCTACAACACTAGGAGAAAGGATGATCTTCACTACTGAAGGTTAAATCTAACGTTGGCTCAGAAGGGGGTAAATTATGCTGCCACAAAAGTCTTTGGTCACTTACCCAATAGCATCAAAAGTCTGACAGATAGCCATATAGCATTTAAAGGGAAAGTGTTAACCTGACACGTTCCACATCATTACGAAGTGTCGTATTCATGATCTATGGAACAAGTACTAATTTAATCTAATCTAATCGTGATTTGCGCCTTTATCTCTGGGCCAAAATGCTACACCCAGAAGTCGTCCATGGTGATTTGGCGGCTAAACACGTCATCTAGCTTTATCTGACATAGCTGCAGCATTTACACATGTGCCCTGGTTCAGCAAGGTTTTTTGATGAGTGTGAGCAGTCGCTGAATCCAGCGCTCGGCAACCTTTGTCGTGCTCAAAATTCCGTGCAAGATGTTGAAAACTGATCCATCAAGTGATGCCTGGTTCTTCGCAGACAGGTGGTTGACTATTTCGGTCTTTGTGACTAAGACTTGTTTGACCACATTAGAAGTTTGTGAGCCTTCTAAATACTGTGTCGTAAGCTCACTGGACAAATAGTCAGTCACTTCAGTGCGCACGCGCAGTTGAATTGTTATGCCTTTACGGATGGCGCAGCAATCGAGTCATGTGCTCAACCACGTGCCCACTGATTCTACGTGAGGGAACGACGGTACCGATCAGTAGACATTTATGTTTCAAGCGGACAGTGTACATAAACATGGGTACTTGTACGGATGTGACAGAGCGTCAAAACCGAGAGTTGTGCCGCAGTGGTTAGCACACTCGACTCGCATTCGGAACGATGTCAGTTCAAACCTGCGTCCGGCCATCGTGATTTAGGTCTTCCGCGATTTCCCTACGTCACTTCAGGCAAATTCCGGGATTCTTCCTTTGAAAGGGCACGGCTGATTTCCTTCCCCATCCTTTAACTCAAGCTTGTGCTCCGTCTGTAATAACCTCGTTGTCGACGAGTGGCAAAAAGGGGGAATCGTGTTTGGACGCGCCCATGGCTATTTGGAGTGTGAAATTGCTGGATTTGTTGGTGTTTCGCGGCATACTGTTCAACGTGTCTGGAAGCGATGGTGTAATACACATGGCCACGAAACACGACGTCAGAATTGTGGTCGGAGGACTGGAGACGCGTTTCACAGCTTGCGAATCAAAGTCGTCTCCAAACCCGACAGAAATTGCTGCAGGCAATGAATGAAGGTCCATCCCAACCCGTTAGCGAGAGAAAATTGATGCATGCATATAGTGATGACAACAGCAAAGTTCATCAATTTGGAAGAACAGGTGATTGATTTTCTAAACACGTCCCCTTGGTTGGCCTGGAAAATCACGTGACTTGAAGCCAACAGATAATCTATGGGACATGTTGGAACAGCGGCTGAAACACCGATATCAGCATCCTCGCAATTTGGTGGAATTGAGTGATCAGATCTTCAGTGAGTGGCTGAACCTGCGTGCAGCGTAATTGAACAACCTCACAGACTTGTTTCCTAACCAAATCCAGGCGGTTAGCAAATCCAGAAGCGAAATTGCGGATATTAAATGATGCATGTAATGATTTCCCTAGGGGTGACTAATTTTTATTCCGGTGAACTTCTGATGGTGAACTGTTGCCGGACATTTCCACCAATTTAACATAGATTGTTGCAGCGTTGTTCTCCTTCAAATGCAGAAAACGAGTTACCACATGGAATGCCTCCTTATCAACGGGCCGCGACGTTTCCTTTCGGCTTCTCTAGAGGCACAATAATTGCAGTATCAGGGCTTCAGAAATGTACCTGCAAATAAACAAAAAACTGACAGACAATTTTAGTTTTTGTGGGGCGTTCCGTAAATAACGTAACACTTTTTTTTTATGAAGGCAGGTTGGTTTAATTCAGGATTCCAGAATACCACGCTATTGTCCACTCTTTTGGCTACAAAACCCGTTTTTTTAACATGATCTTGGTCCAATGCTACGGCCTTACACCACCTTACTGGAAGGGCCTGTTGACCGCATGGCACCACTCTACTGACCGTCGTCGGAGCCAACGTCTTGCTGCGTGAGTAACCTACACGACCCGCCTGTAAAGCGCAAGCAATTCCTCACAGATGGTCTTTCGTTGCTCTTCATGGTCTTCTGTTAGGCGACGAGGAACCCATGGGACACACACCTATTAGTAACCTAACTGGTAGACGGATGTGTCAGTACTACCAACCGAGACGACCAATTGTGCAGCGAGGTATTTCAGCGTAATCTGTCAATCAGCTCGGATGTGTCCACACGTTCCATCATTCCAGGAGTCACAGCAGCGTGCGTCTGGCCGACACGCAGGAAATTGAACAGATTTGCGCGACTTCCGCAATGCGGGATGACAGACGCCTCGCCTAACGACTCACCGTGCTTTTGTTCACTGACAGATCTCCACAGACATTCTGCAAGAGTGTGTGAACTATCCGCGATACTCAATGACAGTCTTCTTCTTGAAACGCACCTCTGTTACAGACGTTGTTTCGAAGGGTTCATGAAACTATTGGGGCTGAAGCGGGAATATTCCACAATGTCTCACAACAAATTCCGCATTTTTTCGACAGACATTAGCCGAGAAAAATAGTGCTGCGTTATTTGTTGAACGCCTCTCGTAAAACATTATGGCCAGCCCCCTCACGCTTTGCTCCATTTCAAGCAAACTCGCAAGTCGGGGATACAATTAACATTAACACGAGAAGGAGAAATGCCAATGAGACATACAGAGGTGTAAGGTATTCTTCTTACACGATTTGAAATTTCTGAACTGGGTCACAAGTCGTTTTTGATGAGAGTAGCACCTAAACGACGAGATATAAGAATTGTTACAAGACCTGCGGGACCGCGTATGTGGAGAGCACGGCGCCAGCAGCTGCGGCCGCAGCCGCAGTGAGTTTGCAGCACGGGAGCGTGGCGGCGCGTCGTGTGATATGGGTGGGGTGCTACCTGTCCGCGTGGCGCGCTAAGCAGCCGCGCGACCCACGTGACGGGCCCTTGAGGTAGGTTTTCCTCCGTAATTAATTCCCGGCGCGCGAGGCCCCTATAGGCGGGCTCTATAATTACGGCGCCCCATTGTCTGCTGACTCAGAGCCGCTTTGCCGCCTTTTGTGTGCCAGCGCCCGCAGCCGCCCTCCCCTTCTGGGACGGCTCGCACCCCGCGGCTCCGCTGGAGGCTGTGCCCGCCGGCGCCGCCTACGCACTGCCTCGCTGTAAACATGCTGCGTCAGCCCGCAGTCCGCGCTGCTAATCCGGTAACGGAGCATGCGTCAACCACCTCGGTGCAGGCATACAGGAACGGGGGCAGCCCGATGTAAACAACAGTCGACACTGGCACATCGGGGACTTCTTTAATACACCGCTGTAAGAAGGAAAAGCTGAAAGATGGAAGGAATATATAGAGGGTGTACTGTTTCTCCTGGGTGGACTTGAGTTTTTTGTAAACTAAATATTACGATAAATTTTATAAATAATCGACAAGTACGCCAAAGAAGAAGAGATAGAACTACAATGGACATGTTATTCCATGGACTCTTGCGCTTCTATGCATGAACTATCTTTCCTTTGTCATTCGCTTATCTTATCTGCTTGCATTCGAAGTTGTACTTAAAATCCGAGAAATGTAATGGTTATTTTGTCAAAAGAGGAGGAGATTTATTGTTTAACGTCCCGTCGACAACGAGGTCATTAGAGACGGAGCGCAAGCTCGGGTTAGGGAAGGATGGGGAAGGAAATCGGCCGTGCCCTTTCAAAGGATCCATCCCGGCATTTGCCTGAAGCGATTTAGGGAAATCACGGAAAACCTAAATCAGGATGGCCGGAGACGGGATTGAACCGTCGTCCTCCCGAATGCGAGTCCAGTGTGCTAACCACTGCGCCACCTCGCTCCGTTTGTCAAAAGAATTTGTGTATGTGGTCAATCTGTTGTGAGTCTGATACTTAGACTGCCTTGAGCAGATATGGGCCTTAACAAAGAATTTTCATTGTTAGGAGCCATCTTAGAAAAATCTTTAACATTTTTCTTTTAGCTCATCTACGAGACGTGCCGTCGGTTAGGACAATTAACTTTATTTCAGATCCCACGAGACCGGAGCCAGCTACTAATAATTTAACAATTTTATTTACAGATTTTCTTTAGATAACGAGATAACATCCCAGGCAGAAAAGGTCTGATCACAGGATTCCAGTTCCATTATAGGATTTCATTTGTAGATGCTACTCTTGTTATCTTATATTGGGGAATCGAGACGAAACCACGATAAGTTACGTATTACAGTAGTGTTCATCGAACAGACTTGGCAAATATTCTCTGGTGCAATAAGCACATGACTTCTCACGAACCTGAAATAATATCCGTAGTGTTGGGAAATAAGAAAAGGACAATTAATTATCGACGATTACGTTACTACCCTGAGAACTGAGCTAGTTACTGAGTGCTTATGCACGTCGGACTAAATTAAACAACACATTACACTGTTAATAATATTCCTACCTTAGTTATTTCTCTTTTATGCTGAGCCATTGCATTGATGTGTGTTTATTTTTCATTTAAGTCACGGCTCATACTTTGTTTTATTACATTACATTAATAGTCACAAATAAATAAAATTTTTATTTTATTGCATTACAAGCGTCTATACAAGCAAGATGAACTTCAAGGCAGTGTTATAGAAGCGGAAGAGGACGTAATGAACATGAAATGGGAGACAGGATACTGCGAGAAGAATTTGACAGAGCACAGAAAGACCTATGTCGAAACAAGGTACTGGGAACAGACGCCATTCAACTCTTCCATCTGGCTTAAGAGACAGGCGAAACAATCTCATGTGTGAATATTATCGAACTACCAGTTTAATAGCCAATAGCCTTGTCACAATGGTAACACCGGTTCCCATCATATCACAAAAGTTGAGTACTGTCGACTTGTCTAGCACATGGATGGGTGACTATCCGGGACTGCCGTGCACTGTTGGCAAGAGCGGTACACTCAGCATTTGTGAGGTCACTTGAGGAGCTACTTGATCGTGAAGTAGCGGTTCTGGTCAAGAAACCAGACAACGACCGAAGGAGCAGTGTGCTGAACACATGCCCCTCCATATCCGCATCCAGCGACGCTCATCAGCAGAGGATAACACGGCGGCCGGTCGGTATCCTTGGACCTTTCGAACTATGTTCGATCGGATTTCAGTTTAATATTTCGTGGTTACAAAATACTAACACGAATTCTTTACATAACAATGGGAAAACTGGTAGAAGCCGATTTCGGGGAAGATCAGTTCCAGTTCCGGAGAAAAGTAGGAAAACACGAGTCAATACTGACCCTACGACATATCTTAGAAGGTAGGTTCAGGGAAGAGAAACCTACGTCTATAGCATTTATCGGCTTAGAGAAAGATTTTGACAATGCTGACTGAAATACTCTATTGGAACTTCTGAAGGTAGCGGGGGTAGACTACAGGGGGGGGGGGGATATTTACAACTTGTACACAAACCAGACGACAGTTAGAAGGGTCGAGGAGCATGAAATGGAAGCAGTGGTTGAGAAAGGAGTGAGATAGGGTTATAGCGTGTACCCGATGTTATTCAATGTGTACAGTGAGCAAGCAGTGAAGAAAATCAAAGAAAACTTTGGAGTGGAAAGTAAAGTCTAGGGAAAAAAATAAAAAATTTTGAGGTCTGCCGATGACGTAATTCTGTCACAGACAGCAAAAGACTTGGAAGAGCAGTTGAACGGAATGGAGAGTGTTTTGAAAGGGGGTATAAGATGAACATCAACAAAAGCAAAACAAGGATAATCGAATGTAGTAGAATTAAATCAGGTAATGCTGAGGGAATCAGATTAGAAAATTCGACACTTAAAATAGTAGATGAGTATTGCTCTTTGGGCATCAAAATAACTGATGATGGCCGAATTAGAGAGTACATGTGGCAAGAATAGCGTTTCTGAAGAAGCGAAATTTGTTAACTTCAAATGTAGATTTAAATGTTAGGAAGTCTTTTCTGAAAGTATTTGTCCGGGGTGTAGCCTTGCATGGAAGTGAAACATGGACGATAAACAGTTTCGCTAAGAAGAGAACAAAAGCTTTTGAAATGTGGTGCTACAGATGACTGCTGAAAATTAGACGGGCAGATCACGTAACTACTGAGGAGGTCTGAATAGAATTGGAGAGGAAAGAAATTTGTGGCATAACCTCACTAGAAGGAGAGATCGATTGATTGAACACATTCTGAGACATCATGGTATCACCAATTTAGTGTTGGAGGGAAGTGTAGGGGATAAAAATCGTAGAGAAAGACCAACATATGAATGCAGTAAGTAGATTCAGAAGTATGTACGTTGCAGTAGTTATTCGGAGATGAAGAGGCTTGCACAGGATAGAGTGTCATGGGAAGCTGCATCAAATCAGTCTTCGGACAGAAGACTACAACAAAACGATGGGGTATCGTAAAGTTCTAATTGTCACCTGGAAATTATTATGCTATATTGATGAAATTTTGTCGGTGTTATCGTTCGTCCCTCAGCGCTTGATGTTGATAATTTTATTTAATTGTGTCCATTATTATTTTACGGCGAGTGTCAGAAGTGACTGAGGTGTAAGACAGAAAATTGAGGCGTGCAATGTGATAAAGTTCCTGCATTTGAAGGGGGAAAGTGCCTGTGTAATCAAAGAAGAGATGTCGGATGTTTATGGTAATGGTTGCCCACCTTATGACACTGTTGTGAGATGAGGAAGTAATTTCCAAAACCTCCTGGACAAGTTACGCGAAGCCCTGATTAAGAAACCGAGAGGCGTTCGGATTCTGGCTGACTCTGCACCGGCTCATTCACCTCAAGTTGCAGTTGAAAAACGAGGGCATATGGTTTGAGAACTTACAGCATCCTCCTTATTCTCCTGATCTTGCATCAAGTGAAGTTTCTTGTTCCCAGAAATGAACCCATTCCGTAGTTACCTATTTGACAACACAGATGACGTCATTAATGAAGTGGAAGAATTTTTTATGACAAAATTTGCAAATTTCTATAGTCGAAGCATTCGGAAGACCAGGAAACGCTGAGAAAGTATATAAATATGGATGGCAACTACGTAGAGAAAAATTAACTGCAATAAATCAACACAAACTCTCTTTCACATTTTCGTAATGGTTACAGAACTCTACTATCGCCCCGCGCAAGTTCTGAAAATGTTGCTGCCCTGGACTTCCTCGATGTGGCATCACGCAAAGTCTCACGCGCACCCTTGGCAGGAATTCAGGTGTTACTGACAGCGTGCGAAACACGAGCCACGTTATGTGACGTACTACATCCCCTGTGGCAGTCTAACTGCACTCAAAATGATTACAGAATCCGACCACAGGACTGGAAAACGTGCACCACTTTGCCCTGGTCCCTTGCAACCTCCGCAGAAATCGTCACCAATACAAGACAAGATAGTAGTTCACAGCTACGTAGCTTCCGAGTCACACTAAAATCTAAATATATCAAGTTTTCACGGGAAGTTCGTGTGTATAGGAAGTGCGAAAAATAGCGCCTTAAGTCATCAGTTTTCATGTTGTATTAAATTATATGACGCATTTCGGATCCTATCTGAACATAACCAGGTACAAATAGTTTTTAATTCAAGGTTGACTTTCGCTTTGTGAGGTGATGCGAATATCTGTATTCCTGTTGTTCGAAACTTGCAAATCAAATAATGCAAAATATGGCGATAAACAGTGAAAGACTTACCGAAAGATCCTGGAAAAACATTTTTATGCCTTAATGCTAGAACACGTTGATAAATTCTTTCTGTAATTGCACATCACAAGACTCAAGCCTCACGCTTGTTAGTATATTTCAAAACACTTCACAGATGCAAGTTAATGTTTAATATGAGATAATCAAAGATGAACTTTATAGTGTAGTGTCATCAGAAATCAGAGTTTTAAAATAAACTGATACATCGACTCTTTGCAGTGACAGGATTCCAAGTGACAAAATCGAAGAAAGTAAGTTGTTAGTGTGATAAGATCTATCTGACATCTGCAGAGCATGATCGTATTGCGATCTGTAGAGAAATAGTCGAGCTAGAAGATTGCCGAAGTACTAACTCCAATCACTTTGTTTGATTCGTTGGGATGACAATGTTCCATCTGATAGATGGCACAAACTTTTTATTACTGAATTACTTTTCTTGTAAGTAATCATAAATAAAGTTAAATATTTGTATAATTATTAATTTTTATTAGTTAAATCTTATCAACCTAAAAAAACATTAGGATTCAAACAGGGACAAAGTCTAATATGTAAATTGTTCATTTTTGGAAGGAAAAAAACAAGAAAAAGGAAATTTATCGTTATAAATTGACTGAAGAAACAAGCGTAGAGGTAAGAGACACGTGAAAATGCATAGGATACATTAACAACACGAACAGACATCAATTTATTTTAGTTTTCTTAGGTTGTTTGCAGCAGCAGTTTTACAAAGAATGAGGTAATGGGAAGTTTAACATAGTTATGTTGCACTTTCTTTACAGTGTTTTTGTAAATGTTCTTTACAGTCGATTGTGATAAGCATTGACTAACACCGCATCAAAAAATCACTGCTGTACGTGGACAGACAACTAAATAACGAGTTAATGAAACTTTGACGTCAGTTTACATGAATCGAACTAAGATTTAGTTGACACCTTGTCATTCCAAAGATTCGATATGTAAGGTATCAAATATAAAATAAGTCTTTAAAATGAATAAAATAACTATTGTTGTGCTAGTCTTCAATCCAAAGATCGGTCTGTTGTATCTCCATGCTACTTCATCCTGTGCAAGCCTCTTCATCTCCGAATAACTACTGCAGCCTACATACTTCTGAATCTACTTACTGTATTCATCTCTTGGTCTCCTTTACAATTTCTACCTCTCATACTTCCGTCCAGTTCTAAATTGGTGATAACTTGATATCTCAGAATATGTCACATCAATCCATCACTTCTTTTAGTCAAGTTGTGTGACAAATTTGATGTCTCCCCATTTCTGTTCAACACCTCTTCATTAGGTATGGTATGTGAACTACCCATCTAATCTTTCGCATTCCTCTGTAGCACCACATTTCAAAAGCTTCTGTTCTCTTCTTGTCTAAACTGTTTATTGCCCACGTTTCAGTTTCATACATGGCTACACTCCAAGCAAAACCTTTCACATAATACTCCCTAATACTTAAATCTGAATTGATATTAACCAATTTCTCTTCTTCAAAGATGCTTTTCTTTCCACAGCCAGTATACATTTTATGTCCTCTCTACTTCGTCGATTATCAGTTATTTTACTGTCCGAATAGCAAAACTCATCTACTACTTTAGGTGTCTCTTCTCCTAATGTAATTTCCTCAGCAGCAACTGATTTTATTTAACTACATTGCATTATCGTTGTCTTGCTTTTGCTGATGTCCATCTCATATCCCCCTTTCAATATACCGTCCATTCCGTTCAACTGCTCATCCGTCTCCTGCTGTCTGTAACAGAATTACAGTGTCATCAGCATATCTCACCTCATAGTTTTTATTTCTTCTCCCTGAACTTTAATTCCCACTCCAAAGTTTTCTTTGGTTTCCTTCACTGCTTGCTCACTGTACACATTCAATAACAGCGGGTACTCGCTACAACCCTATCTCACTCCTTTCTCAACCACTGCTTCCATTTCATGCCCCTCGACTCTACTTGTCCGCAGCTCGTGGTCTAGTGGCTAGCATTGCTGCCTCTGGATCACGGGGGCCCAAGTTCGATTCCCAGTCGGGTTGGGGAGTTTCTCCGCTCGGGGATTGGGTGTTTGTGTTGTTCCCATCATTTTATCATCATTCATGAAAGTGGCGAGATCAGACTGAGTACATATTGGGAAATTGTAAGGGCGCTGATAACTGCACAGATGAACGCCCCACAAACCAGACATCATCATCATCATCATCCTCATCATCGATTCTTCTTACTGCCGTCTAGTTTGTGTACAAGTTGTAAATAGCCTTCCGCCCCCTGTATTTTGCCCCTGCTACCTTTAGAATTTCAAAGAGAGTATTCCAGTCAGCATGGTCGAAAGCTTGCTTTAAGTCGACAAATGCTATAAGCGTAGGCTTGCCTATCCTTAATCTGTCTTCTAAGATAGGTCGTAGAGTCAGTATTACTTCGCGATTTCCTACATTTCTCCGAAATTGAAACTGATCTTCCCCGAGGTCGGCTTCTACCAGTTTTTCCGTTCTTCTGTAGAGAATTCGTGTTAGTATTTTGCAACGATGACTTATTAGAGTGATAGTTCGTTAATTTTGATACCTGTCAGCAAGTTCTTTCTTTGGGACAGGAATTATCACAGTGTCCTTGTAATCTGAGGGTGTTTCACCCATTTCATACATCTTGCACACCAGGTGAAAGAGTTTTGTCATGACTGTCTTTCCAAAGGCTATCAGCAGCCCTGATGTAATGTCGTCTACTGCTCTGGCCTTGTTTGACTTTGGTCTTTCAGTCCTCTGTCAACTTATTCTCGCAGTATCATTTCTCCCATGTCATCTTCATCTACGTCCTCTTTAATTTCTGTGTATAATATTTTCTTCAAGTTCATCTCCTTTGTATAAAGCCTCTATATACTCTTTCTACCTTTCAGCTTTCCTTTCTATGCTTCGTATTGGTTTTCCATCTGAGCTCTTGACATTTATATAGTTGCTTTTCTTTTCTCCAAAGGCATCTTTAATTTTCCTGTAGGCGATGTCTATTTTTCCCTTTATTAGATCCTTGCATTTGTCCTCTAGCCATTCTTACTTAACACGCTAGTATTACCTTTCGCCTGCTGCATTTGCTGTGTTTTTTTATATTTTTTCATTTCAACAATTAAATCCAATATCTCCTGTGTTATCCAAGGATTTCTACTTGGCCATGCCTTTTTACCTATTTGGTCGTCCGTTGTCTTCTCTGTTTCATCTCTGAAAGCTACACATTCTTCTTCTACTGTATTCCTTTCCCTTGTTTGAGTCAATCGTTGCCTAATGCTCCCTCTGAAACTCCTTAATGTCCCAGCTTTTTGCTATTTTTAAAGTTTTAATATTCACTTCATAAGCGATAAATTGTGGTCAGAGTCCGCATCTGCCCTTTTAAATGTTTTACACTTAAAAATCTGATTCAGAAATATCTGTCGTACCACTGTGTAATCAGTCAAACCTTACGATGTCTCCAAGTGTCCCCCACATGTACAACCTTCTCTCGTGATTCTTAAACAAGTTGTTAGGGGTGAATAAATTATGACTTGTGCAATATTCTACGAGTTGGCTTCCTGTTTTGTTGCTTTCCCCCACTCGATATTCATCTACTATTTTTCCTTCTCTTCCTCTTCGTACTGTCGAATTTCTGTCGCACATCACAATTAAAGTTTTGCCTTCCTTAATTATGCGAATAATTTCTTGTATCTCTTCATCATGTGCAGAGCTACTTGGCATATAAGCGTGTACTGCTGTGGTAGGTGTGGGCTTCGTGTCTATCTTGGCTACGATAATGCGTCCACTATGTTGTTCATAGTAGTTTAAAGGCATTCCTATTTTCTTTTTCATTATTAAACTCACTCGTGCATTACCTCTGAAAGAAATTATCTGAGGTTAGCGAAATCTGATTACCTAACATGGATTCAGCTTTGTGATTTCATGAGGTATTTTTTCAGTTGCTCCAACATTACTGGGGCCATATCATTGGCTTCATTTTGTAGTACTACCAAACTGTTTTCTATCCTGTTGATAGTGTGTTTAGTTTCCATCATATGTTATGCAGTGACAGATTTGTCGAAATGATTAAGTGTGAAGGCATTTGTGCGTGCTTCCAAACGTGTTTTGAAAGTTTTGCCTGTTTTCGCTTCACAGCAGGCGGTACAAATGGCGTAAATACTTGGAATACTCCACTGTTGTTAAATTTTGGGAATGTGTTTTTATTCTGTAGACTAAAATGTATACTAACTTACTGTTAGTGGTCTTATTTCTCAGCGTGGCAATTTGTTGCATTATTTTTATGTATTTCTGTGTTTAAATTATCTGTTGATTGGGATTTTAAGCCACTGTTTATGGCAATATTTTATTCGGTTCCATTCTGTCTTAAAGCTATTTTCTTCGAAGTTTAGTGAGTGACCTCTGTGTAGCTGTGACAGAAGCCAAGGAGAAATTCTTAGAGGGAATTTAAATTCAGGGAGAAAAAATAAAAATTTTGAGATCTGTCGATGCCATTACAGTACCGTCAGAGACAGCAAAGAGCTTAAGAAAAATTGGTTCAAATGGCTCTGAGCTCTATGGGACTTAACTTCTGAGGTCATCAGTCACCTAGAACTTAGAACTACTTAAACCTAACTAACCTAAGGACATCACACACTGTAACGTCCCCTTAGAAAAATTAATGAATTACTGTGCTGATAAACCCCTTACGTTATTTGATTTTCAAACAGCTGAGCAGAACTGAACGTACTCAGACATTTCGCTCTTTACCTATTCTGATCAACACTAAACTGACACAAAACATTTTTAGCGCAACCAATCTGACTTTCAATAATCCCTACAAATAATGGCCCTGACTAACATTAACCTATACTACAAATTTACTCCTTCTGGCGGACACACGTCCAGATAGTCCGCTCTTATAACTCCACCATTTAACTCCCCACATCCACCACTGCTGGCGGCTCACCTCCAACTGCGCAACGCTACGCGCTGTTCAGATCCAGCTGCCCAACACTACAATAGCAAACAACAATGCAAACTAGCCACAGACTGCACACAGCACAGCCAGTGATTTTCATACCGAGCGCTACGTTGCGCTACCAATATAAAAACCTAAACAGCCTACTTACATAGCCGCCATGCTCCCCCAAAAATTTTTGCAAATTGTTTTGGGCAGTGGTCAATGCAGATTTGAAAAAATTTTTCATAATTACAATAACAAAGATATCAAATACACACATACATTGATACAATATTGGTCAAAAGCTAAAATTTTCTCACAGTCCATAAAGACAGTCCTGATCATTCATCACAGTGTTAATTACAATTTTATGTACAAAGTCTGAGCAGTAAAAGAAAATGCACATGGAAGTAGTGGATTTCCATGCAGTCTTGAAGAAGTAGTGTTGTCCTTCCAACAGAAAGATAATGCTGACTCTTGACACGCAGACAGGTAATGGTCCACAACAGAGCAAACCCACAACAGAGTCAGTCGAAGTTTTGAAGAATATTGGTAGGTAGATCATCATAGAGCAGAGCCACTGTAGTCCTGGTAGAGATTATGGTACTGGTGGGCCACCAGAGGTGCAGACCCACTGCAGTCCTTGTAGAAATAATGATATTGGTGGGCTATCAAAGGTGCAGACCCACTGCAGTCCTTGTAGAGACGGCCAGCAGCTATCTGTTGCGACTGTGCAAGTGCACAATCACCATCGACGAGTCTTGTAGACAATATAGCAAGTCCATAAACCACCACTTGTGCACTCACAAAGTTTTTGGAATTGTCCTTAGAACCAGCAATGCTGTTAACCAGTCCCTTGGTGAATTATCAACACACGTGCAAAGACTAACAGTCCCAACTTCTCACATATTGTGCATATACTATGAGCAACAGAAACGTGTGCAGTGAAATGTATGCTTACAAGTTACTTAATTTGAAGAACTGGTGTCAATTACAATTTTATATCATGAGAATACAATTACGAAGGTACAGAAAACATCATTAAAAACATAAAAATTCAGATAACATTTGTAGTAATACATGCCTTACAAAAGAATCGATATAACATATACATCAGTGTTATAGGAATTATGACATAAGTAAATGCATAAAAGGTCAGAATAACTTTTGAAACATCGACTTCACACATGAGCAACAAAACAGAATAAATAATGTCTAAACATCTTTACAAAGTAAATAACATATTATAAATGCAAATTATAAAGTCTTATCAGATAAACACATGAAGACAGGAAGAACACAAATACACAAGGTATACAGACACATAGTGGAATAACACAAAGGGACAGGTCAGGGTTTGTTTTCAGTGTGACATTTGGTACTGCAGTCCAACCCAAAACGTCATTTCATAGATGTTTCCTCTTATTTCACTTTTTTTTAATACCATGTCAATGCATTACTTCCAGTTCATCACAACTCATTCTCTTATATAGCCTACCCCCTCTTAAGCTAACTTAAATCTACTGAGCTCAGATGCTAAACTAAGGGACGAGGCAATGCAGCAGCACAAAACAATTAACACAAAGAGCAATGACAAAAAAAATGCAAATTGGCAAAGCAAGCAGCAGTACATCTAAATTAGCAAAGCAAATGCAACATTGCAACTAATATAAGGCAGTGTGCAGCAAATAAGAAATCCTGGCTTAACAGAGTAATACAAAGTGAAATTTAATAGCACTATGCCTGGCAAGCAGCAGCAGCAGCAAATGCAATGACTTATATCTAAACATGACAAAGCTCAAGCAGAAAAAATATCGCAGTAAAGATAGGATATGTCTAATAACCTTAACTTACACTACTAAAAAGTTACCAGTCATTGACAAAAATTATGTATGCAATTCCTGTGAGGGAAAATGTCTTTTTGTGTTCCCTCGTCTTTTTAAGTAGATCATAAAGTTATTATTTACTGGATCTGTAGGCATAAAATATCTATATTAGTACATCAATAAAACTTTATTTTAACCAATGCTGCAGTGCAGTCAGAAACTAGATATTAAACAAAATGAGCAAATAAATACATAAGGCAAGGCGTGAAAAGTCATTCACTAGGCAAATGGCGTCTCCAAAGGCAGTAAAAAATCTCTCAACTAGAAAGACAATAGATATAAAATGTTTCTCATCATTTCATTAGGTATTTTAGTAAATATCATAAATTAAGAGCTCCACAGTGTAATCATATGTTTTCAAGTTTGAGTGTGTCGTAATTGCGATGCTTTCTACAAAGAAATGTCAATAGCGAGGAAAATGGCCTCTTTTTTTTTTCTCCACCTAATGGCTTTCTTTTTTCAGGCGGCTGGCACAGCTGGATGCTCACAACGCATTACGTCAAGGTCACTTTTTCTTACCGAAATATTTATGGCAGCAGTTTGCACTACAGTGACAGTCTCATATAAAAATTTTCACAGGTCGAGAATTTGCGTTACAAATGTGTAGAAACCAAATCCTATAAATACAAAAGTATCCAAAAAATTTTTGGTGGCATTATGATACATTCACACATGTACACATATTTCATAATTCTTAAAGTACGATTCTTGGTTTCCAACATCCTTTTCCACAAATCAGAATCCCTAACCACTCCTCATTATTCATATACATATAAACATGTAATCACATTCCTCATATATGGTAGCATCATCTTATTGATCATAAACATACCTCAACAGGATAATACACATCGTCATCGTAATAATAATATCATAACAGATCAATCACATCTCAAAATTGTCGCAGCTTCTTTCAATAATTTCAAGACCTTCAGTAAAGTCATCTACCTCAAATGTACTTCAAAAATCATACTCCCTTACCAAATACGATATTCAAAGCTCTCATAGTATCACAATGGTTCCGAAAAAGTATGAACAGTTCACACAGTGCAAACAAAATACAATTTCATAAGTGTGAAGTTATCCAACTGTGTAATTGCGTAAACATGTGTCACTGACGTAGTAAAAAGAATGTTTGTTTCTCTGTCAAATAATCAGATAGCTGTGTAATTCTGTGTTAGAGAAATATGGTACCGATGTGTAAAATTGTATAAGCAAATACCAAATTAGCTAAGGCTCCTTGTGCTTGCCAAACACATGGTACACAAAGTAAGCATGTACCCCCCCGGAGGATTAATGTATTTATACCCTCAGGTGTTACAGATTACAGCAATGGAATGAAACGTATCACGGAAAACTTTCTTTGTAATTCAAAAATCTTTATAAATAAATGTTTTTAGTACAAAATTAATCACTCAGATACTTGTAATGCCGCGCCAAATTGTGCGTCTTGTTGTAACATAATCTCTGTCATTACTTAAGGGTAAAAAATATGCCAAGTGTCGTAATTATTGTCGTCCGTAAGCAAAGTTCTGTGGAAGTCAATGTACTTACCTCGTAATAAACAAAAGCAAAATGCTATGCGTATAGATATCGTAGTTATTACGTACAATTCCGTGATCAAGAAAGCACTACACTGTAACGTATTGTTGTGCTACAAAAAAGGCTGTTTCATTGTAGCTATACCACAAAAGTCACTACTAAAACATGTTTTACTTTCCAGCAAAAATTCAGAAAAACTGTGCAGATATAAAGCAGATACAGCACAAAAGCAACAATGTAAATTGTGTCACACATTAGTAGCGTCGTGATATAATCGTGTAGCTGTCAAAGAAACCAAATACTAAGTCATCTTTAACCTCACAGAAAGTACTTCAAATAAAGAATGTCTTTTCAAGTAAATCAAAATGTTACATTAAAATCTCATTAGCATTATATGTTCTATGTATGTAAGCCTTATAGTCGTTATGTAATCGTGCAACTAACAAGCAAGAATGTACACACACAGTAACACTGTGTCCTCTGTTCACTATCACAATGCAGTGGTAATTACTCTCTAAATATGTTCCATAGGTTCTAGATTGGATAGTTAGCTTCAAAACATTGTTGCACGATAATAGTTTCTAAGTGTGACAACGTGTACTAGTAGCGTGAAGTGAAAAATTTTATGGCAAAGACTAAGTTAAAAAGCAGATTATCTTTCAATAAGCGGTTTTACATGTGAAATGTGGTGCAATCCTTTACTCTTCCTAGTACGCAGAGTTTCAACTTCACTGCAATTATCATGTGGTATACGTCGGATTCTGCAAGGCCCATTGTAAATCAGAAAGAATTTGTGACTCAAGTGTTTCTTCTTATGTGACAATGAATGAGCTTTAATGAGAACTTTCTGACCACTATATAATTTCTTTGCATTTGCTTTACCGTGTAGTTTTCTCCTTTTGTCTGCTGCAGATTTTATATTTTTAATAGCCAAAACAATTATGTCTTTGTGTCGAAGTTTAGGTGTATTAGGGAAAGGTTCAAGCTCTCTGATTCTGTTCGGTGGTTCTTCATTCTTCAGTACAAGAATTGGTGGTAAAGCAGTGGAGTCATGAGGCATTTCATTCAGCACGTTTTTAAATAAATGTAAATATCTGTCCCAATGCTGATGCTTTCTGTGACAAAAAGTCTGCAAAGCTTATTGATTTATTTCATAATCCGTTCAGATGGGTTACAATGTGGTGGTGAGTACAGTGAAATAAAAACAGGTTTGATTTTATGGTTCCGAAGCATGCGTGACCAAACAGCAGATCTGAATTGCGGTCCGTTATCTGAAATGACTTTACTAACGTGTCCAACTTCACGTAAGAAATTTTTTACAAAGGCGTTGGATACAGGCCGTCCAGTGGCTTTACGTAACGGAGTGAAAGAAACAAATTTTGAAGTAAGTTCAACAGCGACTAGAATGTACGAAAATCCATTCGATGTTCTGACAAGGGGTCCCAAGAGATCAACAGCAGCAAATTCTTTTAATTTAGAAGGAATGATAGGAAACAACGGAGCACGATGTGAGATGGTAGATGGTTTAGCTTTTCGACAAAGTTTACAAATAGACAAGACTCTTAGAAATCTCTTTTCCATATTGTTAACAAGTCGTCCGAAGAATATGATAACATTTTCTTGGACCAAAATGAGCGTAGCTGAAATGAATGTACCATATGAGCCTATTAACAAAATCGTCAGGAATGCAAAGTACCCATAGCTTGCATCAACAGTGCAGCGTTTGAAGAGTATGTTGTTTCTAACCAGATAATAATGGCGAATCTGAGTGTGTGTCTTTTCATGCCATTTACTTTTGATGTCTTTCCAAATCGGATCTTTATCTTGTTCATGAGCAATGTCCTTTAAAAATGTGGTGATGAAGTTTTCTAAGGCGACTTTCTGAATGTAAAGAATACTGAAATTTTTCTCGAGGTTGCCTTCTGTGTTACTTTTCTCAAGCCCAGCCGGCGCGCGTGACAGTGCGTCCGCAACAATGTTCTCCTTCCCGGGAATGTAGACTATTGTGAAGTGGAATTCTAGCAGAAACAATGCCCAACGTTTTAACCTGTCATGATTTAATTTTGAAGACATAAGAAATGGTAATGCACGATGATCACTGTATACTTTTACGTGCTTACCAGAAAGAAAGAAACGGAAATTTTTAAATGCCCAAACGATAGCTAAAGCTTCTAATTCAGTAACAGAATAATTTTTTTCAGATTTTGTTAGCACTCGGCTAAAAAAAGCAATGGTTTCCTGAACAGTAGTGTCATTTTCTATGGATTCTTGAAATAAATGGGCACCAAGACCGACTTTACGAGAATCCGTGCTAAGGCAGAAATCTAGTGACAGATGAGCTAGTATTGGCGCGTTAAGTAGCGATTCTTTCAAAGAATTGAATTCCAACTGTTCTTGTTCGTCCCAGTTCCAAATAGTATTTTTTCCAGTGAGAGAACAAAGTTTTGGTGTAACTAGAATTTGCATATTCAGAAAACGACGGTAAAAATTTACGAGACCTAGAAAACTGCAGACTTGTTTTTTTGTGGATGGAACTGGAATGGCTCTGATTGCTTCTAACTTTTCAGGATCCGGCTGAATGCCTTCAGAAGAAATAATATGTCCCAAAAATCTCACCTTTGACCTATCGAATTCAGACTTTTCCAAGTTAACTGCAATTCCAGATTCTGCAAAAATACGTAACACACTGTTGAGGATGCGATTATGTTGTTCCCATGAGGCTTCTGCTATCATAATATCGTCCACATATAAGGTGATGGGACGGTTTAAGAAATCAGGTAATATGGAATTTAGCCCGCGAATGAACGCTGCCGAAGAAATGTTCAAACCAAAAGAAAGTTTCCGAAATTGATAGCAAACGCCGAAACAAAGGAAAGTTGTGTATTTTCTACATTCTGGATGAAGTTCGATCTGATAAAAGCTGGATCTGAGATCAATAGAAGACAACACCTTTACACCATTAAAATTTTGAAGAAGTTCTTCCATCGTTTGCGGCCTGTCTGTTTCAGGAATGATGATAGTATTGATTTGTCTCGAATCTAAGACAAGCCTGATCGATCCATTTTTCTTCTCAACAACATGTAAGGGATTGTTGTATGAGCTTACTGCAGGCTCAATAATGCCCTCGTCAAGCATACATTGTATTTCTGTTCTTCGCGGTCCCTATAATGTGCTGGAATTACGTATAGTCTAACACAAAATTTAGTATGCTCACGAACACGAAATTGGTATTGAAATCCCTTGATTGTTCCTGTTTTGTGAGTAAAAACTGTGGAATGTGCTTGTAAAAACTCAGAAAGGTCCTGCCTATCAGTGTCATTACAATTCTCAATTGTTTGAATTTTATCCTGAATTAACTCATTAGTGTCAAATACACGGTCGATATCATCCCTGTCAGTGCTTGAAGAGTGATTGTTAGTGTCTAGTTCCATTGAAAATTCCGAACTGTTGTCTAACAGAAGGTAAAGCCGATTAATTTCCTCGTCATGGTTTGAGAGCCAATCTTCAAATTTCAAAGCTATTGACTTACCTTCTTTCTCTAAACTTATTTCAGCATCGTGGAAGTTTAAGATTGCTTTGTATTCATTCAAAAAGTCTACTCCAAATATAATTTCCGTCGACAATAATGGAACAATAAGAAAGTTCATACAGAAGCTGTGGCTATGACAAAAGAATTCTAAGTTGGTTTGTTGGCATACATCTACACTTTTTCCAACGATTGCACCTTGTAATTTAATCTTACCTAACGGAAGTATGGGGCAATCGTTCGATTTGTTGCATTTGCTAAAGGCTGTTTCACTAATTACTGAAATGGGACTGCCAGAGTCAAGTACTGCAGTAAATTTTACGTCATTTACTGTAATGTTAATTACAGGATATGCAATGTTGTTATGTTTTACGTCGTGTTCCTGGAGTAAGATGTCCCTAATGTCTTCCATTTTTACGTAATTAATAGCCACAGCAGCTACGTCGGCAGCTTCATAAGTACGTTTTGTGGCTACCAGCAGTGTGAGTCATTGCCCATTGTCTCTTTGTTGGCGCGCGTCGTTATTGGGATTTGGAGATCTAACTTCTACAAATTCACCTTGTCGAGAGGACTCTGCCCTGTTTGAATCCCGCCAGTTCTGATGAAATTTATGTCTGTCTTTTGTCGGTAGTTTACATAGTTTCTTTTTTGTCGGTCATGTGGTGGAGAATTTCTCCCGGAATCGTAACTGTGCAGGGGACCGTTGCGTCTGACGCTTTTCTGTCTCCCTTGATAATAATTATTTTGGTTCCCATATTATCTGTTTCTGATTGTCTCTGTGATAGTCATTACCGTGGAGAGATGATCTTTCCCTGTAATTATTACTACCCTGCCAATGGTTGTCATACGGGTGGTGTCTGTTTTGGTCACGATTTACGTTGTAAGAATAGCCTTGTCGTGTCCAGTTATTATTTCTGTCATCGCGGAATTGTGACGGATGTAACCTGTAATTGTTGTGTTCCTGTTTTCGCGTCCCACAATTGTCAGTGTCAGTTTCCAATTCTTGTAAGAGTCCCTGGAAAGCTTCAATGTCATCTTTGCAACATCCTGCCAAAAGAATATGTCGTAAATGTTAAGGCAATTTGATTAAGCAAATGCGGATGAGTTCTGAGGGGCTGTATGGGTTTGACAGGTACTGATTCTTTTGCAACATGTCTTCAAAATATTTCAGAAGACTGGAAAATTCCGATTGTTCGAAATGTTTCATCATTATGATGCTATGTTTTACTCGGTCTTCTGTAGCTTGAGACCAATATGCTGAGAGGAAGGCATGATAAAAACCTCCATCACTGTGACAATCGTGAATGACCAATCGCATTCTTACAGCTGGTTCATTCTCTAAATAGCCACACATAAATTCTAATTTGTGCTCTAATGACCAGTTGGGAGGAAAACAATGAGAGAATTTATGAAGCCACGCTTGTGGATGAATGTCGTTGTCGGAATTCTTAAATGTTTTGAATTTACGTGTAGTAATAAACAGCTTATAGTCATGTCGGCGAGTCGCATGTCGGTCATTGTTACGTCGTTTCGGCGGTTCCATCTCAAAATTCGGTGTACCTAGCCAATTTCTTTCGTAATTTACGAAGTGCCCTGTGTTATTATTTTGTGGCTGTTTCGCATTTCTACGTCTCTCTTCCCGTGTTGGAGCGCGAGTGTCCTCTGAAATATGTAATTCTTGTATTATCTGTGTCATCTGATCTTGTACTTCCCGGATTTCTCTTTGGTGTTGCATATTAATTTGATTCTGATTTTGTTTGAATTTCCTAATTTGTTCGTACTCTTCTGTATCATTAAATACTACCGGTCTTGTGTCATTCAGATTATCATCTACCTTTGTAGATAAATTATTTAGGTAATCCGAAAGTTCGACTACTTTCTCTGATAATGAGCTAATTTCCTCCATGTGCCTTTCTGAGCCAATTTTCAGAGTATCTACTGTGTCCTTTAAGTTTTCCTGAGTTTTTTCAAGTAGCGTAACCGAATCGGTAGATGCAACTGAGTCAATTTTAGCCCGCAAGGTCTCGTGATTTTCATGAACAGTAGTTTGCAGTTCTTTTGTGGTTGCTTCGTGATTCTGTAATGCAGCAGTTCTTTTATGGTTGCTTTGTGATTCTGTAAAGCATTTTCATGCCGCGAAAAAATAGGTTGAAAATGCTCACAAATTTGTGGTTTTACGTCATTACAGACTTTTTGACATGTCGATTCGATTTTATGTAACTCAGTAGTTAAATCTTCACGTGTTTGTTCAAGCGTGGTGTCTAACCTTTGAAGATTTTGTTCCATCGTGTCTAACGTTTGTAGATTTTGTTCCATTGTGTCTAACTTTTTAAGATTTTGTTCCATTGTGTCTAACTTTTGAAGATTTTGTACCATTGTGTCTAACTGTTGCTGTGTTTGTCTCTGATTTTGTTACATTTGTTGCATTAATTGCAATAATAATGTGTTTGTGTCTGGAATCTGTTCCTCTATGCTTTTCGGCAGTGCATTTGCACCGCCAACATTCACATTTTGACAAACAGAAACTGTGTCTTGACTTATTTGAGACAACAGTGAGGACCCAAACCCAGAATCTACAGTATTTGCGAGATTGTGTCCTGTCATATCGGATCCCTGAGGCGAGCTATTGCCGACCGATCGATCGATAATGCTTCCCTGTTCACTAATTGTTTCACTGTCTACGCTATTATTTGCCGCCCGCTCCATTTCCCTATGCACAATTACCAAATTACCACTTTGAATGTCTGTTGATTCATTACACAGTGGTGCTGATAAGCTACGCTCGTCGTCACTATTACTTCTCAGTTTACTTTGGAGCCTAGTATTACGATTTTCACACGCCATTGTTGTCACAATATTTCACACGACAACACAGAAAAGCACAATTTGAAGAGCAAAATAAGAAAACACATTAACATAGCATTGAAAATAATATCCCTTTAATTGCAAACGCAGCTGTGAAATACTTGGTGCAAATCTACATGCATGCCACAACTGTTTTACTGTACAACAATGAAAAACTACAACTACAAAGGAAAATCTCTCTATAATTACGCGCTAGCAGTAAACAATAGCTACACGAATTACACAAACCACAAGAAAAAATCAGAAGATTCCAGTGAGGTATCCTCGGCTAAGGGTCGACATATGAAACGTCCCCTTAGCAAAATTAATGAATTATTGTGCTGATAAACCCCTTACGTTATTTGATTTTCAAACAGCTGAGCAGAACTGAACGTTCTCAGACATTTCGCTCCTTACCTATTCTGATCAACACTAAACTGACACACAATATTTCTAGAGCAACCAATCTGACTTTCAATAATCCCTACAAATAATGGCCCTGACTAACATTAACCTATACCTTTCACAAATCACTTACCTCACAAAAATCTTCCTTACTCGAACTACTGCAATACAGCGAACGCCAATACTACCAGCTAAATAAAAGATTTTAACTACTGAAGTCACTAACTACTGATAGGCATAGTTAGCAAATGAAAGATTTTGATAGAGAACAAACAGTGTATTTACCTTAATAGTGTTCAAAAGTCATAATAAAAATATCAGTTCATGATATCCAGTATCACAAATTTACTCTTTCTGGCGGACACACGTCCAGATCGTCCGCTCTTAAAACTCCGCCATTTCACTCCCACATCCACCACTGCGGGTGGCGCATCTCCAACTGCGCAACGCTACGCGCTGTTCAGATCCAGCTGCCCAACGCTACAATAGCATACAACTATGCAAACCAGCCACCGACTGCACACAGCACAGCCAGTGATTTTCATACCGAGCGCTACGTGGCGTTACCAATATAAAACCTAAGCAGCCTACTTACAACGCAACAGGATTCGAACCTGCGACCGTAGCGGTCGTGCGGTTCCAGACTGTAGCGCCTAGAACCGCTCGGCCACTCCGGCCAGCAAAGGGCTTGAAAGACTAGCTGAACGAAACAGCCAATATCTTGACATAGCCTCTCCTGGGCTCGTGAACATATAGGTTGCATTCTAGACGACTTGAAAATACTGCCCTGGACAGATGTTTTCCGATTTCAGCTGGTAAGAGCTGATGGTAAGCTTCGAATGTGGCACAGACCCCACAAAGCCATGGATCCAAGTTGTCAACGAGTCACTATGTAAGCTGGTGGTGGCTCCATAATGATGTGAGTTGTGCTTATGTGGAGCAGACTGGGTCTGCTCCAAGTGAACCGATAATTGCCAGGAAATGATTATGTTCGGCTACTTGGAGACCATTTGCAGCGATTGATGGACTTCATGTTCCCACACATGATGTAATTTTTATGGATGACAATGCGCCGTGTCACCGAGCCACGACTGTGCTTGATTCGTTTAAAGAAAATTGTGGACAGTTCCAGCGAATGATTTGGCGACTTAGATAGCCAGACATGAATCCCATTGAACACTTATGGGACCGAATCGAGAGGTCAGTTCGTAAAGAAAATCCAATGCATCTACATCTACATCTACATCTACATTTATTCTCCGCATGCCACCCAACGGTGTGTGGGGGAGGGCACTTTACGTGCTAATGTCATTACCTCCCTTTCCTGTTCCAGTCGCGTATGGTTAGCGGGAAGAACGACTGCCGGGAAGCCTCCTTGCGCGCTCTAATCTCTCTAATTTTACATTCGTGATCACCTCGCAAGGTATAAGTAGGGGGAAGCAATGTATTCAATACCTCTTCCAGAAACGCACCCTCTCGAAACCTGGACAGCAACTACAGTGCGATGCAGAGCGCCTCTCTTGCAGAGTCTGCCACTTGAGTTTGCTATACATATCCGTAACGCTATCACGCTTACCAAATAACCCTGTGACGAAACGCGCCGCTCTTCTTTGGATCTTCTCTATCTCCCCCGTCAACCCGACTTGGTACGGATCCCACACTGATGAGCAATACTCAAGTAGAGGTCGAACGGGTGTTTTGTAAGCCACCTCCTCTGTTGATGGACTACGTTTTCTAAGGACTCTCCCAATGAATCTCAACCTGGTACCCGCCTTACCAACAATTAATTTTATATGATCATTCCACTTCAAATCGTTCCATACGCATACTCCCAGATATTTTACAGAAGTAACTGCTACCAGTGTTTGTTCCGCTATCATATAATCATAGAATAAAGGATCCGTCTTTCTACGTATTCGCAATACATTACATTTGTCTATGTTAAGGGTCAGTTGCCACTCCCTGCACCAAGTGCCTATCCGCTGCAGATCTTCCTGCATTTCGCTACAATTTTCTAATGCTGCAACTTCTCTTTATACTACAGCATCATCCGCGAAAAGCCGCATGGGACTTCCGACACATCTACTAGGTCATTTTTATATATTGTGAAAAGCAATGGTCCCATAACACTCCCCTGTGGCACGCCAGAGGTAGCATTAACGTCTGTAGACGTCTCTATATTGAGAACAACATGCTGTGTTCTATTTGCTAAAAACTCTTCAATCCAGCCACACAGCTGGTCTGATATTCCGTAGGCTCTTACTTTGTTTATCAGGCGACAGTGCGGAACTGTATCGAACGGCTTCCGGAAGTCAAGGAAAATGGCATCTACCTGGGAGCCTGTATCTAATATTTTCTGGGTCTCAGACGACCGCTGTTTTCGGAATCCATGTTGATTCCTACAGAGTAGATTTTGGGTTTCCAGAAACGACATGATATGCGAGCAAAAAACATGTTCTAAAATTCTACAACAGATCGACGTCAGAGATATAGGTCTATAGTTTAGCGCATCTGCTCGACGACCCTTCTTGAAGACTGGGACTACCTGTGCTCTTTTCCAATCATTTGGAACCTTCCGTTCCTCTAGAGACTTGCGGTACACGGCTGTTAGAAGGGGGGCAAGTTCTTTCGCGTACTCTGTGTAGAATCGAATTGGTATTCCGTCAGGTCCAGTGGACTTTCCTCTGTTGAGTGATTTCAGTTGCTTTTCTATGCCTTGGACACTCATTTCGATGTCAGCCATTTTTTCGTTTCCGCGAGGAATTAAAGAAGGAACTGCAGTGCGGTCTTCCTCTGTGAAACAGCTTTGGAAAAAGGTGTTTAGTATTTCAACTTTACGCGTGTCATCCTCTGTTTCAATGCCATCATCATCCCGGAGTGTCTGGATATGCTGTTTCGAGCCACTTACTGATTTAACGTAAGACCAGAACTTCCTAGGATTTTCTGTCAAGTCGGTACATAGAATTTTACTTTGGAATTCACTGAACGCTTCACGCATAGCCCTCCTTACGCTAACTTTGACATCGTTTAGCTTCTGTTTGTCTGAGAGGTTTTGGCTGCGTTTAAACTTGCAGTGAAACTCTCTTTGCCTTCGCAGTAGTTTCCTAACTTTGTTGTTGAACCACGGTGGGTTTTTCCCGTCCCTCACAGTTTTACTCGGCACGTAACTGTTTAAAACGCATTTTACGATTGCCATGAACTTTTTCCATAAACACTCAACACTGTCAGTGTCGGAATCGAAATTTTCGTTTTGATCTGTTAGGTAGTCTGAAATCTGCCTTCTATTACTCTTGCTAAACAATAAACCTTCCTCCCTTTTTTTATATTCCTATTTACTTCCATATTCAGGGATGCCGCAAGGGCCTTATGATCACTGATTCCCTGTTCTGCACTTACAGAATCGAAAAGTTCGGGTCTGTTTGTTATCAGTAGGTCCAAGATGTTATCTCCACGAGTGGGTTCTCTGTTTAATTGCTCGAGGTAATTTTAGGATAGTGCACTCAGTATAATGTCATTCGATGCTCTGTCCCTACCACCCGTCCTAAACATCTGAGTGTCCCAGCCTACATCTTGTAAATTGAAATCTCCACCTAAGACTATAATATGCTGAGCAAAATTATGTGAAATGTATTCCAGATTTTCTCTTAGTTGTTCTGCCACTAGTGCTGCTGAGTCAGGAGGTCGGTAAAAGGAGCCAATTATTAACCTAGTTCGGTTGTTGGGTGTAATCTCCACCCATAATAATTCACAGGAACTATCCAATTCTACTTCACTACAGGATAAACTACTACTAACAGCGACAAACACGCCACCTCCAGTTGCATGCAATCTATCCTTTCTAAACACCGTCTGTGCCTTTGTAAAAATTTCGGTAGAATTTATTTCTGGCTTCAGCCAGCTTTCCGTACCTATAACGATTTCAGCTTCGGTGCTTTCTATCAGCGCTTGAAGTTCCGGTACTTTACCAATGCAGCTTCGACAGTTTACAATCACAATACCGATTGCTGCTTGGTCCCCGCATGTCCTGACTTTGCCCCGCACTCTTTGAGGCTTTTGCCCTTTCTGTACTTGCCCGAGGCCATCTAACCTAAAAAACCGCCCAGTCCACGCCACACAACCCGTGCTAACCGTGTAGCCGCCTGCTGTGTGTAGTGGACTCCTGATGACCTATCCAGCGGAACCCGAAACCCCACCACCCTACGGCCCAAGTCGAGGAATCTGTAGCCCACACGGTCGCAGAACCGTCTGAGCCTCTCATTCAGAGCCTCCACTCGGCTCTGTACCAAAGGTCCGCAGTCAGTCCTGTCGACGATGCTGCAGATGGTGAGCTCTGCTTTCATCCTGCTAGCGAGACTGGCAGTCTTCACCAAATCAGATAGCCGCCGGATGCCAGAGAGGATTTCCTCCTATCCGTAGCGACACACATCATTGGTGCCGACATGAGCGACCACCTGCAGATGGCTGCACCCTGTACCCTTCATGGCATCCGGAAGGACCCTTTTCACATCTGGAATGACTCCCCCCGGTATGCACACGGAGTGCACATTGATTTTCTTCCCCTCTCTTGCTGCCATATCCCTAAGGGGCCCCATTACGCGCCTGACGTTGGGGCTCCCAACTACCAGTAAGCCCACCCTCTGCGACCGCCCGGCTCTTGCAGATTGAGGGGCAACCTCTGGAACAGGACAAGCAGCCAAGTCCGAAGATCAGTATCAGCTGGAGACAGTGCCTGAAACTGGTTCGTCAGACAAACTGGAGCGGCCTTCCGTTCAGTCTTCCGGAATGTCTTTCGCCCCCTGCCGCACCTCGAGACGACCTCCCACTCTACCATGGGTGAGGGGTCAGCCTCAGTGTGGGCAGTATCCCAGGCAGCCACAGCCGTAGTCCGATCGGGGGATGCGTGGGACGAACTGGCCGACTCCGACAAACCCCCATCAGGACCCCCACAGTGATGCCCATTGGCAACAGCCTCAAGCTGTGTGACCGAAGCCAACACTGCATGAAGATGGGAGTGAAGGGATGCCAACTCAGCCCGCATCCGAACACAGCAGTCGCAGTCCCTATCCATGCTAAAAACTGTTGTGTAAAGAACGTCTGAACTAATCTACAGAGAGCACAAACAACTCGACACAAAATTTAAACGGTTATTAAAATACAAGATTGCCTAGTAAATGCAGTAATGCTGCTACTTGCGCACTGCTGACACACTGCTCGGCAGCAGAGGGAGACTACGCGATTTTACACTATTCAGGTTCTAAAGCGCGATGCTACAACTCTCAAATACTATAATACTGTAATAGGATTCGAACCTGCGACCGTAGCGGTTTGCACGGTTGCAGACTGTAGCGCATAGAACCGCTCGGCCACCCCGGCCGGCTGTATGGCATTGTTGGCTGAGAAATCCCAAGGCGTGGTTTTAGGCGTACAGACGTTAAGGGCTTTCTTCCCACTCGCCTAACGGCCTCTTTCGAGGATATGTGAGAGTTGCATCATATATGTATTTTTTTTAGTGTAGGTGAGTGTAGTGGATCTGTGTATAGTGTGATGTTATGTTTGTATTGTATCATGATGATGATGATGCTGATGATGATAATGATGGGAGACGGTGGAAACCTGTGCTGGCACTTAGCTTAATCCTCTCGAATAGCACCAAGGGGATCGTCGAACTTAACGTCCGTGGCCGATGGACAGATGGCCATTAATAGTCTCACATACTCTTACTTTATGAGACATTGCGGGTAGATTTGGCATTTAATCCAGGATATTGGAGAAAACGGCCAACGGCCTTGCAGCAGTGGTAACACCGGTTCCCGTCAGATCACCGAAGTTAAGCACTCACTGTCTGGCTTGGCTAACAAATGGATGGGTCATCGTCAGGATCTGCCGAGTGTTGTTGGGAAGTGAAGTACACTGAGCCGTTGTGAGGCCAACTGAGGAGCTTGACTGAGAAGTAGCGGCACCGGTCACAAAAACTGACAACGGCCGGGAGAGCGGTGTGCTGACCACATGCCTCTCCGTCCCTGCATCTGGTGACGCCTAAGGGCTGAGCATGACAGCGGCAGATCAGTCCCGTCGGGCCTTCAAGCCCAGTCCGGACGGTGTTTGGTCTTTTTTTTTGTTATTGGCGGAATCTGGTGATCAGGAACTTAAAGCCACCACTTCTCCTCCCCTTGCCAGCCAAATAAAGGATTCGAACCGGCTTACCTCCGAGTCGAGGAATACTGCAAAGGCGTGCGTTAGCGACTTCGACTACGGCGGCAGCTGGCAGACAGGAAGAAATGTTACATTGTTACGTATGCGTCTATAGCAAATTACATTCCTTAAAACCTTGTATTTAATTGCGAATAAATATAGTCAGTCATTGGATAAAAAGTGTTAATTTACGCCCAGTTACAGACTCTGTCAGCTCTTGTACTCGCAGTGTTTGTCAAAGTGCTTTTCTACTGCTTTAATTACTTTTTTAAGCCATTTACATTCAAAGGCAACCTCTGTCAGATGTCAAAAGTTTCATCAGGTAGCTTGTCGCATGATCCTTTCTGAGAGAGAAACGTAGCCATATATCGCAATGGTAAGACGTTGGATTCGGATTCGGGAGGCCAGCAATTCTAAACGGTAGGACAGCGGTTTACATCCCCGTCAACCCAGTCAGACTCAGTTTTCCGTGTGGTTTCTTAAAAATGGATACGGCTGATTTCCTTACTCATTCTTCCTCCACCCGAGTTTGCATTACGTCTCAAATGAACTCGTCATCATCAGGATATGAAACCCTTATGTACCGTCTTTGTTTCTCACAACACCTTTCCTGACAGGCGAAACTCCCCATCGCATCCCCTTCATATTTAGTGATAAGCTGGCCCAGTGAACAGATCGTCAAGAACTGAAAAAAAGCAAGCATGAAAACCGGAAGAAGGCATACTGAATTGTGACACAAGAAGCAAAATAGAAACAGTGAACGGTCCAATCTCAAGGCGCGCAAAATCGAGCGAATTTGAAGAACTACAGCGTTGTGGTCATGTGGTCACGATGTTGGACTGTGAAGGGGGAGATCCGTTTCCGAATTTCTCTCGTGCACCAATATTTTTTCCCACAAACTTATGAACTGTCCTTCCGGGCTGGCCAGGGTGGCCGAGCGCTTCTAGGTGCTACAGTCTGGAACCGCGCGACCGCTACGGTCGCAGGTTCGAATCCTGCCTCGGGCATGGATGTGTGTGATGTCCTTAGGTTAGTTAGGTTTAAGTAGTTCTAAGTTCTAGGGGACTGATGACCTCAGATGTCAAGTCCCATAGTGTTCAGAGCCATTTGAATCATTTTTTTGTCCTTCCGGTCATTAACGTGTCTGTTTTCCTTCTGTAGTCTGGCGATTGTCATACTATGCACTGATTATATAATATGAACCATGTGATAAGAACACGTTGCGGTCGCAAGTAAATATGATGAATAGTGACAGCAGGCGAGAAACCACGTAGATCTGTCACAAAAATGAAAGCAACAAAGAAACCGATGTGAACTATGTTGCAACAAGTGAACTATGTTGCAAGTCAAAACTTCCAAAATGGAACACAAGAATATGGTGTGTGTATGTGCGTGTGTATTAAACTGGGGACCTAGAAACGACGGAGAGGCTTCGTCCCGCCGGACCTCGACACTGATCCGCCGGGAAGATTCGGGGGTTGCCACACTTGTGAGAAGCGACAGTTGTGAGGAGCGACATTTGTGAGGAGACACTGCCGAACAGGTAGCGGAAGATCTACAGGGACACCAAACAGGTAGCACACCGCAGTTCAGTAGCGCATCGTCACATCACTGCCGTCAAACAGGAGTGCAAAACGATCGCTGCAACGCATCATGCAAAAAGCATGGGATGTACACAAGATCCGATCGATGCTGCAGGAATATTTCTGCAAGAACATCATTTGCTAATGAATGATAGGAGCAAATTTTTACTTGCAGATGACGACAGAGGCCCAAATGATAGGGTATTGGTGTTCGCCTGCGAAGGGGAACGTTCAAAAGCTCCAGCAAGCAGTTTGGACAGTTATTTATTGTTCATGCTGATATTTCTAGTTCTGAGGAGGAAACAAACACAGTTCCAACCGTGTACGCCTTGCTACGCAATAAAAAGCGAGAAACGTACGATCGCTTGTTCACAGCTGTCGAGAGCAACGTATCTGGATGGAATCCCACAGCTATCACAGCTAACATTTCAATCAGTGCTTGTGGAGGCAAGTGCAGAATTGCGGCCTTGTTGCTGCCTGCAAGGAAAACGAAGAAATTGGTTTTCACATAAGATTATGTTCCACTTTGGCTCACATTCCCCTGGACATGTTAGGTGATGGGTGGCTATGCATTCACGAGAGCACGCCAGATAATCAAAAACTGCAGGATTTTTACGACTACTGTGTTGAACAATGGCTTGATAATGAAGACATGCCAAGAGATATATGGAACTGCGCAGGAAGGCGTCACCGCACCAACAATGTTTCAGAAGGATGGAATCGGAGGAGAAATACATTAATTTCGAAGGTTCATCCAAATTTTTACTCCTTAGTAAAAATTCTCAGAGAAGACGCAGAATATCATGGGCACCGACTAGTTTTAAACCTAGGTGGGAAAAGAAGAAAGAACTCCGCAATTAAGACAGATGAGATAGTTTCTAAGACCCTTACAAGACTCCAAGTTGACGGCAATATAAAATCATTTCTTACTTGCGTGGCTTATGCACAGAAATTACAATGAAAAGAAAATGGCTGAAGCTACAGCAACACTTGTAAATATTGAAAAGGGGTGCAGTTCACGCCGATAGCCCTATTGTAAAAATTGTAAATAAATAATCATCCGGTAAATATTGTAAATAAATATAATGAAGGACGAAGAGAGATTACCTCCTCGTGGTGTTTCCTGGAAACGACACAAAGTCGGCTAAATGTCTCTTGCAAATTGTAAAAGATTCAGTAATCAAGTCTGAAAAGTCATAGCGTTTCTAACAATCACAATCAGCATTTTTGTGTAGAGAATTTTAGAAACAATGTCTGTTTGAGTGGACGATGAATACACCTTGTTTCAATACATAAATTGCATTCCTTAAGGCTAATTGTTAGCAGGACTCACATTAGACCTCAGTACAGTTCCCTGCGTGGTATGGAAAAATGAGGTTTATTTCGAAATAATTAAAGAAAAAGTTTCTACCGAGAACCAAATTCTTTAGTTGGCTCCTCTTAATATATGGTAAAAGGTTGCCACTCCTATCATATGAAATTTTGGGTGAGGGGTTGAAAGATGGAAAAAATTTTCGGTTTCTATACTTTCTGTAAAATACATCGTTAAGTATGAGGTTGAGCGAAAATTGTGCCCTATGTAAGATAAATCAGTACAAAAATTCCAATGAAAAAGGTCATACGCATAACCGTGCTGTAACAAATGGTTGACATGATATCGTGGGAGCAAAATCAGCTCCGACTTCTAATTTGACTAAGGCTACTCTTCCTCGTCCAAAAAAATTCTGAAATAATGTAACCTGGCTGTACCGGAGGAGTGTAAATTTCCCTCGGCAGCTGCCCGGACAGGCACAAGCCGAGCACTCAGTCACACTAAGCGGCAGCAGGTAGTGGCGCAGCATTTGGGGCACACCCTGTGGCGGTCCCTTAGCGTCCCAGATTTCTCACAAGTGTCGCCACATTCTAGTTTCTCACAAGTGTCGCTTCTCACAAGTGTCTACAACTCAAGATTCGTGCAAGGGACCGGCACGCCTTCCCGCTCGGGAAGCAGCGCGTTACACCGCGCGGCTAGCCGGGCGGGCTAATATATGGTAGTTGTGTAGAATAAATGGGAGGAACGTTCATCTGGAGATTCCTTCCTTAAACCTCCCTACTGCAGACGGACGTTACACCACGACGCAGACACAAATTTGAATACAATGAACAGAGACGTCAATGACCAGATGGGCAGTTCACAAAAAATGAAAAACGAAAGGTAAATGGGGGGGGGGGGGGGGGGGGTACGAAGGAGATTCGAACACGAATGTTCCCCACGACGCCTCGGCTCTTTAAATCTTTCCTCGAAGTTGCACACCTCTATCTTGGACCGTTCACTGTTACATTTTGCTTCTTCTTTCACAGTTCAGCACAGTTCTTCCTATTTTATGCTTGATCAGTGTTGGGGTCTTTGACGGGTTTCCACTGGGTCATCTTACCACTAAACGCGAGGGAGTGCAATGAGGAGTTTCCCTTGTAAGGAGTCATATGTAGCTGCAATGTTTATACTCTCAGACTGCATGGTATTAGGTGGTGCATTAACTCTTTATAGTGCTTTGTAAAGAATCTGGAGAGGCTATGTTTTTATTACTTACGGCTACATTTCGTTACATTTCGTTCACTTACGAATTATGTTTGTTAGAGCTCTAAGAATGTCAGTGACTGTCTGTTTAAGTGTACAGACGGGTCCTTATCTGCGAGCCAAAGTCTTGGATTTGATAACTTTAGCGTTGCATTGGATGTTAAATCCTAGCACCATAGTACCATCTGACCAAAAAATTGGTTGATTTTCGAAATTTTTATTGATTAGTCTCCTAGTTTTTACAGCACCTTTAAGGATTAAATTCAAATTATGGCTTGATTCTTTTTGCACGCTATTTTATACGCCACTCATGACAGATACCCAGTTGTAGTCTTGGCCATCTAGTCCCTTTCGTTCCATATATTCAATTAACTTATACTCGTGTCCTAAAGCAGATAATCGTTGACCTGCGAGAAGGAGGTAAATGCCTCGCATATCTTCACGTCAGAACGATTTCCGACATGGTCTTTCATTATTTTAATATAACGAAAGACTTCTGTTGACTTATCGACTTTACTAAATTTTCCCCATTTCTTTCCCATTTTAATTTTACCACTTAAAAATGTCGAGGAGCACCTTATCCCCTGAGTCATTGCCCCAGTCTCCTGGTTAAGCGCCCGCCATTATCGCTGGGCAGTTTGCTTAACTGTGCGGTGTTTATTTTGTATGTATTTTCTTAGAGCAAACATCATTTCGCGACATGACGCAGTTCCCAACAATACAGTGGTCTCTGCAGCGGCCCACACCGTTGCTGAGCAACAGTTTGAGACGAGGCCACTAGCGAGCTACATGGGTGTACCCGCCCCACGACAGCAAAATCTTAAGAAAATCTTGAAATACAGTAGCAGCACGAAGCAACGATAGCAGCCAGAAGGTAAGCGGTCGAAAAACATTTTAGCCGCCCGGAGGGGCCGAGCGGTTCTAGGCGCTACAGTCTGGAACCGCGCGACCGCTACGGTCGCAGGTTCGAATCCTGCCTCGGGCATGGATGTGTGTGATGTCCTTAGGTTAGTAAGGTTTAAGTAGTTCTAAGTTCTAGGGGACTGATGACCACTGCAGTTAAATCCCATAGTGCTCAGAGCCATTTGAACCATTTGAAAAACATTTTAAATTCTGCCAGTCTGTGGCTCCTAAAACACAGGCGTCAGATCCATTGTCCTTTCTGCGGGCGCATAGCATGAATTTTCACTGGCATTTAGGGTCTTGTGAAGCAGGGGATACAACCCGTCGGCTTTGACCAATGACGTCAGAATTGGCCAGAGAGCATTTATTACCGAGACGAAAGAGCTGACAAGACTGTTCAGAAACAAAGGGATACGAGAGACGAAAAATATAGTTGACATATATCAAGGCAAGTAGTATTTTCACGTTAAGGATACCGCGTGTTTGCATCGTATTATTTCTGTGGAAAATGAAGGGGAAAAATGGATGGAAATATTGGTAGCATAGAATACCTCACGTCACATATATATGGCTTGTATCTCGAATCTCATTCGAACTTTATTGGTTAACTGCAGTACGGGATACAAGTTTAGCGTATGTCGATTTCTTCGTTTTCGTTAGCATTAATATTCTGTTGTTCAGTTGAACTATATAGGTCAACTGAAGCACGGGATACAAATTTTACGTGTGTTGTCTCTTTCGCCTCCGCTACAACTAATAGTCTGTTCTTACGTAGATAGTAATACTACCGATGGCAGAAGGAGCTACGTACATAATATTTGTATCCCATACTTCCTTTGACCTATACATACGTGCACTGTTAAAGAAAATGTGGAAATGGACGTACGTTACGTTTGCAACCTGTACCTCAGTTGAACTACGTGAAGAGGCAATAAGACGACACATATACAATTTGTGTCCCGTACTTCACTATGGGGTACAGTTTTTTTTTTCGCCTTCGATCTAATAGTATCGACTGAAAATTATAGTTTTGATCACAGCAGTGACATTAGTATCCCATTCTTTGCCGACCGTGGTGGCCGAGCGGTTCTAGGCACTTCAGTCCGGAACCGCGCAACTGCTACGGTCGCAGGTTCGAATCCTGCCTCGGGCATGGATGTGTGTGATGTCCTTAGGTTAGTTAGGTTTAAGTTGTTCTAAGTTCTAGGGGACTGATGGCCTCAGATGTTAAGTCCCATAGTGCTCAGAGACATTTGTACCATATCCCATTCTTTAGTTGAGCTATATAGCTATAAACAACGTTTGTATCCTGCTCTCCAGTTTACATATATAGGCAAATCTCATCAATGTTACATATGTCGATCTTTTGGAATGGGTAGTGTCAGTGTAAAGGTTAATTGAAGGACGGGATACAAATTTTACTTGTGTCGGGCGTTTCGCCTTTAATATTGCTAGTTCAGATTCGAAAAAATCGTAGTGATACTAGTGCTGGGAAACGAAAGAAGAACGACAGCAGCGAAATTTCTATTAAGTACTGGAGTACACGAAGACATACGTAATGGTGTAAGACAACAATGAAATACGTCAAAATAGTCAAATGCATTAAAAGAAAAAAATGGAAAACTGAACTTACCACATGGGGACTTCTTAAAAGAACCGAAGCTCGCCTAGAAAGACAGTAACAAAAATCACGTACCCACATAAACAACAAACAAAACATTACGAAAACACTCACAGAACTCACAGACACACACACACACACACACACACACACATATATATATATATATATATATATATATATATATATATATATATATATATATATATATATACAGGCACACACACAGACACGCATAGGCACACACTTTCACCCCTACCCCCCATGCTAACATATTTCGGACGGTACATTTGCCCAACACGTTCAACAAAACATTTAAACGGGCAGTATGTTTAGGGAATACTACGCCTCCATGAATATTCGTCTAAGTGACTTTCAAGTGTGGAAATCCGGCGTTTCCCCTTCCTTACAAGAGATTTCACAGCTGACCAATAACCCTCTACACTATTTGTGCAAGCCCCTGTGGATAATGAGCTGAACTCAATATTGTGATTAATTACGAGATGTTGATAACCCCTTTCCCCTTAATATGAAGAAAAACCAACTGAAATTACAATGGAAACCTCTGCAACGCGATCTTCAATTAAGCTGACCTAAACTTCCTTCCTTTGATTGGTTACTACTTTAAACACTACATCGTCACACTCTTGACCTGAAACTACAGCCCCCCAAAGCCATAATCCCACCGGAGGTTCCCCCCTGTTGCACTACCTTTTGCCAAAATGCGACTCGTCAATTTCGCCTATAACACCCGCCCCCCCCCCCCCCCCCAACGACCCCCTATATTATGTATTCGCTACAAACTTCCCTACAAAAAGAGTACTGACCGCAACTGTACGCTTACTCACACGACATTCATGGACACACAGCCACACAGGAAATCTCAAACACCAACAGTATGTGATTTTTATAATGCCTCTCAAGGCGAGCTTAGATTTTTCGAACCACGACCCTCGTCTAATGGACCGCCACAACCGATGTTTGCTGTAGCACCATACGAATAAGTCGTGAGTACAGCGACGAGATATACTTGTGAGGCGCATATGTTCGCAGCACTCACGACATCGAACATACTCGGCGACGAGACCACAAATTTGTAAAAAAACAAATCGTGGCCAACATGTATATGCCCATAGCCTCTCTCAAATCATCCAGCTTCATCGGAACAGATAAATCCATATCTACAAACGAAAATGATATACTAAAAATTGTCCTAAAATAACAAACTATTAGTCCAAATTACCTCAACATCACTAAGAATGAAATTAAGCACCGAATGACTTGCAAACAACCAATTATTTAAATGAATGCACACGAAGAATATTTTGAGCAATATGTAGCGATCTCTTTTAAAATCATATTCAATTACTTTAATGTACAATGATACCGGTTATCCGGAACACAGAGCTGTTTTATTGTCTATGGCTGTTGAAAGCCGACGGGTTGTATCCTCTGCTTCACTGGACCCGGCATTTATATTCAGTTAATACAGAGACCTTTGGCACTGCAGTTATCTTCATCTTTAATTTTTCAAACCAGGCACCCAGACGGTGGCTACATTGTGATTTTAGACCCCCTCCCCTCTACCGAATATAACAATTTGGTCAAGTTATTAGATTGAAACTGATTGTGAAATATACTTCGACGTTTTATTGACTCGTATGAATGGTCTTATTCGATTACTTCTTATTTTTAAATAGTTGTTAAAGGTAGTGTCTAAAATACAAATGATATGTTGGCAACACGAGTGAGCACATGTATTTGGCCCACACATATAACGTTATTGGTTGAGAGCAGCCAATGACATACAAATATGACGTTTGCGACGCCTCTGGTGAAGGAAAAGCCAAACTTGAAAGGAAACAAACATATGCAGCACCTCTGATCGGAAATGTATGAAAGTGCAAAGGCTGTTGCTTCTACAGTGTCTTTGGTGCAGACTGAAGTCTTCTTACGAAACAAAAAACTTAGATTCGTCTCTAGCGGCATAATGTTGGACTTAGAGCATCGCCCGCTGTATTTAATAATTAGGAAAAGCATTCAACAGGGTAGACTAGCAACAGCTTTTTAATAGGCTTAGAGAGAGTAACATAAAGTATAAGGACAGAAGAATAATGCATAGACTGTATAGAGAAGAGTGGCTGTGATAAGGTGTGGAGAATATCAACAAGAAGTAACTATTAAGCAGGGTATACAATGGGGATAGTTTCTCAATCTCCAGTCTTGTTCAACGGATACATTCAGAGGGCAATACATGAAGTTAGGGAGAAACTAGGAGACATAGGAGGAATTAAAATCTGCGTTAAGAAAAAATACATGCTGATATTTGCTCATAATATCGCAGTGTTAAGCCAAGATGAAGTATAATTAGAAGCGATGCCGAACCAGATGGAAACTACCCTCAGCTCTTCCTATAATATAAAATTCATAAAGGTAAAAAATCTTTGTGGTGAGCAGAGAAAACACCGTTGCGCAATACTCACTTAACAGTGAGCGAATGGAGTCCGTGGAATCCCTTGCCTACCTAGGGAGTAAAATTACATCAGACGGAAGGTCAAGGAAGGATATTGTAAGCCGAATCCATCAGGCAAAAGCTGCTTTCAACAAGAGAAGAAGCCTTTTCACGTTCAGCAACGTAGATAAACATCTCAGGAAAATCCTCATAAAGACATTTGTTTGGAGTGTGCTGTTGTACGGAGATGAATCAAGGACATTCGGAGTAGCAGAAAAAAGTAAAATAACAGTCTTCGAGATGTGGTCTTATTGGTCCTATCGTAGAACGCTTAAGATTTCCTGGTTAGACAAGATAACAAACGAAGAGGTGCTCCACAGAGTGGAGAAAGAGAAACCTTGTCTCCTGAAGGGAATCGAACACTGAGGGGACAAGTGCGTCGAGACCTCTGAGACATGATGGTACCATTAAAAATATAATTGAAGGGACAGGAGAAGAGAAAAATACATGAGGCAGATGGAGACTAGAACTGCGACACCTATACCGCTCTGAAGAGAAAAGTTGAAGATAGAAATGGTTGAAAGCCTAAGGCGATACTCCAAATGGATTCGTGATTTCCTGTCAGGAAGGTCGCAGTTCGTAGTAATAGACGGCAAATCATCGAGTAAAATTGAAGTGATATCAGGTGTTCCCCAGGGAAGCGTCCTGGTACCTCTGCTGTTCCTGATCTATATAAATGACCTGGGTGAAAATCTGAGCAGTTATCTTAGGTTGTTCGCAGATGATTCTGTAATTTACCATCTAGTAAGGTCATCCGAAGACCAGTATCAGTTGCAAAGCGATTTAGAAAAGATTGCTGTATGGTGTGGCAGGTGGTTCAAAAAATGGTTCAAATGGCTCTGAGCACTATGGGACTTAACATCTGAGGTCATCAGTCCCCTAGAACTTAGAACTACTTAAACCTAACTAACCTAAGGACATCACACAACACCCAGTCATCACGAGGCAGAGAAAATCCCTGACCCCGCCGGGAATCGAACCCGGGAACCCGGGCGTGGGAAGCGAGTGGCAGGTGGCAGTTGACGCTAAATAACGAAACGTGTGAGGTGATCCACATGAGTTCCAAAAGAAATCCGTTGGAATTCGATTACTCGATAAATAGTACTATTCTCAAGGCTGTCAATTCAACTAAGTACCTGGATGTTAAAATTACGAACAACTTCATTTGGAAAGACCACATAGATAATATTGTGGGGAAGGCGAGCCAAAGGTTGCGTTTCATTGGCAGGACACTTAGGAGATGCAACAAGTCCACTAAAGAGACAGCTTACACTACACTCGTTCGTCCTCTGTTAGAATATTGCTGCGCGGTGTGGGATCCTTACCAGATGGGATTGGCGGAGGACATCGAAAGGGAGCAAAAAAGGGCAGCTCGTTTTGTATTATCACGTAATAGGGAAGAGAGTGTGGCTGATACGATACGCGAGTTGGGATGGAAGTCATTAAAGCAAAGACGTTTTTCTTCGCGGCGAGATCTATTTACGAAATTTCAGTCACCAACTTTCTCTTCCGAATGCGAATATATTTTGTTGAGCCCAAACTACATAGGTAGGAATGATCATCAAAATAAAATAAGAGAAATCAGAGCTCGAACAGAAAGGTTTAGGTGTTCGTTTTTCCCGCGCGCAGTTCGGGAGTGGAATGGTAGAGAGACAGTATGATTGTGGTTCGATGAACCCTCTGCCAAGCACTTAAATGTGAATTGCAGAGTAATCATGTAGATGTAGATGAAATAGATTTCTAATTCTCCAGAGTTAGCAAAATGAGAAAATACTTTAGACATAATTCTAATAGCCTCTTAGCATTAAGAATGATATGTTACCTAAAAAGACAATTGCGGTCCAACGGTTATACTCTTTTTCACGTGGGATACTTTCCGCATGTTGGAAAACGTGGGATGGTACTGGTGATGACAGACTGATCAGTAGCTTAGCCCGAAGACTATATTATATTGTTAACATCGCTTTACTGCAGGATTCTTGAACGTATTCTAAGTTCGTATACAGCCTAATAAATTTCCGTGAACCAGAAAAGCTTCTGTCGACCAATGAACGTGGATTTAAAAGCATCGCTCGAACGAAACTTAGCTTGCCCTTTTGTCACACGAAATGCTACGAGCTACGGATGAAGCGTAACAGGCGGATTCCACATTCCTAGATTTCTTGTATTACGCGATGCCCAACTCAGTAAGCTGTTAACGAAGGTACGAGCATACAGAACAGCTTCCAAGATACGTCAACGGCTCGAAGGCTACTCAAATTATAGAATCTAATAATCTTCTGTGTACGGCGAGTCATGATCAGAGACAAGGGTATCCTCAGAAGTGTCCTTGGGTAGTAGGATAGGACCACTCTTGTTCTTTATACACGTAAATTATGTGGCGGATACGGTGAGCAGCAATCTGCCATAGTTTGTTGATGGCGCTGTAGTATGCGGGAAAGCATCGTCGTTGAGTGACTGTAGAAGGATGCAGGATGTCATACCGAATTTTCGTTTGGTGTGATGATGGCAGCTTGCCCTAAATGTAGAAAAATGGACAAGGTTCGTCAGAAAAGTTCGATGAATGGACCAGAAAATTATGGAAACGAAAGTTACAAAAAAAGGCTTAAATGTTGAGAGGCACCCGCATGCCTTGCTCATACTGTGGCATCAAGCTGTCAGGCCTGCAAGATGAGTGGTCTGCCAAGCGAGTGGATTCATTCTTATTTGTCGAGTAACATGAACTCTAGTACTCACAATTAAGTTACAAATTATTCTCCTGTATGAATATTACGCAACGGAAACGCACATCTGACTATTAGTAATTTACACAACACTGACTGTTCACTACGCACTGTCAATACCACACTTTCTTTCTTATTTAACGGCTTTTATCAACACGTGCCCATCGCACTGAATATGAATGCCGCACACATTATAAATTCTGGATATCATGACAACATACAATTCGAAGGAAAAGGCCACCAATCCTTTTCTTTTCACTATCTTATTTATTCCGATAAATTCTATAACCTAAACACACAAATTCTATAACCTACAACAATAACACATGAGAAGTTCCACCCAGTGAGCATGGCTTTACATTGGTGATTCTCTACCTTATGGTCTCGTAATTATTTAATGCTACAGTGCACTTTCTGGATAGGATGGTGGATCTTTTGCTATATCTCACACTTCGACTCTCACAACCATCATCACGAAACTTTCCTCCAGACCGAGCGGTACAAAAGGAACATGCATAACCCACTACCTCTGAAACTACCTTGCTACTCTCCCATGCAAACCACACATACTTAAATTACATGACATACACCACACTGCAACATGGAATACAACATAAGGAATAGTCACAACATTATAATCACATCACTTTCAGCTTTCCCGCCGGCCGCGGTGGTCTAGCGGTTCAGGCGCTCAGTCCGGAGCCGCGCGACTGCTACGGTCGCAGGTTCGAATCCTGCCTCGGGCATGGATGTGTGTGATGTCCTTAGGTTACTTAGGTTTAAGTAGTTCTAAGTTCTAGGGGACTGATGACCACAGATGTTAAGTCCCATAGTGCTCAGAGCCATTTGAACCATTTTGAACCTTTCCCACTTCAATTAATATTCATCCCAGTTCCACACGACACTGCCCCACTTCGTAACTTTTCTTTCCTACTACGAACTCTGGACGTTATATGCACGTCTTCCTGTGCGATGCAAGCCACGTGGCGTTGCTGGATAGACGGCTGACTCACCTTGCTTCTCTCTCAGAGTATTATAGTCTGAATCAAGCGTCACACGGAAACACAACACGCAAAGTAATATTAAGAACATATTCATCACACACGCGAGTCCTCAACTGATACCATGGACGAGTACTTCTCTTTATCCTTTGTCTCATACACAGATTGAGACTCACACAGTACTCACCACGTGGAAGTACTCGTCTCTAATTTCAAGTCCTGCACACGCCATTTCTTAAATATTTCCAACTTATAGTACACACGCTAGTAATTCAGCTTAACTTAAGCACTCGGAAGTATTTCAACTTATTGCTACACGTGGTTTCATTGTGACCGTTGGTCACTTCCGAAGATTACTGCGATCCCCTTAATATTACCTGCCTGACATTTAATTCTCCCCACAAAAGTTCCTGAAATAGAGAAATTATTATTCTAAATTACTCTTAAGTATTTCACGTACATACCATGTCTCCATTCTTTTGTCCTTACGGAGCACACCTAAGACAGGTCTTACCAACACTAGATCCAGCGGCAGAGTGCTGAAACAAGGCCGTTCTTCAGGTCATCTCGCACCTCTGTCGAGGTGGGGGAAGACCATGCTACCGTATTGGTCAGCCACATTTCAGGCGCTCAAAGCTGGCCAAAGGTGGCCAAGGGATCGTCTCAAAGATGATCATATATTCACATTCACTATCTGCGGTTAGCAGACGACCATACATTCATTCATTTCACAGATCTCACCAAACTAGATGTAGGGATCTATTTTGTGGGAGTGCACATGTGATCAATTAAATAAATAAATTGTCATTGTTTCCCACACTGGTATCCGGATTCGCTGTATTAATTGAAATTGAGTTATTATTAGAGAAAATATGTTGTCCTAACAAGAATAACGAAGAATGTTGTACCTATTTTCAATGTTGGGCTGTACTGTACCCTTTCAATGTTCTTGAAAGTAGTAACAATTAGCTACAACAAACTTCTGGCATCGGTTGTAAGACTGTTGGGAACTGTCAGCAACCGCATCTTGTTGAATTGCCCAAGCACATGGTCACGCATCAAACATTGTTTGACATCCACATCATTACAGTTGGTTCCGCCGTGAATTTCTAGACGGGGGAGGAGGAGGGGACGATGAACACCGTGCCACTGACTGTCGTTTTCTCTCTGGATCGTACTGGTAGCACCAGCTCTCAACTCCTTCAGTGGCATCGATATACAGCAACACGTGACCCTGTTGCCTCCAGCGATTCCACAAGAAGCGTTTCTTGACAGTTTCCAACATCTTTACAAACGATGTCAGAAGTGTGTTGTAGCTAACTGTTATTAGTTTAATGGCCATTTAAGGTATTTTGTTTGTAACTCCTGTTTCTTCTATTTTCTGAGACCATTCTCCGAACTTTTCAGACGCACCTTGTAAGTTAATAAAAATGGGTAGGAAAAAGAATCCTGTAATGTTCAAATACGTAATTAGTGGTCAGTTGCTTGACAAAGTTACGTCGACTAAATATCTACGCATAACGTTGCAAAGATATAAGAAATGGAACGATCACGAAAGGACGGTAGTATGAGAAGTGATTGGTCGACTTCAGTTTATTGGGAGAATTTGTGGAAACTGTAGTTCATGTATACGCGTATAGAACACTAGTACGACGCATTCATGAGTACTGCTCAGTGTTTGGGATTACCACAGGGTCGGATTAAAGGAACACATTAAAGCAATTCAGAGCGCGTTGCTAGTTTCTTTACAGGCAGGTTTGATTAACAGGCGAGTCTTATGGAGACGCTTCTTGAACTGGGATGGGAATCCCTTTAGGGAAGGTGACGTTCTTTTCGCAAAACACTAGTGATAAAATCTAGAAAACCGGAATTTGCAGCTGACTGCAGACAGATTCTCCTGCTGCCAACGTCCGTTTCGCTTAAGGGCTGTGAAGACAAAATGAGAGAAATCAGGGTTCGTATGTTTGCTATTGGAAGAGGAAAGTATATGACTAGTGGTGGTACGTAGTTCCCTGCGCCATGCACCATACGTTAGCTTGTGAAGTATGTATGTAGATCAAGATCTTGAATGTGAAACCGAAACTCCTAGATGTGACGACAGACTGATATGTTGCTTAGCCCGAGGTCCATGTTACACTGGACTATAACTGCTTGGTTGTGACCTGCAAACCCAACAAATATGAAAGCAAAAAATCCGCATGTAGTGACAGACTGATCTGTAAGTTAGCTGGAGGTCTATGTTACGTTGGAGGATGACAGTTTGGTTGTGAGTTGCCGAAGATTGGAAGGTGACAGTTCGGCAGTAAATGTTCAGCAAGAACTGACTCCATATCTACACACAGTGCAAAATTTCCTGTTTCCCCTTCAGGCGAACAAGCCTATCAGATACCGGAGTAAGTGAACATGTTGGATTACAAGTGTCTCACGATACGTTGCCCGTTCTGTTGTTTACGTTTGACAGTGCATTCTGTAAAAATACGCCCTATCTTGACAGCTGTTTGTTATCGGTTTGATCACTTTCCACAGTTCGGTTTGTAGAAGTGATTAGTTGGAGACGTATCTGGAATTTCTGTACAATTTAATACGTCGTAGTGAAATCCTAGATTGGTGCGTGGTTAGTAGTTTCATCGATCAAGAGAGTAGTTGTGATGAGTGCCAATCACAAGTAAATTTTGAAAGACAATTATATTTTGCGGCAGCATGTAAAGGAAACAATCGGCGTGAGAAACAGTGCTCAGTAAAAAATGTTCTGCGTTTGCTGGTGGCAAATTACGTACCATATTACGACTGACGTACTTTTGGTCTTTAAATTTAATAGCCGATATATCTCATACGTATTAAAACTTGAAAACCGATGTGAATTTGATTGGAAGGAATGTTGTAGGGAAGTGTGTAGTTCTATGTGTTTAGAGAGAAATAAAGATTTTGATAGGGAAGATGTAATTGTTGTACTGATGCATCCTTATTTGGGAAAATTAAATTTGGGAACTAAGTAATGCAACAGACCGATGGCTAATCTGCGCTAATGATAAAACACACTGATAAGTGTTTTGTCGTTTTGTCAGGGAAAAGTCGAAGGAGGTGCTTTAGAATATAATAAAAGAAAACATCTCACCTGGGACACCATAGTGTCTGATTATTTCAGTCTCAGTCTCCATAAATGACCATCAGATGGAGGATACTTGAAATGACATGAGGTTTTATTGAAAGCATGAAAGTGCACAAAATGAATGGTGCGGCACGGTGTCTGCTGTTTAAGTTTTTTCTTCTTTGGCTAATGTAAGCCCAAATCTTTTCAGGATTCACGTATATTTGTCTTTTGTTTTGGAAGCTTTTTGGTGCCGTGCCCTTTTCTGTATCAAGTTTTTCTTAGTGAGCCAGGCAATTTTCTGGCTCTTGTATTGCTTAAATTTGTCAGCCTTCTTAAAAGATAGTGTCAAATTTTGATTTATAATTTAAAACCATTCTATTAGCTTGGGCATTTAAATTTGTTTAAACATTTTACGTTTACGAAATTCATGCTAGTCGTTGTTACATTTTGACCTCTTAAAAATCTTGCTTTAAATTTGTCAGCTCTCTTAAATTACCGTGTAAAATTTTAGTCTGTAATTTAAAACCATTCTGTTAGCTTACACATTTAAATTTGCTTAAACATTTTACGTGTTACTAAATTTTTTCTAGTCATTGTTACATTTGACCTTCAAAAATGTTGGTCCGTAATTTAAAACGATTCTGTTCGCTTGGGCCATTTAAATTGTTTAAACAATTTACCTGTTACTAAATTTGTGTTAGTCGTTACATTTGATCTCCAAAAATTTTGGTTTGTAATTAAAAGCATTCGTTAGGTTGCGACATTTAAATTCGTTTAAACATTTGACCTGTACTAAATTTGTGCTAGTCATTGTTACATTTGACCTTCAAAAATTTTTGCTTTAAATTTGTCATGTCTCTTAAAAGACTGTGTTAAATCTTGGGTCTGTAATTAAGGACCATTGTGTCAGCCCATTATCATTTTGCTATCATTGTGCTTGACTATTGTTTTTTTATTTGTTTGGTAAATATGAATCATTTGGCAAATAATGAATGATGTCATAACATGGGGCCGAATTCCAGCTAACCTTGCTCGAGGAGACCCACATGGAATTTAGTACGTTTTGGCAGTGCTATATGATCTTTAAGTGAAATTGCACTATAGCCAGCATATAACTTTATTTTTTTTACTACTTCCTTTCCGAGAGTGGGAGCTGTCTCAGCTACGTGATGTACTGTATGCCTGTTTCTAGGACCCATCTTGAATCGTAACTTAAATTGTTCCATAAAATTTTCTTTGTATATAGTTTCCTCAAAGTTTTGACTGTAAATGCTTTCGGCTATGTCACCTTGATTAATGTCCAACGGAATATCATTCATTGTCATTAGTTCCTACGCTTCCCGTTCACAGACTAACTGCGCATTTAACATGGATTGTTCAACAACTTGTCGTTATCTTCTTGTGATGCAACCTCTATTATTAAGGCATTTTTAGCAGATCAAACTGTGCTGATTTTTATTTTGTCACCTTTGGATTTTTCTTTGATTACCTTAACGTCTTCACCTTGTTTAATTTAACGGAAACTGTGAACACATTTTTCTGTAAGTTCTGTGGTGTAGCGGCAACAGTTGCGCAGGAACTTGGAGCCCCTTGTTGCTTCCGCAATCTCTCATTTTCTTACTGAAATTCTAGATATTGCCTTTTTAATCTAGAATAGGCAGTAGCCTAGTTTGCCACTGTTTCTTTTGACTTGTTCAGCATTAATTTCACCACGTCTGACGCTGCTTTCCAGCAGCCTCAGTAACTGGCTATGCCGATCCATCACATTCATTTCTACGTCACTCTCGACTGGAGCATCAGGCTCTGACAACTCGGTATCACTCTCCAAATCATCAGCTGTGATACCCGTGAAGACCGAAAAATTGAGATACACCTGGTAACCACCGACAGGCATTTCAGGCATGGGAGAATGGGGGAGGGTGGGGCTATTGGCAGCTCCCCCATTGGTCCTACCCTGAGACTTAGGGCCTAATCAACAGAGCAGCTAGGTTCAGCTTGCCGTTGCCAACACACACTGGTCCTCTTTGACAGCCCCGTTACCGAGGATTTCATCCATCTCTTCCCTGGAAAATGCCCCCTACACTCTGGAAAAGCAAATTCATCTCCCATTCTTCACCCCCTACTAAGCTGAGCTCCTGCTCACCAGCATTAGGGCCCAGCGCTACTCAGGTGCCAGGCTGGTCATGCAGATGTTCTGGGATCTGGACCCATTTAACCTAACTGGGGATATGACAACCCCCCTCCCCTCCTTTCCCCACCCAGCTTGCAGATCATGCGTTGGAAAGCCAAAGGCATGACGAAGGACCCTTGATGGCTTGAGGTGAAATCTGTTGCTGGCAAATTCGATTGTCGGAATTGGTATGCAAGATGGTCAGCACACCAATACAGTCATACTCTTTGGTTGCCTAAAGGCTTAACATCCACACCAGGAGAAGGCAGGTGGAGGGATTTGGGAAGGAGAGGCTATCTGAATCCGTTTCTCCCCTCATACTCCCAGTTCAGAACACTTCCTCGAGACGAATAGCTCAGACCTGGAAAGAAGCCAGCCCAGTGGCGCTGAGTAGGCCTCGTGAAGGCACCCGGTGGCAAAAGCATCTATTACCAACCGAGATTGCCCTTCCGAGCAGCTCCACAAGTACGAGGCAACAGTGGATAGCCAGAAGCCACAGTCTGACAAATGCATTTCCCAGAGATCTATCCTAATCAGTATCACCAACATGCTGTTATTTTGGGCTTTGGCGTTGACGAAGCACGCTGGGAGTGAATGGACTTTGTGAAGCACTAGCTTTTTCAGTCACGAAAAATCGAGATGTACTTCAGAGCCTACGTTTTCGTCCACGCTGTGGATTCTTGATCAGTTACTGCTCGTTTCACAGTGCTCGAGATTCTACGAATGTTTGGTACTGGAGTTTGCAATGTTCAGAAATGTGATGTGCGTCAGCATCTCATTGTAGAACATACAAGGCGTCCGTAATTAAAGTTCCAGTTTTAACATTGTAGAAAGAGAACCACTGCTCAGAATGACGTCAAATTTGAACAGCATATTACTGACGCAGAGGGAAGCGTCATGGAAACAAAAAAATCTATCGAAAATTTTAGCAATAGATGGCTCTGTAAGCTTCTTAACGTAAAAGAGGTCGACTACAAACGACAAATGAATCGCAATATGACAGCCATAGTTTGAGTTGCACATTACTCCATTCGTACTTTCCAATGTACATGATTACATAAGTTCGGCAGTGAACAGTTGGTGACCCTGTTAGTTAGGTATGCACATCCACCAAGGCAAGGTCTTCCAAATCAAGTGGGAAAAATCGGTTTTTAACTGTCCTGAAGTCATAAACCGTATAAAAATAAAAATGATTTCGGTTTTTAACTGCCCTGGGGCCAAAAACCACATAAATATCAAAATGACATTGGTTTTTAATCGTCCAGTGGCCAAAAACCGCATAAAAAGGAAAGTGATGTCGGTTTCTAATTGTCGTGAGACTGGTGCAAAATATGTTCAATGTGTTGTCCTCCATTTTTGACACAAGCTGAAATCGAGAAACAGCATGTTACACGAGAGATTGGAGTGTCTCAGGCGTCAGGTTCAGAAGCCGTGCCTTAGTCTCATCAACGTCCATAATTGGAGCACTGAACGTATATCTTTCAGATAACCCCACAACCAGAAGTCACCCGCATTAAGATCATCCAGGCTGTAGGAAAATGGCGGTTGTTAAGTCTAGCATTTTCAAAAAGCCTCTGCAGTAGCCATTTCAATGGTTGTGCGTTGTGCAGAGAAGCATCATCTTGCATAAAAATGATCCTGTCCACACATCCACACAGTTGAAACGTTGGAATGACATTGGCGCACTAATATTCTCATAGTGTAAGTAGGCTGTTTGTGTTTTCTGACTGGCAACGTTACGTAGCGCTCTGTGTGAAAAATCACTGGCTGTGCTGTGTGCAGTCTGTGGCTAGTTTGCATTGTTGTCTGCCATTGTAGTGTTGGGCAAATGGATGTGAACAGCGCGTAGCGTTGAGCAGTTGGAGGTGAGCCGCCAGCAGTGGTGGATGTGGGGAGAGAGATGGCGGAGTTTTGAAATTTGTAAGACTGGATGTCATGAACTGCTATATATATTATGACTTTTGAACACTAGTAAGGTAAATACATTGTTTGTTCTCTATCAAAATCTTTCATTTGCTAACTATGCCTATTAGTAGTTAGTGCCTTTAGTAGTTTGAATATTTTATTTAGCTGGCAGTAGTGGCGATCGCTGTATTGCAGTAGTTCGAGTAACGAAGATTTTTGGTGAGGTAAGTGATTTGTGAAAGGTATAGGTTAATGTTAGTCAGGGCCATTCTTTTGTAGGGATTTTTGAAAGTTAGATTGCGTTGTGCTAAAAATATTGTGTGTCAGTTTAAACACAGTCATGTATAATTTTTCTAAGGGGACGTTTCATATGTCGACCCTTAGCCGAGGATACCTCACGTGAATCTTCTGACTTTTTCTTGTAGTTTGTGTAATTAGCGTAGATTTTGTTTATTGCTAACGGGTAATTGTAGAGAGAATCTCCTTTGTAGTTGCAGTCTTTCATTGTTGTACAGTAAAACAGGTATGGCACGCATGTAAATTTGCACCAAGTATTTCTCAGCTGCTCTTGCTATTAACTAGATATTATTTTCAGTGCTATGTTAATGTGTTCTCTTATTTTTGCTCTTCAAATTGTGTTTTTCTGTGTTGTTGTGTGAAATATTGTGACAATAATGGCGTGTGAAAAACATAAACAGCCTACTTACATATGAGGGTATAATTCCATTAATCTCAGTGGGTACACGCTTACTTTGTGTATCATGTGTTTGGCAAGCACAAGGAGCCCTAGCCAATATGGTATTTGCTTACACAACTTCACACATCGGTACCATATTTCTCTAACACATAATTACACAGCTATCTGATTATTTAACAGAGAAATGAACATTTTTTTTACTACATCAGTGACACATGTTTACACAATTACACAGTTGGATAACTTCACACTTATGAAACTGTAGTTTGTCTGTACTTTGTGAACTATTCATTTTTTTTTTGAACCATTGTGATACTACGAGAGCTTTGAATGACGTACTTGGTATGGGATCATGATTTTTAAAGTACGTTTGAGGTAGATGACACTTTTGACATGAGCAGAGAATTTTTTTAGGTTTTGAAATTATTGAAGGAAGCTACGACGATTTTGAGATTTGGCTGAAGTTGTATGATGTTATTTTTACCACGACGATGTGTATTATGCTGTTGAGGTATGTTTTTGATCAATAAGATGATGCCACCGTACATGAGGAATTTGATTATGCTTCGTATTTATTATGATGAAATATTGAAGAAGTGTCGACGAATACGTATATGAATAATGAGTAGTGGTTAGGGACTCTGATTTGTGGAAAAGGATGTTGAAACCAAGAATCGTACTTTAAGAGTTATGAAATGTGTATAAATGCGCGAATGTATCACAATGCCAACGAAAACTTTTTGAACACTGTTATATTCATAGGATTTTGTTTCTACACATTTGCAACGCAAATTCACGACCTGTGAAATTTTTTATATGAGACTGTCACTGTAATGCAAACTGGTGTCGTAAATATTTCAGTAAGAAAGTTAAGTGACCATCTTCACGTAATGAGTCGTGGGCACCCAGCTGTGCGACAGTCGCCTGGAAAAAAGCCATTAGTGTGTGCCTTTCAGAGGCACAGGTGAAGAAAAAAAAGGGGGGCCATTATCCTTGCTATTGACATTCCTTTGTAGAAAGCATCTCAAATACGACATGCTCAAACTTGAAAACATATGATAACACTGTGGAGCTCTTAATTTATGATATTTACTGAAATGCCTAATGAAATGACGATTTCTTAGAAAAGAGAGCGCAAATAGACATTTCCCTTCACAGGAATTGCATAAATAATTTTTTAATGACTTGGTAAGTTTCTTGCAGCGTAAGTTCTCGTGATGCATCACCCTAGTGTTAAGATGTGACATAGGTATTAAACATGGCCATTTTTACTGTAATATTTTTTTGCTTGAGCTTTGTCATGTTTAGATATAAGTTATTACATTTGCTGCTGCTGTTTGCCAGGCATAGTGCTACTAAATTTCATTTTGTATTACACTGTTAAGCTAGTTTTACTACCGATTTATTTTTCTTGTTGCTGCACATTGGCTCATATTAGTTGTAATGTTGCATTGCTTGGTAATTTAGATTTACTGTAGCTTGCTTTGTCAATTTGCATTTTTTGTCATTGCTGTTTGTGTTAATTGGTTTGTGCTGCTGCATTGCCTTGTCCCCTACGTTATGCATCTGAGCTCACTAGATTTAAGTTAGCTTATGAGGGGGTAAGCTATATAAGAGAATGAGTTGCGATGAATTCGAAGAAATGCATTGAATATGAAAAAGATTTGGGCCAAAATGAGTATTGTACAATGAGAAATAATTATTTTGAAATAAATATGAATAGAATACAGAAAGGTGGTATAGATAGGACTTTTTGGGAATAATTATGAATGAAGGGAGATCTCCAAGAAGTAAAGAAAGTTTTGTTTGCAAAATACTGCAGTAAAACATACCCTGTCCTTTCCTTTTGTATTATGCCGCTATGTGTTTATGTACCCATGTGTATTTGTCTTTTTCCTGCCTTTACGTGTTTAGCTAATAACATTTATGTTGTAGAATTTTTCAAATACTATGTTATTTTCTTTGTAAAGATGTTTAGACATTATTTGTTCTGTTTTGTTTTAATGTTCATGTGTGAAGTTGATGTTTCGAAAGTTATTCTGATCTTTTATGTATGTACTTATGTCATAATTCCTGTAACACTGATGTATATGTTACTTCAATTCTTTCGTAAAGCCCGTAGTACTACAAATGTTATCTGTATTGTTATGTTCTTTAATGATGTATTTTATACCTTTGTAATTGTGTTCTTATGTTATAAAATTGTAATTGACACCAGTTCATCATATTATTAACTTGTAAGTTCCATTTCACTGCACACATTTCTGTTGGTCATACTATATGGACAATATGTGAGAAGTAGGGACTGTTAGTGTTTGAACGTGTGTTAATAATTCAGCAAGGGACTGGATAACAGCATTACTGGTTCTAAGGACAATTCCAAAAACTTTGTGAGTGCACAAGTGGTGGTTATGGACTTGCTATATTATTCGCAAGACTCTTCAATGGTGATTGTGCACCTGCAAAGTCATAACAGATGGCTTATGGCCATCTGTACAAGGACTACAGTGGGTCTGCATTGCATCTTTGATGACCCACCAATACCATTATTTCTACAAGGACTGTAGTGGGTCTGCACCTCTGGTGGCCCACCAGTACCACAATCTCTACCAGGACTACAGTGGGTCTGCACCTCTGGTGGCCCACCAACACCGTAATCTCTACCAGGACTACAGTGGGTCTACTCTGTGATGACCTACCTACCAATATTCTTCAAAACTTCGAATGACTCTGCTGTGGGTTTGCTCTGTTGTGGCCCATTACCTGTCTGCATGTCGAGAGTCAGCACTGTCTTTCTGTTGGAAGGAAAACACTACTTCTTCAAGACTGCATGGAAATCCACTACTTCCGTGTGCATTTTCTTTTACTGCTCAGACTTTGAGAAAAACACAGCAATTTTACTGTGATGAATGATCAGGACTGTCTTTATGGACTGTGAGAAAATTTTAGCTTTTGACCAACATTGTATCAATAAGTGTGTGCATTTGATATCTTTGTTATTGTAATTATGAAAAATTTTATCAAATCATTATTGGCCAGTGCCCAAAACAATTTGTAAAATGTTTTGTGGGGAGCATGGGGGCTATGTAAGTAGGCTGTTTATGTTTTCTTATTGGTAACGCCACATTGCGCTCTGTATGAAAGGTGTATGGAGGTGAGCTGCCAGCAGTGGTGGATGTGGGGAGAGAGATGGCGGAGTTTTGAAATTTGTAAGACTGGATGTCATGAACCGCTATATATATTATGACTTTTGAACACTAGTAAGGTAAATACATTGTTTGTTCTCTATCAAAATCTTTCATTTGCTAACTATGCCTATTAGTAGTTAGTGCCTTTAGTAGTTTGAATCTTTTATTTAGCTGGCAGTAGTGGAGATCGCTGTATTGCAGTAGTTCGAGTAACGAAGATTTTTGGTGAGGTAAGTGATTTGTGAAAGGTATAGGTTAATGTTAGTCAGGGCCATTCTTTTGTAGGGATTTTTGAAAGTCAGATTGCGTTGTGCTAAAAATATTGTGTGTCAGTTTAAACACAGTCATGTATAATTTTTCTAAGGGGACTAAGCAGGACTCCTCTCCTCGAAACGAATAAACCTACAGTAAATGATTCAATCAACCTGCACCACACAGTAGCAGTGGGACAGAGCATGGCCCCACATTGCACTCTTGCCATATTTATTCAAGATGGCAGATCCAAGATGGCGGCTATAGATGTGGCAACATTGGAATGACGTCATGGCGAAAAGTGCAAATTTTGGCAGAAAAATAGGTCAATATAGCTACCTCCACTAACCTAACCCCTCCCCTCCCTCCTCAAGAAAATGGCGGGAAAATTTTGGTAGGAAAAAAGGTCTTTTGGGCTCTCTCCACTGAACCAAGAAAAAGTGGGAAAATTTTGGTGGGGAAATAGGTCAATTGGGCTACCTTCAGTGACATAAGTCATTCAAACACCACCTCTTCCTTGGAACTGGTGGGAAAATCATCCAGTCTGTGCTGGGCTGCTGGATAGAATGGACATAAGTCTTTATTTTGCTTTCAGTGTTTGTTTAAACAATTTGAGTTGTCATAGGCAGTAGCTCCATCCAGTGCATACACCATAAGATACGGAGTCCAACTGACGTAGTACACAGTACCACCACCAGAGAGCGATTTCTTCACTCCTGTGACATAGTCCAAGATGGCGGTCTGGGGAAAATTTCACGTAGTTTATTTGTTGCACTGATACACTCGCCCTGACTTGCTTAGGGTCACAATAAATAGCCTAAAAACCCGCAAACTGCTCGTAAATTACCGAAGTAATACAGTACACTGATCTACAGACACGAAAACAACTCATGAATTGTCCACATAATGCATAAAAACGCTCTGCAAACACGCTCACTAATTATAAACTGTCGAAATAATGCATTGCACAGCCCAGAGACGTGCAAACTACTCGTAAATTGTCGAAATAATGTATGTAAAAACCTCTGCAAACATGCTCACTGACTACAAACTGTCACAGTAATGCATTGCACAGCCTACAGACATATCCACAAAATAATACAGTACACTGATGTACAAACACATTCACTACATGTAAAAACGGCGAAAAATGATGCATGTATAACGTTCTGCAAACACGTTCACAACGCTTAAACAGCCGAAATAATGCAGTGCAGAAACACTCATTGCATGTAGAAACACTTTCGAACTATCGTTACGAAATTCGACCAGGACGTATAAGCAAACTGTTCCTTACAGAGGTTCGACATGCACACACCAGGGCAGCACGCACGTGCTCATGCTGCCTGCCCCGCATGTGAGACGCCTTTGGTCGCGCATACGTGTTTACTGTTGTGTGGCCCGCTGATGCATAGCCTTCACACCTGCAAGTCCAGCGAGATGTTTACCTAGCGACCCACCCTCACAGGCGCAACTAAAAGGTTGTCAGTGTTATATTGATGTAACATGTCAACGTAAATAACAGCCAATTCTCCCTCTGGATACGCTATAGAAATATTTTGCAGTGCTTTCAGAAACTGTTTGTGAAATTAGCTCAGAATAACACCAAATGCATTCTTCTTGATGGTCCAAACGAGACACGCCACCCATCATGTCTTACCCTTCCCGGAAATCGTAACTTCCTTCTTTCAACATACATCTCAGAAACAGTAAACATTAGCTCATGTTCTCATCGATAAAAGCCTTCATCATGTCTGTGCATGCTTGCAAAAACATTGTTAGCCGTAAAAGCATTCTTGTTGCTTGGAAAGAGAGCACTGTCTAAGCACAGATGGGGAAATTAGAACAACTACACAAACACAATTTAAAGCAGTGTCCTACAAAAGAGATAAATGGCTGGAATTTTCAGTGTCCTACAGCTGTTGATCTGGAGATGTCCTAATGCGACAATGGCGGATGACGGACATCATCACGACAGAGATGGATGGTCTGCTGCAACTTGTCTTTGAACACTTGAACAAAGAAGACATCATGTTACACTCAGAACTTTCCATAGATACCTTGTCACCAATGTGTTCGAACCAGTCTGTAGAAGCTCCTATGTCCCAGCACTAAGGATATCTTATGAACGAATGGAGCATTCTGATTGGCTCTTGCTGAATGTGCCCATCAAACTGCTGCTGCTGCCGGTGTGGGAGCACTGTCATCCATTCTTTTCCGCAGACAAGACTTTCAGCAGCAAAACTATTTTGAACAGATCGCCGTATCACACTGACAGTCAAACCATGCAAAAGTGGTCTACAGATCTTCAAATACGGAAAGACACTTCCTCAATCACACTGATCTGCTATTATTGAGCACAGCTGGAATTTTTCAGTGCCAAACTGGCCAAACTATTGCTGCTGATGGTGTGGGAGCACTGTCCACCATTTTTTTCTGCAGTTGAGACTTTCAGTGGCAAAACTATTTTGTACAGACCACAATATCACACTGACAACTGAATCCTGCAAAAGTAATCTACATATCATGAAATACGGAAAGATACTTCCTCAATTAGACTGTTCTGCTACTGTCAAAGAAAGCTTGAATATTTCAGCGTGAACCCGATCTGCAACATGGCTATATCACTACATACCATATGGATGTAGTAAACACACAATTTATATCCTGTGCCATACGAAATCACCACTTCTGCATTTTGCATATAGCTATCGACCACCAGACGCTCATACATATACCACGAAGGCAGACAACATAAGCATATGCACCGTATAAACTCCGCAGAGCACTAGATATTCCACACGAGGTAAGGTAGTCATCCACCACAGCCAATGGCCACAAGTTATCTGTGAACAGAGCACCCTCAGCAGACCGAGGTCACTCCCCAAAATGTAGTACAAAGGCTGGGTCAGTTCCCCTCGGCACAAACGCGTTACTGTTTCTGATCCGACCTGCTAGCTCTTTACACCCACCTCCAGATTGTGGGATTACAAGAACATATGTGCTTTCACATGGTTAACAGAAATCATTCCATTTACGCGTCCGCCCCAGTAGCTGAGTGGTCAGCGTGACGGATTGCCGTCCTCTGGGCCCGGGTTCGATTCCCGGCTGGGTCGGAGATTTTCTCCGCTCAGGGACTGGGTGTTGTGTTGTGTTCATCATCATTTCATCCCCATCCGGCGTGCAGGTCGCCCAATGTGGCGCCGAATGTAATAAGACCTGCGATATGGCGGCCGGACCTGCCCCGCGAGGGGCCTCCCGGCCACTGACGCCAAACGCTCATTTCCATTTCCATTCCATTTACGCGATACTTCTCGATATTATATACATAGCAATATTGCTTGCATAGCAGTATCACTTGCACAGTACAATTCCGAAGATAAAGGCCAGAAGTTATTTCTATAGAAATCCGAAACTTTAGCGATGTGCAGCTAGGTGGAGCGTGCTGCAATCCACTAACTAGAAACTTATGAAGTGTGTAAAGAAAATAGAGGAAACTGATTTTTTCACTCGCAAATACTGATGTCAGTGATATAACAGATTCCAAACCATCCTTATAATTTACAAAGTCAACTAAGGTGTTTCTCATGTCTAGAGAACCAGCAACGTGTCTTTCACCCGTCTTTCACCTGCTAGATGCACACAACACACATCACAGTCGATTTTCTCTCATCGAAATAAAGACGGGAAATGTGCAGAAGCAGTCGACTGGACAATTTACATAAGAGGTAATAATGCTCCAGTGCAGATACACGACTGTACCGAATCTTCTCAAATTTCCACAGAGAACACATGTGATCACGAAGGCTGTCCAACAAATAGTATTTGTTCGCTGTTCAGCCTTCTAGAGGGCGACAAGGTTAGGTCAGCTATATTTCTTTACCTCAACTGCCCTTTTCATTTGGATGGCTCTTGCCATTAGCTGGAAACGTGAATCGTTCCCACCACATGCCACAGCCGCCACGCGCCAAACACGCCCAGACAGAATCATCCTAGGAAACCAGCCACATATATATTTGATCACTGTGCCTACAATTAAATATTAAGACTGAAGCCTTAATCAGACAACATTCGATAATGAGTGAAGTATCAGAAATACTCCTGATGACTGTGGCTCTTGAAATAGAAATATCTGTACCATTCTTATGACTTGACATAATTTTCTAAGTAAAAACAAATCTTTAATTGCCTTTGCGACTACCGCAGTATTCTACGTCAAATCCATACCTTCCCTTATGACAGGACATGTCCATGTCAGAACACACCCAGGTACTTTATAAGCCTGATTTTCAAGGCCAACCTATCTTGCATCCCTGACTACTAAGTATAATAATTCATCAGTAATTGAACGCTAGTGATACGAAATAATACTGAGCGAAAATCAGCGATGGGTTGACATGTCTCATAAGTTTTTCTTGTGAGTGCTACCACTGTGTTTTAGAAAGAGAGGTATAATTACCTTACAAGCCGATAAATGTTAAAAACACGATCGCAATGACTATGTTACTGTCACAAGCGGTCTTGGTTCTACAGATGCTGACAAAGTATCGCTAACGATATCTGTGTTAAAATCATACAAGCCTTATAAATCGAGGTATGGCGTTACTTCTGAATGAAGTTGTTATTTCCAGACAAATACCATGACATTGAATATAGATGGTGGTCGCCGGACTGTGTATCAGCTTTGACACGTCGCCGATGGTGTAAGCTCGTAATGAAATCACTGAATTTAGCAAGTGAATCGGCTAAGGTACATGGTATGAAGCCGGTATTTGCAACTCCCTCATGCCGCCGCTAGCTATATCTCCAGTATTTGTAATGCAGTCTTTCTCGATGCCACGTCAGAGGTTCTGCGATATATCCACTGGGTCATGGGCTATGGCTGGTTGAGAATGACCACATGCAGTAGATGGTGTGGTGGTTGAGGTCGTAAGAAACGTAGACAGGCTTTTCAGATCTATACTTACGCTTTCCGGTAGAAATGCTGCCTCTGATTTGGAATCAAGTCTTTTCATTCAACCACATACTTGAATTGGATCCTATGGAGAAGTCTTTTAATGATTACAGCCACTAATGAATCACATTTCTGGCACCCCCATATCTCGAAACGAGTCACCTTTTTCAAACCTATCTGTTACAGTAAAATCCCAGCGTGGCTTTAGATAGTCCCTATGCATCTCGCAACTGCTCCTCAGACTCAGCACTGCCATCCCTGCAGCTTTGCGCATGTGATCGTTCCAATTTAAGTCAGAACTGAGCAGAAGCAGGAGAAAGCCATATCGACCGCATTCTGCAGCCCATGTACAAACAGGCTAAGTTGAGTTAATGCGACAGGACCGTGTTTTGACCATTCAATAGAAATGGGAACATGTTGTCATAGCTCCGCTAACTGTGTACGACGTGTAAGGTCAACGCCAAAGGAAGCCTGCTCCTGCAACAGGAGGTAGTATAAATACAGTATGAACAATTACGGTGGTGTTTCTTATAGGGAAAATCATGTAGGTACTGCAGTACAAAGCAGATCCGCATCCCTCACGGACCAATCAAGTCTATTACCTCAACATTCTATCATCGTTATACTGTACCATCCAACAGAGAAAAATTACATACTGTAAAAGCTCCGCTAACTTCATCTGATAGAGAACTCTTATAAGATTTTTACCTCATCTCTCTCTCTCTTCCTATATATCGGAAAAAATACCGTCTGCATCCCGGCATCAAGCACATGGAGCAATCCTATTAAAGATGCAGTTATTGTTCCATTGCACAGACCAATGCGAAGTGTCAACGCCCATACTGTTGTAGGGTCATATCCCCACAGACTATCAGTCGCAACAGAAGGTCCCTGCGTCGTTGTTTGAAACATTATTTTTTTCTCCTGTAACACGCTTTGTACACAGCCATAAATTTTGTTTTTTCCCGCCATGACATCGATGTCTGTGCCAGGTTCTAAACTGACAGTAACACATTCTGATCCATTGCCTCTCACAGACATTGGATGATTTTAACTAAAAGACAGTCACAACATAAGGAAACTGGAAGAGTTTTGGGGCGTCGTGGTGTTGTCGGAAGGTCATTGACAGCCTCTACATTTAAACTCATCTGTCACAGTAATGGGATAGCTGATGGCTCTGAGTTCCATTTTGATTGATTCCTCGTATTACAGTGATGTACACCATCACTGTTTCGGTGCTAGGCACCCCCAGAAGGTGTTGCCTCTCCACCAACAGTCTTTCTCCATCTTAAACAATCAGTGTCAGTCAATCATTATGTAGTAATCAACAGATTATTGGTGAAGGGCTGGGATGGGAAAGACACCATCTATGTACTGTAATAATAAGCATCACAGTTGATAGTGTGAACAATTTTAGCAACTTTACAGTAATTTCAACACTGACCAATGACGCAGCAGCATGCTTCCCACATTATTATCGCTAAACCGCACCTCTTCTACTTTGCAAGTACTATTGTGAATGTAAATAAATGACTGTGCAGTACGTCCATTCATTGTTAATTCTTGAACATACATATCGAAGTATACCACACAGTGATCTACATATTTCTAGCAATTAGAGCATAGTGCGTAATTTACGATCATTCTCTATGCAGATGAGAGTCACAGGGCATTCTTACATTCTTAGGATAAAATTAGAGATTGAAAGATCTCCTCGCACCGTCTTTCACCAGCCCGCCTGACCAGAAGCAGACCGCTACATTCTGCGTCTAGTGAACGAATGGAGTGTACCAAGTCCATAACTGCTGTTCTGCACCCATCCAAGTGCACAAGATTTCTCGAGAAGTGCACATGTCGAGGAAGTTAGCACCCCTTATCGGTGTATACTAGTAGATATGAAAGTGTTGTGATGTAATAGCAGACAGTTAAGAAGATCAAGAAATGGTGGTTTTTATGGATAATGGAGCTTTAGACAAATTGAGTTCGAAGCATTTTACATAAATCAACTATGCTGTTAATTCTAGAGTATTGTTCTAGTGTCTGGGATCATTATCAAGAAGGTATTGGTAAGAGAGAACATGCACTCCTAAGGCTACACGGTTGGACAGTGCTTTAAATTCTGTTTGCGTATTTGTTCTAATTTCCCCATCTGTGCTTAGACAGTAGTCTCTTTCCAAACAACAAGAATGCTTTTATGACTAACGATGTTTTCGCAAGCATGCACAGACATGATGAAGGCTTTTAGCCGTGAGAACATGAGCTAACGTTTACCGTTCCTGAGATGTATGTTGAAAGCAGGGAGTTACGATTTCCAGGAGGGGTAACACGTGATGGACAAGGTGCCTCTTTAGGTCCATCTGAGACATTTTCGTAAATAGTTACTGAAAGCATTGCAAAAGATTTCCATAGCGCGTCCAGAGGGGGACTTGGCTATTATTTACATAGACATGAGATGTCAGTGTAACACTGACACCCTTTTAGATATGCTTGCAGCTGTGAGTTGCTAGGCAAACATCTCACAGGCGCTGGACCCGCAGGTACAAAGGCAAGAGACCATAACGGTAAATGAGTACGCAGCCAGAAGCGACTCACATATGGGATGGGTTGTCCCGTTAGGATCGTTAGGACGAATGCATCATGTGTTATTCTGGGATATTTTCGTAAAGAGTTTCTGAAAGCAGTGCAAAAGATTTCTATCGCGTCCAGAGGGAGACTTGGCTGTTATTTACATAGGCAGGTGACATCAGTATAACACTGAGAACGTTTTAGCTGCACCTGCGATGGTGGGTAGCTAGGTAAAAATCTCACTGACCTCGAAGATACGAAGACACTAGCAACAGTAAACACGTGTGCGCAGCCAGAGGTGTCTCGCATGTGGGGTGGGTGCACCGGCGTGTGCACGCTGCCCCGACGTACGCGCGTTGGACCTCTGTAAGGAACAGTTCCCTGATATGTCCTGGTCGAATTTCTAAACGATACTTCGAAAGTGTTTCCATATGCAATGAGCATTTGTGCACTGCATTATTTCGGCTGTTCAAGCATTGTGAGTGTGTTTGCAGATCATTATACATGCGTTATTTTTCGCCAGTTTTACATGTAGTGAATGTGTCTGTACATCAGTGTATTATATTATTTTGTGGACATGTCTGTAGGCCGTGGAATGCATTATTTTGACAGTTTATAATTAGTGAGTGTGTCTACAGAGCAGTTCTCATGCATTATTTGGACAATTTATGAGTTGTTTTCGTTTCTGTACCTCAGTGTACTGTATTATTTCGGCAATTTACGAGAAGTTTGCAGGTCTGTAGGCTATGTATTGTGACCCCAAGTGCGTCAGGGCGAGTGTTTTGTATCAGTCTAACAAATAATCTACGTGAAATCCATTCCTAAATAAACTGCTCCAGCTTCCCACTGCAAATAAATACTCTCCTTCCTCTCCAGCAACAGGACACAGACTGAGTCCTATTCCTGCGTTTTTCCCCATACCGCTAGTTTGGATGACGTCACAGGAGGGAGGTCAGTGCCCTTTGGTGGCGATACTGTGTACTAGGTCAACTGGGCTCTGGGCCTCATGGTGAACACAGTGGATGAGCTACTGCCTATGACAATTCAAATTGTTTAAATAAACATAATCATCATCATCATTTACAATCATTCACAGTACACTCGTGAAATTGTCGTACGGGAAAGTTCCCACTTCATCGCTACCTCGGAGAGGCTGTGTTCCATGGCTCATGCTCCGACTGTGAAACTACGTTCCATTGTACCTCGACATCTGAAACATTACTGGTCGTATTTTCACCCACATTAAGCAACTCTTCAAAATATTCCCTCCATCTGCCCAAGCAATCCACAGGATTCACCAGCAGTTTTCCTGACCTGTCCAAAATACTTGTCATTTCCTTCTTACCTCCCTTTCGAAGACTGCTAATTACACTCCAGAAGGCCGGCCGCGGTGGTCTCGCGGTTAAGGCGCTCAGTCCGGAACCGCGCGACTGCTACGGTCGCAGGTTCGAATCCTGCCTCAGGCATGGATGTGTGTGATGTCCTTAGGTTAGTTAGGTTTAAGTAGTTCTAAGTTCTAGGGGACTGATGACCACAGAAGTTAAGTCTCATAGTGCTCAGTGCCATTTGAACCATTTGAACACTCCAGAATGGTTTTCCAGCAGCTTGACCCAAAGTCTCCAACCTGTTTCCTACGTCTTCCCAAGATTTCTTCTTGGATGCTGCAATTATCTGTTTGGCTTTGTTTCTTTCTTCAACATAACTTTCTCTGTCTACCTGAGTTCTAGTATGTAGCCATTTTTGATATGCCTTCATTTTCCTTTTAAAGGCTGCCTTGACTGTGTCATTCCACCAAGCTGTTTGGTTCATCCTACCTTTACACACTACTCTTTCAAGACATTCTTTAGCCACTTCTAGTACTGTGTCCCTGTACCTTGTCCATTCCTTTTCCAATGACTGTAATTGACTACATTCAACTAACTGGTACCTTTCTGAGATCATTGTTATGTACTTGAGCCTGATTTTCTTATCCTGAAGTTTCTCCACTCTTATCCTCCTACATATGGACCTGACCTCCTGCACTTTCGGGCTCACAATCCCAATTTCACTGCAAATTAAATAATGATCAGTGTCAACAGAGAATCCCCTGAATACACGTGTGTCCCTCAAACATTGCTTGCAAAATGAAGGCTTATGTCCATCCTATCCAGCAGCCCAGCACAGACTGAGTCCTCCCACCCATTCCTAGGAATAGGTGGTGGTTGGACGACTTAGGTTAATGGAGGTAGCCCAACTGAATTATTTTCCCACCAAAATTTTCCTGCCACTTTCTTAGGTCAGTGGAGGTAGCCCAATTGATGTATTTTCCTGCCAAAATTAGAACTTCCTATCAAAATTTTCCCACCATTTTCTTAGGTTAGTGGAGGTAGCCCAACTGACCTATTTTCCTGCCAAAATTTGAACTTTCCGCCAAACTTTTCCCGTCATTTTCTTAGGTTAGTGGAGATAGCGCAAAAGACCTTCTTTTTCCTGCCAAAATTTTCCCTCCATTTTATTGAAGATAGGAGGGGTAGGGGTAAGGGGGAGTGAGGGGGGAGGGGTTTAGGTTAGTGAAGCTAACCAACTGACCTGTTTTACCACCAAAATTTGAACTTCCCACCACGACATCGTCGTGACATTGCCACATCTATCACTTACATCTTGAATAAATCTGGCAACAATTCAATGTGCGGCTGTGCTGTCTTTGTCCCACTTCTCAAATTCAACTTCACAGAATGAAGTGGTACCGGTTGATATGCTTTAGGATTTTCTTTTGCTCGTATTCCGCAGTTCTCTGTACTGACATGTCGTGGGAGCTGGAAATGGGCTTTGTCTGTCCACAGAATGCGCTGTGGCCATTCACTGTCCACTTCCATGCGAGCAAGAAATTCCTGGGCAGATGTTTGTCGCGCTTGCACGAAGCAATTCCTGAACATGAGTGATTTTGTATGGATAGCAATGAAACCTACACTGAAGTGCCAATGAAACTGGTACACAGGCCTAATATCGTGTAGGGCCCGCACCAGCACACAGAAGTGTCACAGCATGATGTGGCATGGACTCGACTAATGTCTGAAGTAGTGCTGCAGGGAACTGACACCATGAATCCTGCAGGGCTGTCCATAAATCCGTAAGCCTATGAGAGGGTGAGGTCTCTTTCTGATCAGCAAGTTGCAAGGAATCTCAGATATGCTCAATAATGTTCATTTCTGGGGAGTTTGGTGGCCAGCGGAAGTGTTTAAACTCAGAAGAGTCTTCTTGGAGTCATTCTGTAGCAATTCTAGACGTGTGGAGTGTTGCATTTCCCTGCTGGAATTGCCCAAGTTCGTCGGAATGCATGATGGACATGAATGGATGCAGGTGATCAGGCAGGATGCTTACGTACATGTCACCTGTCAGAATCGTATCTAGACGTGTCAGGGGTCCCACATCACTCCAACTGCACACGCTCCACACCATTACAGAGACTCCACCAGCTTCAACAGTCCCCTACTGACATTCAGGGTCTATGGATTCATGAGGTTGTCTCCATATCTGCACATGTCAATCCCCTAGATACAATCTGAAACGAGACTCGTCCGAACAGTCAACATGTTTCCAGTCATCAACAGTCCTTTCGAGGTGTAAAGCTTTGTGTCGTGCAGTCATCAAGGGTACATGAGTGGGCCTTCGGATCCGAAACCCATATTGATGATGTTTCATTGAATGATTCGCGTGCTACCACTTGTTGGTGGCCCAGCATTGAAGTCTGCAGTAATTTGCAGAAGGGTTGCACTTCTGTCACGTTGAACGATTCTCTTCAGTCGTCGTTGGTCCTGTTCTCCCAGGATCTTTTTCCGGCTGCAGCGATGTCGGAGATTTGATGTTTTATCGGATCCCTAACATTCACAGTACACTCGTGAAATTATCGTACGGGAAAATTCCCACTTCATCGCTACCTCGGAGAGGCTGTGTTCCATGGCTCATGCTCCAACTGTAAAACTACGTTCAAATTCACTCAAATCTTGATAACCTGCCATTTTAGCAGCAGTAATCGATCTAACATCTGCAGCAGACACTTGTTGTCTTATGTAGGGGTTGCCGAACGCAGTAGTGTATTCTGCCTGTTTGCATACCGGTATCTCTGTATTTGAATACGCATGCTTGTACCAGTTCCTTTGGCGCTTTGGTCTATTTCATAGGATTTTACGCATCGTGCTTGCAGGCATGTCCAACGTTCTGGCAATTCACTGTATGTCTGCACACCAGCTCTCGACACCTCCTGTAATGCTGTGGCTACATCTTTGACAAACATCGGATTAACTGCTTTCCTCCATCTACCACAATGCGTTTCAGTAGAACCTGTCTTTTCCAATATTGTAATAATTTACTCCAGATCCTTAGCAGACATCGGACCGTTGCCTTCTTTCATATCCTTGAATTTCCAGCAGGGCTACTGGCGTATAGTCACCATGTAAGTAGGCTGTTTAGGTTTTCTTATTGGTAACGCCACATTGCGCTCTGTATGAAAATCACTGGCTGTGCTGTGTGCAGTCTGTGGCTAGTTTGCATTGTTGTCTACCATTGTAGTGCTGGGTAGCTGGATGTTAACAGCGCGTAGCGTTGCGCAGTTGGAGGTGAGCTGCCAGCAGTGGTGGATGTGGGGAGAGAAATGGCGAAGTTTTGAAATTTGTAAGACTGGATGCCATGCACTGCTATATATATTATGACTTTTGAACACTAGTAAGGTAAATACATTGTTTGTTCTCTATCAAAATCTTTCACTTGCTAACTATGCCTATTAGTAGTTAGTGCCTTCAGTAGTTAGAATCTTTTATTTAGCTGGCAGTAGTGTTGCTTGCTGTATTGCAGTAGTTCGAGCAATGAAGATTTTTGAGAGGTAAGTGATTTGTGAAAGGTATAGGTCAATGTTATTCAGGGCCATTCTTTTGTAGGGATTATTGAAAGTCAGATTGCGTTGCGCTAAAAAATATTGTGTATCAGTTTAAGCACAGTCATGTATAATTTTTCTAAGGGGACGTCTCATATGGCGACCCTGCCAGGATACCTCACTGGAATCTTCTGATTTTTTCTTGTGGTTTGTGTAATTAGTGCAGCCTTTGTTTATTGCTAGCATGTAATTGTAGAGAGAATTTCCTTTGTAGTTGTAGTTTTTCATTCTTGTACAGTAAAACAGTTGTGGCATGCATGTAGATGTGCATCAAGTATTTCGCAGCTGTGCTTGCAATTAACGAGATATTATTTTCGGCGCTATGTTAATATGTTTTCTTATTTTGCTCTTCAAATTGTGGTTTTCTTTGTTGTCGTGTGAAATATTGCGACAATAATGGCGTGTGAAAACATAATACTAGGCTCCAAAGTAATCTGAGAAATGACAGTGAAGATGAAAGCAGTGTGTTAGCGCCGCCGAGTAATGAATTAACTAATGTTCAAAGTAGTAATTTGGTAATTGTGCATAGGGAAATGGAGCAGGCTGCAAATAATGGTGTAGGCAGTGGAACAATTAGTGAACAGGGAAGCATTATCGATCGATCGGTTGGCAACAGCTCGCCTCAGGAATCCGAAATGACAGGACACAATCTTGCAAATATTGTAGATTCAGGTTTTGTGTCCTCACCGTTTGCTCAAATAAGTCAAGACACATTTTCTGCTTGTCAAAATGTGAATGTTGCCAGTGCAAATACACTGCCGAAAACCACAGAGGAACAGATTCCAGACACTAATACATTATTATTGCAATTAATGCAACAAATGAAACAAAATCAAAGACAAACACAGCAACAGTTAGACACAATGGAACAAAATCAGAGACAAACACAGCAAAAGCTTCAAAGTTAGACACAATGGAACAAAAGCTTCAAAAGTTAGACTCAGTGGAACATACGCTTGAACAAACACATGAAGATTTAACTGCTGAGTTACATGAAATCGAATCGAAATGTAAAAAAGTCTGTAATGACGTAAAAAAACAAATTTGTGAGCATTTCCAACCTATTTTTTCGCGGCTTGAAAATACATTACAGAATCACGAATTAGCCATAAAAGAACTGCAAATTATTGTTCATGAAAATCATGAGACCTTGCAAACTAAAATTGACTCAGTTGCATCAACCGATTCAGTTACGCAACTTGCAAAAACTCAGGAAAACTTAAAGGACACAGTAGATACGATTTCAACACAAATGGACACTATGAAATTTGGTTCAGAAAAACACACTGAGGAAATAAGTACACTATCGGAGAAAGTAGCCGAACTTTCGGATCATTCGCTAACTTATCTGCAAAGGTAGATGATGATCTGAATGACACAAGACCTGTAGCCATCACTGACACAGAAGAGTATGAACAAATTAAGAAATTCAAACAAAATCAGAATCAAATTAATACGCAACACCAAAGAGAAATCCGGGAAGTACAAGATCAGTTGGCACAAGTAATACAAGAATTAGATATTTCAGGGGACACTCGCGCTCCAACACGAGAAGAGGGGCTTAGAAATACGGAAAAGCCACAAAATAATAACACAGGGCATTTCGGAAATTATGAAAGAAATTGGCAAGGTGCACCGAATTTTGAGATGGAACCGCCGACACGACGTAACAATGACCGATATGCTACTCGCCGACACGATAATTTTGACTATAAGCTGTTCATTACTACATGTAAATTCAAAACATTTAAGAGTTCAGGCAACGACATTCATCCACAAGCATGGCTCCATCAATTCTCTCATTGTTTTCCTCCCAACTGGTCATTAGAGCACAGATTAGAATTTATGTGTGGCTACTTAGAGAATGAACCAGCTTTAAGAATCCGATCGGTCATTCACGATTGTCACAGTGAAGGAGAATTTTATCATGCCTTCCTCTCAGCATATTGGTCTCAACCTACACAAGACCGAGTAAAACATAGCATCATAATGATGAAACATTTTGAACAATCGGAATTTTCTTGTCTTGTCAAATATTTCGAAGTCATGTTACATAAGAATCAGTATCTTTCAAACCCATACAGCCCCTCAGAACTCATTCGCATTTGCTTAATCAAATTGCCTGAACATTTACGACATATTATTTTGGCAGGACGTTGCAAAGACGACATTGAAGCTTTTCAGGAACTCTAACAGGAATTGGAAATTGACACTGACAATCGCAGAACGCGAAAACAGGAACACAACAATTACAGGTCATATCCGTCACAATTCCGCGATGACAAAAATAATAACTGGACACGACAAGGCTATTCTTACAACGCAAATCGTGACCAAAACAGACAGCACCTGTATGACAACCGTTGGCAGAATAATAGTTACAGAGAAAGATCGCATTTCTGTAGTAATGAATATGACAGAGATAACGATAGAAACAGACAATATGGGAACCAAAACAATTATTATCAAGGGAGACAGAATAACTTCAGGCGCAACAGTTCAGCACGCAGCTACGATTCAGGGAGAAATTTTCCACCACTTAACCGACAAGAAAGAAACTACAGGAACTACCGACATGATAACACGATATAATCATAACGACAGACCAAATTGCATCAGAACTGGCGGAATTCAAACAGGGCAGGTCCCTCTCGACAAGGTGATTTGTAGAAGTTAGCTCTCCAAATCCTAATAATGACGCGCGCCAACAAAGAGGCAGACAATGACTTGCACTGCAGGCAGCCACGTACGCCTGCTGGCTCTGAGAAAAATAACATAGATGCTAACATTGAGAAAAATTCCTGTATTCCTTACCGACATAACATGATAACTGCATTGAAGTTGAAACTCTGCGTACTAGGAAGAGTAAAGGATTGCAACACATTTCACATGTAAAACCGTTTATTGAGAGATAATCGTTTTTTTTAAATTTAGTCTTTACTATAAAATTTTTCACTTCATGTTACTAGTACTCTTTGTCACATTTAGAAACTGTTAACATGCAACTATGTTTTAAAATAAACTATCCAGTCTAGTACCTAGGGAACATATTTAGACAGTAATTACGAATGCATTGTTATAGTGAACAGACGACACAGTGTTATTGTGTGTGTACATTCTTGCTTGTTAGTTATACGATTACATAATGACTATAAGGCTCACATACATAGAACATATAACAGCACTGCTAACGAGATTTTAATGCAACATTTTGGTTTACTTGAGAATACATTCTGGATTTAAAGTACTTTCTGTGAGATTAAAGATGACTTAGCATTTGGTTTCTTTGACAGCTACATGATTATACCACGACGCTACTAATGTGTGACACAATTTACATTGTCGCTTTTGTGCTGTATCTGCTTTATATCTGCACAGTTTTTCTGAATTCTTCTGGAAAGTAAAACATGTTTTAGTAGTAACTTTTGTGGTATAGCTACAACGAGACAGCCTTTTTCGTAGCACAACAATACGTTACATTATAGTAGTTTCTTGATCATGGTAAGGTACGTAATAACTACGATATCTGTACGCAAAGCATTTCACTTTCGTTTATGATGAGGTAAGTACATTGACTTCAGCAGAACTTTGCTTACAGAGGACGATAACTACGACACTTCCACAGAATTATCTTACAGCAAGACGCACATTTAGCGGTACAGGACACGCATTTAAGTGATTAATTTTGTACTTAAAACATTTATTTTTAAAGATTTTTGAATTACAAAGATACAAAGGTTTTCCGTGATACATTTCATTCCATTGCTGTAATCTGTAACACCTGAGGGTATAAATACATTAATCCAAAGAAATGGCTCTGAGCACTATGGGACTCAACAGCTGAGGTCATTAGTCCCCTAGAACTTAGAACTAGTTAAACCTAACTAACCTAAGGACATCACAAACATCCATGCCCGAGGCAGAATTCGAACCTGCGACCGTAGCGGTTTTGCGGTTCCAGACTGCAGCGCCTTTAACCGCACGGCCACTTTGGCCGGCTACATTAATCCTCAGGGAGGTACACGCTTACTTTGTGTACCATGTGTTTGGCAAGCACAAGGAGCCCTAGCTAATATGGTATTTGCTTGTACAACTTTACACATCAGTACCATATTTCTCTAACACAGAATTACACAGCTATCTGATTATTTAACAGAGAAACAAACATTTTTTTTACTACATCAGTGACGTGTTTAGGCAATTACACAGTTGGATACCTTCACACTTATGAAACTGTATTTTGTCTGTACTTTGTGAACTCTTCATATTTTTTCGGAACCATTGTGATACTATGAGAGCTTTGAATGATGTGTTTGGTATGGGATCATGATTTTGAAGTACGTTTGAGGTAGAGGACACTATTGATATGAGCAGAGAATTTTTTTTAGTTTTTGACATTATTGGAGGAAACTATGATGATTTTCAGATTTGGCTGAGTTTTTATGATGTTATTATGATGATGACAATTTGTATTATGTTGTTGAGGTATGTTTATGACCAATAAGCTGATGCTATATGAGGAATTTGGTTATGCTATGTATTTATTATGATGATATATTGAAGAAGTGTCGACGAATATGTATATGTGTAATAAGGTAAGGAATAATGAGAAGTGGTTAGGGACTCTGATTTGTGAAAAAGGATGTTGGAAACCAAGAATCGTACTTTAAGAGTTATGAAATGTGTGTAAATGGGTGAATGTATCACAATGCCGGCGAAAATTTTTTGGACACTGTTATATTCATACGATTTTGTTTCTACGCATTTGCAACGCAAATTCTCGTCCTGTGAAATTTTTTATATGAGACTGTCACTGTAGCGGAAGCTGCTGTCGTAAATATTTCGGTAAAAAAGGTAAGTGACCTTGACGTAATGTGTCCTGGGGCCCCAGCTGAGAGATGTCGTCTGACAAAAGAAAGCCATTAGGTGGGAAAAAAAGAGGACATTATCCTCACTATTGACATTTCTTTGTAGAAAGCATCGCAAATACGACACACTTAAACTTGAAAACATATGATTACACTGTGGAGCTCTTAATTTATGACATTTACTGAAATGGCTAATGAAATGACGAGAAATATTTTATGTCTATACTCCTGATTATGACTACCGTCTTTCTAGTTGGGAGATTTTTTTCTGCATTTGGAGACGCCATTTGCCTAGTGAATGACGTTTCATATGTTGCTTTATATACATATTTGCTCATTTCGCTTAATATCTAGTTTCTAACTGCACTGCAGCATTAGTTAAAATAAAATTTAATAGTTGTACTAATATCACTATTTTCTGTCTACAGACCCAGTAAGGGATACGTTTATGATGTACTTTCTTAGAATAGAGAGCACAAATAATCGCTTCCCTTCACAGGAACTGCATAAATAATTTTTTTACGATTTGGTAACTTGTCTGCTAGAGTAAGTTCTCGTGATGCATCACTCTAGTGTTAAAATGTGACATAGGTATTAAACATGGTGATTTTTACTGTAATATTTTTTCTGCTTGAGCTTTGTCATGTTTAGGTATAAGTTATTGCATTTGCTACTGCAGTTTGCCAGGCATAGTGCTACTAAATTTCAGTTTGTATTACTCTGTTAAGCCAGATTTATTTTTATTTTACTGCAGATTGGCATTAGTAATAATGTTGCATTTGCTTTGCTAACTTATTTATATATGTATATTGCTGCTTCCTTTGCCAATTTGAATTTTTTTGTCATTGCTGTTTGTGTAAACTGTTTTGTGCTGCTGCATTGCCTCGTCCCTTAGTTTAGCATCTGAGCTCAGTAAATTTAAGTTAGTTTAAGAGGGGGTAGGCTATATAAGAGAATGAGTTGTGATGAATTGGAAGAAATGCATTGAGAATTTATACGAAAAAAGTACCGAAAGCAGGTATAGGTAGGATTTACTTGGAAATAAATGATGAGGTAAGATAACGGAAAATAAATAATGAGGTAAGAAATATGTGAACATATAAATACAGAAAGCATGCTTGGATTGGATTTTTTTGGTGGAAACAAATGTTGAAATAAGATGAAAGATCTATGGAATGAAGTTTTGGGTTGGACTGCAGTACCGAATGTTACACTGAAAACAAACCCTGACCTTTCCTTTTGTGTTATCCCTCTATGTGTTTGTGTACCCTTGTGTATTTGTGTTCTTCCTGTCTTTATGTGTTTAGCTAATAAGATTTATGTTGTAGAATTTTTCAAATACTATGTTATTTTCTTTGTAAAGATGTTTAGATACTATTTACTCTGTTCTGTTTTAATGCTCATGTGTGAAATTAATGTTTCGAAAACTATTCTCATTATTTTATATATTTACTTATGTCATAATTCCTGTAACACTGATGTATCTGTTTATTTCTATTCTTTTGTAAAGCCTGTACTACTACAAATGTTATCTGTATTGTTATGTTCTTTAATGATGTATTTTGTGCCTTTGTTGTTGTATTCTTATGTTATAAAATTGTAATTGACACCCGTTCATTAAATTAAGTAACTTGTAAGTTACATTTCACTGAACATGTTTCTGTTGGTCATAGTATATGCACAATATGTGAGAAGTTGGGACTGTTAGTGTTTGCACGTGTGTTAGTAATTCAGCAAGGGACTGGTTAACAGCATTGCTGCTTCTAAGGATAATTCCAAAAACTTTGTGAGTGCACAAGTGCTGGTTTATGGATTTGCTATATTCTCTGCAAGACTCTTCGATGGTGATTGTGCACCTGCACAGTCGCAACAGATGACTGCTGGCCGTCTCTACAAGGACTACAGTGGGTCTGCATGTTTGATGGCCCACCAATACCATTATTTCTACAAGGATTGCAGTGGGTCTGCACCTCTGGTGGCCCACCAATACCGTAATCTCTACCAGGACTACAGTGGGTCTGCTCTGTGATGACTTACCTACCAATATTCTTCAAAACTTCGAATGACTCTGCGGTAGGTTTGCTCTGTTGTGGCCCATTACCTGTCTGCATGTCAAGAGTCAGCACTGTCTTTCCGTTGGAAGGACGACACTACTTGTTCAAGACTGCATGGAAATCCACTGCTTCCGTGTGCATTTTCTTTTACTGCTCTGAGTTTGAAAAAAAAAAAGCAGTGCAATTTTACTGTGATGAATGATCAGGACTGTCTTTAAGGACTGTGAGAAAATTTTAGCTTTTGACCAACATTGTTTCAATAAGTGTGTGCATTTGATTTCTTTGTTATTGTAATTGTGAAAAATTTTTAACAAATATGTATTGGCCAGTGCCCAAAACAATTTGTAAAATTTTTTGTGGGGAGCATGGGGGCTATGTAAGTAGGCTGTTTAGGTTTTCTCATTGGTAACGCCACATAGCGCTCTGTATGAAAATCACTGGCTGTGCTGTGTGCAGTCTGTGGCTAGTTTGCATTGTTGTCTGCCATTGTAGTGTTGGGTAGCTGGATGTTAACAGCGCGTAGCGTTGCGCAGTTGGAGGTGAGCCGCCAGCAGTGGTGGATGTGGCGAGAGAAATGGCGGAGTTTTGAAATTTGTAAGACTGGATGTCATGAACTGCTATATATATTATGACTTTTGAACACTATTAAGGTAAATACATTGTTTGTTCTCTATCAAAATCTTTCATTTGCTAACTATGCCTATCAGTAGTTAGTGCCTTCAGTAGGCAATGCGCCCTAGATCGCGTGGCTACCCTGCGGCATCATTTTTATAAAACCGCTTTGCCTCCAGCGCGTGATGCTTCATGAAGACAGTCATGTTAGTCATCTCGGACGCAAACTGAGGAACAGCTGTGTGCTGCGTTCAGTTGGTGTGCACATTATGAAGCTTAAAGTGCCATCTGATCCGTTGTGAAATTCTCGTTACCTTTTTTTTTAAAAAAAAAGGAAAAGAAAAAAAGCAAGAGTACCGCAATGTCAGAAAAGAGTTTACTTTCTGGCTTTCCTGTAGACACAGCTCTGTTGCAGTATGGATAACAGGTACACTACCACAGTGTGGGCCGGCCGCGGTGGCCGAGCGGTTCTAGGCGCTTCAATCTGGAACCGCGCGACTGCTACGGTTGCAGGTTCGAATCCTGCTTCGGGCATGGTTGTGTGTGATGTCCTTAGATCAGTTAGGTTTAAGTAGTTCTAAGTTCTAGGGGACTGATGACCTCCGATGTAAAGTCCCATAGTGCCCAGAGCCATTTTTTGAACCACTCTGTCGGAGTGGAATGCCTCGGAAACTGGAAACTGAAGTAGCACAATTGTCGTGGGCAGAAAGTCTAAACTGCGAACAGATTCACTGTGAAATTCTGGTCATCTGTGGACAGATGCAATGTCGCGTCCAGCCATTGTTAAATAGAGCCCAAGAATTTCGCCAAGACCTCACAAACTAGAGTGATGCTGATGGGGGAGGAAGGCCATCGACATCGACGACAGAGGACAATATGCAGGAAACAGAGTAAGAACATTTGCGAGGAAAGAGATTTTCCGGTGATGAGGACGATCACGCAGTGGTTTTAATGACCAATGTGGTCTATGGTCGAGGAATCGAACAATTGAGAGAAAACTCCAAACGTTTTTTGCAGACCTATAGTTACTACGTTGAAAAATCGTGTCGTGTATCTCTCTCACTGGAAGTGCAGTGTAGCAATGAATAAGAGTTACTTTGTCTGCCATAATAACTTGTAACTTCCTTTTTGAAGTCCGTTCCTAGTCGAACGTAGTCATAAAGTTTTAATTATCACATCGAAAGAATAAAATTATGTTGTTGATATTTTGTTTATTTGCAGTTAGATATTAGCAATTCTGATACACGTTGGATTTCCCGTGCCGAATGCCGTAGCAAGCCTCTCCATGAAACAGTGTGTAGCTCGTGCAGACGATTCCATTCTAGTCAAGCAAGCCTAAATACCGAACAACAAATTGATAACAGACCATCTTTCTTAGAAGAACTACACTCATGTCATAAATTAAGGATAATGCTGATACGTGGTGAAACAATGCTCTGGTGGGCGGTTTGCGGGTTTAAATCACCTCGGGGTATGACCATGCCGTGCATTTGACCTGCGGTCGTCGCACGGTGGCGCTGGCAGCAGTCCCCATACTCAGAGGTGTGTTGTTGCATGTCAGAGTACGGTGCAGCGAGTAAGTGTGCAGACATTTTCAGACGTGCTGATGGTGACTGTGTGTTGAAAATGGCTCAAAGAACGCATATTGATGACGTTACGAGGTGTAGAATACTAGGGCGACTGGAGGCTGGTCAAACACAGCAGGTCGTAGGACAGGCCCTGCGTGTGCCACAAAGTGTGATCTCAACATTTTGGCAACGATTCCAGCAGACAGGAAATGTGTCCACGCGCTACAGTACGGGACGGCCACAGTGTACAACACCACAAGAAAACCGATATCTCACCATCAGTTCCCGCAGACGGCCACGGAGTACTGCAGGTAGCCTTGCTCGGAACCTTACTGCAGCCACTGGAACAGTTGTCTCGAGTCACACAGTCTACAGACGACTGAACAGACATGGTTTGTTCACCCAGAGACCTGCAAGGTCCATTACACTGACCCCTGGTCACAAGAGAGCGCGTAAAGCCTGGTGTCAAGAATACAGTACATGGTCACTGGAACAGTGGTCCCAAGTTATGGTCACAGACGAGTCCAGGTATAGTCCGAACAGCGATTCTCGCCGGGTTTTCATCTGGCGTGAACCAGGAACCAGATACCAAACCCTTAATGTCCTTGAAATGGACCTGTATGTAGGTCGTGGTTTGATGGTGTGTGGTGGGATTATGATTGGTGCACGTACACCCGTGCATGTCTTTGACTGAGGAACTGTAACAGGTCAGGTGTGTCGGGACGTTATTTTGCACCAGTATGTCCGCCTTTTCATGGGTGCAGTTGGTCCCATGTCCCTCCTCATGGAGGATAACACACGGCCCCACCGAGCTGCCATCGTGGAGGACTATCTTGAAACAGAAGATATCAAGCAAATGGAGTGGCCGGCCTGTTCTCCAGACCTAAATCTCATCGAGCACGTCTAGGATGCGCTGGATCGATGTATCGCTGCACGTCTTCACACCCCTAGGATACTTCAGGAGCTCCGACAGGCACTGGTGGAAGGATGGGAGGCTATATCCCAGTAACTGCTCGACCACCTGATCCAGAGTATGCCAACCCGTTGTGCGGCCTGCGTACGTGTGTACGGTGATCATATCCTATATTGATGTTTGGGTACAAGCGCAGGAGACAGTGGCGTTTTGTAGCAAATGTGTTTCGCGACGGTTTTCTCAACTTATCACCAATACCGTGGACTTACAGGTCTGTGTCGTATGTGTTCCCTATGTGCCTATGCTATTAGCGCCAGTTTTCTGTAGTGCCACGTTGAGTGTCATCATATTCTGCAATTATCCTTAATTTATGAGAATGAGTGTAGAAACTGCAAGATAAGTGGAGGCGCTCGTACTCGAAGACAGACATACCACATTTGAGGCTCTAGCGGAGAAAGTGGAAATCAGTCGTGAATCAGTTTTCAACAGCTTGGACGATGTTCTGGATATGGCACGGTCGCCGCCAGCTGGGTTTCCCAGCTGCTCACAGCTATTAAAAAGAACCGGTAAGCCGAGGTAGCAATAGATACGATGCGGTTGTGATCAGTCAGTCCCGATGACCTTTTTAGCCGCCTGATCACCACGGACGAGTGGTGGGTGTATCACTACGGTCCCGAGAAAAAGTAGTGAAAAAGTATGGATTCACCGCCAACGAAGTCAAAGACTCAACTGCCATCGTGCAAGGTGATACTGAGTGTATTTTTTGACTGTCGTGGCGTGTTGCTGAAGGATTATGCTTGGAAGGGTCAAGCCGTCGCAGGAGGTTACAAGAGGCTGTCAAGATTAATCGTACAAGGGGGTGAATTTACTCCAATCGTTCTGAATACGACCAAGCAGTCTTCTTTGGACGGCCAAATTTTGCCTCACCCCGTGTGTCCACGTAACATGGCAGGCTAAATTCTTCTCTCTCCTCGGATGAAGAAACCATTAAGACAGACACACGCAGAATGACGACGATATGATTTTCGAGGTGGAACGTTTCTTGACCAGCCAAAATTGAGACTTTTACAACCAAAGCTACCTCTAAGTCAACCATCGTTGGGAAAAGTGTGCCCTGTTTAAGGGTGAATACACAGATCGGAAGTAACACTGCTTACCGGCTCGATTTCATTGAGGTGATAATTAGAACTTCGTGGCTACCCCTCTCAAAGCGACGCTCGCTGTCCTGTGTGCCAGAGTGCTAAATTGCTGAGACTTGTGTCAGAAGGCGCCCACGATAGGACGCGGACGGCGCGCCTGTTTTGAGTGACGCGAAGCCGCAGCAAGTAGCGCGTGCCGTTGCCGAGGACGGGGCGGGACGGCGGCACTTGTGGAGGGCGCTCGTTACGGGGCGGAGCGCCAGCCGCCAGCCCGGCGCCGGCAGCTGGGTCAACGCTCCGCGGCAGCCGCCGGCCGCCGGCCGCCCCCGCCGGTAAACAGCGCGCCCCCGCCCCCACACCCTCCCCCCCCCCCCCCCCCCCCCCCTACCTGTCGGCAGGTACGGCGCCCGCCCGGGCAGCGACGCCACGCGCAGCCCTGCGACTCGGCTGCAGTTTAGGGACGCCGTAAATCTGCGGCCTCAGCCTCCCGCTAACAGTGTGGTCGTTTGTAGCGGTTCTCTCCTCCCACACAGACTTGCACTAAAAACCTACAATACTAGCTGTGGTCAAACTTCCTATTGGCTTCTATCTCGGGTTTTTTGGCCGACGTTCATCTAATGATTTTTCTGACGCTTCGCCAGCACGAGTGTCTGGCATTGTCAAAGCTTCACCTTCCATTGCCGGTGGTGAACGGGAGCAGAGTTCTTTTTGTTTGAGGGCATGCTGGCGTCCCTTTTCAGCCGTTGGGTTTTTACATGGTTATTTTTTTGGTACAATTTATTTTTCCTGCAAGTGCATTGTTATAGTTGGTTGACAATTTTGTTACTGCAGGTTTTTAGCGAAATGAAGACAATATAAACAAGTATATTAACATAATAAAATTTAAATTTACAGAAAAAAAGAAAAAATGAAAACAACATAAACAAGTGTGTTAACATGATACAATTTAAGTTTACGAGAAATGAAGATAAGTGAAGATAAATGAAGATAGAATAACCAGGTATATTAACATGATAAAATTTGAGTCTACAAGGGTATGAAGTGCACAATGTCTATAGCAATGAAAGAGGAGAGACACATAGAATACAAAATAATTGGGGTACAAAAGACATATAGAATGTAAATTTATGTTAACTTCATGGGAATTTATTGGATGATTGAGTTAGATAAATGTCTTGTGTTTATGTGTGTGGTTGATAATGTGGTGTGAGAAGTATATATATATATATATATATATATATATATATATATATAGGTATATATATATAATTATTCTGTTGTGTATTACAGATTCCGAGCATAGCTGGCTTTATATATATATATATATATATATATATATATATATATATATATCCCATAGTTTAATTTGAAAAATATATAACAAAGGAGTTCGTAATACATCATTTATCCTGTTCCCCCCCCCCCCCCCCTGAGAGGGGGTGAGCGGTGTTTGGTGTTGTTTGAATTGTTTGCGTTTCCTGTGGTGAATTGTTTTGTGTGTGTGTGTGTGTGTGTGTGTGTGTGTGTGTGTGTGTATGCGGGTGTGAGTGTGTTTGTGGTTAATCTGTTGTTCTTTCGTCAAGGTAAGTTGGTGTTGTGTCTGCAGTTAAGGTAGTAGGATTGGGATGAGGTCAGTGAATGTTTTGGCTGTGTTTTGGGCTATTGCGCGTGATGGGGGAATGTATTTATATTTCGGTTTTCTGTTTTCTCTTGCGTTTATAGTGAGAATGTCCTCCATGTCCGATCTGTTGTGGATAATGTGATTTCCATATCTCGCCCTAAGTTTGGCCATTCTGGTTGGTTGGTTGGTTGGTTTGGGGAAGGAGACCAGACAGCGTGGTCATCGGTCTCATCGGATTATGGAAGGATTGGGAAGGAAGTCGGCCGTGCCCTTTCAGAGGAACCATCCCGGCATTTGCCTGGAGTGATTTAGGGAAATCACGGAAAACCTAAATCAATATGGCCGGACGCGGGATTGAACCGTCGTCCTCCCGAATGCGAGTCCAGTGTCTAACCACTGCGCCACCCCGCTCGGTTTCTGGTTTGGAGTGGTTCTATACCAGAGCTTGTATATACTTCGTTGCTGGGGGTTGTAGTTTTTCCGCTACGTGGGCCTGTATTCCCCCGAGTGGGGCGACTGCGTATTCGAGTATTGGTTTTATAAATGTTTTATATGTATGTAGGGCTGTTTCGTCGCTGCAGCCGTGGAAGCGTCCTTGAACCTGTCTTATTATGTTTTGTCGTAGTCGTGTTTTATTCAGAAGGTGATATAGGTGCGTTTTCCAGTTCGGGTGTCGGTCTAAATATACTCCAAGGTATCTGGCTGAGTTGGTCAGTGTGAGTGGCGTGTTCCATAGTATTAGTCGGATGTCGTTGTCGTCTTGTTGTCGTTTTTTTTTTGTCAGATGTCTGTGTTTGAAAAGAACTGTCTGTGTTTTGTTGGGATTGGGCCGAATTCGCCACTTGGTCATCCATTGCTCTAGTCGTGTGAGGTAGTCGTTCGTCTTTCGTTGTCCAGTGTTTGTTCTTAGTTCGGTGCACCAGTAAGCTGTATCGTCTGCATACAGTCCTACGGTTTCGGTTCGTGTCCTGACAGTGGGTATGTCGGTTGTATATAACGTGTAGTGTAGGGGCGATAATATTCCGCCTTGGGGTACCCCTGCTTGTGGGGTAAAGGCTTCGGATTTTTCTTTTTCTACATGTATTGTGCAGGTTCTGTCGGATAAGTAAGCTTTTATAATTCTTGTCATTTTCGTTGGGGTTCCTATTTCTGTTAATTTGTAAAGTAGTCCGTTGTGCCATAATTTGTCAAAGGCGCGCTCGATGTCCAGGAGCACAGCGAGCGTGCAGTGTCCTTTGTTAAATCCTTTCGCTATGCTGTCAGTCAGTCTCAGTAGGAGGTCGTTGGTGGAGTGCTTCTGTCGAAAACCTGCCTCTATAGGGGGGATTAGTCCTTTGTCATCTGTGTATTTCCGTGTCCTGTCTGTCAGTATCCGTTCATATGTCTTTCCTATTACGTCTAGTAGTGATGTTGGTCTATATGAACGGGGGTCAGTCCTTGGTTTGTCGGGTTTGGGGATCATTATTGTTCTGCTGGTTTTCCAATTTGTCGGGATAGTTTCATGAGTCATGCAAAAGTTGAAGATGAGGGATAGTAGAGGGGTGAGGATATGTAAGGGAGCTTTTTGGAGGTGGAGTCGTTGGATACCATTTTCACCAGGGGCAGAGTTTCGTCCCGTGTATATTGCGTCTGCTATTTCAGTCTCTGTTATGTCTTCAGTGAGGGTTAGTTGTTCTTCTGTTTCGGTTGTGGCGGTTTCTAGGATTCGTGGTAGTTGGGACTGTACGTGTTTTCTGAATTGTTCGTCAAATTTGTCGCCAGCTGGAAATGAATAAACTTCTTGCAGCACTTGTTTGAAAGCTTCTGCCTGTTCTTTGTGGTCGGTCGTTGGCTCGTTGTTTACCAGTAGTGTGGATTGAGTCGTTTTTCGTTGTCCTGTTAGGGTCTTGAATCTATTCCAGAACTTTCTGCCCTCCCTGCAGTTTAACTGAGCACGGGTGTCGTCCCATTGCTGTTGTTTGTGTGTTGAGATGATTCTCTTCACCCTAGCATTTAGTCTATTCCACTGTCGTTTAAGGTCTGGGTTGTCTCCACGTCTCATTTGTCTTTGTAGTCGTTTTTTCTGTCTAATGAGATTTAATGCTTCTGGGGGGATGGAGGGTTCTCTATTGTTTATGTTGGTACCGCTTCTGTTATGGCTCTTTGGAAGGGTCATCTGGGTCTGTGATACTGACGGGGGCGGTTAGTTCTTCTGTTAGTATGTCTCGATATTTGTCCCAGTCAGCGTTTCTGTATAGTTTCATGGTTCTGCTGGTCGGGTGAGGGGAAGGTGGTTGTGTGGCTGTTGTTGTGAATGTAATGGGGAGGTGGTCACTTGTGACGGAGTCGCCTACTGTAGGTTCAGTAATGGTGTCGTGGAGGTCTGGGCTGTAGAGGATGTGGTCTGGGTTTGATGTGCCTTGGAAGCCTATGAAAGTGGGTTCATGAACTGGTAGTCTGAGTATGGGTTCGGTAGTTAAGAGGTCGAATAGTAGTCGGCCGTTTCCATTGTCCGGTCTGTCTCCTAGTAGGTGATGTCTGGCGTTTAGGTCTGCAAGGAGGATGGTGCGGTCTTGTGTCATGATGTGTTGTATGGATTGTGTTGGCAGTGCTGTGCCTGGCGGGTTATACGTACAAACTATTTGGAGAGTCCTTCTGTCCCTGTCTTTGATTTTAATTATTATGGCCTCAATGTTGTTGTATGCCTGTGGGAGCGCAATTTCCTGGGTTGCTATGGAGTTGTTTATATAGATTGCAACGCCTCCTCTTCCGTCTTGCCTGTCTTTGCGGAAGGTGTTATATTTTGTGAAGTCGCATTTGTTATGGTCGCGGAGCCAGGTCTCTGCAATTGCAGCGATGTGTATTTTCTCGTGGTGAAGTGTGTGTGTGAGGACAGTCCGTTTATTTTTTATCTCTTGCGCATTTGCAAAGAGAAGTTTCAAGTGGTTTCTGTCGTCCGTGCTTTCCATGGTGGTGGAGGTGGTGGTATGTGCGTGTGTGTGTCTGTGTGTATACGTGCGCGTTACTGTTTACTGTTGTGTTTGTATTTCGGCGCTGCTTTCTTGCTGTGGATCGTGTGGAGTGGAGTGGAGTGGTGGATGTGGGACGGGTGGGATGAGGTGGAGTGGTGAGGTAAGTTTGTACTTGAGTGTTCTGTGTCTATGTAGGTTTCTGGGTCCCATGCCTCTGTGATGATGACGTGTAGTGTGTTCTTGATTTGTGTTGCTATCATCCCCCTCTCAAGGACTTTTTTGGACGCACGGTCGATGGATTTCTTGACGTCCTCGCGTTGGTCCTGGAAGAGATCGATCAGGATGGTGGTCATGAGACGTATCAGGTCGTTCTTGAAGACGATGTGGTTCGCTGAGACCGACTCTCCGTTTTCGTCTTTTTTTGTAGGTGGGTGTTCTGGCCCGTCCATTGTTTTGATCGGGGCGCGGACTTCAGGATTGGATGGTTCCTTGGGTCTGCGGGGGGATTTGTAAGGCAGGGCGGAGTGCGATCCTGAGCAGTTCGCGCATTTTTTCTCCTTCAGGTTGCACTGTGAGAGGTTGTGCTGCCCTCCGCACCTGGCGCATTTGGCTTGTTGCTGTGTGCATTTTCTGGTGGGGTGCTCAAAAGATAAGCATCGGCCACACTGTGCTGGTTGGGGTGGGGGGTCGTGTGGAGGTTCCGCCATTCTTCTTTTGAAATCCATGTCGACGCCTTCTGTTAGCGAGCTCGCGGCCGCAGACTATATGTACCTGGCGCGCCAACGCCCGAGGGCTTCTCCGCGGTCATTTCCAGTGCGGTTCTCCTCTTGCTAACTGCGACGGTCGTTCGCTGCAGTACGGGAAGCCAGGATCCGTTTACCTTAAGGCTTTCCTCTTTCTTCTTCAAACTGTTCGCGTATTTTTGTATTTCTACAGCTCCTCTGAACAAGCGCGTGTGATAGTGGTTCTCTACAGCCAGAACTTCCGTGTCGGTGAATTTTAATACGTGGTCGGTCTCATTCAGTGCGTGCTCTGCCACGGCCGATTTCTGCACCTGCCCCAACCTGCAATGCGGAAACGTTTATGTCGGAATGACTGGACGATCAATTAACAACACCAGGATCAAAGAGCATAAGCGACATTGCTATCATACACTCTCTCTCTCTCTCTCTCTCTCTCTCACACACACACACACACACACACACACACACACACACACTTTATCTCCCTCTTCCTCTCCTTCTGCCTACAGTCTGCCACATCTGTCTATTAATCCTAATCAAACATTGCTGTAGGCCAATATGACTATTGTACTCTAAAGTCTGTAACATTTAAACTGATTGTCATTAACAAGTATGAAGTTTAAGCCATTTTAACATTTCACCTGATTGTATAAACGAGTACGAAGTTTAAGCTGTTTTAACGTGTCAAAATCGGATTTATATGCCACCTGAGGTACACACACATATATTCGACACCTCAAAACAAACACCTCCAAATCTTTTAAATAATTATTCTGTAATAATGTTGTTACTATGTATATTCTTTGTACTTTGCACTTATGTCTTCTCTTCTGCTATACGAACCTTGCACCCAGCAGATTCCAGACGCCATATTTGTTTGCAAATATGACAGTATACATGTGATGTGTTACGACAGCGAAAGGAACCTGTGACCACTGGAGGTACTCTATTTTACTTATTTTATTTTTACTGTTAGATATCAGTTCAATTTTTGTCAGAAGAAACCCAAACCATGTTCTGAAATAGTGTCTTGTTTCTCCACTAGACAGTGCCACAAGTTCCTCCAAAAAATCGTAACACAACACACACACAAATCTCATACTAACTAATGTAAATCCACCCAATGATGGAGGTTTAAACCTTTGAAACGCGTCGTGGAAATAAATAAAACTGTGACTGGCAACAGTAAACTTGTTGTTTCATTCAAGACCTAATTGCTGCTGCACTGATAAGAGATGCTCGACACACGTTGCTTATTGTTCCGAAGATTTACTTGCTCTCTGGTGGGCCCGGCTTAATACTCTGGATTGATACACTATTAAAAACCAGTCGAAATAAGGGTCGTCAGCCTCACTTAGAGCCATGAACGGAGCCAAACTTGTCATTACTCCAGACTCAGTAACGAAAGCCCTATACCAATTTAAGTGCTTTTAGGAAGATGCCGAGATCTCACCACTGGACTGGAAAATGCCCGGTAAAAGTTCATCTACAGAGGATGAAAAAAATGTGGAAAAACCACAAACACATTACCTTGTCAAATGAGGCGCAGGGAAACCGTTGGCATTCAAAACAGTTTCCAGTCGTCTCGGAATGCATAAAAACAGGACCTGTATGGTTCTCAAGGGAATCTTATACCGTTCTTCCTGCAAAATAATGGCAAGTTCAAGTAACAATTATCGAGGTGGATAACTTCATGCACCCTCTTCTCCAAAGCAGATCACAGAGACTGAGTAGCAGTGAGATCTGGTGACTGTGGTGCCCGGATGATGCGAGCTGTGTAAACAGGGGCGCTGTCGTCTTACCGCACAGCATCACCACTGGGCAACAAACGTTGTACATTGGATGGACATGATCAACTAAAACGGTCACGTAGTCTTTTGCAGCAACGCGACCTTGCAGAGTAGCCTTGGGGTCCATGGAATATCACAATATGGCTGCCCAAATCATCATCGAACCTCTGCCATGTTTCACTCTTGGGATGTAAACTCGGCTAGAAACTTGAAACAGGGTGCAACGAAATGACATTCTTCCGTTGCTCCATAGTCCACATTTTATCGTTTCGCACTACGTTTGCCTCCTGCTACGGGCATTTGCATCATCTACATCTACATCTACATCCACACTCCGCAAGCCACCTGACGGTGTGTGGCGGAGGGTACTTTGAGTACTTCTATCGGTTCTCCCTTCTATTCCAGTCTCGTATAGTTCGTGGAAAGAAAGATTGTCGGTATGCCTCTGTATGGGCTCTAATCTCTCTGATTTTATCCTCATGGTCTCTTCGCGAGATATACGCAGGAGGGAGCAATATACTGCTTGACTCCTCGATGAAGGTATGTTCTCGAAACTTCAACAAAAGCCCGTACCGAGCTACTGAGCCTCTCTCCTGCAGAGTCTTCCACTGGAGTTTATCTGTCATCTCCGTAACGCTTTCGCGATTACTAAATGATCCTGTAACGAAGCACGCTGCTCTCCGTTGGATCTTCTGTATCTCTTCTATCAACCCTATCTGGTACGGATCCCACACTGCTGAGCAGTATTCAAGCAGTGGGCGAACAAGCGTACTGTAACCTACTTCCTTTGTTTTCGGACTGAATTTCCTTAGGATTCTTCCAATGAATCTCAGTCTGGTATCTGCTTTACCGACGTTCAACTTTATATGATCATTCCCTTTTAAATCACTCCTAATGCGTACTCCCAGATAATTTATGGAGTTAACTGCTTCCAGTTGCTGACCTGCTATATTGTAGCTAAATAATAAAGGAGCTTTCTTTCTATATATTTGCAGCACATCACACTTGTCTACATTGAGATTCAATTGCCATTCCCTGCACCATGCGTCAATTCGTTCACTGGTGAGCGGTATCTGAATTCCAGCTCTAACTTTAATTTCCTGCTTATGCAGCTCACTTTTGAAGGTTTAATGCTGACAGCGTTCGCGCGTGCGACATTCAGTTCTGCAGTCACTTCTGCTGCTCTCGTCCTCTTTATTTTTAGTCGCACTCCCCTTCAATGACCATCTGTAACGAATACACACACACACACTTTCGTCCTCGTTGTGAGTTTTTTTCCGTTTTCCCTGTAAGCGGTATAAATCTTGAAACATCAAATACTTCGATTACCTTGGTTACAGAAACACTCACCATACGAGCATTAACAATCTTTCCACGTCCGAATTCACTTTCCTCCGACATAACGCACTCGCTGCTATACACAACAGTGTTTTGGCCATGGCTGATCTATGCAACATATTGAGGACATTGCTCTTGTGCCGTCGTTTGGTCAAATACAACAGGAAAACCTGCAGGGTTGGCTAGCAACTGCCTTTATGTTCAAGCATAAATTTCTCGCGGTGTTTTGTCCAATTTCTGCCCGGTGGACGTCATCTGCCAGAGTGTGTAGTGCCAACAGTAAAATTCGGAGGCGGTAGTGGTATGGTGTGGTCGTGTTTTTCATGGAGGGGCCTTGTTTCGAGTGGCACTGTCACAGCACAGGCCTACATTGATGTTTTAAGCACCTTCTTGCTTCCCACTGTTGAAGAGCGATTCGGGGATGGCGAGTGCATCTTTCAACACAATCGACCACTTGTTGATAGTGCACGGCCTGTGGCGGAGTGGTTACACGACAGTAACTTCCCTGTGATTGACTGGACTGCACAGAGTCCTGACCTGAATCCTATAAACACTTTTGCGACGTTTTGGAACGCTGACTTCGTGCCAGGCGTCACCGACCGACATCGATACCTCTCCTCAGTGCGGCACTCGGTGAAGAATGGGCTACCATTCCCCGAGAAACCTTCCAGCACCTGATTGAACATATGCCTGCGAGAGTGGAAGCTGTCATGAAGACAAAGAATGGGCCCACACCATATTGAAATCCAGCATTACCGATGGAGGGCGCCACGAACTCAAAAGTCGTTTTCAGCCAGGTGTCCGGATACCTTTGATCACATAGTGTATATGAGAAAGGTGAAAGACCCTCGGACTTCAAGAAGAATGTAATAATTCCCATTCCAAAGAAAGCACGTGCTGACATGTGTGACTACTACCGAACCATCAGTTAAACAACTCAAGGCTGAAATATACTAACACCAATTATTTACAGGGAAATTGGAACACTCGTAGAAAACGACCTCGAAGAGGAGTAGTTGGGTTCCAGAGAAATGTAGGAATACATGAAGCAATAATGGCTCTATGGCTTATCTTGAAAGACAGATTGAAGAACGGCAAACCTACTTTTATAACATTTGTAGATTTAGATAAAGCTTTTGAAAATGTTGACTGAACTACACTCTTTGAAATTTTGAATGTATCAGAGATAAAATAAAAGGACCGAAAGCTTATTTACATCTTGTACAAAAACCAGAATGTAGTGATTAAGGTCGAAGGGCGCGAAAGAGCAGCAGTGGTTGAGAAGGGAGTGAGACAGGGTTGTCCCAACAATACTCAGTCTGTACGTTGAGCAAGCAGTACATCGACAAAATTAAAACAAAAGTTACGGAATGTAATCAAATTTAATCTGCCGATGCTGAGTAAATTAGATTAGGAAATGACACACTAAAAGAAGTAGAAGAATTTCAAAAATTTTGGCAGCAAAATAACTGAAGATGACCAAGGCAGAAAGAATTTAAAATGAAGACTGGCATTAGCAAGAAAAGTGTTTCTGACAAATTGAAATTTGTTAACATCTAAAACAAATTTAGGTATTAGGATGTTTTTTTCTGAAGATATAAGTCTGTAGTGTACTCTTGTACAAAATGAATGATTAAAAGAGAACAGAAGCGTCTGAAATGTTGTGTTGCCGAAGAATGCTGAAGATTACGTGGGTAGACTGAACAAGAAATGAGGACGTACTAAATCGAATTGGGGATAAACAAATTTATGGCACAACTTAAGTAAAAAAAAGGATCAATTTATAGGACACAAACTGAAGCATCAAGAAATTGTCGGCTTGGTAATGGGAGGAAGTATGGGGAAGTAAAAACTGTAGAGGAGAAACTCAAACTCGAATAGAGTAACCAGGTTCAAGTGGATGTAGGTAGAAGTAGTTTCGCAGAGATGAAGAGGCATACGCAGGGTAGAGAAGCGTGGAGAGCTGTGTCAGACCAGTTCTCAGACCGAAGATTACAATAACTATTGCGTATTCACTGGAGTTTTCTATGGCTTGCCTGTTCTTCTGTATGTAGCTAGTTTGGACAAGGTTCCATCAGGGCTTGCTGCCTGAGCCATGTTGTGTGCTGTTAGTGGAGAAGCATGGATAGTTTCCTGGAGATCTGTCTAGACTGAAAAATATTGTTTCATATTTGTCAAACACTGATCCCTACCGCACTGGATGTTGTCAACAGTACAACAAACATTGTTGTAGAGCTGTCTCCCACGATCTCCAAGATCGAGTCTCAAACAAACTTTGGTAGCTGGAGTTACCCAACGAAATTAAGAAGTAAACAGTTTACACTTTTCACAGTACAAGGGCATGCCCAGCGATGCGTACCTGATGCTTACGTGTAGGCATGTAACAGATTTTGTAATTGCAGCGGTTGAGAAACAGAGCTTGTCATTGTTACAGCCGAATAGTTTTTTCTTTTGAAATATTATCTTTTGGACTGAGCAACCTAGACCCAGTCTGGAGTCAGTACCGAGATAGAATCTCAATCCGTATTCATAAATGTGGAATTTGTGTAGGATGTAAGCTACAAGCAAATCCCCCTTTACAGTTTGAGAGTAGCTGCTTTGAGCCTCTGTTAATGTTTCCTATGTAAATGAGATGGCCTGTCCTTATCCATCTGCACTCCCATGTCCTATCATTACTTTTAGTCCATACCGTGCGACATCCTTTGCTACTATTAATATCTTTCCATTGTGCTGATCTTAGTTTCCACTTTAATGTTCGAAATACTTTTTTCATCCCTTAGACCATAAAAATGCACTACCTTTGCATCGTAATAAAGTTATGGGTTGCATGATATTGACAGGTACTTTATTTTGGCCAAAAATTACTGTAGGTGAGTATCATTCTATGGGTGCCACAGCGCAGCAACTGTTTTTAGGTGCTTTTACGCAGTGTCCATTCTGCTAAGGACATGACCTAAACACTCGACGTACTCTTCGGAAAACGCAAATTTTACCAAGCTACATTGCAGTACAGTGCCCTTGCAGTTGGCTGAATAGCGCATGCAAAGTCTGTAGGTTCAAAATGGCTCTGAGCACTATGCGACTTAACTTCTGAGGTCGTCAGTCGCCTAGAACTTAGAACTAATTAAACCTAACTAACATAAGGACATCACACACACATCCATGCCCGAGGCAGGATTCGAACCTGCGACCGTAGCGGTCGCTCGGCTCCAGACTGTAGCACCTAGAACCGCACGGCCACTCAGGTCGGCAGAACTTAGAACTACTTAAACCTAACTAACCTAAGGACATCACACACATCCATGCCCGCAAAGTCTTTAGGCAGTCTGTTTGTGATGATCCTGTGACAATGATATCACATAAGTAATTTGCATAGCATAAAATACGTGCTGTGAACTGCTCCAAATATAGCTGAAGATAGCCGACACAGTACTAGTTGATCCAAGTGAATGTCACAGATTTAAATAAAACCGACAGAGAGTGTAGAAGACATAGATATTTTCTGATTCTACATTTAGTGGTAACTGCGAATAGGCATCTGTTATACCCATCTTAGAAAAGGGCTTCCTAATGGATGGGGAATGGAATACGACATTACTAGTGCCTCCATGTTGATCCTAGCCTAAAAACCGACAATAATTGCAGTCCATTTTTGATGCATGCTATAGAGGTGACACAGGTACAGTTTCATAGGTTCCACAACCTTTATCAGTTTCAACGTTGCATACGAGGAGGAATTACAGTGACTAACACTGTAATTCCTCCTCGTATGCAACGTTGAAATTGATAAAGGCTGTAATTTGCATAGGGACTGATGACCTTAGCAGTTAAGTCCCATAAGATTTCACACACATTTGAACATTTTGTAATTTGCAAAATGCGGGTGTTGTTGATTTTTTGGTAATATAAGCTTTGAAATTGGTGCTTATGCAAGGCTAGGCTAAATAGTGCTTTAAATATTCAGACTTGAGCAAAGGAATGTCTTGTTCCACTAAACTGAAACTTGCACAGTGAATCCAAAAGTACAGAGCCAATATAATTCCCTCTTCTGTTTATACCTCCAGAAAAATAGGAGTGGTCAGTACCAAGTGATCTAAACTGGCTTCTTTTCTGAACGTACTGGTAGTCTTTGTCTGCATATAATACCGATGTGCATTCCTGACAAGTGAACGCGTACAACAGTGATACCACTGTAAGTGATTTAAATGGCATAGAACTGGAGTGCAAGTAGGCCCTGCGGCACCCTCTTTCGTGTGGCCGGACAGGTCAGTGATACGCAATGCTCAGTCGGAGCGGAGCCGTCATACGAAGTACACTACCGGTCATTAAAATTGCTACACCAAGAAGAAATGCAGATGATAAACGGGTATTCATTGGACAAATATATTATACTAGAACTGACATGTGATTATATTTTCACGCAATTTGGGTGCATAGATCCTTAGAAATCAGTACCCACAACAACCACCTCTGGCCGTAATAACGGCCTTGATTCGCCTGGGTATTGAGTCAAACAGAGCTTGGATGCGTGTACAGGTACAGCTGCCCATGCAGCTTCAACACGATATCACAGTTCATCAAGAGTAGTGACTAGCGTATTGTGCCGAGCCAGTTGCTCGGCCACCATTGACCAGACGTTTTCAATTGGTGAGAGATCTGGAGAATGCGCTGGCCAGGGCAGCAGTCGAACATTTTCTGTATCCAGAAAGGCCCGTACAGGACCAGCAACATGCGGTCGTGCATTATCCTGCTGAAATGTAGGGTTTCGCAGGGATCGAATGAAGGTTAGAGGCACGGGTCGTAACACATCTGAAATGTAACGTCCACTGTTCAAAGTGCCATCAGTGCGAACAAGAGGTGACCGAGACGTGTAACCAATGACATCCCATAACACCACGCCGCATGATACGCCAGTATGGCGATGACGAATACACGCTTCCAATGTGCGTTCACCGCGATGTCGCCAAAGACGGATGAGACCATCATGAGGCTGTAAACAGAACCTAGATTCATCCGAAAAAATGACTTTTGCCATTCGTGCGCCCAGGTTCGTCGTTGAGTACACCATCGCAGGCGCTCCTGTTTGGGATGCAACGTCAAGGGTAACCGCAGCCATCGCCTCCGAGCCGATAGTCCACGCTGCTGCAAACTTCGTCGAACTGTTCGTGCAGATGGTTGTTGTCTTGCAAACGTCCCCATCTGTTGACTCAGGGATCGAGACTTGGCTGCACGATCCGTTACAGCCATGCGGATAAGATGCCTGACATGTCGACTGCTAGTGATACGAGGCCAATGGCATCCAGCACGGCGTTCCGGATTCCCCTCCTGAACCCACCGATTCCACATTCTGCTAACAGTCATTGGTACTCGACCAACGCGAGCAACAATGTTGCGATACGACAAACCGCAATCGCGATAGGCTACAATCTGAGCTATATCAAAGTCGGAAACGTGATGGTACGCATCTCTCCTCCTTACACGAGGCATCACAACTACATTTCAGCAGGCAACGCCGGTCAACTGCTGTTTGTGTATGAGAAATCGGTTGGAAACTTTCCTCATGTCAGAACGTTGTAGGTGTCGCCACCGGCGCCAACCTTGTGTGATGCTCTGAAAAGCTGATCATTTGAATATGACAGCATCTTCTTCCTGTCGGTTAAATTGCACGTCTATAGCACGTCATCTTCGTGGTGTAGCAATTTTAACGGCCAGTAGTGTACTATTAATGAGCCACTTAAATCTTAATCCTGAATCATTTTTACTTACATAGCAGATCGTATCATACGAAACTTCGAAGCAGCAAAAGCACTGGCCGGAGAGGGAAGTAAATTACGAATCCCCTCCCCCTCCACCTTTTCAGCTCGATTCCTTTAACGTCGAGTCTCACGTGAGTCCTTAGTCGCCAGAAATCGGGTAAAATCGGAAGTCTTCGGTGAAGCACCATATCTCCACTAACCGTCGAGATCCTGCAATACCTTAGCGAAGTAGCAGCAAGAATTCCACTGTTGAACATGAGCGAGCAGTGTAGGGACAACTGTGTGCACTTTTTGCCACATAGACCATGTTATTTTATAGCATTAAAAGTCTGTTCGATAAAAAAAGTGGTCAGGGGTGCAAGCCCGTGACCGGACTATCGGCCCGACGAGGGGTGGCGGGTCCCTCGTCCTGGCCACCCTTAACCGTAGGGTTACATCCCCGCTACTCACTTTCACAGTAGTCTGAGTGAATTTGGGGCTGTCCTGGAGGGACTGGAACTAGGAGAAATCCCCGCCACGATGAATGAATGCGGCACCTCCAGGGGCGGAGTCTAGAGCTCCATCCAAAGAGATCACCGCGGCCCCATGTCTGTTCGGTAGTAGTCGTTTCTTTATGGACAAAATGGACACGGTAGAAGTGACATTGTGACAATTGCGTTGGTTTACATTTGCAGGCCCAGATTTCTTCTCGGCGCAGAAGATATGAACAGCAAGAGTAGAAGAACTCACGTACCTCTCCTGGTTATATCTTAAACTGTCTTTCATTCTTTCTTTCTCTCTTTTTTTTTTGGGTCAATTTCTGCGCTTGCGCCCTTGGCTGGGGATATTTCGTCAACCCTTCGGTGTGGCACTGACAATACAATTTCGCACCTTTGACAACTTCATAATTTATATGATATAAAATCTCAGTGGTGGGTACTCATCATTATCACTATTTCACTTAGATCTAAGCTTACGGCCAGAGGAATACACTCTACAGCGGCAATGCGAGGGTGTAAATTCCTCATACTTTCGGGAAAGCCAGTCTTTCCGTTACTTTTTCTTAGTGGAGCATCTTTCCTCTCCTATCTTGCCTTCCATCAACTTCCTGTGGTTTGCCGGTTCCACCTGTGGCCTCACGAACCGTCTCAGATGCGTCGCTGGCAGCCTCTTCCTGGCTGGAATGTTTTCTGCAACCAGTCAGGCCGCAAACCAGTGGTGGTGGTTAGTGTTTAACGTCCCGTCGACAACGAGGTCATTAGAGACGGAGCGCAAGCTCGGGTTAGGGAAGGATTGGGAAGGAAATCGGCCGTGCCCTTTCAAAGGAACCATCCCAGCATTTGCCTGAAACGATTTAGGGAAATCACGGAAAACCTAAATCAGGATGGCCGGAGACGGGATTGAACCGTCGTCCTCCCGAATGCGAGTCCAGTGTGCTAACCACTGCGCCACCTCGCTCGGTCCGCAAACCAGTCCACGAGGGCACACCCTCAGGAACGTAACTGAAAAGGATCATGTGTTAAACAAAGCTTGTAATGTCTTAGTGCTTGTTGCCATTTTCGAGAATCAGAATACTAGTTAGTAAAATGTTCTCTGGTGAGGAGGGAACGGGGAAGGGGAAGCGGGGCTCAGGATCTCAGCACTCCTGCTCTGATCCGCGTTTGCTCACCACGGTCGATTGTATGACACAGATACAAACTTCACTGCACCGAGAGAGAGAAGTGACCTCACCACTGCATATCAGTGCACCCTACGAACGAATATGAAAATGAGTAACGAAGTTCATGTTCAAGGTAATGACCAGGCAAGCGAGCACGCTGATGGAAACTTGAATAAGAATTCTCGCTAAAAGACTCTTAAAAGTACATTTTTTACAATGGACACCAAAATAGCATCACGATTTTACTGTGTTCAATTGAAGCCACGACTGATTATATGTTAATCTTAGTGAAAAATGGATGCGTTGCCAAAAAAACTTGGAGCAGCTGCATGTACAGACTTCAGAGACCCGGTTCGAACACGTTCAAATTGTTCAAATGGCTCTGAGCATTATGGTACTTAACATCTGAGGTCATAAGTCCCCTAGAACTTAGAACTACTTAAACCTAACTAACCTAAGGACATCACACACATCCATGCCCGAGGCAGGATTCGAACCTGCGACCGTAGGAGTCGCGCTGTTCCGGACTGAAGCGCCTACACCGCTCGGTCACCACGGCCGGCTCAATTCCATGTAAAATTGTTTGTTTCTGTGCTGCATCAGAGATGATGAGGGTGGAACTGAGAACTAGCACGTCAACGCTTTCATTGCCGATCAGTATCTTGAAATCACAGAGTATACAATGTTACTCACCGTGAGTGTTTGGTATCTAAGTCTGACCTGTTCAAGTAGATTACTGATCTTTATATACTAAGGAAAGAATTATATTTCTTTTCGCTCTGAGCTCGATTATTTCAGTACCTGCTCAGGTCTCAAATCTCGTAGCAAAAGAATGGGTTGAGTCACAGAAACTTATGAGTTGCGACTGACCACAGGATTACCAACAGACAACAGACACTCTCTGGCGGGGCGGAGGGCGTACTTCGTGCTTGGAGGGTACCAGCGGTAAGAGGCGTATTTTGCTAACTTTGTGGTACCAACGCCGGATTGGTTACGCCACTGGTGATTTATTGATGAAAAACTAGTCCGCGTTTCAAATCATATATTTTGAAAAATATTTTTTGTCGTCTTAGTGAAAGCTGTCTCGAGAAGACACGTATTTAACAAGCTGTAAAAAGATATATATATTCCATTGCTTCAGAAAGCGCTGAAAGATAGCTCTGCAAAAATCTGAACGTCTGTTTAATAGAAATACCTTCATACAGGTTATTATAATTTAGATAGGTGAAGAGCTCATGTTTCCTGTCTCAGATCACAGAAGAGAGAAATGATACGATCTAGTGACATCTGGACATGGAGCCTATAAGGTATGAAAGCTGTCCTAGACAATAACGATTCGCTAAACACATCTACGAACCTACGAAAGAGGGAAAATTACCACAACATATGGTACTGTATCATTCTGTAGTATGTGGGTCACAATTAAAAGAACCTTGGGTGGAGAAACCAGTTTGAGTGAATAATCAAATTTTATAAACTATGAAATCCCTAGAATCCTTTACTGAGCAAAGTGTTGAATCTTGCCAGAAACAGAAAACGAATTCAGGTAGCGGATTTTAGACTCACAAGAGCCGATCGCCTCTAAAATTAAGATATAATACTCAAATTACATAAAAAGAGTATTCCGGAAAAATTTGTTGCACATCAAATGAAAGGCTTACATCATATTGAAAGAATGGCTGATAATACACTGCTGGCCATTAATACTGAAGCGCCAAGGGGAAAAGAAAAGAAGGAGGCAAGAAAGAAAGGAAGGAAGGAAGATAAGACGTTCCGTCGACAACGAGATCATTAGAGATTGAACACAAGCTCGGATAATGGAAGGATGGGGAAGGAAATCGGCCGTACCCTTTGAAGGAAACATCCCTGCATGGGCCTTAAGCAATTTAGAGAAATCACGGGAAACCTAAATCTGGATGGCCGGACAGGGATTTTAACCCTCATCCTCCCGAATTCAAGCCCAGAAAGGTAACTACTGCATAACCTTCCTCGGTAACACCAAAAAGGATACCAAATAACGAAATTTTACTTATTGTGCGTATATAGTTTGACATTAAGAGCAAACTACGATATTTTTATAGGGGGTGGGGGAGGGGGAGGTGCATACCGCCTGAGACGTACGATGATTTGTACTGTTCCGCGAATGGGAGTTCTTTAGGTACGTTAAACACAAAAGGAATATATCATCATCAACTTCGTCCCCATTCTGTACGCTATACGACATTCGAGAGAAGATAACAGTGAAGGATATTAAGTGACTGACGTGATGGGGGCCGTCGTGTAAGCAGCGCAGCGTTCCAGATCTGGTTTAGTGCCGGATGCCAGTACACGAGTGCGGTGCTCGCTGTTTTACTGCCGCCCGGCTCACATTGATTTCCCATCCCAGGCGAAGGGGAACGCGGAAAAATTTTCTCATACTACTCGTTCTGCGTTTCCTCATGTAGGTTTGCTTTCTACGTGGACGTTTTACAAAGCAAGTTAACAGTTACCTAGATTTCTTTTTAAATTTTTGTGTACGTGTGTGTGGTTGTTTGTTTGTGGCACTAAATGTGTACTGCAGACAAAAGAGTACAAAGTAGTGCCGCATCTTCTCTTTTTTCTAGTGACGTTCAAGAGCATGATGGTTTATTAATGTTTTGTTTTATCGGTCATTCTTTCAGTGTTGTGTGTACTAAATTATTATGTTTCAGGCCTGGAATTGCGTACATGAAAGTTCAGAAGATTAGAACTTTAACAAAGTAAGTGGGGATAGCGGTCTTTTAATATATGCGTTTGAATAAAGGATTAATACACAATCTACCACAAAAAAAACGAAAATAAAAAACGATGCACCACGACGGACTTATCAGAATGGTACGGAAATCGGTAGATGTGATGTACATATGCAGAGAAACAAATGATTACAATTTCAGAAAAATTGGATTCAAGAGAAAGAACTTCACAAATTGTGCAAGTCAGTAATCGGCCTGGTATTAACTGACAGAGCTGTTGGATGTCCTCCTTTCTCTTGAATAAATCATCCAGTTTTTCTGAAACTGTAACCATTTGTTTGTTTGCACATGTACAGTCGTGGACAAAACGAGCGAGACCCCTCGCCTTTTCGTCATGCTGATCCGTACAGCTTTAAAGTCTGCTACACAGCATAACAGGCAAGGCGACCAAGTGCTACCAACGTACTATGCACAGGCGTGAAATTGAAAAACTATCCGAAATTTGTCAGACTGTTTTCAATCATGTCTAAGACTATATTAATGCTGATTAGTGTGTTAACCACAAAACCTAAATATAAGATATAAATCAAAGAAGAAACGCTAATTAGTATGAACTGTACTAATAAAAACGAATTTCAGCTTATCGAGATAACATAACTGTTTTATTAAGACAAAGTAACCCAGATCGTTACGAATTAGCAAAATATTATGCACATTCGGCCGCGAAATGGTCTGTGACAACGTTCACACCAGTCATACTGGATTACCGTTGCTGACTTACCATGGAAGTGTGCAAATTTAGCAATACGTGAAGATTCATAACGAAATTCAGTTAAAAATCGTTCAGTGGCACACTTAAGTCAGTTCAATTATTTACAGAAGCGGAAAAAGTAGGCAGCAACAAGTATGAAATTCTACAACGCTTTCATATCGACATCCACAGGGCGCCGGCGCAGAATAAAGGTAGCAATAAAACGTATTGGGGGCGCGAGAATTTCTTAATATTCCTTTACTGATAGTCTATCTGCCTCCATCGAGATTAGAACCGAAAACAAACCAGACCTCCCTTGCAGTAGCAAACACCTTTCACTACGCTAGCAGACAACCCAGGCAAACAGCCCTCTATTATTACCCCAGACACGAATAAGCCGGCAATTTAGCAATGAAAATGGCAAAATGATCTGCAGTTTCTGTTGCATACAGCTTTCTCGACTGAAAAACATGAATTGTCTACCTTTATGTCACCGTTTATGTGACAATCATTCGGGATGTTTGTCGAAATAACAGAAAACAGTTATTAGCGAGTAAATTTAGAAGGATAATTCTGCGCTACCCCAGGAAATAAACGGCGTCGTAGCTGCCAAACGTATTCTAAAATATTTCGAATTCGCCATTAGACGTGCCCCAGCCAGAAAACATTCAATAGCCGAAGTGTTCCTTAAGGCAGCTAGCAATGGGAATGCTCGCACGTCTAAAACGCAGTGACATTAATAGTGGGTTATGAATTACCACATGTATAGGCAAATGGATTTAATTTGCATTCCTGTAAACGTGATTTGGATCGAAAACGTAGCTACGATTAACATGCTGATGTATGGACTGCAACTGGAACATTTCGAATAAAGAGTAGGGGAAGTTATTATGCGGCCCTCATCTTCAGTAACTGTGGTAGCTATTTTCGTTGTTAGGATTTCGTCACGTAAATCGGCAAAAATGGAACTCTACTAGTCTCACTTTCTTGACCGTCTATCTGTCTACCCATCCACTAAAACCCGTTTACCTCGAGTACGGGTGGACATAATAAGCGGAAATGTATCGCACCTCCTGCGGTATACGGTCCCTTGGTGGTGTAAAAAAGTGAGTTATGTCAACGAAATCTAAAGATACGGCCGTTTATGTAAAGAAAATTTGTGCGAAAGGTCAAAAAATGGCTCTAAGAACTATGCCACCAGTCTGCTTAGGTCATCAGTCCCCTAGATCTAGAACTACTTCAACCTACCTAACCTAACACACATCCACGCCCGGGGAAGGATTCGAACTCACGGCGCAAGGAGCCGCGCGGTCCTCGATATGACACCGTTGAGAGCACGGCTATCCCTCGCCGGCAAGCTGTTAATATCATCTGGTGTTACTAAAAAGTTATTCACTTCTGGTGAGAGATTTTCTGCGCAGTTCATTTGAAAAAGAATAACGAAAATATATTTGATGTTACGAAGGGGAAGGACGCCTAATTCATTTCCCCTTGTCTTTATTCATGATGTCAGATTCGCAAGTTCAGCATAGGTACTTTCTATAACCACACTTTAGATCCAAGTCATAGTCACAGGTATGTGAATACAACACATTGGCTTATACTTGAAGTATTTCGTTTCCCACGAAGTGGTGGCAGACGATGCTATGGCGTTTTCGAAGCGCGAGTTTCTCTAGTGCTAGCTATCTCAGCACATCATCTGAGCGAACTTGCATAGTATGTTGGTAGCACTTCGTCGCCTTGCCTGTTATGCTGTGTAGCAGACTTTAAAGCTGTGCGGATCAGCATAACGAAAAGGCCAGGGGTCTCGCTCGTTTTGTCCACGACTGTACATCACATCTACCGATTTCCGTCCCATTCGAATATTTCTGGCGGTGGTGCGTCGTTGTTTTTCTTTGTCTTAGAGTGTATCACGTAGCAAAATTTATACAGACGCAACGCTAGCGGAATATTGTCGACTCAATTATGTACCAGGTGTGCGAAACTTACTCAACCAATTGCAATCATGGTGGTGCATCAGTTACAAAGTTGGACTCTTATTCAGAAGGCGCGGGGTTCCTATGTTCTTTAACGTTGTCCGAGGTATTCCTTAAATCAGTTCAGGGAAATTATAGGATCCCTAAACAAAGACGGTGTCTCCTCTTCCATCGTTATATAATCCGAGCAATCCCTAAAGATTGCAACGTCGAGGAAATTTAATCCCCTGCGCTCCTTAATTCCTGCCCTCACTCCTACTGTTCTACTGGCTAGGAAGAAAGAGGAGCTAGAACTCAACATCTTATCGTCGACGCGGCCATCGCTGGTACACAAGTTCAGATTCGACACATCGATGGAGGTTGAGCAATGGTAAGAGTCTGGTCTCGTATCTGGAAAAACTGTGGTTCAAATCCTCTTATGACCATCCAGATTTAGATTTTCCGGTTTTTCTAAATCGATTAGGACATACGCCGGTGTGGTTCGTTTGAAAACAGTATTCTCGGCTTCTTTCTCCTTTATTGTCTAATCCGAGCTCTTGCTCTATCTGTAATAAGTCCGCCCTTCGGAATTACAGATAGAAAACAAGCTGTGATCATCCTAGAATCTACCGAAGAGAGTTAGCGAAAGCTGTTCCAGAATGATAATGTTCTGAATTCCGGCTGTTCCGTATACAAATCCTTTGTTTTCATCACTGTGTCACCTTGCGTTGTATAGAAAAAAAGAGACAAAACAAGAACCCACAATTGAGCGCTTTGTGGATCTTATGAATTCCCGTTATGCGAAAATGAGAGTGTTGCTCTGGTCAAAAAGTTGATGCCAGAGGATCCCCTCGCCATAAATTTTGCCAAGTCAACTGCTGCACTTTGGATAGACAAGTGACCGCAATATGGAAAGTACACAGAAAAATAAACAGAGAAAATGACGTATTAAACCATACATTTCAATCTCCCAGCTTTGTCTGCCATTGAAAGCTAACAATTCTTCGGTCGATATAGCACAAAACTGGTTTCCTTGACAGAGTATTCGGTAATACTGCCACATCATACTAGTACATGCTAGGCACTTCGCCTTGTCAAGTATGAAATATCATCCGCCGATCTGTAAAAGCAGAAAGAAAGAAGGACCAACTGTTTTAACGTCCCGTCTACCTAAAGGTCGTAACTGACGGACCACAAGTTCGGATTCTGGAAGGATATCGGTAGTGTACTTTCATTCTGGCTCTTGCCTTAAGCGATTTAGGGAAAACTCGGTAAAACTGAATGTAAGTAGTGGGGAAGGGCTCTGAGCCACCGTCCTCCTGAATGTGAGTATAGTGTCTTAACCATTGCACCTACTCGCTCGGTGAAAAACCACAAAGAGTATTTCTGCAGAGATTAACCGCGGTATTCCGTCCAATATTCCAACGATTGTCTGACGGAATGGACAAAGCACGCTGAACTCCTTCTGTTGACCGTCTTAGTGTTCAAAGGGAAATTTGTTTCAGGTAGACAGTGGTCTTCTTTATCGCTAATAGGATTGGTCTACTTGTTTCTTTACGCTTCTTAAACGACAGGCAATATCACTGAAATCAGAATGTCACTACGGAAGGGTTGTCGATTTTATTTGATGCATTCTGGGCTGTGATTTGACGACGCACTCTGGTTAAGAGCGAACGTTCTTACCACCCTAATTTCACGCCAACTGTAACTTTGGCCGATTATGTAAGGTGTATCATAATCAACAGCCTAATGTGACACGGGTGAGAGTATACAGTAACAGAAGGAACAACTTTGTAGTAACCTGTGGCCCTGTAGACCATTCGTTTGCAAGTTAGCTAGTTTCCGCCTCTGACTCCAGTATGAAATACTCTCCTAGTTGGTACTAATGTATTTGAAATATAAATTTTTATATTAGATCCATATCTAAATGGGCTAAAATATGACCTAAAGCAAATGCTGTTCATGAGTCACCACATCAGCAACGTCCCTCATCGAACGTGTGATTAGGTGTACAAAAGAATCGTCTCATTGGGCGACACACGCTTCCAAGAAAGCTTGATAGACGACGGTACCTTTCGCTTCTCCACTGACATCTTCCAGGATTGCTTGAGGACGTTCCCTTTGCGCAACGTTGAGCAATATCTTACTTGTATGATGTGACACCGGCATGGGCGACTTAAGACGACATACAGCGCGTTGAAATGGTTCAAGATGGGTGGGTCGAGCAGGGCCTGTACCTTGACACCCAGTGTCACTTGGCGTCAGTCCCCTCGATTTTTCTGTCTGGGGCATCTGGAAAGTGAAGTGTACAGCACTACCGTTCAAGAATTGGAGAAAAAAATTGTACAATCTTGTCAACATGTAAGAGATGACCCAGGAGTGTTTGATAGAATTATTAACTAACTGCAGAGACGAGTGCAGTACTGAATACAGATGTGGAGAACGTAACTTGAAACACCTCTTTTAAAAGGTTCAAGTATGCCTAAAACTGAAACACATACTGTGCTGAAGTAATATTATATTCGGAACGAACTTTTGCTCTTTGGCGTAATGTCTACTGTTATGAAACTTTCTGGGGGATTAAAATTGTGTCCCAGGCCGGGACTCGGATACAGAACCTTTGCCTTTCGGAAGCAGTGTATTTCTTGTATTTCTTTTCATTGTAGCCCATGGGTACAATTTGAGCCCAATTAGAAAATTTGTACTAACTCATTTCTATTAACTAGCACAATATTTCATACTGAAATCAGTGTTGGTTCATAATCATACATTTGCACTTATCTTACAAATGGTTAGTTTACAGATTCATATTTACTAGAAAGTTGTTGCTTCTATTATCGCATACTCTCACCAGCGTGACTTTTCGATGTTAATTAGGCACTCTGTATGGCGTGAATAAGTGTCAGACCGAACAGAGATTCGAACCTGAATTCCATCCTGCTCGTGTGCAGTCGCCTTAACCACCAGTTTAGCTGAGCACGCCATTCAGACCCGATTTCCGTAGATTCAGTTACTTACGTGTCAATTATTTGCGAGTAACGTTTGCTGTTACTTTTGAAGCCGCTGATCTACTATCACTGTGGCTTCTTCTGCAGTAGTTTCTCTGTTGTACTTCTTTGGGACGTGAGCTGTCTAAGCTAATGAGGGAAGGCGAGCAGACATTTAGGCATTCTTTACATGTTTCGAAGGAGAACAAAGCTGTGTCTTATTACTCTGTTCGTGGCTATGGCAGAGAAAAGGTGAGAAAGCAGAGGAGCCTACGGTCCAGCATCTATAAAGATACGAACTGGACATGGACCAGACTCGTCACCTGACGATAACGACTTGTCGAAACGTTGCCGCAGAACGACGCCTTGATTCGGCTGATAACTCGACAAGACTTCATCACGTATTGTGTTATCTCTCTTAGAGCACACTTCACATGTATTAAGGGAAAAGAACCCCACCAGCTCCAGATGCCATATCCCAACTCTTGCTTGCCTAAACTTCAAGACAGTCTCTCTGCGCGGCCGTCAATTGGGTCTTGTCTCAACAGGCTTCGGTATCATATGTCACAAAATGAATCAGAATACGTGAAACATGAAAAGCAGCACACCGAAAACAAAATTAGTTACCCTCTGGCTAATACTTTGTAAGAACGCCACTAACCTCGATATGGACTCAATTCAGCAAGGAAAAGAGTACTCAGGTTTTCCAGCTATATCTTACATAGCTGTAGCTCTGATTATCGATAATATCCAAATGAGTAACACTACAGAATTTTGGGAATCTTGATTACTGGCTTTCACCATCTGTTCTAAATACACAGTCAGATCACATTAATGTGACCATCGCCTACGCTCGAAGTCAACGTGCAATAATCACTCACAAATTGCAGGTGGCAGCACCACCAGGCTCCCAGGTAGATGCTACTTTCCTTGACTTCCGGAAGGCGTTCAATACAGTCCCGCAGTGTCGCCTGATAAACAAAGTAATAGCCTACGGAATATCAGACCAGCTGTGTGGCTGGATTGAAGAGTTTTTAGCAAACAGAACACAGCATGTTGTTCTCAATGGAGAGACGTCTACAGACGTTAAGGTAATCTCTGGCGTACCACAGGGGAGTGTTATGGGACCACTGCTTTTTTACAATACATATAAATGACCTAGTTGATAGTGTCGGAAGTTCCATGCGGCTTTTCGCGGATGATGCTGTAGTACACAGAGAAGTTGCAGCATTAGAAAATTGCAGCGAAATGCAGGAAGATCTGCAGCGGATAGGCACTTGGTGGCAACTGAGACTTAACAAATGTGATGTACTGCGAATACATAGAAAGAAGGATCCATTATTGTATGATTATATGATAGCGGAGCAAACATTGGTAGCAGTTACTTCTGTAAAATATCTGGGAGTATGCGTACGGAACGATTTCAAGTGGAATGATCATATAAAATTAACTGTTGGTAAGGCGGGTGCCAGGTTGAGATTCATTGGGAGAGTCCTTAGAAAATGTAGTCCATCAACAAAGGAAGTGGCTTACAGAACAGTGTGGGATCCGTACCAGGTCGGGTTGACGGAGGAGATAGAGAAGATCCAAAGAAGAGCGGCACGTTTCGTCACAGGGTTATTTGGTAAGCGTGATAGCGGTACGGGGATGTTTAGCAAACTCAAGTGGCAGACTCTGCAAGAGAGGCACTCTGCATCGCGGTGTAGCTTGCTGTCCAGGTTTCGAGAGGGTGCATTTCTGGATGAGGTATCAAATATATTGCTTCCCCATACTTACTTACACCTCCCGAAGAGATCACGAATGTAAAATTAGACAGACTCGAGCGCGCACGGAGGCTTTCCGGCAGTCGTTCTTCCCGCGAACCATTCGCGACTGGAACAGGAAAGGGAGGTAATGACAGTGGCACGTAAAGTGCCCTCCGCCACACACCGTTGAGTGACTTGCGGAGTATAAATGTAGATGAAGATGTAGAAAGTGTGCCGGGCGTTCTGGCTTTCGAGCCAAAGGTGGAAGCATTTCCGAAAGAGATAATTTTGTAAACTGATCGCGTTCCGCCGTGGTTAAAGTATACCGTGCATGGCAAAATGGCGCTATGCAGAACAGGCTGCGGAGTGTGTACGGGTGAATAGAAGTGGAACTGTTGAACAACTGACCTCCCAGATGAGTCAAGGGGTACCTGCAGTGTCTCCTCAAAGACCGTTCAGCGAACGTTGGTGCGTGGTGCGTGTGGGCCTCCGCAGAGGGAGCGTTGTTCATGCACCCACGCTGGCTGCTGGTCATCGGCGACGAAGGCTGGAATTTGTAGACAAGTACTGCAACTGGACGCCCACCGAGTGGTGAAAGATGGACTTTTCACATGAATCACGTATTATGCTACATCGTACAGATGACCTTTGGCGTGTACGTCACGAAATATCTGAATGTTTTCATGGTATTCCATGGGTGATATTCTAATTCTGTAAGGCAGAATGAATCAACACAAGTGTGCATCTATCCTTGGGGACCATGTCCACTCCCCTCCCCCCCCCCCCCCCCCGCCCCAACAACCACCAAATGCACTTTGTTTTTTCTCGGCACAATAGCATCTACCAGTAGGTTCAAATGATTCAAATGGCTCTGAGCACTATGCGACTTAACTTCTGAGGTCATCAGTCGCCTAGAACTTAGAACTAATTAAACCTAAGGACATCACACACATCCATGCCCGAGGCAGGATTCGAACCTGCGACCGTAGCGGTCGCTCGGCTCCAGACTGTAGCGCCTAGAACCGCAGGGCTACCAGTAGGACAGTGCGATCTGTCACACAGCTCGTAGTGTATGTACGTGGTTCGTAGAGCAACTCGATGAGTTTAGCGTAGTCCCTTGGCCACCAAACTCGCCGGATTTGAGCCCAGTCGAGAGTCTATGGCATCAACTCGATCATGTAGTTCGCGCCGTGGATCCTCAACCGAGAAAATTAGCGCAGTTGGCCACGGCACTGGAGTCTGCATCTTCCAGAATCTCATTAACTCTCTTCCTGCACGTCTAACACAACAAAAAGTGGTTATCAGGTTTCTGACAAGTGGTCACATTGATGTGACTGGACGGTGTAGCTGCAGACATTTTCTGTGGCACTAAGATCGGGACATTTATCGGACCAGTCGAGGTGCGATGGGTTTGCTGAGTGTTCTTCAAACCAGGAACATGTATGTGCAGCCCTGTGGACACTGCTGGGAAGACAGGAGTGTCCACAGCATACTCATCACGAGGATGTAGAGGAAAAGACAATATTTAGTTACTGAGAAGGTTGAAATAAACATACGGGTTTATGTTCATGGTAACACGAATGTGTGAGCCCAAGTCGCGGTGTGAAAATCACCTCAAAACATCACAGAACCTGAACTGCGCCATCAGCATCAAAGAACCAACTTTCGCCTGAACTATCCTCCGCACGCTGCGCTTTAAATATCTGTTTGACGATTCGCTGCTCTCGACGTCTTTCAACACATTATGAAAATGTATTACTGACACGGCCAGTGCGGGGGCGATCTACAATGTGTGATAAGTGACGAAAACTTCACAAACCAAGATCTCTAAAAAAAAAAAAAAAATGCCTTTAATTGATGAACAGTTTCATAGAGCTACGACGTCATCAAAAGCATAAGATCAGATGAAAACAGCATAGCTCTGTCGTAACAGGTCATCCAACAAAATGCTTTTCTAGCTATTTTAGCTTGTGAAGTTTTCTTCATTTACCATATTGTGAAAAATGGAACAATCATATGCTGTAGGAGCACACTACACTCCTCCACTTGTAAGGTGGCTATAATTTCGCACCTTACACGTACTCATCCACATACTTTGCCGTGAACTACAACCACAGTTAGGTATCATTTGATAGGTTGTACATCGTATATACGCATATTTAAATGAGACTGACATTGTCACATACGCCTTGTAAATAATTGTTTACGCTAACTGTATGAAAGGTGACGGATTGCCTTTATTATCAGAACGGCGTAATGAATGATTGCCTATACTAGTAGAGGATGGAACGTCAGTGGAGATGAAACGCCAGTCACAACTCAAACTCTGGGTGGAAGGCCCGCACAGGTGCTGGTCCTGCTTAAAAACAGGAAGTAGCTAGACGGACGTCGTAACACCTGAGCTCTGGAGCACTGTAGAATGCAGGCCGGCCGCTATTGTAGCAGGACCGGCAGAATAACCGGGAACTCTGCAAATCTTGGACGCAGGTGAGAGGAACGAAGAAGCGGCACCTTGGAAACCACGTAGGCCGGGTTATTTCCAAGGATTTTTACTCAGAAGAGTGCCATTGTACGAGTATAGGTTTTTCCTCGCAAACTTTCCGCGCTGGACGACAAAAGACTAAAATATGGTTGGTCGGTGTTTGGAGGAACCTGTAAAGAGGGAGAACATTCCGTGGTTTTGGGAATATGGTTCGTTTCCGGAATTACGAGGGTGGGGAGCCGAGCCTTGCTGGGAAGCCAGCTGTGGAGAGACGGGGTCTTCCGTTGTGAGCACCCGTGTGTGACGGTCGCTCGGTATCAGCTTTGTTGGTATAGACGGACTTGCTGTCTCTGATCTCAGGAGAGTTTATAATCAAATGGTTCAAATGGCTCTGAGCACTATGGGACTTAACATCTGAGGTAATCAGTCTCTTAGAACTTAGAACTACTTATGCCGAACTAACCTAAGGATATCACACATATCCATGCCCGAGGCAGGATTCTAACCTGCGACCGTAGCGGTCGCGCGGTTTCAGAATGAAGCGCCTAGAACCGCTCGGCCACACCGGCCGGTCGAGAGTTTATAGTTAGAACAGTTAGGCACTGTACTGTTGGGAACCTATACGATTCTAGACTTCACCTCCGGGTTGGAACCCGCCGTTGAGTATGCAGCGTTCACTAATTGAGAGCATTTCTTCTGCCTATATTTATGTTGAGACGTTATCTGAACTCCGTCCTTGCGGCTGGGACTTCGCGTTTCTCGTCTGTAGAACACAGAGAGGAGAAGACAGCATTAGGGTATATTAGAGGACCGCCTTCTGCCATCCTAGTGTTTGAAAGAATTTATTTGTGGCCGGAGTTCCTCCTAGTGTTTGGTACGTAGATGGTGTCAGTCATTTCGCGTTAGTGATATTAGACCGCGCAGTCATAATAAGGGGCAGATTTGGGCAATTGATTAATAATTTTAGTTAGAAAATATAGACAACTGTATTTAAGGGTCGATTTTAATCTGTAATAAACATATATTGAACAACAACGTTTATCACTTAGTGCCTTCATCATTCATTTGCGTTTAGATTGTAATTTATATGTAAAAAAGAGCATTAAAAGATTGTAATGACACATTCCGACGCAGACACATACAATACCTTAAAAGGCTGCGCCAAAGATTAAATTGAGAGGGATGTAGAATATAATCTCTGTAATGTTCGTATTGGATTCTCTTTTGTTTCATACTCCAGGAAGGATTTAAGAGACACTTTCGATTGTTACCTTGCAGAGGATGGACGTAATTGTTGGTGTGTGCGGAAAGGCAGCCATATTGTTAGTATTTATCGTTTGTGCGACGAGCAGAGCAAGTCTTATTGTGTTGTGAATAAAAAATAGTGAGAAGTATATAAGTTATACAAGAGTTATTTAAAGCGACGTGGCATTGTATTCCTTGGTTTCCACCGTCTTCGTGAAGTGAACCGATGCCGATTCAGGAAGATACACACGGTCAACAAACAGAAGAACATCGATGGTGACTAATGAATTAATATTGTGGCAGAAGGACGAATTCTACGTGTAAGGTGAGAACTCTGAATAAATCAACAATGACGTAGAATTCAAAAATGTAATTAATCGGAACTGTAAATTATATTACAGGCAAATTTCACACAGCACTGATTTTGTTCGCATTCAAGCCGGTCAATACAGTCCGTAAAAAAGCCATTCAAAAATTCTAAATTTGCAGTTCCATATCCATAATTTTTTCTCTTTTCAAAAAAAAAATCAATAAATTTAATTTATTTTATTTATTTCGCCACAAGATCCTAAGATGTGCTTCTGGCGGTAGTCAGACATAGGCAAATCATCATTTTAGCATTTATTATTTCCGGTTGTGCACATTCATTTGTACACCCGCCTGGAGTAGCATCTTGGAAGTCAATTACTGTTCCGTTGTTTGGCTCATTAAGGACGTGCAGCATTATTTGCCGCTATGAGCAGTGGCCTCTTGCGAAGTACTGAACACCAAACGTCCACTGCGTGGAATCTCCTTCGCAGTGCTCGCTCGGGAACTGGTGGAGGGGGACCTGGATTCACTGACAGCAGCGATTTCTGTCGTGTTTGAAACCGATTGTCGGTAACAAGGCGTGCCACTCCTCTCTCGGCCATGTCGGTTACGATCCCTATACGACCATTGTTCTTACGTCATGTTACGTGGCTGTCAGTCGTGTAACATTACTTGCAGATATGTTCACAGTCCGCGTTGATACAATATGCATAGGGCAACTTCATTCACGGTGTTGCTGTCATGGCAACTTCATACACGATAGCTTCTTTCTCTCAATATGTCACATCTCCTCATCGACCCATCTTACTGCCTTGATTCCATACAACCGATTGATACCTACATACCACGTCACCTGAATGATTTACGTCAACAGTGGAGGACCACATGATTACCTTCGTACCAGTTCCACAACATATAAAGCTTCTCAAATTGAGCAACGTGCTCGCTTAAGGGGGTGACAAGTTTTTCGGTATGTTTCCGGTGTGTTTACGTTAACGAGATACACCTGCAACATTTTTCTCATTGAAACAAAGTTAGGGAAGTTTGTCAGTTTCTTCCTATATGTTGGATCTCCTTGATAATAAGAATATACGACGCTGATAGGTGATAAATTACATCGACTTTTCGCCCAACATACGAGGGATGAATGACACTTAGGCGGTTATTTGTTCTACTGATTTTTATTTGTATGAATTAGTTTTCGGCTTATTAGGCCATCTTCAGATAACTACTGGCTGTTGTTTACAAGGAGCGTGTGTTCGTACGAACCAAACATTCTGGACTAAGATACAACGCACTTGCATACGATCTTCAGTTGTGGTATTGTCTTTGGAATTGTCAAATGGGTCTTTTGACTTTTTGTTCTGTAAAACTGTTCTTTAACTTAGAAAATCACATTTTATGATTTGTCAGTACCATGTATGACAAGAATCAGAATTATTTAGAATACACATTATTCGACTGGTGCCCCAGCCAGCACATTCTCCACAAAATGAAAACGTCTGGTCAATGGTGGCCGAGCAACTGGCTCGTCACAATACGCCAGTCACTACTCTCGATGAACTGTGGTACCGTGTTGAAGCTGGATCGGTAGCTGTACCTGTACACGCCATCCAAGCTCTGTTTGACTCAATGTCCAGGCGTATCAAGGCCGTTATTAGGCCAGAGGTGGTTGTTGTGGGTACGGATTTCGCAGGATCTATGCACCCAAATTGCGTTAAAATGTAATCACGTGTCAATTCTAGTACAATATATTTGGCCAATGAATACCCGTTTATCATCTGCATTTCTTCTTGGTGTAGCAATTTTAATGGCCAGTAGTGTATATGGGCTGCACGATGTCCCACAACAAATTCTGAATTTTTTCAACCGAATTTGGCTGAGAAAAAAATGTGTTGCGTTTGTTATTTGAGCGCACCTTTAAATTTGTCGTTGTAGCACTCGGTCGCTAAAATTCGGTAGACAGCCTGGGGCAGGAAGCGTGGACTCTGAGGCAGCGCTGGACCCAGGGGCTGGGGACCGCTGCCGGCCGACGTGTCGCGCTAGTTACGGCCGGCGCGAGGAGGCGGCGCTGCCGTCACTCGCTGGCCGCGCCACGCGCATGATTTACGCGGCCAGCCGGCGATGCCGGGATAATTATTTACAGGCGGTGATTTAGGTGGCGGTGACCACAGTGCCATTGCCGCCAGCGCGTGCGCATGCGCGCGGGGCTGCCGGGGACAATAATAATAATTAGAGCCGCCAGCGACGCCACGCGGCCGTATAAATCTCTGCGGCCGGGCTTTACTTCGCTTTTTGGCCGGCCGTGGCACCTGTGCCGCTGCGGCTGCACCAGTCTGCCTGTCCGCTGCTCGAGACCTGAGGCTGCAAACAGGCCGCAGTTCTGTATCTCCCTCTCTTAAAATGACATTGCGGAATAAGGAATAAAGTTTAGCGCCTAACGTCTCATCGCTGACGAAGTCATTAGAGATGTAGTAGAAGTTAAATCGCCCGTGTCCTTTTCACGGAAATCACCCAGAATGCCCTTAACAGATAGAAGAAAAATAAGAAAATTTATATCAGGATGGGCGTACTGGGTATGAACCTCGCTCATCTCGAATACGAGTGCAATATCGTAACGATTCCTCCGATATTCTCGACAGGGATATTACGTTACTATCTCAATTAACGAAAAGCACTTTATAGACCCTCCCATTACATCTCCTCTACTACATTACACTCCACCGAGATCATGCAGGTCAGCCAGCAGCGATAGAGTCAAAGGGAGAGCGACTTTCTCACTGAGACTGACTGACAAATTTAGACGACACTTGAAGGAGACACTGAGTAGACAAAAGTCATGGGACACCTCATACCGTGTCGGACCCCCTTCGCCCGGCGCAGTGCAGCAACTAGGTGTGGTATGGACTGAACAAGTGGCAGGATGTCCCATGCAGAAATATTAACCCCTTTTGCCTCTATAGCTGTCCATATTTGCGAAAGTGTTGCCGGCGCAGGGTTTTATGCACGAACTACCCTATCGATTGTGTCCCATAAACGTTCGATGGGATTCATGTCGGGTGATGTGCGTGGCCAAATCATTCTGTCAAATTATCCAGAATGTCCTCCAAACCATTATGCCGTGCCGACATGACATTACTATTTGGGAACATAAAGACCATGATTGGCTGCAAATGCTCCAAGTGACCGAACACAACCATTTCCAGTCAATTATCGGCTCGATTGGACCAAAGCAACCAGTCCATTCCATGTAAACACAGTCCACACCACTATGGAGCCACCACCAGCTTGCACAGTGCCAAATAGGCAACTTGGGCTCATGGCTTCGTGGGGTCTGCACCACACTCGCACCCTACCATCAGCTTTTACCAACTGAAATCGAGATTCACGTGACCAGGCCATCTTTTCGTGTCGTCTAGGGTCCAACCGTTATGGACACGAGCCCAGGAGATGCGATGCAGGCTGTCATGCTGTTAGCAAAGGCACTCGCGTCAGTCGTCTGCTGCCATCGTCCACTAACGCCGAATTTTGCCGCACTGTCCTAACGGATACGATCGACGTACGTCCCACACTGATTTCTGCAATTATTTCACGCAGTGTTGCTTGTCTGTTAACACTGACGACTCCACGTAAACACCGCTGCTCTCAATCGTTAAGTGAAGGCTGTCGACTACTGCGTTATCTGTGGTGAGTGGTAATGCAATTCATTATGCTCGGTACACTCTTGACACTGTGGATCTCTGTATACTGACATTCCTAACGATTTCCAAAGTGGAATGTCCCATGCGTCTAACTCGAACTACCATGCCGTGTTCAAAGTCTGTTAATTCCCGTCGTGCGACCATAACCACATTGAACACCTGTTCACGTGAATCACCTGAGCACAAATGACAGCTCCGCCAACGCACTGCCTTCTTATACCTTGTATACGCAATACTACCGCTATCTGTGTATGTGCTTATCGCTATCCCAGTCAGAGCTTAATTTCGACCGGAACGAGCCGGAACGGCGTCCCAGCATCTCCCAGGGAATTTTTTTGTAACTCACTGGAACAAGCCGACACCGGAGATTTAAAATGGTACACTTGTATAAAATCGCTTGTAACTCTAATTGCCGCGCGGGATTAGCCGAGCGGTCTCAGGCGTTGCAGTCATGGGCTGTGCGGCTGGTTCCGGCGGAGGTTCGAGTCCTCCCTCGGGCATGGGTGTGTGTGTTTGTTCTTAGGATAATTTGGGTTAAGTAGTGTGTAAGCTTAGGGACTGATGACCTTAGCAGTTAAGTCTAATAAGATTTCACACACATTTAATATTGTAAAAAAAAAACTCTAATTTGCCTCTGTGCTGGCATCAGTGAATGTGACAATGGGTGACCGACGTGATGCACCTGTTGTTTATATTTTGTGGTTTATTGTTTTTATTTTAGGGAGTTACATTTCAAAAAGCTGAATTTCAGAAGAGTATGTTGTTAAAAATGATCTCTCATTCTAAGTTTCATCTCAAGCTTTCAAAAATTGGAACTTTTGACTTCTATGGCTGCTGCGACGGAGTGGGTAGCTGGGGGGGGGGGGGGGGAGGATTTTACAGTTGAAGGGGTGGGTTACGGCACACAAATTTTAGAAATTAAGGACTGGGTAAAGTCCTCAAATTGGGCGTAAAGCTTTCAGAATGCCCACATGGAAAGGACAGTTGTTGTTGGAAAGTCAGAGGTTCGAGTCCCAATTCGGCTGAAAGTTTTCAACGCGTCACCACGTCACCATGACATGCACCATCTCCCAAGGCGGAAATTGATTTGGAAGTCATCCGATCAATTTCTTTAGAAGCGCTGCCAAGTTTTTCACGGACCAGTGAATCATCAGAGCAGCAGTATACATGGGGGATGGGCCATTCCAACAACAGTACATTGGGAAGCAGTGTAGAGTCATAAGACGTTATGGAAAGGACTACCACTCTATACTTGACCCAATCACTACTGGAGGTCATCCTTTAAGTTTAGGTTATGACTGTACCTTCAGGAACAGTTTCTCTAATAGGCACAAGTGTAAGCGTCTTCTCGATACCAGAAGCTTTAATCACTTCGTGTGACTATTTTAATTTGTACAAGTGAAATGGTTACGTCCCCCCCCCCCCCCCAATACCGCTTTCTTGAGAAGGGCATGTGAATGGAAGAGGGGGAAAGGCAGCATATAAGAGGAAATTGTTAATTAAGATCAGAAATTCCGTACCTTAGACGTCAGTAGCGGAGGTAGCAGATTTTATGCCACCGTAGACCCCAAGTCTGGTTTCCCTCCATGATATTTCTGTTACTTGTCTCCAGATTCATGCAAATCCTGTGCTAAATCCCGATCCTCTTCACAGTAACTCATTTAGAGCGTGGGTATGTGAGAGTGTTGAAGATGATCTGTTGGTATAATGATGACATTTAACTTGACGTCCTGCATCTAGTTATCTGAGAGATGTAGGCTATGTGACGCCATCGTGTTTAGCAATCCTTCTCCTTTTCGATCTCTCTCTCGCTCTCCTTCTCTCTCTCTCTCTCTCTCTCTCTCTCTCTCTCTCTCTCTCTCTCACACACACACACACACACACACACACACACGCACGCACAACACACAAACACACACATGCACACACGAGCGCGCGCAAGTACGCACAATGACACTCTCGAATCCGTCTCCCCCCTCCCCTCCCCTCTCCGCCTCCCCCACGCACACACACAAACATAACTTCCTGCCATTCCCACTTTTAACTTTACACAGACGTTAACGATGTTAATAAAAATAATGAAATATATAAAATATTTTGATATAATGATTATAAATGGTTTAGTTATCAGAAATATATAAAGTACTAAAATGCAAGAAGACTAACTTGTTTACGTTAGTGAATAGTACATTCCCGTAGTGTGACGTTCAAGAAATTGCAGTTGAGAAAAATACAGACTTTGAAAGACGCAAGTCTGAAAATTTGAGAAGTACAGCAGCAGGCTAGTGATTTAAGAACTGTAATAGCAAGAAACTCTCATAATTTTCATAACTTCATATTTTTACACTATATAAAATAGTATGCTCTCACAATTATTAGTGTTTCAAATTTTGGAAATGTGTGGTAATGACTATGGGACCAAACTGCTTAGGTCATCGGTCCCTAGGCTTACGCACTACTTAATCGACTTAAACTAACTTAAGCTAAGGACAACACGCACACCAATGCCCGAGGAGGATTCAATCATCCGACGGGGTGAGCCGCTCGAACCGTGACAAGATGCCTTAGACCGCACGGCTACCCCGCGCGGCTATTAGTATTTCAGTAAGTACGAAAACGCCATTCTCGTCACTTTTAGTTTTCATGCTACTTTATTCTCAGAAAGTTAGATGTGAAATTTGCAAACTGATATACATGAAGATCTCCTTCGATTCGCATCTGAACAGGGGGAACACAACCTCAGGACTCAGTCCCCGTCATAATTGATTCCAGAGTTCGAAACAAAAACGCTTGACTGCCCTTACGCGATTGCTGTGGTGTCCTCGCGTACCTACTATATTTTGAGAAATAATTATCCTACAGTAGCCGGGAGCTCTTCGGGAAAAAGAATTTCGCGACCCTGTTATCTCAGTGAAACAAGGATGGAGTCAGCGACCATTCGACACCAGACGTTCCGATGCCATTGTCCTGAGTGGCGTTCAGCCCGTGCGGCCAGTGTGTGCTGCTAGAGGCCTGACAGCGCGTATCCGTGGTTTCACATCAGAACGCTTGAGGAACGTTGCAATGGTGAAACAACTTTTCGTGGAAAATGTCAGTTATGGCAAAATCTGATAGGAAACAATCAATCCAGATAAAATTCTCCTAAGAGTGTCTACAAAGATCAGTAAGTAGTGTCATAGAAAAAAAGAATACAAAAGATTGAAACCACATACTTAGTCTAAAAGAAACAAAATCCGTTCCCTTGTGGAGGACGAATAACGCTTTCGGAGAATGACACAACGTCGAATTCGTCCTATAAGAACGCAGTAGTACTGACGAAAGAAAACGAAATTACTGTGACGATAATGAGTAACATTATGAAAAAGATGGTTTGACTACATTGTTAGAAAAACCTAATCAAAGAATCTGAAGGTAGCTCAGCTCCGAGATAGCTCATTTGACATAACTTTTGAAAAAAAACAGTGTACAAAGTCATCCCTTGTGACACTGTACAGTGAGATCCACATAAACTTGTACTACTTCAACGAGTTAAAACATTAGAAGCAATAGTGGAACACATTTACAAATTCTGGAGATGGTATACACAACTGCGAGATTACATACATACACACATAGAAAGTCTTCACAGCAATGGAGTTGGAAGTGCCTTCCATCAGGATCGATGCACGACTGTACTCGTTTCATCATATTCATCGACGTTCTGTGAGGCCTATCCTCGCCAGTGTTGTTTATTTTGTATAGTGGCCACGGAGATCTGCAGTTGTCCATGGTCTATCCTTGAACACTCGGCATTTAAGATTGCCCTGCAAGAAAAAATCCTGTGGGGTGAGGTCAGGTGATTTGGACAGAGGGAGGGAGAAGAGGGGGGGGGGGGGGCACAAATCTTTTAAAATTATTCGGTCGCCATGAATCTGTTTACAAGCTGCGTGGAAGCTTTATAGACTCCGTCTTGTTGGAATAACCTTCTGTAAGTCTGACGTCATCCACTCGCTCCGCAAATATATTGAAGATGTCCATAGGAACCACGCAGTAGAGTTTCGAGGACGTATGCAGTTTACACCAGCCCACTATCTGCTGTTTTATGAGTTATTGTAACCTGACAGATGGAACCTGCCTAATCTGTAAACCAAGTTAAGAAGAAAATGTCTAGAAGTTGAATAAGAAACCTCTGAAAGCATGTACAGTAACGCATTCTCTTCTCAAGATTTGTTTCTTGCAATGCTTCATGTGCACTCTATATGGTCCCAATGCCGATTTCTTTGCAGCTCTCTGACATGTGCCATTTGAATTGCCTGTCTTTCAGCCCAATCAACGCGAAGATTTCCTTGTAATGTTCTCCAAGCGTCTTCGAACGTTATCACTAACTTCTGCACTCAGTGATAGTATATGTTTACCACCGTCACTGTTTAGTACACCAACAGTCTCCAGCTTCCTTACAGTCGATAAAATTGTCGCCTTTGTTGGAACAATGTACACACTGAATTCTCTCCAGACACCCCGTTGTGTGAACTCCATGTTTCTGCCAGCTAAGAACTGCGAACAGATCATTAATTTGCTCCTTATTGTCACGCAGCTCGAACTACACACTCACAGACTTCACAAACCGCGACCGACGAGGCTACGAATGGACTAAACACGAACCGAGCAAGCGCGGCCCTATATCGGACGAACAACCTCGCCGCGCGGAAACAACAATCAACGTGCCAACAGCGGGCAGTACTTCTGATTCTCCCAGAGCTACTGAGAACATTAAAACAACTTTCCCGTTTGTATGAGCTTTCGGAGGAAAATTATGACCTACTGTGGTAGTTGAGGTTTATCTTTATCGCCCTGTATGTTAGACGGCCTGATCGGGGAGAGTGGGCGCAATGCCATGTGACTCCGTCAAAGGAGTGATTGCTGCCTCGAGAGTTTGATAGGGATGCGTGGAGAGTTGAGCCGACGGGAGCGTGCCCGGCTGTCCCAACCAGACGGGTTTAAATGGAGGAGGAATCGTCGGTTTCAGAAACTAGGTATGCTGTTATGAAACTCTTTTAAGGGCTGTTGTTGTGATATACATAAACATCACAAGCACGCTAAGAATGTTGTATTTGCAAATCTTTGTAAATTTATACCAATTTCGCGAGAATTTTAACATCACCATAAAGACAAATAATAGCATATACAGGCGTAAGAGTAAGGTATTAACATGATCGTGTTTTTAAATAGTCTAAATGCATTTCGTGCCATTGTAAAATTATTGTTTCGAAAATTACCGAAATTTAAAAAAAGACGTAACACGCAAAAACCGACTGCTCCAATGAAATCAGCAGGCAAAAACAATGTCGATTAGCGTGCAACATTTATTCTTTAGACTGTACTCGCATTTTTATGCTATGCCTGTTGTAATTTATAATTAAGTATTTTAAATAGTGGTTTTAACAGTAAAAATAATGATCGATATAGCGTTTTGAATGACGCGTCAGGGCGCATTCAACGATGATGCTAACATGTCCCTACGATTAATGTATGATCGTAGATTAATAGCATTAAGTAATAACTTATGTACAAAGGGCGTTCAAAAAGTTTTGCACAGTCGTCTCTGATTTTTGTTTTTTTGCAGGAGGAGAATGAAATTTTTTGTGAACATACTTGGAACATTTAGCTATAAGTTGGTATAGAAAAGTATTTTCTTTTATTTACAGGTGAGCCATAATGAACAGTGAAGTAGATGTCAGGTTGCGACAACGGTCGGTGATGGGGCACCTCTTCAAGACCGGCGATGACACCTGCCACATCGATTCACAGGAAGTTGCTCCCTGTTTATGGGGAGGACACAGTGGATCGCAGTAGTATCCAGCGTTGGTTGCAGAGGTTTAAAGAAGGTGATTTCTCTTTACTGGACAATGCACGATGCGGTTGACCATCGACGGCAATGAATGATGTGAATTAAGAGACCATTGATCAAATCATCCAAAATGACAGATGTGTGACGACACGACAGTTTGCTGAAATGACTCTTTTGTCATTGGGTAGTGTGGTATCACTGGTACAGTCACTAGGGTACAGAAAAAACTGTGCACTTTGGGTGCCTAGATTACTGACAAGAGAAATAAAAACGATGAGGAAGAATGTGTGCAAGGGTCTCATGAAGACCGTTACTGGTGAGTGGAAACAGTGTTTTGACGGCGTCATTACCCAGAATGAAACATGGTTGTTTTTGTCCGAACCTGAGAGCAAAACCCAATCCATGGAGTGGCGTCATCCGGGTTCCCCTCGGAAGAATAAACCAAGACTTTCACGAACAGCAGGCCGAAAGGTGATGGCCTTCTTCTTCTGGCATCAGGGTGGCGTCATTTTCATTGACTTTTTGGAACCTGGCTCCACAATTAACCGGGACCGTTACTGTTTGCCACTGGACACGCTGCGACGTGCCATCAAGACCCACAGACTACAGCTTCAGGGTCAGCTCATCAGACTACACCATGACAATGCCAAACCCCATACATCCCTTATGACGCAGGAGAAAATCAAGGAAATGGGTTGGAAAATTGTTCCTCATCCTCCCTACGTTCCGGACTTGGCTCCGTCTGATTTTTACCTCTTTGGTCGTCTGAAGGCCCACCTGCGCGGTAAAATATTTGATAGTGAGAAAGACCTTATGTCCTCTGTCAAGCGATGGCGAAAAAGTCGATCCCCAAAATTTTAACAAAGTGCATTTACATCATGAAAAGAAAGTTGGCCCGATTTGTCACAGCCGATGGAGGCTACATTGAGTAGGCTCAATATATGGCTAAATGTTCCAAATACGTTCACAAAAAATTTCATTCTCCTCCTGCAAAAAGGAAAAAAAATGAGATGACTGCGCAAAACTTTTTGAACGCCCTTTGTACTGATATACTGAGAGAAGCGTGCATTAGCACGTGAAGTAGTAGGAGAACAGTTCAAACCCCTAATGAGAAAGCAGTGCGGAGAGAACAGTTGCAGGGGCGTTGAACTTGCTTTACACTGTAAGAGGTATGAGCGGTGATAAAAGCCATCGATTTCAAACCTAGAATATTCTGCTGCACTGGTGAATATTTATCAGTGCTTTGAGTATGAACAATTTGCGAATTTTTTACGACATATGAGGTGGACTTGTATTCATTTGAGGCGTTCCCGAATTGTTGAGCGTAGACTGATTCACTCCACTAAATTTACAGCTGTTTGGAATTGATTCAATGTGATCAAGTACACGAGGTGGCGCAAAAATCTCTATACACTTGAAGAATGTGGGTATCTAGATTGGTAGCCTACTACGTACGTCGATATGAATCGTGTGTAGGGCCCTTAAGATGTTAGTGATGTATCCATCGAACGCAGCTGCAAGCATCGGTTGAAGGCAGCAGACGCCACATCTATGCCAGCTAGGCGCCATAACGGTGCTAAGCAATAGCAGCGTCAAAGATGTCTTTTGACATAGCAGGCAGGCGGGCGAGTACTCGTGTACGTGGCTGGCGTCGATTCCTAAGCTACCTCCGTTGTGTAGGGCTGCAGAGCGTTGCTGAACACCAAAAGTATGTACCGTCTTAATGTGACAGGAAAATAATTTTCGTTAATGTTGGAAATCTATCGCTGCATACGATCTTTGAGCAATACAGTGGATTGTGATAATAAAACACAAGCAGTCAAGAGTTCGTAAAAATAAACTATAGACAGTAGTATGTGAAACTGCGAACACTTGAATAGTTGTCTGGTAACCCCGGGGTCGGTTTCCACAATCGTACAACATTGAGCTCTGAATCCAAGTGTGTCAGAGTGCTCCAGGTAGACTTCAAAGGTGTAATAACGAGAAAGGGAGACAATTTGGAGGTAAAAAGAAGTGATGTGTACTGTACTTTGCTGGTAAGCCCGTATCAAGTTGTGAACGTATGTTACATAAGTTAAACAAATGCGTAGTGACTTTAGCGTCCCCTTCATAAGCTTTCGTCAGTAGAAGTAATTTACAGCAGATCACTTGTGCCAAAGAACTTCGTTTAAGCTACTGCAAATCTTAACTATTGATACGTCAAATTCAGGGACAAAATTTTACACGGGTACGTGGTCGACCGTAAGACAGAAAAAGGCCAAAGTTTTCGTTGCAAACCAGCGTAACCTCGTCACCCATTCACAACAAAGGTGTTGTTGTTGTGGTCTTCAGTCCTGAGACTGGTTTGATGCAGCTCTCCGTGCTACTCTATCCTGTGCAAGCTTCTTCATCTCCCAGTACCTATTGCAGCCTACATCCTTCTGAATCTGCTTAGTGTATTCATCTCTTGGTCTTCCTCTACGATTTTTACCCTCCACGCTACCCTCCAGTACTAAATTGGTGATCCCTCGATGTCTCAGAACATGTCCTACCAACCGATCCCTTCTTCTGTTCAAGTTGTGCCACAAATTCCTCTTCTCCCCAATTCTATTTAATACCACCTCATTAGTTATGTGATCTATCCATCTAATCTCCAGCATTCTTCTGTAGCACCACATTTCGGAAGCTTCTATTCTCTTCTTGTCTAAACTATTCATCGTCTATGTTTCACTTCCATACATGGCTACACTCCATACAAATAGTTTCAGAAACGACTTCCTGACACTTAAATCTATACTCGATGTTAACAAATTTCTCTTCTTCAGAAACGCTTTCCTTGCCATTGCCAGTCTACATTTTATATCCTCTCTGCTTCGACCATCATCAGTTATTTTGCTCCCCAAATAGCAAAACTCCTTTACTACTTTAAGTGTCTCATTTCCTAATCTAATTCCCTCAGCATCACCAGACTTAATTCGAATACATTCCATTATCCTCGTTTTGCTTTTGTTGATGTTCATCTTATACCTTCCTCTCAAGACACTGTCCATTCGGTTCAACTGCTCTTCCAAGTCCTTTGCTTGTCTCTGACAGAATTACAATGTCATCGGCGAACCTCAAAGTTTTTATTTCTTCTCCATGGATTTTAATACCTACTCCAATCTTTCCTTTTGTTTCCTTTACTGCTTGCTCAATATACAGATTGAATAGCATCGGGGAAAGACTACAACCTTGTCTCACTCCCTTCCCAACCACTGCTTCCCTTTCATGTCCCTCGACTCTTATAACTGCCATCTGGTTTCTGTACAAATTGTAAATAGCCCTTCGCTCCCTGTATTTCACCCCTGCCACCTTTAGAATTTGAAAGAGAGTATTCCAGTCAACATTGTCAAAAGCTTTCTCTAAGTCTACAAATGCTAGAAACGTAGGTTTGCCTTTCCTTAATCTATTTTCTAAGCTAAGTCGTAGGGTCAGTATTGCCTCACGTGTTCCAACATTTCTACGGAATCCAAACTGATCTTCCCCGAGGTTGGCTTCTACCAGTTTTTCCATTCGTCTGTAAAGAATTCGCGTTAGTATTTTGCAGCTGTGACTTATTAAACTGATAGTCCGGTAATTTTCACATCTGTCAACACCTGATTTCTTTGGGATTGGAATTATTATATTCGTCTTGAAGTCTGAGGTAATTCCGCCTGTCTCATACGTCTTGCTCACCAGATGGTAGAGCTTTGTCAGGAGTGGCTCTCCCAAGGCTATCAGTAGTTCTAATGGAAAGTTGTCTACTCCCGGGGCCTTGTTTCGACTCAGGTCTTTCAGTGCTCTGTCAAACTCTTCACGCAGTATCATATCTCCCATTTCATCTTCATCTACATCCTCTTCCATTGTGGCCGTGCGGTTAAAGGCGCTGCAGTCTGGAACCGCAAGACCGCTACGGTCGCAGGTTCGAATCCTGCCTCGGGCATGGATGTTTGTGATGTCCTTAGGTTAGTTAGGTTTAACTAGTTCTAAGTTCTAGGGGACTAATGACCTCAGCAGTTGAGTCCCATAGTGCTCAGAGCCATTTGAACCTCTTCCATTTCCATAATGTTGTCCTCAAGAACATCGCCCCTGTACAGACTCTCTATATACTCCTTCCACCTTTCTGATTTCCCTTCTTTGCTTAGAACTGGGTTTCCATCTGAGCTCTTGATATTCATGCAAGTGGTTCTCTTTTCTCCAAAGGTCTCTTTAATTTTCTTGTAGGCAGTATCTATCTTACCCCTCGTGAGATAAGCCTCTACATCCTTACATTTGTCCTCTAGCCATCCCTGCTTAGCCATTTTGCACTTCCTGTCGATCTCATTTTTGAGACGTTTGTATTCCTTTTTGGCTGCTTCATTTACTACATTTTTGTATTTTCTCCTTTCATCAATTAAATTCAATATTTCTTCTGTCACCCAAGGATTTCTACTAGCCCGCGTCTTTTTACCTATTTGATCCTGTGCTGCCTTCACTACTTCATCGCTCAAAGCTAACCATTCTTCTTCTACTGTATTTCTTTCCCCATTCCTGTCAATTGTTCCCTTATGCTCTCTCTGAAACTCTGTACAACCTCTGGTTCTTTCAGTTTATCCAGGTCCCATCTCCTTAAATTCCCACCTTTTGCAGTTTCTTCAGTTTTAATCTACCACAACAAAGTATAATGATAAAAAGGAACTATATTTTTTTCTGGTATTGAGCTGGTAAATGGAAAAGAATTTTATGCTATTTTCAAGACGTGTTTCCAAAGTTTTACTGTATTTACAAGACTTAGCGTTACACCTCACCTTCTATTTTGACACAGTATGTATCGTCGATGGCCAATGATCGCCCTATAACATGACAAAATGGAGTGTATAGCGGTGCGCAAAACGCCGAGTAGTGATTTAGGGCTACGTTCTACGGATATTTGACAGTACTCGGCAGTTACTGTACTCGGCGTAAAGCAATACACGGCAAATGGTGAAGTCTGAGCCACAAGCTGAAGGTAACTGGCCGAGGCGCCCGTGTGGGAGCAGTGCGCTCTTTGGCGCCTTTTTCCCCCGCAGTACATTGTCGTGTTTATAGCCGGCGCACAATAAACACTTCCCTCGAGCGCCGGAACAAGTTTATGCGACTGTCAATAATTTTACAATTCATTTTTTTGAGAGCGCGGCGGCGGCGTGTCGCTTGCGGTCGCAGTACAGGCGCGACGTGGGCCGGCACAGCACAGCACAGCACACGGCGAGCTGAGGCGACGGCTGAGGCCGGCTGCCCAACACTTGGCCTCACTTACGGCGACCCCCCCCCCCCCTTTCCAGAACTGGCCACTATGATTCGCGCAAGGCGGGGTTCGCTAAAGTGAGATTCAATTCAAGGACTTTACACTGTTCATGGGCCTTCTGTAGTATGTATGTATGTGGGGTGAGTCGCGTATGACGTAATACGTCTTTTATTTTGTGAACGATGGTGGTGGTGGTTAGTGTTTAACGTCCCGTCGACAACGAGGTCATTAGAGACGGAGCGCAAGCTCGGGTTAGGGAAGGATTGGGAAGGAAATCGGCCGTGCCCTTTCAAAGGAACCATCCCGGCATTTGCCTGAAACGATTTAGGGAAATCACGGAAAACCTAAATCAGGATGGCTGGAGACGGGATTGAACCGTCGTCCTCCCGAATGCGAGTCCAGTGTGCTAACCACTGCGCCACCTCGCTCGGTGTTTTGTGAACGATTCGGGACATCAGAAAATGATAGTAGGCAGAGGGAAACGTATTTTTATACTCTTTAATTCTTTCCATCATCCTACATACTGAAGCAAATATAATTTTTTAAATTGAAAGATACACTTCTTTAACGGCATTCTAAAGCTCTTGAATAAACGAGTAGTGATCCCATAATGCTTGTTAATGTTAAGAGTTGAAATTTTTCGTGTAATTGTTCGGGACATGTTATAAAATTGTAAGGCAAAGAGGCAGGAATCGTCTTTCGTGGGCAAGTTCTGTACCGACCGAGCTATCAAAGCACGTCTGACGACGAGCCCTCGCAGATACACCTAGCCATTTGTACCTCATATCCCTCTTCTAAACTTCACAGAAGTTCTGTTGGATATCTTGTAGGAGTAGCATTCCTGGAAGAAAGAAATCTGTGGAGACATGTCATAGACCACCAGAAAAACGATAATTTTTTATTTGAACCTTCCTTTAATTATCAACAAACATCGAATTGAAAGAAAACCTTTCATTTCTTCAAGCAAAAATATTTCTGTTAAATATTATTATTTATTTACTTATGTATTTTGTTATTCTCCACCACATTAATACGTTATAAAGAGGTCACAATTTCATTACGAAGAATTTATTTGTTATGATAATATTAAATTCAAATTCTCGGGATGTTGTAGCTCAATATTTTTATCAAGTCAACCAGTAAATCCACGGCAGCAAAAAACGTATTTCTATTATACTCCGCTAAAAAGGTTATACAGGGGTTGGACAAAAATATCTAAACACCAAGACAAATGTATTCTCGAACATAAATACAGGTGCTAGCCCAGCCTGCAAGTTGCACTGTTGTATTTTAGCAAGAGCGGCACCTGTGCAATATCCTCAATGTGTTGTAAGTGCCATTCGCGGTCAGAACAGTGCGTTGTGTCGGAACTAAGTGAACTGATGCTCGTATGGTTGGTGCTTCAGTAACCAAGTGAGCCGAGTTGTTTGGTATTTCAAGAGGCATCGTATCGAAGATTTATACTGCATATTGGGAAAACAGAAAAACTTCATCCGCTAAGTGTATGTTGAGCGACCGTAAAAGATGGCCATTGAAGAGGACTGAGCCTAGAAAACAGAGCGCGATAGCTGCAAACCTCATTGCAAAACTGAATGTGGCACTCGTGAACCCCGCTAGCACCAAAACAACAAGAGGGCAGCTCGGGAAGCTGGGAATTGCAGGGGGAGCTGTCAGTTCCAAGATACTTATCAGCGAGAAACGCGTAACAGAAAAACGTGGTGCCGAAGCCTTAAAATGTGTAGTATGAAGCAATGGAAGAAAGTAATTAGGTCGGATGAGTCTTGCTTCACACTGTTTCCAACTGATGGCCGAGTTTATGTCCGAAGAGCCGCTCGGGATTAGCCGAGCGGTCTTAGGCGCTGCAGCCATGGACTGTGCGGCTGGTCCCGGCGGAGGTTCGAGTCCTCCCTCTGGCATGGGTGCGTATGTTTGTCCTTAGGATAATTTAGGTTAAGTAGTGTGTAATCTTAGGGACTGATGACCTTAGCAGTTAAGTCCCATATGATTTCACACACATTTGAACATTTTTTTATGTCCGAAGAGTGAAACATGGCGGGGGCTTTGGTGATGATTTTGGCAACCATTACGTAGTACTCCATGGGGACCCATAGTTACTCTGCAAGGTCGCATTACTACCTAGCATGTGACCATTTTGGCTGGTCAAGTCTATGTTATGGCACAGTGTTTGTTCCCCAACGGTGATACTGTGTTGCAAGTCGACAAGGCCCCTGTTCACACAGTTCGAATCGTCCAGGACTGATTTTGTGAGCCCGAGGAAGAACTGTAGCATCTCCTCTGGCCATCACAGCAACAGATGTCAATATTATTAAGCCTTTATGATCTACTTTGGAGAGAAGACTGTGTGATCGCTATTAGCCTCCATGATCGTTAACTTAACTTGCTACTGTTTTGCAGGAAGAATAGTATAAGATTTCCTTGAAAACCGTACAGGACATGTATTCATTCACTCCGAAATGACTAGAAGTTGTGTTGAATGCAAACGGGTTTCCTACATCGTATTATGCATGGTAATGTGTTGTGTTATTGGTGTTTCCACATTTTTGCCCAACCCCTGTAGCTACACGTAGACTTGCTTGACGTGGTGACAGTAGAACAGAAGAGTGGCAACGTAAAACAAGTAACTAATAACATTCATTAATAATCATAAGTGATATCTTTATTTACACTACTTGCTATTACATTTTCACGCAATTTGGGTGCATAGATCCTGAGAAATCAGTACCCAGAACAACCACCTCTGGCCGTAATAACAGTCTTGATACGCCTGGGCATTGAGTCAAACAGAGCTTGGATGGCGTGTACAGGTACAGCTGCCCATGCAACTTCAACACGATACCACAGTTCATCAAGAGTAGTGACTGGCGCATTGTGACGAGCCAGTTGCTCGGCCACCATTGACCGGACGTTTTCAATTGGTGAGAGATCTGGAGAATGTGCTGACCAGGGCAGCAGCCGAATATTTTCTGTATCCAGAAAGGCCCATACAGGACCAGCAAAATGCGGTCGTGCATTATCCTGCTGAAATGTAGGGTTTCGCAGGGATCGAATGAAGGCTAGAGTCACGGGTCGTAACACATCTGAAATGTAACGTCCACTTTCAAAGTGCCGTCAATGCAAACAAGAGGTGACCGAGACGTGTAACCAATGGCACCCCATACCATCACGCCGGGTAATACGCCAGTATGGCGATGACGAATACCCGCTTCCAATGTGCAATCACCACGATGTCGCCAAACACGGATGCGACCATCATGATGCTGTAAACAGAACCTGGATTCATCCGAAAAAATGACATTTTGCTATTCGTGCACCAAGGTTCGTCGTTGAGTACACAATCGCAGACGCTCTTGTCTGTGATTCAGCACCAAGGGAACCGCAGCCATGGTCTCCAAGCTGATAGTCCATGCTGCTGCAAACGTCGTCGAACTGTTCGTTCAGATAGTTGTTGTCTTGCAAACGTCCCCATCTGTTGACTCAGGGATCGAGACGTGGCTGCACGATCCGTTACGGCCATGCGGATAAGATGCCTGTCATCTCGACTGCTAGTGATACGAGGCCGTTGGGGTCCAGCACGGCGTTCCGTATTACCCTCCTGAACCCACCGATTCCATATTCTGCTAACAGTCATTGGATCTCGACCAACGCGAGCAGCAATGTCGCGATACGATAAACCACAATCGCGATAGGCTACAATCCGACCTTTATCAAAGTCGGAAACGTGATGGTACGCATTTCTCCTCCTTACACGAGGCGTCACAACAACGTTTCACCAGGCAACGCCGGTCAACTGCTGTTAGTGTATCAGAAATCGGTTGGAAACTTTCCTCATGTCAGCACGTTGTAGGTGTCGCCACCGGCGCCAACCTTGTGTGAATGCTCTGAAAAGCTAATCATTTGCATATCTCAGCATCTTCTTCCTGTCGGTTAAATTTCGCGTCTATAACACGTCATCTTCGTGGTGTAACAATTTTAATGGCCAGTATTGTATTTTGTTGACGTCGACCCACATAGGGAGAAATGATCATCACAATAAAATAAGGGATATCAGAGCTCGCACGGAAAGATATAGGTGTTCGTTTTTTCCGCGCGCTGTTCGAGATTAGAATAATTGAGATACTTGAATGTGTCTTGCAGGGTGGCCATGTAGATTTAGATGTAGAAGTATTCGAAACATTGCCCGTGGCATGGACTTCTGTAGAGCACATAGATTAGAGCGATTGTCTCGTCCGTGTGCGTTCCGTGAAACTAGAGATGTTAAAAGTGATCTGACCTATAAACTTATTTTACGCCCAAAACGGTACATTTCCGGATATGGGATCCTTGTCAAAACTTTATCTACCTACCAACCTCTAGAAGCCTTTATAGTCAGTTGATGTAGTGGGAGTATATACGCTGTATTCGATTATGCTTGTATCGATTTAAATACCTTCCCCAACTCCATCTCTCTCTTTTTTTTTAATAACGTATACGCGAAACTAACGACATACTACGCTTTCTACAAATTTGAAAACTTCCGATGTTGGTTGGCTGCGCGCATTCTCATTTTCTCCTCAATGAAGCAAGTAATTATTTCTTGCGACACTTGCATTATCTTACTGAAGAAACGCTGTCACCAATCTTGGCGTGGACCCTAGCTCAGGACAAAAGAAGCGTATGCGGCCTTCGCGAGCAGGGAGGCCGCAGGTCGGCGGGTGTAGCCTTTGGTGGGACGCGACTGTCTGCAGTAAAGATGGCTGACTTACCGGCCCTCCCGCAGCGCGCGCCGGACGTGGAGAGCGCGTTCGGCGTTCAGCTCTCGCGTAAAACTTCAAAGTAGCTGACCGGCCAATGGAGAGCAGGCGGCGGTACGCCACCGCCGCCGCTTATGTCGCGCCTCGGAGGATGCCCAGTCTGGTTGCTTAACTTATTCTTAAAGATATTGCTCGTGCTGCCGCCTACAAGTGGAATTTGGTTAGGAAGACGTTTACGCCAAGTCCGAGGGCCACCATTTACCTTTGGCATTGGAGATAACGAAGCTTACTACGTAGCCGCTGGATTTACGGAATGCTTCTACAGTCGTGTCGTAACTTCGGACTTTATTTTAAAACGTTCAGTGAGGAACGCCAGCCATTGATCCCCTATTACGATAGTAAATTGTAAATTTTTCGGGCTGAAAATGAATGGTTCATTTTTCCGAAAAACGCTCTTTTTTTTTAGAAAAAAATCCATTTCTTAAACATAGTCCCCTTTTACATCGATCCACCTTGATTGACGTTTCTCCACTGAGTATCTTCGTCCCCTAACATCGCTCTAAGCTTGTTGATACCAGTGCCTACCAATTTCAATTGTATATTACAGCACTGAGGATTGTCACTAAGTGACCGAAAATCGATTTTGCGGAGAATAAAACAAAAAAATACGACCAATACTGTTTCGCCTTCCAATTATATCCATTAGCTGGTCGTGGTGCACAGAACACTCCATGGAGTCGCCAATCAATAGAATTTAATTAGTTGAAGCTTTCGGTAAATTTGTTAGCTCAATAGCGTTTGGGCAGCATTAAAAAAATATCGCAAATTGCTATAGTTATTCTTCTTCAAATTAGCATATCCCGACAGGTGATTTGCATGCCTTTAATCTCCAAACGCATAATACAACATTGTCCATTGTTTCGACATTTTTATCAGTTTAGCCATCATGGGAATCAGTATTGTCGAATCCAGCCACTCATTTCATAGTGGGTAAAAATGAAGGAGCAGATTCTTTAGAAAGCTCGGGACGTAAAGTTGGCGTGGAACTTGAGAAACTGCATCATGAGTGAGCGATTTGTCTGTAAGGTATGCACGCCACACTTTTAACTTTCTGTCCAACTCATCCTCCCACCCATATCTGTCTCTCGTCTTCCTTCCTACTCCCTTTGTCTTTTCTCCAGCTCCCACTCTCTTTGTCCATTTCCTCCCCCTCTTTGTAATCATATCCTTGTCCTTCTCTCTCCTTCCATCTACCCATTCCTCTCTTCCTTTCCCATCTGCCCACCATCTTTCTACACCTTTCACCTACCTCATGCATCTCACCCCTCCCCTCCCCATTCCCTGCTGGCCGGAGTGGCCAAGCGGTTCTAGGCGCTACAGTCTGGAACCGCGCGACCGCTACGGTCGTAGGTTCGAATCCTCCCTCGGGCATGGATGTGTGTGATGTCCTTAGGTTAGTTAGGTTTAAGTAGTTCTAAGTTCTAGGGGACTGATGGCCTCAGAAGTTAAGTCCCATAGTGCTCAGAGACATTTGAACCATTTGAACCCATTCTCTATTTCCTCCTCTCCCTCGCTCTATCCATCCCCTCTTCTATCCATAAAAACCTGTCCCCAACCATGATCACAGCATGTTTAGCCCCTGCAGTGCAGCTCAATAAAGCAGGCCACAACACATCTGTTATGCAGGGCAGACTACACATCAGGGACTTAAAAATAATTTATTTGCCCCCAGCATACAGGCCACCATGCAAAGCAGTGCGATAACGCAGGCTGATACTATTCCAACATGGTGCACCTGTCATGCAGGGCAGCCCACATGTCATGGCCTACAAAACTCTCACACGCCCCTGACATGCAGGCTGGCTTACAAAAAAAAAAAAAAAAAAAAAAAAAATGGGTTGGTAGGCCGATATTGCTCCCACAATACATGACTGTTGTACAGCCTATACGACAGGGACTGAACAACACGTTTTTGCCCATATTTTCACTCCTGTTGGAGCTATAAGGTTATAAATTCCATAGTGCTGATACTCATGAGGCCTGTTGTTTCTGTACCAAATTTGGTTGAAGTCAATCCAGGGTTTTGGGATGCAATCCTGGACATACACACATACATTCTGCTTGATATACATAAAACAGATTTGCTACATCTTAGTGTTCCATACACAAACAGGAGGCTCACTCTCATACTGGAATACAAATTTTTTGAAAAAGAATAAGCCCCTTCTCAATGCACAGGTAGTTTGTGGCATAGTCAATAAACTTGCCAGACAAAATATTAATCACCCCTTATAAAAGTACATTGGACGTTTTGGAGGGCTGCAGATGATGGAGTGGTACCAGACAATCATGAGACCCTTCACCTCTCATGTAAGTCATGGCAGTCAAGTGGTTCATATGTGCCAGTCGATGACTGTATGAAATAAGCACAGTAGGATGAATCGATGTGGGGATACCACATAATGACAGGAAGGAGCTAAAGTGTTTGTATGTGCCCATGACCTCACCATGAATAAAGTTTCCTGATCAGTTGCTGTAAAAATATCCTAACCGACAAGGACTGGAGATGAGCGTCATGTCTTTCTACTTAACAATCAGTTTCAAATCGGACAGGAATTGCTGCTGTCAGTGAATGCAGGTGTAACTCAACGAGCTTCCGGTTGAACATTGTGATGGAAACAGTATGTGATGGACATTTGGAGTTGAGTACCTCACAAAAGGCCATTGCTCATGAACCAGGATGTTTATTTCAACATTCTGGGCGACCAAGTGTAGCTCTTTCTCCTACATCTTTGTGATGTATATACTGTAAACATTACCACTTTTCAAAATGACAACATCCCTTTTCATATGGTGCACACATAAATTCCTGATTTTACTAACACTCAGGTAATATCGCTCGTCGACTGGCCCTCTAACCCACCCAATCTTAATAGTATATATAGAATATGGGACTGTTTGCAACAGAGATCTGTATTCCCACAATTTGTACAATTTGGCAGCTATACTGTAATTTATCATTAATCAGTGACTTCAGCTGGATGTGGGATACCTTAAGAAACTCGTGGCCCCTCTTCTGCAACGAATTTATGCCACTGTCAGGCCTAAAGCCAGTGTTATGCGCTGATATTTCTTTTTATTGTCAATAACAAAACATAATATTCCAGGATGCTTCGATAAGACGTTGTATCTTAAGAAAACCCAATGCCTTTATTGAGGAATCTCTGCTTCATAGTAAAGGCGCTCTGGGCATAAAAAATATATGTATGATCAATAAAATACACTCCTGGAAATTGAAATAAGAACACCGTGAATTCATTGTCCCAGGAAGGGGAAACTTTATTGACACATTCCTGGGGTCAGATACATCACATGATCACACTGACAGAACCACAGGCACATAGACACAGGCAACAGAGCATGCACAATGTCGGCACTAGTACAGTGTATATCTACCTTTCGCAGCAATGCAGGCTGCTATTCTCCCATGGAGACGATCGTAGAGATGCTGGATGTAGTCCTGTGGAACGGCTTGCCATGCCATTTCCACCTGGCGCCTCAGTTGGTCCAGCGTTCGTGCTGGACGTGCAGACCGCGTGAGACGACGCTTCATCCAGTCCCAAACATGTTCAATGGGGGACAGATCCGGAGATCTTGCTGGCCAGGGTAGTTGACTTACACGTTCTAGAGCACGTTGGGTGGCACGGGATACATGCGGACGTGCATTGTCCTGTTGGAACAGCAAGTTCCCATGCCGGTCTAGGAATGGTAGAACGATGGGTTCGATGACGGTTTGGATGTACCGTGCACTATTCGGTGTCCCCTCGACGATCACCAGTGGCGTATGGCCAGTGTAGGAGATCGCTCCCCACACCATGATGCCGGGTGTTGGCCCTGTGTGCCTCGGTCGTATGCAGTCCTGATTGTGGCGCTCACCTGCACGGCGCCAAACACGCATACGACCATCATTGGCACCAAGGCAGAAGCGACTCTCATCGCCGAAGACGACACGTCTCCATTCGTCCCTCCATTCACGCCTGTCGCGACACCACTGGAGGCGGGCTGCACGATGTTGGGGCGTGAGCGGAAGACGGCCTAACGGTGTGCGGGACCGTAGCCCAGCTTCATGGAGACGGTTGCGAATGGTCCTCGCCGATACCCCAGGAGCAACAGTGTCCCCAATTTGCTGGGAAGTGGCGGTGCGGTCCCCTACGGCACTGCATAGGATCCTACGGTCTTGGCGTGCATCCGTGCGTCGCTGCGGTCCGGTCCCAGGTCGACGGGCACGTGCACCTTCCGCCGACCACTGGCGACAACGTCGATGTACTGTGGAGACCTCACGCCCCACGTGTTGAGCAATTCGGCGGTACGTCCACCCGGCCTCCCGCATGCCCACTATACGCCCTCGCTCAAAGTCCGTCAACTGCACATACGGTTCACGTCCACGCTGTCGCGGCATGCTACCAGTGTTAAAGACTGCGATGGAGCTCCGTATGCCACGGCAAACTGGCTGACACTGACGGCGGCGGTGCACAAATGCTGCGCAGCTAGCGCCATTCGACGGCCAACACCGCGGTTCCTGGTGTGTCCGCTGTGCCGTGCGTGTGATCATTGCTTGTACAGCCGTCTCGCAGTGTCCGGAGCAAGTATGGTGGGTCTGACACACCGGTGTCAATGTGTTCTTTTTTCCATTTCCAGGAGTGTATAAATGATACTGGTGGGTTCAGCTACATAAACCAAGCCTATGATACAGTATTAACTGCACGTGTCTAGACATTTCGGAACTGCGGTTGCTACTTTAATTTTCTTACTTTTGTTTAAGTTGGTTCACTAGTTGAGACATCCAGATTTGAACCTAATAATACATACATCAAAAAAGTTTTGCATCGCCCCAGTTCCAAGAACCCCTGAAGATAGACTTTGACTGTGGATATTGTATCACAGACACAGTCCCTTTGACTGTTCAGATGTAGACAACCATGTATAAACAGCGCCTATTAGACGGAGGGGGTCCGACAGCCGATCAGTTCCAGTCATTCCACCAGGAAGGAGGTACACGGCTCGTATTGTCTGCAGTTAACCATGCCTAGATGGTCAGTACTGCTCTTCGATAGCGTCCGCATTGTTACATTGTGCCAGGAAGGGTTCTCAACAAGGGAAGTGAACCAAAGCGATGTTGTTCGGACACGGACAATATACAGAGAGACAGAAATTGTCGATGACATGCCTCGCCCAGACCGCCCAAAGGCTACTACTGTAGTGGATGACAGCTATCTACGGATTACGGCTCTGAGGAACTCTGACAGCGACGCCACCACCTTGAATAATGCTTTTCGTGCAGCCACAGGACGTCGTGTTAGGACTCAGACTTTGCGCAATGGGCTGTGTGATGCACAACTTCACTCCCGACAACCATGGCGAGGTCCATCTTTGCAACCACGACACCACGCTGCGCAGTACAGATGGGTCCAACAACATGCCGAATGGACCGCTCAGGATTGGCATCACGTTCTCTACACCGCTGAGTGTCGCATATGCCTTCAACCAAACAATCGTCGGAGACAACCCAGTCAGGCTGAACGCATTAGACACACTGTCCAGCGAGTGCAGCAAGGTGGAAGTTCCCTGCTATTTTGGGGCGGCATTATGTGGGGCTGACGGACGCCGGTGGTGGTCACGGAAGGCGACGTAACGGCTAAACGATACGTGAATGCCATTCTGCGACCGATAGTGCAGCCACATCGGCAACATATTGGGGAGGCATTCGTCTCCATGGACGACAATTCAGGTCCCCATCGAGCACATCTTGTGAGTGACTTCCTACAAGATAATGACATCGCTCGATCAGAGTGGCCAGCATGTTCTACAGACATGAACTCTATCGAACATGCCTGGGATAGATTGAAAAGGGCTGTTTGTGGACGAAGTGACGCACCAACCAATCTGAGGGGTCTACGCCGAATCGCCGTTGAGGAGTGGGAAAATCTGGACCAACAGTGCCTTGATGAAATTGTGGATAGTATGCCACGGCGAATACAGGAATGCATCAGTGCAAGAGGATGGGCTACTGGGTATTAGAGATAGCGGTGTGTACAGCAATCTGGACCACCACCTCTGAAGGTCTCGTTGTATGGTGGTACAACATGCAATGTGTGGTTTTCATGAGCAACAAAAAGTTCGGAAATGATGTTTATGTTGCTCTCTATCCCAGTTTTCTGTACAGGTTCCGGAGCTCTTGGAACCGAGGTGATGCTAAACTTTTTTGATTCGTGTTATACAAAACGGAAAGGAAAATTTATCTCACTTAAATATTGCAACTTAAAAATTAGAGTATAACATCTACATATATACTTGAAAATCTATGTTATTATTAAGCAATGAAATAAGGATTTGATGGAATCGTAACATATAATACAAGGGTTTCTCTTAAGTATTCCATCGAAATGATTTGTTTGTCAAGTATGGTTGGTCTGACTGAACATACACAAAGAAATTATATTCAACAACATAAATTTGCCAACGTAGCAACTCGTAATATTTAACCTATTATGGGAAATATGTAGTATTACACAGGCCAGTGTGATTAAGGAAGGCATGCATATGTACACAAACTCGCTCATTCGCATAAAAAGAAATAAAAGTGTTCTTCATTACCAGTAACTATTGTATATTCAGCAGAAAAGTCACAGCTGTGACATCGCGAAAAATATATTAAATTACACATCACAAAAACCAAGCAAATTAATCCACATGTGTTTGTATTCGTTTGGTTCAGCTGGTTTATATCTGTTCAGTTATTAGCATAGAACTTAATTTCAGTAGCTCTGAGCAGCAAGTGGCTGAACATACCTGCTGTGCACACAATCTGTCTGTTCCATGAGAAAAATAACCTAAATTTGGAAACCTACACAAATATCGCTTAAGCATTGACGATGTCAGTATTTACTGAAGATTAATAAAAGAATGACCACTCTTCATGAGTAGTATTGGCTGAAAAAAGACAAACTACGAAAAATGCAAAAATTCAACCCTCCATTTAGCACAGCTATACTTCACAACTTTTCTTTATTCATTGAAGTCAATTCCACGTGGTAGCAAACCGATTCATATACAAAGTACTTCCTACCAAAAACTTAGTAAAATAATATCGCGACCGGCAGCCGTCGCGCGTAAAAGAGCAGCTCATTATTATTCCGCAGAGCCCGCCTTTGTCTCGCAGACTCTGCCGTCACTCCAGCTCTCTCTCACTGATAATAATACATATGTGCACGAAATTACATCTACAGTAATTAGCATGATCTCTCCTTGATTTGCAAAATGCTGAAATAAAGATCATTAGGTGCAAATATCACTCACAAAGTGTGACCATATACCTGAATTCACATAGTGGCCGAAAGGCACTACTGTTCTTACCAGGTCTCAGCGGCAGTACCGTAACCGCTCTCGGTTTTTAAGCAGATATGGGTAGCCAGCAAAGAGAACCACAGTATTCCCGGCTGCCTAACTGAGTCTACCTGAACAAGCACCTGCCCTGACGGTAAAGTTATATCTCTCTCCTTTTCCGCCCATGCTACTACTTGTTGACAAGTAGTAGACTACAGCTACTGACTACCGTTATGAAACACAGTTTCACTTACCTCGGTTACGCATGCTGGACTAGATTATAGGAAAATGACAGAGGCTGGACACAACTACACAAATACCAATGTAGCAACTGAGAATACAGACGTCTCACTTCGTTCCTATAGGGTTACCACTTCCGCCCACCGATAGAGAATAGCCACAAAAAACAGTTATGACTTAAAATCACAGCAAAATACAGGATGGTATAATTAAGCTTTCTCTACTTGAGCCAGTGTAGTCCGAAAACTACTTACCACGTGGTTGCCCACATTTCCAGGATTGATATTCAGACTGTGGCTGCAGGATTTGCATTGTCAGCAGTGTTAGTGACATGACGTGGCGTTAGTCGCCATTACTGGTACGGCGACGTAGGAGGAACCTGAACCCCAAGGACCAAGGACACGCAGGTTGAACGGCACACGTTACTGTGATCTGCCACACTGACATGTGGTCTCTGCTCTATGGGATAGAGGTCCGTTGGACACAACTGTTTTCATACACGATAGAGCTCCACCCTTACATTACTCAAAGGGTGAAGCGGTTACTGTATAACACATTTGCAGAAAACTGACTCATTGGTCGATAGTTCAAGCTGTGCAGCAACCAAGATGTCAGGTTTGAGCTCGTGTGATTTCTAGCTCTAGTGTTATCTGAAGGTCAGGATTTATGAACGGGACACTGACACACGTTGGAGGTTGAAGACGAGCGTAACGAAGAAGCTAACCAACATCCCATCTGAGGTGTATCGGACAGCGGTAGAGCAATCTCTGGTGCGTTTCCTGGCTGTCGCGGGTGCAAATGGTCATCACATTGAGCAACAAAATGTTTCCGCTAAGTTTCATTGTTCTACGATGAGCCGTTTGTCATGGTGGCCCTCTCAAACAGCAAAAGTTTAATTACAGCCTTATAGTGTTGAGATGGATCTGAAGGATCCGCTTCAATACTTTATGCTTACACAGTTTTACGATTATGAAATAAAGTTGTCCGAAGAGCCGTTGATTAAACTATTAAATTAAATGTTTTCACAGTTGGGAATATAGAAAACCATCAGCTGTTATGATGGGACGACTACGTCGGATCCTCGTCCAGCGCAAGCTTTCGTTCCCCCCAGGGGATCCACAACTCTTTTGTGGATATGTGCGTAATGAGCGCGGAACCCCGAGCAAGTGCAGCTCCCTTTCCTTTCCGGGCTGCATTCCTTCCTTTTCCACATCCCTCCCCGTCTCTGATCCTTCCCCCTTCCCCCCACCACTTCCCTTCCCATTCTACCTCTCTTTGGGAGTATATTTTGTGCCTACGTCCGGAGACGGACGCTTGTGACTGTAAGACGTAGTTACTCTTCCTTGCTCTCTCTGCTGGAAAGTCTCTGTCCTCCCTTCGTCCTACTCTTTTCCTTGCCTCTTCTCTTTACCCTCTTCTCCTCTGTAGCGTTTGAGACCTCTCTTCTTTCCTTCTTTTGGTTCCTCCCTTTCTCTTTCTTTCCTCCCTGTGCATGTCTGAATGCCGACCCACGCGTTCCCACGCGTAGTCGGTGACGGTGTAACGCGTAATTCCACGCCCCAGGCAGACAAGTAGGACATGTACGTACCTCTGGCAAAGGCCAGGCCCAGGGGGGGTGATTAGCCGAGCTGGTACCTTCCGAACGTGCCGATTGGTCCCTTCGTCTGTTTCTCTGGAGGTGTGACCTGAGGTGTGGACAATCACCTAAGGTGGGAGTGCCCTCAGAGAGGGCCCCCACGAGGAAGGAGCGCGTCATCGGAGACGCCGGTAATCATGGGGAATACTTTCGCAATGGTTTCCTCTACTTCTATAACTTCTGCCCGCAAGAGAAAGCTAGATGAGTTTCAGACTCTTCTTCCATCAGTGCCAAAGTTCCTAGTTGTTTCTTGGACTTCTCCACAGTCAACCATTTCATTATTCAGAAAGGTGTCGATGCAACTCCAGGTTCTGCAAAGTCTTTTTCCTGATTACGAAATGGCACCTTGTTGTTAGAAACAGTCAGTGCCCTCCAGACACAAAAACTGCTGTGAACTACACTGCTACACACATTCCCTGTCGAGGTGGAAGCACACCGTTCTTTAAATTCATCACGCAAGGTGGTTTATAACCGCTCACTCGACGGATTATCCGACGAGGACATTCAAAATTACCTGTCTGACTAGGGCGTAATGGCCGTACATCGAGTCATAAAAAGGGTTGACAAGGACTTGGTACTGACCCATACTCTCCTCTTGGCGTTTGACAAGAGTTCAACTTCCATTGAACATTAAAGTGGGATATGAGATTATTTCAGTTCGCCCTTACATCCACAACCCTACGGGTTGCTATCGGTGTCAACGGTTTAATCACACCAGCCAGTCGTGTTCAAATCCGGTCAAATGCGTTACATGTGGCAGGGATGCCCATGAGAGTGATTGTCCATCTTCGTCCCCTCGTTGCATCAGCTGTATGGGCGACCACGCTGCTTTCTCTACATATTGCCCTCTTTTCGAAGATGAAAGAATTATTCAGAAAATCCGAGTGAAGGGAAAGGTGCCTACATTTTCTGCTCGTATGTTGTTCACCAGTAGGAAGCCCACTGTGCTCCCAGCTGGTAATTAGAGCACTGTCCTTGCATCTCCTCGGCCTACTAAGGAGGTAGCCACGCAAACTTTTGATCTCACCTTTAGCGCCACAGTAGTCAGATCGGTCAGCCCAAAGATCGCCCGTTCAACCTCCCCACTATCACCTGCTCACTCTAAGGCTCACCCTTCATCGGCTCCTGCTAAATCACTGGCCCCAAAATCGGACGCCCGGACTTCCAAGGCACAGCCTACTCGCGAAGATTTTTTACATACCCCGACCTCCTAACCATCGATTCCTCCTTCCACTCAACGTTCTGCTTCCAAGAAGGCTCAAAAGGAACAAATTTCCTCTCCTTCTCCGCCACGGTGTGTCTCATCTACAGCTCCTCCCAGCGGAAGCCGCCCTCGGTCGTCTTCTGTGTCGCTGAGACGCACTGCTGGCGGCCCATCAACCAGCCGATCACTGGCGGCAGGAGCTGCCCCAGAGCAAACTATGGATCAGGATCTTCTACCTTTGGCTGAATGCCATTCCACGCCATCGGCCGCCGGCTCTCAGTGGTCGATTAGTTGACGGCAACCGTGGTGAGATTTTTCCCTTTTCTGTCCGCTCTATGTCAATTATCCATTGGAATATCCGTGGAATTCGCTCCAATTGGGATGAATTGTCGATCCCCTTACGATTCTACTCCCCAGTCGTTTTCTGTCTTCAGGAAACAAAGCTACATCCCCATGGTCGCTTTGTCTTCCCTCATTTCCAGTTGGTCCGGTTTTATCTTCCCTCTGTTGATAACACTCTGGCACACAGAGGACTTATGAATCTTCTCCATGATACTGTCCATTATCGCCCAATCCCCTTAAACAGTTCCTTCCAAGCTGTCACTGTACGTCTTTCCCTTTCTGGATAAACCTTCCCTCTTTGTATCATATACATTCCATCGCCCACACCATTGGCAACAGCGGATCTCTTTCATCTCCTTGGTCAGCTCCCACCCCCCTATTTGCTGGTTGGGGACTTCAATGCCCACCACCAACTTTGGGGATATCTGCGTCATTGTCCCCAAGGATCCCTATTGATTAACCAAGCGGATCTTGTCTGCCTCAACACTGGGGAACCTACATTTTTGTCTGCCTCCATGTCAAAATTCTCTCATTTGGACCTTTCGATCGGTACTGTTCAGCTAGCTCGGCGTTTGAATGGTTCGCTCCTGCTGATACACACTCGAGAGACCATTTTCCATGTGTCTTTCGATTACAGCCACAACTACCATCTATGCGCCCAAGACGCTGGAAGTTTTCCCAAGCCGAATGGACACCTTTCTCCTCTCTAGTGACATTCGATGACCGTCAGTTTCCTAGCATCGACTATCAGGTCACTCATGTTACGGAAGTTATTCTTACAGCCGCGGGACGTTCAGTACCTCGCATCTCCGATTTGCCCTGGCGCTTCCCAGTTCCTTGGCGGAACGAGAGGTGCCGTGACGCAATACGCGAGTGGAGACGTGCTCTTCGCGTTTTCCGCCACCGTCCTACGATGGCCAACTGTATCCGCTATAAGCAATTACGTGCACGATGCCGTTGCATCATCCGCGAAAGCAAGAAGGCAAGCTGGGGCTTCTTTACCAGCTTCTTTAATACCTTCACTCCCTCATCCATAGTTTGGAGTCGAATACGACGGTTATCCGGCATGTCTGGTTTACCCCCGATCTCTGGGCTCACTGTCGCGCATGATAGCTAAGTGGACCCAGTCGCCATTTCTAACTCATTGGGTCAACACTTTGCTGAGATTTCGAGCTCTTCAAATTACCCGCCAGCCTTTCTCCCGAAGAAACGCGCAGCGGAAGTGCAACCTCCTTCTTTCTCCTCTCAAAATCGAGAAAGCTATAATACTGTTTTCTCTATGCGGGAACCACAATACGCACTCTCTTCCTCTCGCTCTTCAGCCTCAGGACCGGATGGCATCCTCGTCCAAATGTTGCCGCATTTATCATACCGTAGTCTGCATTACCTCCTTCGCCTTTGTAATCGAATTTGGACCGACAGTGTCGGCCGTGGTGGCCGAGCGGTTCTAGGCGCTTCAGTCTGGAACCACGCGACCGCTACGGTCGCAGGTTCGAATCCTGCCTCGGGCATGGATGTGTGTGATGTCCTTAGGTTAGTTAGGTTTAAGTAGCTCTAAGTTCTAGGGGACTGATGACCTCAGATGTTAAGTCCCACAGTGCTCAGAGCCATTTTTTTTGGACCGACAGTACCTTTCCAGAAGATGGCGAGAAGCTATCGTCATTCGTTTCGAAACCTGGAAAGGAGAAACATCTCCCCTCTAGCTATCACCGCATATCTCTCACGAGTAGTCTATGTAATGTTTTGAAGCGTATGATGAATTGGTGGCTGGAGTCCCGAAACCTTTTAACACCTGCCCAATGCGGTTTCCGAAAGCCTCGTTCTGCAGTTGAGCATCTTGTTTCTCTCTCCACTTACATCATGAACAATTTTCTCAGGAAACGCCAAACGGTAGCAATTTTTTTTTTTTTTAATCTTGAGGGAGCATACGATACCTGTTGGAGGACAGGCATCCTCCGCACACTATTCTCTTTGGACTTTCGAGGTCGGCTACCCCTTTTTCTTCGTGAGTTTATGACAGAGCGCACATTTAAGGTGCAGATGAACACTACTCTCTCCCGTACATCCTCCCAAAAAAAAACAGGGTGCCCCAGGGCTCTGTGGTAAGAGTTGTACTGTTTGCCATCGCCATAAATACCAGCCTTCTTGAACGACGCCTTCAAGGATGTCTCGATCGCCTCCACTCTTGGTGCATCGAAACCGGCTTCCCCTTTTCTCCCAGTAAGACCGTCAGGGCGTCGTACGGAGTCTCCTCCGCCTCCCCTATACCTAAACCCTGTCGACCTTCCGTTCGCGGACGTCGCCAAATTCTTGTGACTTGTTTTCCCACGTTTCATATCTTTCAGCTCGCTGTCTGCGATACCTCAACCGAGTAGTACCTCCTGGGGAGCGGACCGAGTGGTCCTCTTCCGCCTATATCGCGCCTTAGTGCGCTCGAAATTGGACTATGGAGGCATAGTTTACTCCTCTGCATGGTCGTATATTCTTCAGCGTCTCGACTCTGTCCACCACTGTGGATTGCGTTTAACGTCTGGAGCTTTTTACACCAGCCTCGTGGAGAGCCTTTACGCTGAGACTGCTGAAGTCTTTACGCTAGTCATCTGTCTTCCATGCCTGCTCATCCGATCCATACCATTTTTTCGGCGCCTCCTTGGATTTAGGGTATGCAGTCCGCCCTTCCTCTCTACTACCACCAGGAGTCTGCTTCCGTCAACTGATACGTTCTCTTTCCTTCCACTTTCCTGAAACCTTTTTGACAAATGGCGGTACGGCGCCACCTTGGTTTCGTTCATGGACCTGCCTTCTCCGTGACTTTTGTCAGCTTTCCAAGGATAGAAGGATAGAACCCCCCTATAGTTTTGCTGCTCTATGCCCACAAATGGAGGATGACACATTTATTTTCACTGAAGGCTCAAAGGCCACATTTGGTGTTGGGAGTGCCTATATTGTAGGCGACACCCCTAACAGATTTCGGCTTCCTCATCAGTGCTCGGTTTTTACTGCGGAGCTTTACGCCGTTCTCCAGGCTGTCCAATATATCCATCGCCATAAGAGGCTACAGTATGTTATATGCTCGGATTCGCTCAGCTCTCATCGTAACCTTAAAGCTCTTTAGCCCGTCCACCCTTATCCCGTCCACCCTCTGGTCCACCGGATTCAGGACAGCCCCCGCTAGCTCCAATTGGGGGGCGTCTCTGTCACATTCTTCTGGATCCCAGGCCACGTTGGTATCCGCGGAAACGAGGAAGCCGATATAGTGGCCAAGGCTGCAGTCTCTCTTCCTCAGCCCACTGTTCACAGGGTTCCCTTTGCTGATCCACAGAGCGTTTTATGTCGTCGTGTTGCTCTTTTGCGGCACACGCATTGGTCTACACGCCCCTAAAATAAATTACGCGACGTAGAACCTCTTCCCTGTGCTTGGACCTCTTCCTCCCTGCCTCGTCGTCGAGAGGAGGTAATTTTAACTAGACTCCGGATAGGGGACTGGCCAGCCGCGGTGGCCGAGCGATTCTAGGCTCTTCAGTCTGGAACCGCGCGTCTGCTACGCTCGCAGGTTCGAATCCTGCCTCGGGCATGGATGTGTGTGATGTCCTTAAGTTAGCTAGGTTTAAGTAGTTCTAAGTTCTAGGGGAGTGATGACGTCAGATATTAGGTCCCATAGCGCTCAGAGCCATTTTGAACCGGATAGGGCAGTGTCTTTTTAGCCATCGACATCTTTTAAGTGGCGATCTTCCCCCGCTTTGTCCCCACTGCTCTCAACCGTGGACCGTGAGACACCTTCTACTTCAGTGCCCCTATTTTAATCTGCTACGCGCTCGTTTACAGTTGTCGCCTGATATACGAGGGCTGTCCAGAAAGTAAGTTACGATTGATCGCGAAATGGAAACGACTATGAAAATCCGATAAAGCTATGCACAGTTGTGTTGGGCAGTGTCTCTAGTATGACCCTAGGTAGCGCCACGTCGGTCTTATCATTTCTGAGCTCACAGTGAGCGCGTAAAGATGTCTTAGAAAATAGTGTGTCCCGCCAAGTACGAGGGCCTGCTGAGAAATTTCGCCTGAAGCTATGCAGCCAACATTACATAACTGTCGTGCTGTTTCTTCTTCAAGACAATTCTGAGCCGGATTCTGCAGGGGCAATGAAGATGCTCCTGCATCGTTTCCAATTGGAAGTGTTTGATTACCCACAGTACAGCCCGTAATTGTCTCCCTCTGATTGTCATCTCTGCTCATATGAACCACTGGCTATGACGACAACATTTTGGCACAGACAACGAGCTGTAGGCCAGCGTAGAGAATTGGCGGAAAGCACTGGCGGCTGTCTTCTATGATGAGGACATTGGAAAGTTGGTTCAACGCTACGACAGATGTCTCAGTGAGAACGGCGACTACGTAGAGAAGTAGCTGGAAGGTGTAGCTATCTATTACAAATAAAATATTTCTGATATTCAATGTGGTTTCCATTTCGTGATCAATCGTAACTTACTTTCTGGACAGCCCTCGTATCTTCCCTTTTAGCAGATGCAAGCGCTCAGCCGATGGCGTCCTTGAGTTTATCAGTGTCAGTGAGATGACATCGGTCATATGAAGCTCTTTTTTGGAGAATACAACCCTCCAATTTCAATAGTAGTTTTCTAAAATTTCCTTCCGTTTTTAGCTTCCCTTCTTCATGAGCTTCGCTCCCATTGCTGCTGATTTAACATTCGGTTTTTAACCTTTCCCTAAGCCACAGAATGGGCGCTTATGACCGTAGCAGTGTTGCGACCTAAAAGCATAACAAGAAAACAAGTATTCAGTGTCGTCGTTCCATTGTACAGCTCATAGTTGACCATATCCGCAACTGCGAATGCATTGCATGTATTTCATGATGGCTGTAGTCGCCGAAGAGCCTGTTTCATCAGACATGCATGCTTGTCCGAAGGAACATTGCATCGTCCTTCTTAACGACACTGGCACTACAATATCATATTGCCGGATTAAATTACTGAACGACGTTGGTGTGATAAATCAGTTTGATAACATAAAGCAGAGATAACGTTAAGAGGATTTACAAGTTTTTATCATAATTCTACACCAGGGGATGACCAGTCAGTCTGTTGCGTTTGTAGCACTGTTCCATATTTCCAGAAATCATTTACCCCTACGAATCTCTTCAGGTGTGTGATTTCGTGATTAACCTTAATGGGACATGGCAACGTCGAGGACACCGTTCCTTGAATGGTGTTGTAAGTGCTACTTCTCTGAGAATGGAAAGGTTGTTGATGTTGAGTGCTTATCGAAGTACTGCCACACCTTCCATGGTAACAAAGAAGGACATATTTAACACCAGTGTTCTAGGAATTATGATGATTACAGTGGAAGCATGGAGTGTGATGGAGCTCTACAATATTTCAGAGGTCGGTGCCGGTTTATAACGTTAGATATACGAAGTACCTAAGCGATGGGGACTCTAAAGCTTCCAATAAAATTAATGGGTTTAATGTTTATGGTGACACCTTGGTAACAAAACGGGAGTGTTGTGGACATTTGCAAATGAGGATGAGTGCTAGACTGAGAAACCTACGAAGAGAAACGAAAGAAAAGTTTCTATCTGACGGAAAATCTCTGTCTGGCCGAGGCAGATTGACAGAAACTGAAATAGACCTTCTTCAGAGCTATTATGGACTGGCCATTAGACTAACTACACCTCTGAATGTTGTTGCAGCAATGTGAAAAGCTGTATGGGCCATATACTTTCTTAAATTGTCCACAGATGACCACCCTGTTCACAGACTTTGCCCTAAAGGAGCAGATTCTTGGTGCGGTTACAAAAAACCAAAAGAATGTGGTCAAATATTCCGTCATAAGATTTCTCTTCCTGAGCTTGTTATGAATGAAATAAAACCAATTTTAGAGACCTTAGTGACCCTGTTTTGCTTAGTAAATGACTTCATGGGGGCACTCAGAATACAAATGAAAGTTTCAACCATTGCATATGAGAAGATTACTGAAGAATGTTTTTTAGGGCTAAATACATTAAAAGTTGGTGTACTAGATGCAGTGATATGTTTCAATGATGGATTGATAGGAAGGTTGGATGTCCTGAGAAATTTAGGCATAAAATGTGGCTCTAATATGAAAGACCAATTTCTTGCATATGACAGACAACGGGTGCATGAAGCGGAAAGATTCGCTCTTCAAGTTACCAAAGAAGCAAGAAGTGCTAAAAGGAATGCCAAGACGAAGCGTGAATATGAAGAAATGCTGCAGGATGAAGACTATGCTTCAGGAATGTTCTGAGGCACAGTTTAATTGGGCTCATATCTTCATTCGCAATTTCCCGCGTGTTGTATTTTTCAGAATTCAGATACAAATATTTCCTAAAGTTTATAAAGCATTATTCTAATTTTTTTCTGTTACTTGCAATAGTCCATACTTATGTAGAAGACCTAAACTTTATTGCAGGATCAACTAAATTATAGGAAAAATAACATTTCTATTAGGAAATATTATAAAAATTAAAATGTAAGATGTGATATTTTTTATCCTTATAATATACATAATAGGTGGAATTAAATAGGTGTAGTACCTCAGCCATCATGTCACGCATATCTGGTAAAAATTTAGTCTCCTTCAAATGTGTAACATTGGATTAAATGTTCATTTTGGAAAAAATTGCATCAATTTCTTTGTAATTTTTTTAATAACCTATGCAGGTTCAAAAATATTCAAAATATTGTTTAAGAAGTGTACTGCGTTACCTGATATCAACAAAAAATCTGTAAAACAAATACATTATAAACAGTGCCTGAAAGAAGTAGGTGTTAATTTTTACGTAATATTGAGCCAGAAAAGTACCCTGTATCCTTAAGTAGACTGGTGGAACAGTTCCTTTGAAAAGGACACTGATGATTTGCCACCCTAACTGATATGGTACCCCATCTCTAATATTATCGTCTTTGACAGGACCTTTGGAAAGTACGACCATTGTACTTACTGATTTGTGGTAAGAAGACGGAGAACGAAGTATAGTCATTATATTGTGCATACTATTCTGAAGCTATACTGTAAATTTTACCTGATTGTGAGATAATTCTGTATTCTGTGAGTGTATCCAGTCGCGTATTACACACACAAACACACACACACACACACCATTCTATATGCTTTCAGAGAAATGGATCAAGAAAACATTAGTGATACCATTTCAGTTTTCTCAGATTTGTGACTGGCTCGAAGACTATTTGAGTGGCAGGACACATTACGTTTTCCTGGATAGAATGTGTTTATTAGAGACAAAAGTGAAGGAAGATGTGTCCCAAGGGAATGTGATAGGACTATGCAGGTAACTTAAGTGATCTGTCTGATAGTGTGGATAACAATATGAGACTGCGTGCTGAAGACGTCGTTGTCTACATGAACGTGTCATCGTTGAGTGACTGTAGGGGTATCAAGTTGACTTGGACAAAATTTGCATTTAGTACGTTGAATGATAGCTAGAGTTAAAGTTGAACAAATGCAAGTTAATGCGGATGGAATGAGAAACATTTTTTTTTTTTTTTATGTTTGAGTGTAGTATTAATGGTATGCTCAGTGATTCAGGCTTGTCGATTAAATGTCTAGGCGTAACACTGTGAAACGACATTAAATGGAAAGATCAGTTATAGGGAAGGGGAACACACAACTATGGTTTTTTGGGCAACGAGCCATGCTGCGGCTTGCGCTGGTGCTGTTTGTAGGTTTACGCACTCTCTCGGAGGCCAGACGGTATCGTTTAGTTGTCTGCTTCTCGTGCTGAATGGCACCACTCGGTTTCGCAAGCGTGTCCTGTCCGCTAGTGGCAACAGCGGCGGTTATCGGTATGTAGTAACTGTTGCCATATCTTTGGGGCGACGTCGTTGTTTTTCCGGGTCGTGTGAGTGGGCCAGTTCGGTTGGGGACTCAGGAGGAGCCAGGTCTGCGAAGTGCCAGAACACGCCGGGACCGCTGGTGGCACGCATGGACTGCCGGATGGAAGGGCTGTGGTCACGAGGGTCCACGACCTCGTCGTAAGCCTGATCCAGCAAGCTTTAAGATGAGAGCATTTCAGTCCAAGTAGAGAAACCTCAACCATTGTGATATCTCGCGATTCTCCAGTGACTTGGGTTCATGTTGTTGTTCGTAGTGTCGCCGAGGCGAAGAGCAGCGAGTGGAGTGCTTGGGAAGGCGGATCTGATTAGCTTTCCTCGACTTCTTATTAGTATTTACTGTGTTCAACTTGTTACAACTTGTTAAGTTTCTGGCGCCGCTAACGCCCCAGTTACCTGTCCTGAGGGTTAGTGTATGTAACGGCAGTGTACGTTTTCTCGCCTTGCCGCTGCTGTCCTGCTTTCTTGATTGTAGGCCACTTGGTGATTCTTCTACTCTGGTGGTAGTGATTCCTTTCTCGTTCCGGGCGCTCTGAACACAGTATTCTGGGGACGTAGTGCAGACCGCTGGTTCAGGCTTTGCATCGTTGCATTTGGTTTATCGGACGTCAGGTAGCCTCAGCAAGATTATCATTAGTCATTCGGTAGACTGCCACTAGTCTGAGTTACCATCTTGTGAAGTGAATGCAACTGTGGCTGCCTATCTCATCGCTCACGAAAGTGTTTGTTGCCGGACGTTCTCAGAGGTCGATTCCTGGAGCACCGTCTGTGGCCCCTTGGTTCTTGTAAGTAAGACACGTGTGTTTTAAAAGAAGGTATGATGGCCAGTAGTTCAGTGTAACCCTCCTTCAGCCCACGTCTTCTGCGGGTGTAATCTGCCTCAGTACCCTTTAAGGAATTTATGTACTGGTCCTTGTATCTTATTATTGTATTATTTATAACAATACCTTGTAATGCCTACATTAAAGGTTATATATGTCTAGTTAATAGTTCTGGTCGTCCTCTGAAATAAATCTAGCAGTGTAGTGTTCAGTGGACGTTAAGGGTTGTGTTACAAAGTTTACCATCATCTTATTTCACCCGTTTGGTGATCAGCTGCTTGCTTTTTAATTAACCTTTGCTGCTATAATTGCCGTTTTACAGTAGGTTCTAAAAATTTTATATTATTGCCGTTCCTGGCGTGCAAGGCCTTCAGCCGTGATTGTCGTCATTTGTCTTAAAATTCTAATTTGGTATTTGTATTTTAGCAGTAAGCCTTAATACCTTATTTACTGCAATTCCTGGCGTCTCATGCCTTCTGCTGTGTTTGTGGCGACTTGCCTTTAATATTTCAATACTTGTAATTTGTTGCAGCGAGTTTTAAACAATTCTTTATTTATTGCCACTCCTGGGGTGTAAGGCCTTGTGCCCAGATCATAGTGGCTTGCTTTTAAAATATTATCTACTGCAACTGTATTTAATAGTGATTTTGTAAATTGTAACTCACTGAAAACACTATTATTGACACAGTTGTTTATTCCTTCATTAATAACGTGTGGTATTTTTATTTATGGTTGAGTCTGGAATCACTGGTTTAAAATAAATTATGTGTAACTGTAAAAGGCAACCAATAGTAACTTATTACGGCCCCGTCCACAGTCGTAACCGAATCCTGTTTTCCCTTGATTTTCAGGTCACAAGAAAGTTCTGGAAATGTCTGCGCTTGTACAGGAGACCATAATTTGAACGTTTGTGTGAACCATTCTTGACTACTGCTCAAGTGTATGGGGTTCCCTCAAGTGGGGTTAAAAGGAAACATGGTTGCAGTTCAGATACGTGCTGCTGGATTTGTTGTCGGTCAGTTGAGTCACTGCAAGAGTGTTATGGAAACGCTCCATGAATTTCAATGGAGTACGATGGAGAAAAGACGATCTTTGTGCAGAACGCTGTTGTAGAAGTTTAGCGAAACAACATCGGCGATTGCCTGCAGAACTACTCTGCTGCCAGCACCGCCCACATCACGTAAGGTACGTATGGCAAAAAGTAATGGCTCGTTCAGAGGCAAACAAGCAATCAGTTTTCTTCCTTCCAGGTTGTGAGTAGAAAAGGAAAGGGAGTACCTCACAATGTCAAAAGTAGTCTCGATTATTGATTGCACAGGAACTTGCGGAGCAAGGCTGTAGATGCAGATGCTGTCTAAGGCATTCGAATTACTATGCATCGTCGGTAGAAAAATACTTTGTCATCGTTCAGGAAGAAAAATTATTGATAGGCGTAAAATTCTAGGTTTGTTTGTTGCTACCTACCATCGATATCACAAATTATATAAATTAATGACATCTGGCCAAACAATGCAAACTGTAGCACTGTCTTTTCATACACTGTTGACATCTGTCCAACCTAGCTTATGTTGATCTCCAACAAATCAGGGAAAATAAAAAAAAAAGTCAGTTCTTTGGAGATGCAGAACATGAAAGCTTAATACATTTCGAATCTTCATCAACTATCACATGCAGTACTTGTAACAAGATGGCAGAGTTACAGAGAGAAGCTCTCGCAAAATTATGCCAACCGTACAGTTCTGTGGATCTGTCCAACTCCGAGGACGTTGCCGTAGGGCCGCCAGACATAACACGCGAGCGCTCGCGTATGTGTGTGTGTGTGTGTGTGTGTGTGTGTGTGCGCGCTCGTCCGTGCGTGTGTGCGCGCATGCGCGCCGGTTGCAAGGAGCCCTGGCAGTGATGCGGCTACCAAGCGTCACACGGTGTGTCGCAAGAGGGACCAGTAGAGCAATCGATTGATCAACTTAAAACTCTACATGGTTACTGATAGGGGCTGTATCACTTGAATATTGTCCAGTAACTTTATTGTGGCCACCTGTCAAAAGCCTGAATAACCACACTTTTCAACGCGGACTACTAGCGAGTCGTGGAAGAAGTGATTCAATAAGGTTGTGGACGGTAGCGGCAGGTATGTGGAGCCGTGCTGGCTCCACTGCTATGGCCAGTTGCGCTACGTTTCTCGGTTGAGAGTCCGTGGCGCGAACAGTTCGATCGAGGTGGTCTTACAGACTCTCGAATAGGTTTAAATCCAAGGAGTTCGGTGGCTAGGGGAGGATGATAAATTCATCCTACTGTTCTGCGAACAACACACGACGCTGCGAGCTGTGTGACGCGTTGCATTGTCCTGCTGGTAGATGGTGTCGTACCACCGAAAAACAATCTGCATTTGGGAGTGGACTGGTCCCCATGGATAGATCGTTACTTGTGTTGATCCATTGTGCCTTCCAGAAGGAGATCATCCAGCGAATGCCTCCAGCGAATGCCACGAAAACATTCCCCAGAACATAACGCTCAACCGACCTAGACTCCTTTCTTTTCAAACGCTTTACAAATGGTTCAAATGGCTCTGAGCACTATGGGACTTAACTTCTGTGGTCATCAGTCCCCTAGAACTTAGAACTACTTAAACCTAACTAACCTAAGGACATCACACACATCCATGCCCGAGGCAGGATTCGAACCTGCGACCGTAGCAGTCGCGCGGTTCCGGACTGCGCGCCTAGAACCGCGAGACCACCGCGGCCGGCCAAACGCTTTACATCATACACGCCAACAGCCACCTGTCCGATGGAGCATAAAACGCAATTCGCCTGAAAACACCATCTGTCGCAGCTCAATGGACGTCCAGTTGCGGTATTGGCGTGCAAATTCCAGTCTTCGTGGCAATCAGCATGGGCGCACGAAACAGGTGCCTGCTGCGGAAGCCCAAACGCGGCAATGTTCGCTGAGGAGGCACTGTTGGTATCCTTTTGGTTCATCTGGGCAGTCGGATGTTCAACAGTTGCATGCCTATTCGCCCGTATACATCTCCGCATCCGTCGGCCACCCCTGCCACAGCCATGGTGCCAACCATTGCCTTTGAACCGGTTTTGGACAGTGCCATTCTGTCATGCACATTACCCTTTAATCACAGCGACGTTCGAATAATTGACAAACTTAGCCATTTCGTAAATGCTTCCACCCTTTTGGGCGTCAGCTGAATAACTCCGTTTCCGCATTATGACAACGACTGCGCACTGTTTTCCAATGTGAAGTAGTGACCTAGCATTCAACACTTCAGTGCGACTTAATGTCCGTGTATCCTAATTTTGTGGAACTGTTTCTATATTTGTATCATGTGAAATGTGTTATGCGTTGGCCAAGCTTCAACAGTGGCGACGAACTTTTATTTTTATCGTCGTCAGGGCACCACGTGTAAATGTTAGAAGCATTTGCAAACTACGGACAAGTGGTGTTAGCAGCAATTAGTGTTGGAGAAATACATAGAACAGTAACAGATTTAATTTCAGGACAACTGTTTCTGCGTTTTGCTATGTGAAATATGCTGTATTGACACCATCCCTTTACATACAGAGCGCAAAATATATTTTATAATGGATTCGAGTTGAAGGAAACGTGGTTATTGAACGAAACATTGTAATAATTTGATTATCGTACATCGAATAACAGTTGCAAAAGTAATAACTGACGACGATTTCCAAAATACAAAAAGCGATTCTTGCAAGGAAGAAAATAATATGGCAGGAAGAAAGTTTTTGTTCGAAGTGCCACTACATCTGAGGCATTTATTTGAGGCAAGACAAGCACAGAAACACAACCTTAAACTTTTAACTAGCAGAGCTGTAGTGAACGAAAACCACTACTCATATATTAAATTTTGGAACTCCATAGGGAAGCACGGTTTCTCACAACGAGCATGCGCCGTGTAAGAATGCATAGTTGAAAGACTGCCTCCTTGGTTTGGCACCTGGACCAAGACTAGGGACATGCAGGAGAGTACAGAGAACAGAACAGCAGTGACAACGCGGTTTGTGAAAAAATAGCACTTACAACGTTTTGCATTTCCAGTCTTGAATATTACGAATGTTTTCACCAGTATGTGATACTGGAATTGTTCAAAACGAGATGCAACTAACACCAATCTGCCATTAAGACCACCGGCCTCCTATCGATGTCAACCTGTCTAGGCGATAGCAGCGTCACCTGGCTGAGCGTGCTGTCCGTGTGTGGTAGGGAAGACGCGCGGGCTGTCTGTTTGACCGAGGGCAGATTGCGATGGCCTGGAGCCTCGGTGCACGAGTGTTGTGGTGAGTGCCTTCAACACGTGAGGAAAGCCAAGGTGAAACCACGTCCAGACGTCATGGGGTTGGGCGGCCTCCCTCATTACAGATGTCGGACGTCATAGGCTGGGCAAACTGGTAAAATAGGACAGGCGGCGAACTGTGGCGGATCTAACATCACACTTCAATGCTGGGCGGAGCACAAGTGGTCTGAACACAACGAAGACGCATAACGATGGCCCTCTGCAGCCGACGACCCATGCATGTTTCACTGTTAACACCACGGCATCGGCAACTACAACTAAAATGAGCACGTGACCATCGGTTATGTTATGTTATGTTATGTTAACCGGGTACCTAGAAACGACGGAGAGGCTCCGTCTCCGCCGCAGCCGCAGTGGTCCACAACCCCACGACGACTACAGCAGTCCACTTCACCCCTCCGCCGCCCCGCACCGAACCCAGGGTTATTGTGCGGTTCGACCCCCAGTGGACCCCCCAGTGAACGTCTCACACCAGACAAGTGTAACCCCTATGTTTGCGTGGTGGAGTAATGGTGGTGTACGCGTACGTGGAGAACTTGTTTGCGCAGCAATCGCCGACACAGTGTAGCTGAGGCGGAATAAGGGGAACCAGCCCGCATTCGTCGAGGTAGATGGAAAACCGCCTAAACACCATCCACAGACTGGCCGGCTCACCGGACCTCGACACAAATCCGCCGGGCGGATTCGTGCCGGGGACCGGCGCTCCTTCCCGCCCGGAAAACCGTGCGTTAGGGCGCACGGCCAACGGGGCGGGCTGACCATCGGTAGTGGACCTTGGCGCAGTAGCAGAGCGTTGCGTGGTCTGATGAATCCCGATATCTTCTTCAGCATGCCGAAGGGAGGCGTGAATCCGTCGTTGCCAGGGAAACAGCTCTTTGAGCCCAGTACTGCGGGACGGAGACAAGCTGGCGGCGGCTCCACTATGCTGTGGGGAACATTCGTGTGGGCATCCACGGGTCCAGTGGAACTCACGCAAGGCATCAAAGCGACCAAGAAGTGGGGTACACTGGTTGCACCCCTTCACGACGATCATGTTTCCCGACAGCAGTGGCCATGTCAAAAGGCCAGAAGTGTGATGCAGTTGTTCGAGGAACACAGTGGCGAGTTCCAATTCATGTGCTAGGCCCCATCTCACCAGATCTGAACCCGATCGAAAACATGCGGTAACTGAGTGAACGAGGCGTCAGAGCTCGTCTTCCCCCTCTCCGGAATTTACGGGAATCATGCGACTTGTGTGTGCAGACGTGGTGCAAACCCCCTCCGCCGACCTACCAACGGCTCACTGCCTTCATGCCACAACGGCTCGCCGTTGTTATCCGTGCCGAAGGTGGACATATCGGCTATTAGGTAGGCGGCCATTGTGTTCTGGCTGAGCAGTGTACCTTGTAATGAGAGCATACCTGTAGTTTTGGCTTATGGAGCGCGCTCACAACGCATTAGAATACACTTCAGTGAAACTACTCTCTCTCTCTCTCTCTCTCTCTCTCTCTCTACACACACACACACACACACACACTCACTCACTCACAAGTATTCCACGCATACACGCACCCAAATGAGACGTAGAAGGAAAGACAGAGATGAAGGGGTGTGGCAGAGCAGACCAGAGAAAGAGAGTTTGAGCTGTGATGGATGGTAAGCCGGGCCCGGAGGTGTGTGTAGTGGGACTCCCGTTAAAAGGGGCATGTGGCGCCTCGAGGTCGCCGCTGTACAAGGTCCCGGCGCGTGTTTGGCTGCGGCTGCGCCGAGCCCAGCGAGCGGCCGCTCGTCTCACGGGCCCGCCAATAAACTCGCCGCTTAAGTGTGGCTCGCGCGAGGCCTCAGGAGGGCGCAGGCGTAATGAACGCAAACGGCGATGTTTTGATAACGGGGGCCGGCCGCCGCCACCGCCGCCGGCGACGCGCTCTCGCGACCAAAGCCTGAGTTAGGGCGCGCGCCGCGGCGGCAGCCTTCCTCTCTTTACGGCCTCCCTCCTGCCGGCCGTTAGCCGTGAAACTCCCCTCCAGGTGACAGGCGAACATGATCGAGTCGCCGTCACCTTGTCGCATTGTCACCATTTGTTGGCATTACCTCTCCGTGCATCTACGGCCCTCGATTCTCGAACAAATGTTGGTTCCACCTTGTTGGACTCCGGGGTACGGACGCAGTTTGTGACTTATCAGCCACCCTTCTACACATCGGGATAGAAGTTGTTACACAAACGAGTCCCCTACACGCAGTTTATCTCGCTGAACAACATTAGTATTCCCTCAGTAAATTTACAACGAAATAAAAACTATGTATACGGTGAACATCAGCTCGCTGTACAAAATATTAGTCACCCCTTTAAAAGCCTACTCAAGTCGTTTTCGAACACAACACACGGTGCAGAACTGGAACTAGGAGTTCATGTGAGAATTCATCACTGACATAAATCATGGCAGTGAATAGTATGCACACTATCATCCGGTTGTTGGGAATGAGCCCGGTAAGACGAGTCGACGTGGAGATGTAGCGGAAAAGAAGCATCGTGTTATGAAGCGCCCTTTACTAAATCGACAATCAAGTTGCAACAGAAGTTGCTGCTGTCAGTGAATACAGACGCATCTCAACCAGTTTCCGATTGGATATTGAGAACGGAACCGCATGGAATGGACATCTGGAGATGGCTACCTCGCAAAAGGCTGACAGTGGTACATCATACTGCATGTCCTCAATGGGCCGGTGCACCGACGGCCCAATGAGACGTTTGAGCTACAGTGAGTGGAGGAATTATCTCAGCTTCTGTTTTTTGTACCATTACTTGGCCCACTAATTCGGATAATTGTGAAAATGAACTAGGATATTTATTCCAACATTCGCAGTGATCAAGTGGTGCCCTTTCTTCTACATCTTCAACTCAGATATTGCTGTAGACCAGGGCTGGCCACGGCGTGCCAGACTTAACATAGGCCGAGTGTGCGAGGTGCGTCTGGGCCAGGGATCGACCTGTCTCGGCTTTTCTCGCCGTTCTCGGAAGTATCCGACATAGCGCGACATTTCATTTAGAATTGCGTTGTGACATTTTTCGGCCGGCACAGCTCTCTTCAGTTCGGCAGAATCGTGGCGTCAGCGCCCTTTACCCTCCAGTATATGCTTGTGGTACGAAGGACAGTAACAACTCCAGTGGTTGTTTGCACAAAAAGAGGTAGTCTAGCGATCTCTCGTCACAGGCCTTTAAAACTGAATGTGAACGGCAGAAGAGAGGGATGCAAATTTGCTATGAAACGACATTACAATGCCATGCAGAAATAATTTAAAGTTTTAGTTGACAGTGAAAGACCAAAAAATTACAACTATCACTAGACGGGATTCAGTGTTCTGTACACAAGAAAGTACTTTGCGCTAAATTTGCAGGCATGGAGCAACTGAAGAAATTGGTGGTACGACTAACAAAATTTCTGAAGTCGTACGCATTATTCCACTGTCAGGAGCAACAGTTTGAGATTGAAATGAACCAAAGTATGGGGACTCTATATGTACAATAGTGCAAAGCACCCTGCAAAGTAGCTACGTTGGTTAACTCAAGGGGTATGCCTGGAACGATTTTTTGATTTAAAACCTGCTGCTGTTCGATTTATGACGGAAACATGAGTGCAGGAACGAAAATTGGAACATCTAGAATAGACTGCAGACCTCACATTTTATGTGGACTTGACTGCACATTGCCCACAGTAAGACACTGTAAGGTGAGAAACAACTAAGCTGATTTCTGATTTGACGGGGAAGCATTCAAAAAGAAAATCACATTGAGGTAAAAATAAATAATGAAAAAAACAAAATCCATTTCCTTAAGCTCATTGGTGTTAAAGAAAAAGTGAGATTTTAAGACCTAATTGTGTCTCTGAAATAATTAAAAGATAATTTTCCCAAAATTTTGAGAACACTGTCAGTCTTACATCTGTTTTCGAGACCTCTTACCGTTTCAGTTGAAAGCGGCCCTGTGAATGTGCAGTTGTAACTGATTGATCTGCAATGTAATTCTCGTTTTAAAGACAAATCCTTTTACGCTAAAACTGTCCTGGAGTCTACATTGTTATCATCAGGAAGAGTTTCCACGTCTTCATAACAAGGATGCAAAAGGGCTACAATATTTCGATCAACGTAAGTGTTTGAAAGACCTTCTTTTCTATTATGAAACTAAGTAAGTCACAATAAGGCTGCAACTTGACTGTGAAAATCTGTGAAATGTCCGCATATGTCCATAAGATAAAAATTTAATATGTCTTCATCAAACCAAAGAAATTAAATGATACTGAAAACTTGTTTTGTTTGTATCTCCGTTGTTAAGAAGTGTGAAAACCAAGTCCTATACAGTGTGACTGCATTGCCATTTAAAGGCACTGCACTTGCAGTTTTGCCTCTCCTCATGCTCAGACAGCGTCCTTTGGCGGTGGAGGAAGTGTACAGTTGGGTTGTGTGGTATGGCACTCGTGCCAGGGTATGGCTCGCGAGCCGAATTCTTGGACGTCCCTGCTGTAAACACTCACTTCGAGGATGACAACAGCCGTGTCCGCAAAGCTGCAGACATACTTTCTTGTTTTGACAAACAGTCATGTATATTACTGCACCTCAACTGGCTCGCTAAATGATCTGGTCTTAATCCCATAAAAATGTCTTGGACTACTTGGAACAACGGGTGAAATGTAGCAATCAACGACCCATAAATAGGTATCTGTATGTGATCTAATCTTCAGCGATCGGCTTCATTTGGATACGAAATACCTAAAGAACCATGTGGACCCTCTTCCTCGCTGAAGTGACGCTACCATCAAGCTTACAGACAGCGTTACTCGACTGTAGCGTGACTGCCACAGATCGGTTGACGATCCTATATCTGTCCAGTTACATTCCTTTCATAATTATAGGGAGCAGCACAATTTATTGAATGGTGACCGTAAGGTTCTCACGCAAGGGAGCGAATTTGAGGACAACTAGAGATTTGTCTTGAGCAGTGGTAGAGAAACATGTCTCAAGGTGGGTGGTAGATTTGAGGAGGTTCCTAGGGCCTGTTCACGAAGCTGCAGTTACCGGGTGTTAATCCTTTACGCGTGGCTGCAGAGTTGCCTTAGCGCAAATGCCCTCTTGAGATGAACAAGTCTCTATTCAGTATGGATGTCAACGAGAATCCCCCTCTCTGTTTCCATGAAACGAGTGAAACTTTTCATCATTTCGACTGTATTTCTGTCCAACCAATCCTGAGTATTACCTCCTCCGCTGGACACTGTTTATGCTACGTCACCTGATAGCAAAACACCTTTCAAACTCGGTACCAAATGCTATGCCGTATTGGAGAAACTATGCATCTGTCTTCATGCTTCGAGACAATAGCTGTTAGCACCGCTGTCGCCCCTACAACTGAGTTTGGGCTGAGAACAGAGAACTTGGTATTTTTATCATTCGTGTCATGGGACCGATCCCGTGCCGACTAGCATTGACTTCCTGGCTATCGCCCCGTGCTGACTGTGCAGTTTGAAGGTGTAGGTATCGCTTTCACGGGGTGTTAGTTTCATATCTCCGAGTTTATACACTGAGCGGCTCGCTTTTATCTGTTTATTAGTGCATCTTGGATGTGGGTCATTTCTCTTGTTTGTTTGGAACTGCGAGTTGTGCAGATGACGAGTTCTAATTTGTTCTTCTCTCAGTCTTCTTAAAGATGTCAATCAAAGTCCCATTTTGCCGATTCTCTAAATAGTTCGAGCCTGGTGTGCATCTGCACTGAAGAGATCACTGCTGAGAGTACTGAGTATAATGGGCAAGGGGCACTACGTTAGTAGTAAGTGGGTAAGTTGAGACTTTGGGTCTGACGGGAGGTGTGCTTGGTAAGTCCGTACAGTTGCAATGATCACTGTGTCCGGATGCCTTAGTGGTCAGAGCATCTGCCTCGTAAGTAGGAGACCCGGATTAGAATCCCCATTGATTTCAATCAATGGCCTCTTGCAGTCCATGTCTGTAATTCCTTTGTGTCTTAATTATTAGCTTCATTTTTTCCTGTTAATTTTTTATGTGTTTGTTTCTCAAGAGTCATATCGGAGTAAGACCCCAGATGGTTTGTAACACTGAATAAAAGTTTAGTAATTTGTGAAATCGACTTCCATTAATGAACCCTGCTTCCTACAATTCCTCTCATGATCAGTCGAGCCTTATACAGCAAATATATTTAGGAACACACTAAGGTGTTGTTTCAATGACATGGCATTGCCATTGGGAGCAGTGGCCAAATTATTTATGGGATGTTGCATAACGTGAGAAGTTCTTTAGTGTCGCTGACGAGTGGGTGGCTTTCGCACGATTTTATTTCAGAGCTCAAACAAGTTGCTAATGCAGATCAGTTTGACGATATTAGCGTAATGCCATCTGTTAAGTGATTAGGTTTCCGTCCGATGTGCTTATCAAGATTGCTTGCAACCGACAGGTGTCACCTTCTTATGGCATTGACCTTGATAATTTACTAACACAGCGACTTTTTAAAAAAAAATATTCGGAAGTTCTTTCGTCCGATTTTCAGGGTTTCCATAGCGCCTCGCGAAGTCACATCGTGGCCGCGACATGAACCCACGCGACGTGCGGCGTGCGAGGCAAACTACGTGACGCACTGCTCCTCCGATTTAATTGGAAAAGTTTACTGGTGAAACCCAATTGACTGCCTGTGCTGCTACATTACCGAACAGGAATCGCCAGCTCTGCAGTGACCCGCGAGACAGGGTTAAATTCACAACTTAGAGTACAGTAATTAACAACCCTGGAGCTATTTAAATACTTTCAAGAATGATTCCGATGAGGGACCAAGGGACAGGAACGTGTTCACCGCTCACAGTTCACTACATCGCCTTCAGCTGGCTACTAGCAATTGACATTGATAATTACCACAATAACAAAACAGGAGTACCGTCAAACTCAATATGAAAAAGGTCACTCAAAAACACCACAATCAAATAAAATTTATTGGTATCTATAAACACTAGCCGCGTCTGTCACTTCCATACAAGCTCACCTCCAGCTAGTTGATGGCTCTGAAGCCTCGTTTGATCGAACAAGTCCCCACTCACTATTCTACAAGACACACTGAGAACAACAGGAAGCTACCTAAGTAGAATTCGATGTCCCCGCACGGGAACGCAATTCGCCGCGCGGCCACTCCGCACGGTTAGAGGCGTCATGTCACGGACTGTGCGGCCGCTCCTGCCGGAGGTTCGAGACTTCCCTCGGGCATGGGTGTGTGTGTTCTTCCTAGCATAAGTTAGTTTAAGTAGTGTGTAAGTTTAGGGACCGATGATCTCAGCAGTTTGGTCCCTTAGGAATTCACACACATTTAAATATTTGAACGCACTTCCGAGTGTTTTGTAAGCTTTCGGAATTAGGTTGGTCGGTTGGTTTTGGAGGAGGAGACCAGACCGCAAGGTCATTGGTCTCCTAGGATTAGGGAAGGACGGGGAAGGAAGTCAGCCGTGCCCTTTCAAAGGAACCATCCCGGCATTTGATTTAGGGAAATCACGGAAAACATAAATCAGGATGGCCGGACGCGGGATTGATACGTCGTCCTCCAGAATGTGAGTCCAGTGTGCTAGCCACTGCGCCACCTCGCTCGGTTTTCGGTACCAGAAAAGTAATATCGTTGATCATGGAAGATCACAAACTCCAGAGCTTCGAGACGATAACCACCTTTAAAATACCAATTCCACCCCAGAGGGACCACGAAATGCCGCTTTAAACCCACGACGGCTCTTCGCCGACTCTTCGACTTCGTGACCCTCAAAACGCTCCACGAAATTATTTAACATAAAGGCCTCTCAGCCAGTCACAGTCAGGAGCAGAATGTAGACATTCTGATCAACCATTTCCTGCTCCTGCTTACAATGATGCCCCATAGGAAGACATTAAGAACCCCTTTTCTGCAATGGATTTGGAGAGTTCGGCAGTGCTGGGGAAATACTCGCACATAAAAGTTTCGGGTGATAGCCAGCAACAGCACTGAATACCGTCAGATCTCGCAAGTATGCTTGTCAGACTCTTATGAAAAGCATAGGGCTGACTCAGAAATATAGAGACTCTAGCCTTTTCCCCGCGCTTTGCCCGCATTTACGTTTATTAAGCACACCTGCTCTCCCTCTACGTGTCTACCTTTCCCTCCCTCTGTCTGACCACTTCATCCTCCCACCTCTTTCTGTCTCCTCCTCCCCGTTCTCTCTGTCTCTAAATCTCGTCCTCCCTCTTTCTTTATCCATTTCCTCCACAACCTCTCTCTGACCATATCTTACTCATCCATCTCTCTGATCATATCCTCTCTCTTTCTCTCTCCATCTTCCCCTCTTTCTTTTTCACCTGCCCATTACTTCTCTACAACTGCCACCATCCTCATGTACCTCCCCCTCCTTGCCCTGACTCTGCATGTTTCCTCCTCTATCTGTCTCAGCCTGTCCAAAGCCATACTCTTTGGCACACGTAACACTTGCAGTGCATTTCAATAAAGCAGGCCGACACTGCTCCAACACATCACATCTGTTGTGCAGGGCAGCATCCATGTCAGGCCCCCCAAACCATTCTCGCCCCTGAAGTGTAGGCTGCTTTGAATTGGTAGGTCGGTACTGTCCCTACACAATATGCCTGCCATCAGAGCTGCCTATGCACCAGGGGCTGGAAAAAACACATTTTGGCCATATCTCCACTGATATTGGAACTACGAGATTATATTCCCCACAGTGCTGACACTAATGTGGCCTGCTGTCTGTGTGACACATTTGGATGAAGTCGATCTGGGGGTTTAGGAGGAAATCCCAGACATACACACAAACGTTCTGCTTTATATATATAATATACTAAAAACTACCTTCCCTGTATGAGTACTTATGTGAAGGTCAGAGATAATGTTGTTGGAGTTTTGAGTGACTGCAGACTAGTCTAAATATTTACAGTATGAGAAAGCCTGATGCCCCTTTAAGCAAGAAACCCCTGACACCATTTAACTGACAGATGTGTTAAAGCTCAGTTGAAGTCAATATTTCTTAAAGTTCAAAACTTTTAGCTGTGTACAATAGTGACTACTTGATATCGAAAGACATATTTGGTGTACCTCTTTGATATTGTATTTCAGAGGCAGGAAATGATGATGAAGCATATATGCAACGATTCAGTAACACTTAATAAGACAGCAAATTATGTTGGCTTCTTTCGAGTGAAGATAGATTTTCCTACTTTAGGGTGTCGTGTGATTATCAGATGTCCAATATATAGCTACGATTACATAATGTGTTAGGTGTGCCCTTGTGGTCATCTTGCTGCACATTAGTAGCGCACCTTTCGTGGAAGTTTGTGCCATTCAGTACTCATTCATGGCATGTGCCATTTCCTGACGCAAAATGTACGTAAACTAGTGGTTTATTCGAAAGTCACTCACAGTATTCTCACTTTCTTCTGCCTCATCAATACTGAGTCCTCTCTGTTAGAATGGAAAGGATATATCTGGAATTAATTTGCCCTGCAACTGCAAGCACACAATGAACGAAAATTCTGATCACTGCTCATAAACCAAAATGCCGTTTCCCTCATTTACCGTGCTGCTAAAGCAATACCTGCGAAACGTGTTCATCCTTTCCAACCAACCACAACAACAATATCTCAAATCATGTCGTTTCTACTACTCAGACCTATGGACAACAAGCTTACAGATAACAGTGACTGCGACTGTAAAGTTCACACTCACTCGATAGAACTCGACGGAAAAAAATACGAATTTGACATTGAGTGCAATATGTATTTTCACACATTCAGGGTAACAATATACAACATTTCAAAAAAAGTAACAAGATCATAACGGATTCAGTAAAAAGATTAACGTGATCTTTACCCGTGGTGTTTTAGAAAACTGTAAGAATGACAGAATAGTGACAATAACCACATGTGTAAAAGGAATGGAGCTAAGCTTGTGTAACAGCCGACACTACATGGTAGCTCTCTTGTTTCAAAACATCTTTGGTTGATAACGAAGGTTCAGTCCTATGAGTGGAACACAATGGGATCTTTGGAAACGAATGTGACGAAAATTTGCAACCTGAAGTACTAGCAGCTGCGGACGTAGGTAAGCTAACGTTTATTGGAACTAAGTTGGATAAAATGTTTGAGAAACAGTAAGCTTGAAAATAAGTGACATGTAATGAACAAGTGTGGCAGATCAACCGTAATAGAACTTAACAGTCCAGAACCATTACTAGAAAGAAAAGTCTAAAAGTGCACCTTCATAAAACAATATATGGAGGGACGTATTATGAATGTCCATTAGAGGAAACTGTAGGGCATCGTATTTTATCCTAGTTTATTCACTTAGCTTTCATTGCCTCATAGTCATTAGATGAAATAAGTCTGAAGAGCTCAGAGAGTAGTTACAAGCGAAAAGCCTCCTGTTCCCCGTCTCCCAACGTCATCACGTCCATCTCTTCTTTTGTTTCTTTGTTCTGCCGAGTTGCTGCGTTCTCTAAGCGCAGTGACTTAACCACTTTACAATCCGGTGTCACACATCGACTGTTTGCGTCAGCTATGTCACCTCTTGACCTGTCTGGCTTGTCCAAACAGATTCACAGTGTTTTCGAACACTTGATTTTAAATGTGCAGACCTTTTGTTGTTCGTGTGTGGTGTGACCACGCTGCGGTTTTTAAAAAGATGCAGCACAAATTATTGTTTTATGAAAGTAGAATTTACGTAATGAACTTGAGAATTTTTCTTTGGTGTGGTCATAGGATTGTTGTTCTCTCTTGATTTCTCAGTAGCCGTAAGACCCTGAACAAAATCAGAAGTGTTGCTACAGGCGTAAACTGCCATTGGCACGCTTCTTGTCTTGATTGCAGATAATCCACATACAAAGGTTGTTAGTACTGCCTATTTCCTAGTTATGTCAGTTTTTACAGGAAGATATTTCTTCTGTACTCTACACTATGTTGGATTATGTCCGTTTCTCCTACAGTATGTTGAATAGTGATTGAAAATGTACCTGGGTTAGTCACTATTAGGGACAGTGTTCACAGATCCACTTAGTGGTCCACACAGGCTCTCTAAGTATCTGTTACAAGCCGCACCAAACTCAGTTACATTTTACGTAAACAACAGTTCCGTATAACTTGTTACGGTTGTCTGTAAAGTGTTGGTTAAAATGATATAGAGGAATCAACTCTTCTGTCGATTCTCTAATCTTTCCCTGAAACAAAATCCAGAGGCTCAAATATCAGGTCACAATCAATAATTATCCTTTTATAATACATTCATTAGTACTTGGAGAATTTTTTTAAGCCAAATTTCCTATAAATACATAAAATTCAACCGAATACGAAGACGATAGCAATAACACAATATGAAATCGAACAGTAACAGTCAACAGTCTTTTGCAAGTTGAAAACATAAAATGACACCATCTGCCTAGAAGCAGCACGAATAATTATTTGTTGTGATTGTACAGTTCTATAGATTATTGACTAGAGAATTTGTACCGTGCAGAACTGGATAATTTGTTTGCTGCAAAAATTCTACAACGAGACATATTATGAGCAAATTCTAATTGGCGTCTATCTGGATGAGAATTTTTAATGTCAGTATTAAGTATATTCTCTTGGATAGCGTAAACGTGTCAAACTATCCAGTTTTCGCACTTCTAGAATTACATTAAAACCATTACAGATTGATTACATATGTTGTTGTTGTGGTCTTCAGTCCAGAGACTGGTTTGATGTAGCTCTCCATGCTACTCTATCCTGTGCAAGCTTCTTCATCTCCGACTAACTGTGGCAATCTTTTGAATCTGCTTACTGCATTCATCTCCTGATCTCCCTCTACGATTTTTACCCTCCACGCTTCCCTCCAATACTAAATTGGTGATCCCTTGATGCCTCAGAATGTGTTCTACCAATCGATCCTTTCTTCTAGTCAAGTTGTGTCACAATTTCCTCCTCTCCCCAATTCTGTTTAGCACCTCCTCATTAGTTACGTGATCTACCCATCTAATCTTCAGCATTCTTCTGTTGCCACGCATTTCGAAAGCTTCTGTTCTCTTCTCGTCTAAACTATTTATCGTCCACGTTTTACTTCCATACATGGCTACACTCCATACAAATACTTTCAGAAAAGACTTCATGTCACTTGAGTCTATATTCGATGTTAACAAATTTCTCATCTTCAGAAACGCTTTTTTTGCCATTGCCAGTCTATATTTTCTATCCTCTCTACTTCGACCATCATCAGTTATTTTGCTCCCCAAATAGCAAAACTCATCTACAACTTTAAGTGTCTCATTTCCTAATCTAATTCTTTGAGCATCACCTGATTTAATACGACTGCGTTCCATTATCCTCGTTTTTGTTTTTGTTGATGTTCATCTTATATCCTTCTTTCAAGACACTGTCCATTCCATTCAACTGCCATTCCAGGTCCTTTTCTGTCTCTGACACAATTACAATGTCATCGGCAAACCTCTTTTCCATAGATTTTAATTCCTACTCCAAATTTTTCTTTTGTTTCCTTTACTGCATGCTCAATATACAGATTGAATAACATCGGGGAGAGGCTACAACCCTGTCTCACTCCCTTCCCAACCACTGCTTCCCTTTCATGCCCCTCGACTCTTATAACTGCCATCTGGTTTCTGTACAAATTGTAAATAACCCTTCGCTTCCTGTATTTTACCCCTGCCACATTTTAGAATATGAAAGAGAGTATTCCAGTCAACATTGTCAAAAGCTTTCTCTAAGTCTACAAATGCTAGAAACGTAGGTTTGCCTTTCCTTAATCTTTCTTCTAAGATAAGTCGTAAGGTCAGTATTGCCTCACGTGTTCCAATATTTCTACGGAATGCAAACTGATCTTCCCCGAGATCGGCTTCTACCAGTTTTTCCATTCGTCTGTAAAGAATTCGTGTTAGTATTTTGCAGCTGTGACTTATTAAACGGATAGATCGGTAATTTTCACACCTGTCAACACCTGCTTTCATTGGGATTGCAGTTATTATATTCTTCTTGAAGTCTGGGGATATTTCGGCCGTCTCATACATCTTGCTCACCATATGGTAGAGCTCTCCCAGGGCTATCAGTAGTTCTAGTGGAATATTGTATACTCCCGGGTACTTTTTTGACTTAGGTCTTTGAGTGCTCTGTCAAATTCTTCACTCAGTATAATACCTCCCATTTCATCTTCATCTACGTCCTCTTCCATTTTCATAGTATTGCCCTTAAGTACATCGTCCTTTAATAGATCCTCTATACACTTCTTCCACCTTCCCGCTTTCTCTTCTTTGCTTAGAGCTGGTTTTCCATCTGAGCTCTTAATATTCATACAGGTGGTTCTCTTTTCTTCAAAGGTCTTTTAGGCAGTATCTATCTTACCCTTAGTGATATATGCCTCTACATCCATCTATCCTCTAGGCATCCCTGCTTAACCATTTTGCACTTCCTGTCGATCTCATTTTTGAGACGTTTGTATTCCTTTCCACCTGCTTCATTTACTGGATTTTTATATTTTCTCCTTTCATCAGTTAAACTCAATATCTCTTCTGTTACATAATGATTTCCACTAGCCCTCATCGTTTTACCTACCTGATCCTCTGCTGACTTCACTAAATCATCTGTCAAAGCTACCCACTCTTCTTCTAGTGTGTTTCTTTCTCCCGTTCTTGTCAATGGTTCACTAATGCTCTCTCTGAAACTCTCTGCAGTCTCTGCTTCTTTCAATTTATCCAGGTCCCACCTCCTTAAATTCCCATCTTTTCGCTTTTTCTTCAGTTTACATCTACATAACAAACAAATTCATTACATAGCAAACTGTAAGGTGTCAGGCAAATCCAACACCTTCCATGAAAACCCTGACATGATAAGCAAATCCGGGGTGGTGATATGTAAGGTGTCAGGCAAATCCAACACCTTCCATGAAAACCCTGACATGATAAACAAATCCGGCAGTATGTCACATAGCTCCGAATAAATCCTGACATTAAATTAACCAAAGTAATACGATCAACGAGTGAGCAAATGGAATACCACAGACTAACACAAGAACGCCTAAATGCATGTCATACCTTCCCACCGTGAAACAGACGCAGTTCCGAGGGAAGAAACGAGAACAGAAGCTGAGAGCAGAACCGTGTTAAGCTAGAAGGCCCTAAGATAAGGGACGGACACCCACATCGCCTGCCGACCACCAGGACCACCCCCCAGCCCATGTTAAAAGATAGAGCCCTCCAGAAGAACAGTATAGATCTTACTATAACAGTAAAAGGGCCACACTAGCTGCAAGTTTTAGCGTGAGACTTTTTCGCGTCTCTGTTACGTTGCAAACGTTAAAAACATTGCCCCACCAAGAAAAGTATAACGTTTCTCATTGGATAGACAGAATTTTGTAGGCGGAGCTTAAGGTTAACATTGAGACCCTGATTGGTCAGTTGAAAACACAGCCAGATAGCTTTTTTTAAACCAACTTCGGTAAATTTTAGTAAGGAGAGTTGCTTCCGAGACGGCGAACTGTATGGAGCTGCGCCGCCTGCCGCCCCCTGACGCTGCCTAACCAATGACAAGGTAATGAACGCATGTGATGCCGCATAACAGCGCATAAAGGTTCACTCAGAACTCCAGAAGTCTCATCTGTTACATCCCCTTTTTGCGTAAAACTAGTGTCGATCGTCAATTAAAGCTCATGGTATTCACATTTGCTAATTGAAGTTAAAATCTGAAACGAGATGATTTTTCTGTTATATAATCATTGAGAAGCCACATCAGCCACTGTAATTTACAACAAGTTAAATAAGTAATTAAAGATAATTGAGGATCACTGTAGACCATTTTGATAGTTTTCTCTTTTGTGAAACTTAATTTAAACCTAGATTTATAGATGTGATATGGCATAGGTCATCCTTCAATCCATTGTAGAACTCGGAAACCCACTCAGGGAATATTCGTTCACATTTTTGTTGAACGCAGTTGGTTTTTATCATCCTGCATTAAAACATTTCCTTTTATCAATAGCGCAATTTATAAACAATGTTTTGTGAGTAGAATAAAATTTCCAATGATAAACTTAACTGTTTTTTCGACGTTATTTTACCAGCTAACTAAAAATAGGAAAGCCTTGAACCCCTTCCACTAAATTTAGTTAGTATTAAGATTCTTTTACAGGGAGTGCAGTGGAGCTGACGCTGAAATCATTAAGTATTTGGTTATATCATCGCTAGTCTCACTGAACTCTTCTGAACTCTACATGTCATGTGTGGTCTGGCGTCTCCTTACCAGCAACAGGTTCCAGGTTCAAACTAGTCAATTTCATAAAAAAAACACGCTCAGAGCGTTGTTGCGTGAAAGTGGTAGGGAGACACGACTTAGAACAAACAGACACTACCCAGAATGTTAGAAAACTTAAATTTAAGTGTGGCATTTTAATAACAGCACAGACGCTCAGACACTTCTTTAGAAGTGAAATCACCGTAACGCTACTCTCATAGAACAAGAACCACCGTGCATTTCATTTCCGTAGCTCTGCGATTCACTGTGCTTTTTGTACGTCGTATCGTGAATAAGGTTATCTATTTTTATTTTGTTACTAGCTAACAATCCCGGCATTGTCCGGATATTCATTTTGCCAATTTTCTATTAGAAACAAGAAGAAAAATTGAACTTGGTTTGTACTGAAGTATCCAAAAAATTTCATTTCCATGTATTCGCGACAACATCTTTGAAATTATGAAACAGTCGTATAAAGAAATATACATTATGTACAAATGTATAAATACAGCATCAAAATTAAGAACAACTTGTGAACTCTGGGCGCAGCTGCTTTGAGTATCTAAAACACGATTTTATAGACTTCTCTATGGCATCGCCTCTTCATAGATCTATAGACGGCTGTAGTTCCAGCCTACATACAGCAGTATGCGCTTCGCAGTTGAAAGCTTTCAAAAGCGCTGCCAGGTGTCACGGATTTCCTCACGTTGACTCGGCTGTAGGAGTTCAAAATGGCTCTGAGCACTATGGGACTTAACTACTGAGGTCATCAGTCCCCTAGAACTTAGAACTACTTAAACCTAACTAACCTAAGAACATCACACACATCCATGCCCGAGGCAGGATTCGAACCTGCGACCGTAGCGGTCACGCGGTTCCAAACTGACGCGCTTAGAACCGCACGGCCACACCGGCCGGCCGGCTGTAGGAGTGTCTTAATAGCAAAGAATAAATGTCTGAAAATTTTTTTTCACGAGTCTAATTGTTTATGATGCCATATCTCCTGATATTTGTGTCCCAGACGATATGATTTTGTAAGTATACGAGTGAGCAGCGCATATGGATACTGTCAGCGAAATATGTTGCATATAGTGTTAGTAGAAAAGAATAAATTTAAACGTCGTGCACAATGCGGCAGTTTTTCATGCAGCTCAGTGTTTTTAACGCCATATCTCCTGGGCTACGTGTGGTACTACGATATACTTTTGTAGGTGCAACGAAATGCGGCATATGTGAGTACTGTCTGCTAATTGTATTGCGAATAGAGTTAGTAGCACAGAAGTAATGCATTTAAACGTAATACATGGCGCGTCAGTTTCTCATGCAGTTCATTCTTAATGAGGTCATATCTCCTTAACTCCGATAGACAGATGGTTCTTACCCCCACAGCGATTATTGCCTCGTAGGAAGGGTTACGTATACTAAGCTTGGTTGCACACACACACACACACACACACACACAGCTGTATAATTTGTATGGGTTAAATGGTTCAAATGGCTCTGAGCACTACGGGACTTAACTTCTGAGGTCATCAGTCCCCTAGAACTTAGAACTACTTAAACTTAACTAACCCAAGGACATCACACACATCCATGCCCGAGGCAGGATTCGAACCTGTGACCGTAGTGGTCGCTCGGTTCCAGACTGTAGTGCCTAGAACCGCTCGGCCACCTCGACCGGCTGTATGGGTTAGATTAATTGTAATCTTACCTTGATCTACTACTGTTGGGCATGTTTACACGTAGTCCAAGTTAAAGGACGCGGGCAGCCCGGAAACGTCGATTTCATCTCTCTTGTAAGAGCCGGAAAGAAAGTAGCTTTCTGAACACTGACGCGAACACTGTTTCCAGTCGGCGCTTACGTGTTGTTGAAATTTTTCCCGGTTCTTTTCCATTCACATATATCGCAGCCGCTGTCCTCGCCGGCAGGTTGGTCAACATGTTGAGCAATGTTTCTTAGTGAAGCGCCATTCGCACGAGACCCACAAATGAAGCCTCGCAGAAGGTTACTAATGTTGTTAGTGTAACCACGCTATAGCTAACATTACACGCCACAAAACCGCTTGTCTAAGGTTGCAACAGAGACTCAACGTGTCACGTAATATTGCGGCACGGTAAGGCATTTTAGCCAAACTGTACATCGTTTATATTTTGGGAAGCCAATGAAATAATATTCAGGGTGAAAGTACAGTTGAGGCGATTAGACAGCTAAAGCTCTTAGGTCTGAGGTGGGTCCAAGAACGAAGAAATTCAACCGCCCAGTAACGTGAAGAAGTTACAGAATTGCCAGTTGATTTCCTGTGACGGCGGGTATTTTTGGTTCCACAATTTCACTAAAAGATGGATGATCCACGTATTGAAGCATGTATGTGGGTGGGATTCGCATTAAAATGCGTGTGTCTCTGAAATTAGATAATTGTCTGTTATGGGATATTGTTACGTGCTAAATCAAGTTTTCAAATAAAAGATATCAGTCCTGTAAAAACAACTACAAGATTTTCGATGACACCAGCACCACAAAAATTTCTCAACACCTCTGGAAACAATCAACATTTTGCGATAAGCACTGTGTCCAGCACTTAAAATGCGAGCCTGCACCTTTATCGAAACTGTTAACGGTGCGCTACTTTTATAAAGAATACGAGCAATTAATAGTGGTTATCTGCTATTTTTACTTCCAGGAAGAATCTACCAATAGAAAACTTCTTAGAACGCTGATTTTGCCCTCTTCGTGTCTACATTTACATCTATATCTACATTAGTATTCCGAAAGCCACCTGTTGGTGTGTGGCGGAGGGTACTACTGGCTGCACTACATGATCGCTCTTCCCTGTCCCATTTGCGAATGGTGCATGGGAATAATGATAGTCGGTGAGCTTTTATATTAGCTCTAATTTCTCGTCGTGGTCATTTCGCGAGATGTATGTGGGAGGAAGCAATATTCTGTTCGGTTCTTCCCAGAAATTACTCTCTCGAAGTTTCAATAGTGAATCCCTCCATGATGCACAACGCCTCTCTTGCAGCGACTGCCACTGTTGTTTGTTGAGAATCCTCTGTAACGCTCTCGCACCGACCAAACGACCTCGTGACGAAACGCGATCTCTTCATTGGATCTTCTCCATTTTCTCCTCTATCAGTCCTGTGTGGTAAGAGTCCAAATTATGGGACAATACTCAAGAATCGCTCGAACAAGCAGCTTGTTGCCTAATATACTTTTTTGTGGATGAGTTAAGTTTCCTTGTGTAATATACTTTTTTATGGATGAGTTGCGTTTCCTTAAGATTATTATTACGAATCTCAGTGTGGGATCTACTTTTCCTATCTGTTTATTGTGCTCATTCCACTTCAGGTCTCGCTGGATAGTTACTCCTAGATATTTCAAAAATGGTTCAAATGGCTCTGAGCGCTATGGGACTTAACATCTATGGTCATCAGTCCCCTAGAACTTAGAACTACTTAAACCTAACTAACCTAAGGACAGCACACAACACCCAGTCATCACGAGGCAGAGAAAATCCCTGGCCCCGCCGGTAATCGAACCCGGGAACCCGGGCGTGGGAAGCGAGAACACTACCGCACGACCACAAGCTTCGGACCCTAGATATTTTACGGTGGTTACTGTTTCTAGCAATTTTTAATCAATCACGTAGTTGTACTGTAATGAATTTCTTTTTGTATGTATGCGCGATATGTTACATGTATTTACATTTAAGGTAAACTGCGAACCTGCACCATTCATCATTTCTACGCAAGTCATTCTTCAAATCTATGCTATCCTCTGGTGTAGTAGAGAGGCAACAGAGGCATCAGCAAAATTTCTTAGTTCCAGTTGCCTACATTCAGGGGCAAACCTATTGCTCTCTTTTGATTGACATGTCCTTAACCTTTTGTTCTGATACATGGATTATGACCCCCCTGCGGATAATCCGTCCTTTTGATTGACAAGTCCTTAACCTCTTGTTCAGTTAAGTGGTTTTCCAAGAAACCCCCCCTCCCCTTCCTCCCCCCCCCCCCCCCCTGCTCCATCCCTCTGGGAACTTCCCACACCAATACAAGCACACTTTTGATATCAATTTGACTAATTAATTAAATTGATTAATTAATTAACTCCCTCTGGGAAACCCCAGTCATCCACCTCCTCTCCCCCACCCAGAAATTGGTGGGAAGAAGACTCATTTGATTGGCTATTTGGAGTGAAATCGATTGAATAGTATGGAATATTGTTCAAACAATTTAGACAGTGTGTGTGGAATATTGTTCATTTAAACAATTTATGAGATACAAGACTCTGCATGAAAAAAGTTTATTTATTCATTCAAAGAATTTGGTGGTAAATAGGTAGCAGTCTATAGAATATTGTTTAAACAATTTATGCGATATAGTTTATTTATTTATTTAAAGGATTTGGTGGGAAATCGATTGTAGTGTATGGAATATTGTTTAAACAATTTAGACAATGTGTGTAATATTGTTTGTTTAAACAATTTACGGGATAGGAGGCCGCATATAGAATATAGTTTATTTATTTATGTAAAGAATTTGGGGGAAATCGATTGCAGTGTACGGAATACTGTTTAAATAATTTAGACAATGTGTGGGATATTGTTTATTTATACAATTTATGGGATACAAGATGATGTATGGAATATTTAAACAATTACGGTGCTTTTTCATTTCCAACACGTAAGGAAACACGTATTTACACTGTCACAAACCGCTTAAACATATTTGAAGAACTTTCTCACGTCTCCTCGCGCTCGCCGGCTGCCTGGAGTCAGGATGCAGTGGAGGAATTTTGGAAACGCCAGCGGGCTCGCCGCACCGCTGAGATGTACTGAGAAGTACAAAACACGACAGAAACTTAAACCGTGATCCAGCCTGTAGTAATACGTTGTCATGGCTAGATGTCAAAGATCGCTATCAATCGTAATTTGACATCGCGATTGGGTTTTTAAAGCACTATAGAATTCCTAAATTGGTTCCGACCACTACGTTAGGAAAGAGGAAGGCCTTCTGCATGATAGGATAGAGACAACAGCAAATACCACTGCAAGACCGAGTCCACTGCAATGTACCGAGAAGCACTAAACACTCCACACTTAAACCATACTCCAGTTTGTAGCAGTAGCCGTCATGGCTAGATGTCGGAGATTGCTGAAACACTCGCACATCCTGCCCGTTCATGTCTTGATGTCTACACGTAGCGCACTGCCAGCGCCAACGCTCAGAGGCCGGTGAAAACTAACACTATGGCCGTAGCCATAGCCTTGGACGCATGTGCATACCAGAGGGCACCATCCCGACCATGGAGGGCATCCGGGGATGATTGGAGTGATCAGTACGTCCAGTGCAAACACATGCCCATATTGAATCTTCTCTCACGCAACACGCACGTCTCCTTCTGTCGCGCTCACCCAGCACACTACACTTCGCCAGCCCTCACTGCTATGAGCATGATCAGTGAAGTCGACGCATTCTTTGTTCCCATCACAGGCTGAGCTCATGTGCAACTTCCGGTCCTCGAATCCTTGCGACCACACTTGCAGCTTGGATATATAAAGTAACAGAGTTCCTCAGTTTCTGCCTCGCCCTCCCTGCAGCTTTATGAATCTGATCGTTCCAATGTAAGTTGGAACTGAGCAGAAGTCGAAAAGCGGTGTATCTAACACCGCCTGCCACCATTGGACAAACAGGGTAAGGTGAGTTAATGTGACAGGACCGTGTTTTAACCAATCGGTGGAAATGGGAACATGTTGTTGTAGCTCCGCCAACCATGTACAATGTGTAAGGCTAGCCGGCCGCGGTGGTCTCGCGGTTCTAGGCGCGCAGTCCGGAACCGTGCGACTGCTACGGTCGCAGGTTCGAATCCTGCCTCGGGCATGGATGTGTGTGATGTCCTTAGGTTAGTTAGGTTTAAGTAGTTCTAAGTTCTAGGGGCCTGATAACCACAGCAGTTGAGTCCCATAGTGCTCAGAGCCATTTTTTTGTAAGGCTAGCGCCGCCAAATGAAGCTTTCTCATGCAAGACAAGGTAGTAAAAAAGACAGTGCGAACAGATATGGTGGCGTCTCCAGCTGGGAAACCTAGGAAGACTCCACATTATACAGGAACCGGAAGAAGGACGAGATTTTGCTACTGCATTGAGATACATCTCCAAACTACATACAGGTACTGCAGTACAAAAGAGATCTGCATCCCTTAGAGTGCATTCATGTCTGTCAGCCAAAAATTCTCTGTATCATGTTTTCAGATATATCGAAAACAAATATAGTGTGCATGCTGGCGTCAAGCGTATGTGGTGATCTTATTAAATATACAGGTATTGGTTCACTGGAGGTGGTCACTGATTGAAGTCTCTTCCACATATCAGTGTAAAGTTTTGTCATCTGTACTGCAGGAAAACAATATCCCGAAGACTATCAGCTGCAAGAAAGGACTGTTTAAGTGTTTTAAACGCTAACAAACAGTATTTATAATGCACTTCTCCGCCAATCACAACGTAGCAATGTTAGCTAACAAACAACTGCTGCATGGCTTTTTATTAACAAGATTCTACTGTATGTCTGTTGAGGTAATAGTGATACATGAAAGTTGACTGCTGTCTTTGATGCTTTCCTGGAAAACAGAGCCATCTGCCTCTAAAATGGCACGGGTTCGCGTTAAAGGTAGTAGATGGAGTGACTGGCTGAGAGGGAGAAAGGGATATGTTGCTGCAGGCCATTTATCACGCAATTAACCATTTTTTCCATTGTTCTGTGGTGGTGTATCAGTTGTGTGGTATAACCTGTGATCGACTTGTATACAAATGTGTCTCCTGTGTGTGACTTAGAGCACTGTCCACCTGCAACCGTTAACAGCAAACCTCTCCAAAGCACAGGCATCAGAGGACTTCCAACTCATGTGTGATGAAACATGTCCCTGCAGTCTGGAACCGCAAGACCCCTACGGTCGCCGGTTCGAATCCTGCCTCGGGCATGGATGTTTGTGATGTCCTTAGGTTAGTTAGGTTTAACTAGTTCTAAGTTCTAGGGGACTAATGACCTCAGCAGTTGAGTCCCATAGTGCTCAGAGCCATTTTTTTTTTTAAACATGTCCATTGGTGGAAAACCTGTTCCAGTAGCCTCCTCTAGACGAATGAAGGTGTATGTGAAGTGGTCCATTTCTCTGCCTGTCTTGGATATAGATCGAGTCTTCAGTTTCATATAAGTATGAAGCGATTGTTACTACACTTTCATGTTCGTCCTATCCTAAATGCATGCAAGTGGATCATCGGGGAGAAGGAAAGTCTTACGACTTTTTAGTAAGTTGGTATATAAGATGCGCAAACATTTTTGTGCAAAATCAAACAGCACATGAGTATGTCAGCAATACGACCATATACAAATGGAAAACTGTGAAAAATATGGAATTGATATAAAATCGGTAAAATTCGAGGAAAACCTGGTACAATCACGAAAAATAGGCGTGAGATACATTAAAATTGAGGGAAATACCACGAAAAATCTAAAAGTGTGAAAGCCTAGTAAAATTATGGAAATTGACTGAAAATACATAAAATTAGAGACAAGTACCATGAAAAGGGTACTGAGCAAAATCAATAAAATTGTGTGTTCTGGAGGAGGAGACTGGACTGATGCTACATATACATACCTTATAGTGGAGAGGAGGAATTCTAGAGACGTGGCGACAATTCAAAAGGCCACACGGGGTAGCCACGCGGTCTAAGGCGTCTTGTCACGGTCCGCGCGGCTCTCCCTGTCGGAGGTCCGAGTCCTCCCGGGGGCATAGGTGTGTGTGTCGTCCTTAGTGTAAGTTAGTTTAAGTGAAATTAAATAGTGTGTAAGCTTAGTGAGTGATGACCTCAGCAGTTTGGTCCCATAACTGTAAAATTTTCAATTTTACAATTCAAAACGGCAATATTATCCCGCACATGAGCAATACAGCCAAACATGGGGTCATGAATTCAGTGTGCAAGAGGAAGGTTACCAGGGACAGAGGTAAACTATGGTAAAACTGTTACATATCCTATGACTACAGATCGTGGGATTTATTTCCTCATGTCACTGTTTCTTCATATACAGTACATTTCCGGCTGTCAACTATCATTTTATAGGGCTGTTACGAACATATCATAATTTCCGAACCGTAATCAGATTTGTACTTCGTAAACAGCACACGTCATACACCTCTGGAAAACCTATCTATTGTTTGTGTTGCAAAGAATCGACGTTTTCTTTGGTGTGCAAGATAGTAGTTTTATCACTTTACAGTTTGGCATCACAGTTCATCGCAGAGAAACTTGCAGGGAGAATGTTTGTCATGCACTAGGAATATATTTCTTGCATTGGAGTTTTAACAACATTACATTCCTCACGACTAACAGGTCGGAAGCCTCACCACTCTAGCATTATAGCACATTTTAAGTACAAAACTGTGAAGCCTTAGGAATGTATGTGTTTATGTTCCACAATTATTTCTCTCTTACCAGTACCTTCTTGGTACTGATCCCAGACACCGGAACAATACTATAGAATTGGTAGCGCAATTGATTTACGTAAAATGCTTCAAATTACATCCATCTGCTGCCACATCACACATAAAAACCACACGTGTCTTCTTCTTAACCGTCTGTTATGTCATCACAATACTTTCATATCTACTATACACTGATAAGAAGTCTTGTGCATATGGATGGGTGCCGTGAGTAAGGTTGGTGTAGGACAGCAGTTATCGACTCAGTTCGCTCTGTTCCTTCATGATACATGGAATGTAGCCTCCTGCTCCAGGTCAGCTGCATATTAAATCAGTGACAGCGTTGCGGGAAGGGTTGGTCAAAGACTATACAGGGAGATTTTTCAGTCCCTAACTTTATCTTAAGAATGTGAGAATGCTCTGTGACTCCCATCCACAAAGGGAAAGATGGATAATCGGAATCGTTAATTACACATTATGGTCGAAGTGCTAGAAGTATGTTGATCGGTATAGGACATTGTCTGGTATAGTTTGGTATATATATGTTCCAGAATAAACAACGAATGGATGTACTGCACAATCGCAAAATAGTATACGGTGCTCGCAAAGTAGTGGAGGGGTGGTTTAGCGATGATACAGAAATTGGGAAGAATGCTGCCATGTCATTGGTCGGTATTTAAATTACAGAAAAACAGGTCAAATTGCTAAAATTGATTGCACTATCGACTGTGGTGCTTAGTACAGTACGTCGATGGTGTCTTTTCCGTCCCTTTCATCGACCGAACTGCTGTTGGTTAAATGAATGACTGACATCATTTGTTTGAGGGGGGCAGAGAGTCTTAGTGGAGGGGCAACACCCTCCGGGGGTGGCCTGCACCAAAACAGTGATCACGTACACGACTGCAATATGAAGAATATCAATCGAAATGGGACACCTAGACATTTGCTACCATGTCACTTTAAATGTAGACATCATCAATCACCCTTGGACAGCTGTTTGAAAACGCCCCACAACGCCGCAAAACACTTCCAGTTTCCATATGTCATGATGTCTTCTGCATTTTTTTGTCAATAAGAAACACTGCCCCTGTCTTTTATCTCAATCATCATGTGTATTGTGGAGGCAACAGCAGATAAAGAATGTAGCAAACAACAATGCAGGGATCATTTCTTTCAACTGATAGTCTATGGGGCATGGTCCTCCTACGGTGCAGGTGACAAAACTGGACACTGGTCTGTGGAAGCGACTTCGATCACTGTCCACCTGCGCCAATGAACCAATACCTGTATATTTAATAGGATCGCCACATATGCTCTATGACAGCACACAGATGGTATCTGTTTTCGATATATCTGAAGAGAGGGATGTGATGATATCTTACCGGGTTTTTATAATTCACAAGTTATCTCTGTTGGATGGTATAAAATAGCGATGATAGAGAGAATATTTAGGTGACAGACTTGAATGCAGTCTGAGGGATGCAGACCTCCTTCGGACTGCAGTACCTGTCTGTGGTTTGGAGATGCATCGCAGTGCAGTAGGAAGCTTCTTGTCCTCCTTCCAGTTCCTGTGCGATGCAGAGACCCTCAATCTCCCGATTGACAGCGATCTCTGGCATCTAGCCTTGACAACTTATAACTACGGATTGGATCACAGTTCAAGTGTGTGTCGTGTTTAGTGCTTCTCATACATAGCAGTGGACTCTGTCTTGCATAGTTATTAGTTGTTGCTCATCAGTGGTAGACCCTCAAAAATGGTTCACATGGCTCTGAGCACTATGGGACTTAACATCTGAGGTCATCAGTTCCCTAGAATTTAGAACTACTTAAACCTAACTAACCCAAGGACATCACACACATCCATGCCCAAGGCACGATTCTAACCTGCGACCGTAGCAGCCGTGCGGTTCCAGACTGTAGCGCCTAGAACCGCTCGGCCACTTCGGCCGGCTAGACCCTTTCCTCCATCCTTCTTTGTGCTGGTGTAACAGAGAGCAGCAGTCAACTTAAGAATTCTATAGTGCTTTAAAAAAGAAAATACACTTAGCATTGAATTTCATATATCACTGCTTCCAGTCATGACGTCAAATAATAATGGGTTTGTGTTATTTAAAGAAATTTATCGACAGAGACATAACACTGTTGTTCACGCGCGCAAACTACTGTGCAGTGTCGATCTTTTTTCATTTCGAGTAGTTTAAAACTGTGTGAAGCAAATTGTTGAAACGCTGTGTTAACGATTTAATTAACATTTTCTATGTCACATCTTCTGAAGTAACATTTGTGACATCTTCAAGATGTGATATTCCGCACCAGATTTAACAAATCCTGAAATAGTTCGTGAAATCCACCACAAGGAAGTGCGCCAATAAGGCTGGGGAAGTTTAGGGCCGATGGCGGAATGAAATGTCCCATGTCAGTTCCTATGCCACCTGCATGCTCTCTCTCTTTGTATGCAACGATCTTTTTCTAAAAGAGTATTTCGAGGCAGCCAGCTACTAGCTTTGTGACATCGTCAATTTGTGTGTGTGTGCAGTAGTTACCGTATCTGCCTTATATTCCGCAGTACACGATCATGTGACTGGAAATTATTTATTAACTTTGGCAGTATTTCAGGATCGATCCCTAATCAGGTATTTGCTTTGGAAGGAATGCGTCCCTCGCGTGCGCTGGGATCTGACAGGTTGGTTCACGCGTACCGACCTCAGCCGACAGTGGAGCGGCGAATCCACTGGCGTTTCCAAAATCCCTCCAGTGCATCCTGACTTTGGGCAACCGGCGCGCGTAGCCAGACGTGAGAAAGTTTTTCAGATATGTTTAAGCGGTGTGTGACAGTGTAAGCACATGTTTCCTTACTTGATTGGAATGAAAAAGCATCGCAATTGTTTATTCAAAATGTTCAAATGTGTGTGAAATCTTACGTGACTTAACTGCTAAGGCCATCAGTCCCTAAGCGTACACACTACTTAACCTAAATTATCCTAAGTACAAACACACACACCCATGCCCGAGGGAGGACTCGAACCTCCGCCGGGACCAGCCGCACAGTCTATGATTGCAGCGCCGTAGATCATTGTTTATTCCATACCTCACATTGTATCCTGTAAACTGTATAACTAAACAATGTTCCACACATTCTCTAAATTGCTTAAACAATATTCCATATACTGATTTCGATTTCCCGCCAAATACTTTGCATAAATAAATAAACTATATTGCATACACAGCCTTGTATCCCACAAAATGTTTAAATAAACGCCATTACATACATGTCTAAATTTTTTAAACAGTATTCCATGTACTAAAATCGATTTCCCACCAAATTCTTTAGATAAATAAATAAACTATTTTCATACGTAGTCTTGTAGCCCATAAAATGTTTAGATAAACAGTATTCCACACATTGTTTAAACAACATCCCATACAGTGCAATCGATTTCCCTCCAAACGGCCAATCAACTGAATCTTTTCCCGGCCATTTTTCTGATGAGGGAGGGGAGGGAGACGGCTGGGAAGTTTCTAAGAGGGTGTTAATTAATTAGTCGATTTAATTAATTACTCAATCAAAATGATGTCACAAGTGTGTAGTATTGCCAATGGGAGTTCTCACAGGGATGAGGAGGAGAAGTGGGAAGGGGAGGGGTGGGCATTTCTTAGAAAACAACTGAACTGAACAACAGGTTAAGGACCTGTCAATCAAAAGAGAACAATAGGTTTGCCCCTGAATGTATGCTTGTCCCTGAATGTAGGCACCCCACAGCAATGAACTGTGCTTCTGGCCACTGTTGACCCCCTCCTACCTTTGATTTCCCCCCAAATGAACAATCAGCTCAGTCTTTTTCCCACCAATTTCCAGGTGAGAGAATGGAGAGGGAAGTCTGGGGGTTTCCCAGACAGGAGTGTTAATTAATTAATCGACTTAATTAATCAGTCAATCAAATTGATACTAAAAGTATGCTTGTATCAGTGAGGGGAGCTCCCAAGGTGATGGTGGAGGAGGAGGACGAGGGGCAGGGGGAGGAGGATGGGAGGTGGGAGGGGGGGGGATTTCTTAGCCAAACAGCAGGTTAAGGACCTGTCAATCAAAAGGAACGATTATCGTCAGATGGTCCTTATCCACTTAGCAGAACAATAGGTAGAGAACCTGTCAATCAAAATAGAACAACAGTTTTGTCCCTGAACGAAGTGTTGAGTGCTATCCGCAAGGAAGTCCTGAATTCAGTCGCAAATCTCGTACGATATTTGGCAAGCACGTATTTTTTTTTTACTAAACGGAATTGTGAGTCGGTGTCAAATGCCTTCCTGAAGTCAGGGAACACGGCGTCAACCTCTGCACCGTCTTCTACAGCTTTGTGGGTCTCGTGGAGGAACAGAGCGAGCTGAGCTTCGCAGTATCTCTCTTTGCAGAAGGCATATTAGTTTTTATAGAGGAGATTTTCTTTCTCCAAAAACGTCATAATTCTTGAGCATAAAACGTATTCCATAATTTTACAATAGACTGACGTTTACGATATGGCCCTATAATTATGTGCATGTGTGCTACGAAACTTCTTGGAACCAGGTATGACTTGTGCTGTTTTCAGTCACTATGCACCCTTCGATAAACTGTTACCAGAGGAGGAGCAGCTCGTAGTCCAGATGTATGCTTCCTAACCCATTATTTTAATTCTTATTAGTGAGAAATAAATTAATGTTTTTGGTTTCCAGGCTGGTGGCCTTTTGCGGCGGATTTTGTGTCATTTACGCTCTTTATTTAGTAAGTAAATCCTCACTGACTGTATGAGACTGAGTGAATTCCTTTCCACACCTTCCAGCCACAGAAGAAACCGAGGTAGTCATCGAGAATCGAATACAGAACCAGTATGTCATTAGCAAGTAAGGTTATCACACGATTACGAATGCTGTCATTATCATCAATATTATTCCACACAGAATGGGCGCTGTTTTGAAATTTGCTGGCAGATTAAAAATGTGTGCCGGACTGGGACACGAACAGAGAATCTTGCATATCGCGGGAAATGTTCTAGATCTGCGTTCCAGTCCAGCACACAGTTACGATCTACCAGCATACCAGCAATTTTCGGCACTCCTGTTCTTTCTCACCCTATTTTTAACGATTACCCCTAATCGCCACTGTGACTAATTTCACTGTCGTTATTACTGCTACAGTTCTCTTAGTTAATATGTATGCTGTTTTTACCTATTTTAGCTTAATTCTCTTTTTATAGCTTGTGTAAAGTAAAATATGTTATGATATTTTATGTTAGAATCCTAGTTGGGTGTGAGAGAGGGTCTCATGATCTTAAACATACTATGTGAAGTAAGTGCACAAATAAAGAAATGGCTATCCATTTCCGCTGTACGAGAGTACCAAATGTTAGTTTCCAATTAAAAACTATACTGACGCCCTAGGCCGGGAACCCACATGTTAATTGTTTCTTTCCATTACATTATTGCCACACACTCAAAATAAACGCATCAACTAAATTTAACTGTTCTTTGTACGTCATGATTACAAAAAATAACAGAGAAGGTGACTTATGTTCTGAGCAACCCATCTGCTCACGGCAAGTAATTAACTTTTTCAAGGTTTGTAGCTTTATAACAAGGGACAATAAATATAAACAGCTCGTTAGTTCTATATATTTGATGTGATTACTACCGAGGAGTCAGTACGAATTAGGTTTCACATCAGTGAAGAAATTCAGTTACATGGGAGCGTAATCACCATATAAGATGAAAGCAGGAGATCTCAAATTTTTCACAATATGAGAAATGAAATAGTTTATGATCTGAAGCCCTTTCGATTCGAGCACAACTAAACATCTAAAATCAGCTTCCGGCCAATTGCGCTTTACTGCTCTGAAACAAGGCCAGCTAAGGAGTCGGATAGAAAGAAACTTAAGGTACTCGAAAGAAGTATTACAGGAGTCCTTGCACCTGATAAAGATAGAATGGATATAAAAGATAAACCAAGAACCATGAGGTGCGCGGTTAAAGCATTAGAAACACAATGAGAAACAAGAGAACTGAGGTTGATCGTCTTCAGGCAAGCGCGTCCGAAAACACAATGCGTGAAGCTGTTAATGAGGGAAAGTCATAGAAAACGACTCCTATTGATAGAAGAAGACAGTACGGGCGGAATGACCTGGAAAATGAGCCGATCGACCTGTATATTCCAGGAGACTGCGACAAGCATTCACGAGATAGACGGAGGTGGATTCAACGACTTAAGGCTATGCTTCATCTTTCGCACCTGAAACCATTGGATGGTGGTGATGATGATGATGATGATGATAATGGTGGTGATGGTGGTGGTGGTGGTGGTGAAGGAGAAGGACGAGCTGCACAGTGAATATGCATTAGATTTGGGTAAAACTTTGAGTGGCTTGCGAAAAGGTACATTAGATTTCTTTCGTTAGTCTTCGTCAGCTAATTACACTACTGGCCATTAAAATTGCTACACCAAGAAGAAATTCAGATGATAAACGGTTATTCATTGGACAAATATATTATACTAGAACTGACACGTGATTACACTTTCACTCAATTTGGGTGCATAGATCCTGAGAAATCAGTACCCACAACAACCACCTCTGGCCGTAATGACGGCCTTGATACTCCTGGGCATTGAGTCAAACAGAGCTAGGATGGCGTGTTCAGGTACAGCTGCCCGTGCAGCTTCAACACGATACCACAGTTCATCAAGAGTAGTGACTGGCGTACTGTGACGAGCCAGTTGCTCGGCCACCATTGACCAGACGTTTACAGTTGGTGAGGGATCTGGAGAACGTGCTGGCCAGGGCAGCAGTCGAACATTTTCTGTATCGAGAAAGACCCGTACAGGACCTGAAACATGCGGTAGTGCATTATCCTGCTGAAATGTAGGGTTTCGCAGGGATCGAATGAAGGGTAGATTCAAATGGCTCTGAGCACTGTGGGACTTAACTTCTGAGGTCATCGGTCCCCTAGAACTTAGAACTACTTAAACCTAACTAACCTAAGGACAGCACACACATCCACGGGTGATACGCCAGTATGGCGATGACGAATACACGCTTCCAATGTGCGTTCACCGCGATGTCGCCAAACACGGATGCGACCATCATGATGCTGTAAACAGAATCTGGATTCATCCGAAAAAATGACGTTTTGCCATTCGTGCACCCAGGATCGTCGTTGAGTACACCATCGCAGGCGCTCCTGTCTGTGATGCAGCGTCAAGGGTAACCGCAGCCATGGCCTCCGAGCTGATAGTCCGTCCTCCTGCAAACGTCGTCGAACTGTTCGTGCAGATGGTTGTTGTCTTGGAAACGTCCCCATCTGTTGACTCAGGGATCGAGACGTGGCTGCACGATCCGTTACAAATGGTTCAAATGGCTCTGAGCACTATGGGACTCAACTGCTGAGGTCATAAGTCCCCTAGAACTTAGAACTACTTAAACCTAACTAACCTAAGGGCATCACACACATCCATGCCCG